>NC_140594.1:921164277-922364277 GCF_964204655.1 Triturus cristatus
AATAATTTAGACATATATCCTTCTCACTGCGATGAGGTTAAAAAAAATGTATAACTAGAAATAGAAAACAATGCGAAAGACAGGTCTTGAGTAAGACACTGTGTCCAATAAACTAACACACAACACCTTAAGAGGTTTAAGAAACATGAGAAGCTAATTATGATGACATTTTTTTTTGTTATTTTTCATGTCATTATTTTTGCACCCTCCGGACATATTAAAGAAAGCACAAATCTAGAACTTTTAAAATTATTATTGCATAAAAATATATTTATAAACATAACAAGAATACAGTACCTGTTGTGTCACAGCTGCTGCTATGTTTCCTCCAGCACTGTCCCCAGACACACATATTCTGCCTGGGTCAACATGGTACTGATCAACAACTTCTTTCTGTAGGAAAAACTTTGCTGCTGCATATGCATCTTCAAACGCTGCTGGAAATGGATTAGCAGGTGCTAATCTGTACCTAGAGGAGCAAAAATTACATTATAAAAAAATCTCTGCAAAATAATGTGTTGCTGCAGTTTTCTGGTTATTATGTATACGAAAAATTATATGATGAAATGTATTAAGAAGTGCTAATGACATTAACTGAAATTATTTTCCCTGAAACTTAGAAAGTAACTGTGGATCAGATGTTCTAAGAATTTTAACCATCACAAACACTCTAATTTACGACTGTTAAAATGCCTTTTCCTATCTATGACCTTTTTTTGACTCGTAAAATGGGACTCTGAATGGACGTTTTTCCAAACACCAGATCAGTTTCTTAAATATCAATGTTTTACATTGGAAATCCACTTGCAAAATGTTGAGAATTTACCAACTCCTCAAAAGTGGTAGTAATATATTTGCGATAGAAAAGGTGTCCACTTGGGATCCATTCCCATTTGTAAATTTAACAAAAACCTTAAATAAACAGACACTTTTTTCAACACCCCCCGTTTACTTTAAGGAAATTGTGCTGCCTTTTAAAACAGATTTGCTCCATTTCAAAGCAATCACAGGCATTATAGTCTGCCACCCCCAGAAGGCCATTGTCTCTGAGATGGCCTCCATTTGTAGTGAATTGCAATTTGTGATCAACTTCATTAATATTCAGTAGGTAGGTGGGATTGTGACTTCATATGATGGTGATTTTTAGGAAACCTCCTATTACTAGCTAGGTTGGTTCTTAAAATGTTTTACTGCTTTAAAAAATACCTCCCGTACTTTGGGACCAGAATTTGCAAGAAGATAATTGTACTTCTGTATCTATATCCTATCAACAAATGTTGATATTCCTAAACTAATGCTAAGGACACATTTTTCAATTCAGCTTCTAGAATATTTTCCCCTAGCTCTCTGGGCTTAAGAGAACGCTGGTGTGTTTCAGTGACAGTTTTGGATGCGAGTGGAGAAAAGTGGAGGGGATGGAAGATTTTAGGGTTCTCAATCTTAAAATTTAAGGTGTCAGACCACAGAAGTATATACAATGGACCCTGCCAAGGGCCTGAGTACAAGTTTGGCGGTCCAGTGCCAGGTCCGCCCCATTGCCACACCACCAAACCCATAGTCAGGCCACCCGCCAGATGAGAAGTTTCCTCCTGTTTGGTGGCTTGGTTTTTGCCATTGCCCAGGTGGTGCCTCAGAAAATTGGCCCTGCAAAGGGATGCCAAAAACAGTTCCTGCCCTGTAGAAACTGGTGTGCATGCACACATGGGGGCACATGTTGTGCCCCCCTGTGTGCATCCGCATTTCATGAGGCACCTTGTTTTCTCTCTACCATGGTTTTGGTGGTGGAACTTCCATGAAAACTGTGGTGGAGAGGAAACTTGTAATATGCTTTGTGGGACAGTGGTGATCCCACCGAGCAAATTACTGCCTCTATCACACCGCACCACCACCAGGGAATGTGGGTTTCCTGGCAGCTGTGGTGAGGCAATAGTGGTCCAACTGCCCTAATTGTAATAAGGTGGTCCGAAGACTGACACTGCAGCGCCCCCATGGGTCTGGCAGTCCATGGACCTCCAGACTCATAATTAAACCCTAAGAGTCAGGTGCAGCTATATCCCAGGCATGGTCATATGGGGTTGAACCAAATGTGCATTGACATTAACCCAGATATGGAACTGTCTGTTTTGCATCGCTGGACCCCTCAAGTGCTCTCTCAACTGAAAGCTTTTTCAGATGCCTCAAAAGGAGTAGTGGCTTATGGAAGAAGAACATTACCCTGCCCACCCTTATTAGTGTGGATGGTGTTATGTCTTTTTTTCTACCTATCACCTACAGGAAAAGTCTGCCATTGAGTCACAGGGCATCATTAGGTTTTTGTTTTTCAGAAACAAACTCCAGCTCTGGATTTTTTTTCCGGAAATCTGAAAATCTGAAACATGTTAATAGGTTGATGGACTGCGATCAAAACGAACAACGTCCAGCCACGAAACGCTTTTATACATTGAAAGAAACCACACTGACAGCAGATTTTTCCAATGCTCCGAGATAATGCAGGGCGCGAGGTCATATCTAAATTCGAAGGATGGTATACCTTCAGGATGGTGTAAGTAACATAATTTGCCACCTTGGCATATGGATGGTACTCTCCATTGATCAGACTTTATATCACACCCTACATGTGGTGTAGGCCCCGCATAATTCTGTCCCCATTCCAGAACGCAAATCTTGTGATGCCCTGGAGTTACTAGATAGAATCTTTCACTTCCTATTGAAATGGAGTTAATAATTACACAGAACAAGCACTGGTTAGGAAGGAAGGGGAAAAACAAAATAAATTCAGGGAATAAAGGTTGGTCACTGTGAGGTTCAGGTTTTAGCAAGTAACCTTTAGTCAAATGTTGCATTCAAGGAATGGATGTTTTAGGCTAACCATAGTGGGATTTGGAATCTAATATGCTTGCAAATTAATTTTAACATAATGTGCTACATTTATCTTGCAAAGAGAAGCATATGTTCAATAAGGATATACAGCCTTATTATATGGTGCAGAAACTTTAAACCATGGCATGGAAAGTTAAGTTTCACCTGTGGACGCCAGTATTTATTGTGCCGTTTACTAGTGCAGAGGTCTTCAAACTGTGGAGCACACACCTCCTGCGGTCTGTGGCTGCATTCCAAGGTAGCCCAAATGCCTCAGCAAGTACTTGCAAAATAAGATGGCCTGGAAGTGTGACATTGTTTATTTGTCATGTTCCTAAACTGTCTTCATTTAAATGAAGCAATTGAGGTTAATAAAAAGTGTGGGTGATATAATAATGAGTGCCATTGGACACGGTCAGTGAGAGCAGTGGAGGGATCAAAGATGTGGCTAAAAAGAACCAAATATTATGTGAAGTATTTTGTTCTTTTTTAACTTTCAAGTAATTCTATATAAAATAAAGTATGCGCAGAGTAAATGAAAAATAAATGAAATGATAACTAATCACTGGAAGATGTTATCTTTTAAGTCATGAAACCTCAGTCTGCTAATCGGATTACTGCGCGTGTGTCTTTCTGTCTGTTTGTGTGTGTGAGGGTGAAATCAAATCCCAAGCCTCTTTCCTTTGAATTCACTCTGTTTAGCATTTTGGCTTTAAGAATACGAATGGCACATATCCGGCCTGGCTTCCTATATTTTACATTTTTTCCTTTCAATCCAAAGTGCTCTGTGCTGAGTATAATTGGCCTCCTTTTGCCACCATCACCCAATTAAAATCAAAGCATTAAACCAGATGATAGTTAATTTTCTGGTAGAGTACTCTTTGTGATAGATTTTGTAAAGATGCAAAAACCTAAAAATATTGTTCATTTACAATTTTTCAAATTTCATTGTGTAAATTGAGCATTTTCATAATCATTTTTCTTTTTTGCATTTGTATAATTTTTTGGGGTAATACCTTAAGCCTTAATGAACATCTTGAGAAGAGTACCTGTGTTATTTTTAAGGCTGGGCAAAGCACTACGCTACGATCGCGTAGTTTGCGAAGTTCGCGCTACTTCGCACTACCCGAAATGCACGTAGCACAGTGTGAACACGCGTAGCGTAGTGTTGCGTAGTGCTGCGGTCATTTTTTGCTTGCTCGCAGTCCTCAACGTCAAGTTGGCGACCGCGAGCAAGCAAAATGACATCCCGGCGAGACTTTTTCCTTGTTCGCGATCAGCAACATCAAGTTGGCGATCGCGAGCATGGAAAATAAGCCTCCCGGCGAGATTCCCAACGCGAGGAGGTCAGGTTTCTCATTGCGAGTGGTCGCGTATGCTCGCGACCGCTCGCGATGAGAAACTACCAGTTCGCGTTGAGAAAGCTGCCGCTCGAGTAAAAATCTACTCGAGCAGCAGAAAACTACAGCTCGCACTGTGCAAGATGCCATTTTCAATGATTGCACAGTGCCGGTTGCTTGTCCGCACTGTGCAATCATTGAAAACAACATCTGGCACAGTGCGAACAAGGTACTACGCAGTTCGCAAAGTGCTACGCATAGCTCGCGTAGTGCGAAGTGCACTTTGCGTAGCTTCGCGAAGTGCTACTTCGCGAACTACGCCCAGGGTTAGTTATTTCACCTCACTTTCAAAACTACCAAAAGGAGATATGTATTTTTGCTTATTAAGCAACTCTGAAAACATTATTCCAATGATACTATTCAAAGAATACATTCCTGTAATCTCTGTTGAAATTTAGTTCATAGATAAATGCTGTGAATTGTCACATTTTAGACAAAAATCTTTCTATTTATACAATTTACTTTCTTATTTCATTTTAGTAAATTGTACATTGTTTTGCAAAATTGCCAGAAATGTGCAAAGACACTGTTCAAAAGTGCAAAATAGTGCCAAAAAGTGCAAAAAAGTGTAAAACTTGCAAGAAAGTGCAAAAGAGTGTTGAATAATAATGCAAAGTACGCAAATGTGCCATACAGGGAGAGAAGGAGTGGAAGAGATTGTTATTATTGGATGGCACTACAAGGTAGTTGTATCATATGATACAAAGAGCTCCACTGAGCAAAAAATACAATCCTGTTATCTAGAACCCTCCTTATTTTTCATTTTTAACCTGCCATCAGATCTTAGAATTATCAGAATATATATATATATATATATTCACTGAAAAAAAACATAGGATTTAGTCACGTTATAGTTAGGAATTAGCATTTAAAAAACCTTAGAAATTCACCGAAAAAACCATAGGTTTCAGGGGCGTTATAGTTAGCTGGACTTTTCACTCGTACAAAACCATTGAAATTCCCCCGTTATAGTTAGTTCAGCTAACTATAACTCGCGCGCCCGCAATGCACTGCTGATGTCACATATTACATCACTCATGACATGGTCAGTGACATCACTCATGACATCACTGATGACATCTCGAATGACATCACTGATGACATCACTGATGACATCATCCAGTGAATGTGTGTTTTTCTGAAAATTACATATGTTTTATATATGTATATCTCAAGGTCGATGGAAGAATAAATGAGTATATAAGTGTCTAAATGGATGATTTTTTTTCAAAAATTGATTGTATAACTGACTGATTAAGTGTATCTTAGTGAATACATGGCTTAGTGAGTAATGTTTAAATATGTAAATATCTGTAACAGTCTCTCACTTTGTGTATAAGTGGCTGCATGGGTTGGTGAGTAGCTACATGAGTGTCTATATAGGTTATTAGTTGTTGTTTTGAGTATCAGTATGAGTGTCTGAGTATCTGTATGGTTCGGTGGGGGGTATTACGTAGTGCATAGGTGTATGAATGGGTGACTCACTGTTTGTATGTGTTGAAGACAGCATGTTTGCAGGACTGCATGGGTGGATGAGTGTGTGCATGGGTGTGTTACTGAGTGAATGACTGTCTCAATAGTGTCTTTATGAGTAACTACATATGTTTTAAACTAGTATATGTGACTATTGGTGTATATAAGTGAGTATATGTGAGAGTGAGAGATTGAAAGAATTCCTGTATGAATAAGTATGTGTTTCTATAAGTGATTGTTTAAAAGACTAAGTATGTGTAAGTTTCTGTAGAAGTAAGTGTGGTGGTGTGTGTATAACTGTATATGCAAGTAAATGGATGTTTGATTCTTTATTAGCATGAGTGACTATGTGTGTGAGTAACTTTATGGATGAGTGGAGTTGTGTAACAGGATGTATAGGCGTATGAGTACATGTGATGAGTGAGTACATGTATGAGTGACTGTATAGGACTGTTGGTGAATGAGTGGATGCGTATGTGGATCTTAGAATTACTGAATAGGTTGTTGTAACTGATATTGGTATGTCAATTGTTTTGAAAATTTTAGTTTCTATTTTTGAATGTGTGTATCAAAGGTTATATTAGGGGGAGAGGAGGTCTGCCACACTATCACAAGGATGATGTCATCAGTGATGTCATTTGAGATGTCATCAGTGATGTCATGAGTGAAGTCACTGACCATGTCATGAGTGATGTAATATGTGACGTCATCAGCAGTGCATTGCGGGCGCGCGAGTTATAGTTAGCTGAACTAACTATAACGGGGGAATTTCAATGGTTTTGTACGAGTGAAAAGTCCAGGTAACTATAATGCCCCTGAAACCTATGGTTTTTTCAGTGAATTTCTATGGTTTTTTAAATGCTAATTCCTAACTATAATGTGCCTAAAACCTATGGTTTTTTCAGTGAATTTCAAAGGTTTTTTAAGTGCTAATTTCTAACTATGCCTACAGAGATAGGACATGTGAAGAAAGAAGAAAAAACGCACAGAAAGAAAAAAAAGAAATGCAGAAAGAAGCAACAGAAGTCCTCAAAGACGAAGAAAAGTGCAGGAAGAAGGATAACGTGCAGAAAGAACAAACAGAAGAGCAGAAAGAAGCCTTGTTGCAAAATCATCCTGTACCCTCAACGTTTTCAGACGGATACTGGTGATAACTGAGTCTGACTAACCAGTCCTAGAGCCAGTGCTATGTTAAAAGACACTCAGAATACAGTGAAACCACCTACATACACTAGGGAACACTATGCGTTGGGATCACAGTGTGATCAGCATGACCTCCTCTGTAAGCCCCTAGTATATAATAGGGCAGGGGATTAAAACTACCTCTTAAAGCGCGCCACAGGGCGTGTTTGCACACGTCACCTCAGGCCCGTCCCCTCACTTCCCCACTGTGCAAACACGCCCTGTGGCTGTTTTAAGTTGGGAGATTAAGTCCTCTTGAATCCTGATGGTCCCTATGGTCCAACTAGACCACTAGGTACCTCCAGTAAGCACCACAGAGCTGCGTTGCAGAGAGATGTAAAAAGGGGCACGGCCTAGACCACATCTCTGCAACGCAGCGCAGTGGTGTTTACTGGAAGCACTTGGTGGGCTAATTGGCCCCCAGGGGCCCTCAGGATTGAAAGGGAATTATTTCCCCAACTTAAAACGCGCCACAGGGCGTGTTTGCACACGTCACCTCAGGCCCCGTCCCCTCCCTTCACCACTGTGTAAACGCGCCCTGTGGCCATTCTAAGTTGAGAGATTAAGTCCCCTTGAATCCTAAGGGTCCCTAGGGTCAAACTAGCCCACTAGGAACCTCCAGTAAGCGCCACAGAGCTGCTTTGCATAGAGGTGTAAAAAGGGGCGTGGCCTCAGAACACCTGTCTGCAACGCAGCTCCCTGGCGCATACTGGAGATACCTGTTGGGCTAGTTGGCCCTCAGGGACCCTCAGTATTGGAGGGGAATTAATTCCCCAACTTAAAACTGGCCAGGGGGTGCGTTTGCAGAGTGCTGCAAGGAGGGGGCGTGGCCTCCGGCGCGATACCGGTCTTTTATTTATTTTATTTTTTAAGAAGTAGGGCTGTGTGGCCCCCCTTCTTTTTCTAATTTACTGGCCCTGGGGACCCCATCCCGCAGGGTTTGCACCCTAATTTCTTTTGTTGAAAACAATGAATTTGGCCCTCCCAAGGTCTTAATCGGCCCAGGGGACCCCAACCCCCGGGTCATGGCCTTTTTTTTTTTTATTCTTTAGGAGGGGGCTGCGTAGCCCCCCTCCTCAGGCCACTTATGGCCCCGGGGACCCCATCCCCCGGGGCCAGCCTTTGTTTTTTATTATTTAAAAAAAATATATATTTATAGAAACGCCAAGGACATGCTGGACAAACCGTATGTACCTATCACCATGACGATTTGCGTGATATTCATTAAACATTAAAAGGCGACTATGCATAGAATAAATCCACGTGGAATGTATTTACACCGCTAGTGAAGCTCTGACGTGTCTGACGACCCACCGTGCCTAATCCCGGCGTCCCCGCCAGTGGGTACTCTCCAAGTAGACACCCTTGTCGTTTATTTATACAAACATGGATAGCTATTGACGGGCACATTTAATATACACGCACACCAAGCCATTCAAAGGGGATTCGACTAAAATTCGACCAAACTATGCAAGAAACCCCCCTCACGGTTAATAAAATACACATCCACCACCGGATGTGTAATACTTTTTATTTTACTCTCTGGAAAGGAGATGAATCTCACTTGAGAGTCACAGCGTGCTCCGGGCTGAGCCCAATGCTGTGTTACACCCACCAGTGCCTGCTGAGTGCCTCACACCTCTGTGTTGTATTCCACCAGCTAGTGCATATGCTATGACACTCTCTAGCCCATGTGCACTGTAACACCACCCCGTGAATATGTCATGGCACACTTGCCTTTGCACGGGTCATATTTAGACCTGGGCGGTAAATTCCGTTCCGCTCGCGGAATTTGCGGAATTTGGGTAATTTCGCGTTCCGCGGAGAACGCAAAATTGCCCAAAATGCAGCTTTCCGCGACTTCGCGAAATTTTTTGCTTGTTCGCGTTCCCAAAATGCGTGTTCGCGAGATATTTCTCCTCGAGCACGCAAACAGCAATTGTGAACAGGAAAAAAGCATCGCGAACAAGCAATTCCGCGTGTTCGCGGAATTTCTGCGTGTTCGCGGAGATTTTTACCGTTTCGCGGAGATTTGCGTAACGCGATTACGCAAATTCCGCCCACCCCTACTTATATTTAGGCCTGGGCGTAGTTCGCGAAGTAGCACTTCGCGAAGCTACGCAAAGTGAAGTTTGCACTACGCGAGCTACGCGTAGCACTTCGCGAACTGCGTAGTACCTTGTTCGCACTGTGCCAGATGTCGTTTTCAATGATTGCACAGTGCGGACATGCAACCGGCACTGTGCAATCATTGAAAATGGCATCTTGCACAGTGCGAGCTGTAGTTTTCTGCTGCTCGAGCAGATTTTTACTCGAGCTTCAGCTTTCTCAACGCGAACTGGTAGTTTCTCATCGCGAGTGGTCGCGAGCATACGCGACCACTCGCAATGAGAAACCTGACCTCCTCGCGTTGGGAATCTCGCCGGGAGGTTTATTTTCCATGCTCGCGATCGCCAAATTGAAGTTGCTGATCGCGAACAAGGAAAAAGTCTCGCCGGGATGTCATTTTGCTTGCTCGCGGTCGCCAACTTGACGTTGAGGACCGCGAGCAAGCAAAAAATGACCGCAGCACTACGCAACACTACGCTACGCGTGTTCGCACTGTGCTACGTGCAGTTCGCGTAGTGCGAAGTAGCGCGAACTTCGCAAACTACGCGAGCGTAGCGTAGTGCTTTGCCCAGGCTTAGTTATATATTGCCCCATCTAACGTGCCTTCCTCGATGCCTATGTTATAACGCACAGCGCTATGCCATACATATTACAATCTGGGATCCATATCTTTGTCACAGTGCATATGCAACGTTACACTCCCCAGCACATATTTTATATTACAACTTTAGAGACTAGTTAGGTTACACAACACTGCCCTGTGCATATTACACTCCAAGGCGCATATTGCATAGCACATGCTAGTGCCTGTGCTATCTTGCACTCTCCAATGAATCTGTCATTGCGCACAATGTATTGCATATTATATTTCAAGCCCCGGTTCATCTTATATCACACTTTTTGGTGCATAGTTTATACCATATACTATATCTAGTTTTCATTTTCAATCGTGCTCTCAGGACTATGTTCTTTATAACACTGTGTCCACCTACCCTTTTCACGGGCATTACATTTTGCGATGGGGGTGGAGGGTCAGGGGCTGTTTCTGCCAAGTGAGCCCGGAGTCACAGTCACAAACGTCCTCTTCTTCCTGAATAAAAGTGAGATAATGCTGCATACTTGTTCATATTTTAAGTAGTTCGCACAGACACACATTTTAAAAACAATAAAGTTCCTAATACCCACCTTCTCTGAACAGTTAGCTTGCTGCCCCATCCACCTCCTCCCTATCCTCTGTTGTCTGAATCCACGGACTAGCCTCCTCCCTCCTGCCATGCATGGTCTGATGTGCTGCCACTGCCCTCCATTTAGCATGATGTACCAGTCCACTCCACCTGCCCTCCATTGCCCAATTCTATGGCCCATCATTGACCTCCTGCTTAGCCTCTGTGCTTAGCTTGCCGCCCCTATTCTCCTTCCCCCTGCCCTCCGATGTCTTTGTGCATGCCCCTGCTCCATCCTTTTTGCCCACCATGTACCATGGACCTGCCACTCCTAACTACTCTGAGTGTTCTGTTGAGCTGTCACTCCCCTCCCACCTGCCTAGCATTGTCAGATGACTGTAACTTGTCCCTGCCACCTCCACCCTGCCTCTCCACATGCCATGCCCCTATTCCCTTCCTCCTGTCCTCCAAGGTCCATTTTACTGCCACACCCTTCTGCCCTCCCTGGTCTGTTGTGCTGCAACTGCTCCTGCTGCCTGCCCCGCGCGGTCTGTTGAGAAGCCCCTTCCCCTGAACTCTCTTGTCTGTGCCAGGTCCTGACCCTCCCTTCTATCCTCCATGGTCCTTTGTGCATGCCCCGCACCCTCCTTCCTGCCCATCATAGCCATTGTGCTGCTACTAACCCTCCCGCTTGCCATGCGTGGTCTTCTGTGCTGCCATGGCCCCTCCCACCTTCCCTGTGTGGTCAGCCAGCTGCCCCTGACCCCCTCCCACCTTCCCTCCATGGTCTGTGTGTATGCCATCATAGTCTCATTGTTGCTCTCCATGGTGTGTCTTGTTTCTAGTGCCCATCCTGCCTGACCTCCATGGTCATCTTGCTGCTCCTGCCCTGCCCACTTGCCCCCAGCCCTCTGTTTCCATGTGCAGACCCCTATTCCCTCCCTCCTGGCTTGTCTGTTTCATTGTAATGCCCCTGATCCGTCCCTCCGCCATTTATGGTCTGTTATGCTGCAGCTTTCTCTCCTGTCTGTCCATTATGGTCAGCTAGCTTCCATTGCCTCTTTCCCCTCTGTTCTCTGTTGTCCATGTGCATGGTCCTGTCCCCTCCCTATTGCTTTCTATGGATTGTTGTGCTGCACTCCCGTCCCGCATGCGCTGTGTGGTGTATTGTGCTGCTGCAAACCCTGATGCCTGCCCTGTAGGGTCAGTTTGGTGCACCTCTCCATGTCTCTCCTGTCCTCTGTTATCCGAGTCCATGTCCATACCCCAACTCCTCCTGCCTACCATGATCCAATGTACCATACTTGCGAACATTTTGAACTTGGTAAGAGGGAGATTTTGAAAAAAACTGGGGTATTGATTTTCCCCTTTGAGTTACATTGAAAAAGAGGAGATTGTAGACAGGAGACAGATCAAATAATGCCCATTTGAGCTTAAAAACATTGGACGTTTCCTGGATGAAACGGGCCTGTTGGCATGTATGGTTGTACTACCACTGCCTCTTCCTTCTGCCCACAATGGACTATTATATTGCCACAGCCACTCTTGCCAGTCCTGTATTGTTGGTTTGTTGCCCCTGCCCCCCTTTCCACTGCCCTCCATAGTCTGTTGTGCTGCCACTGCCCTTCCTGCCTGCCCAGTGTGGTAAAATTGTTGCCTCTGCACTCTCCTACCTACCTTCAATTTTCAGAGTCCGTGCCCCTGGCCTCTGCCTCTCAACAGTATCCCAATGAACAACTAAATTGCTAACATTCTATATTTATTACAAAAGTGTGGAACGCCTGACGTCATCTTGATGTAATCAAAACTGTAATACCTAGAGTATTTCCTTTAGAAATTACATATATGAGAGCCTCTTATTTGCATCAAAATTATGGTTAGTGCTCTAAAAAACTAAAATGAGGACATATTTTCTGAGTTTTCAAATAGCGACAAAGAACTTTTAAATTATTTGTAATCTTTATGTTTTTTTTATCCAGTTGACCACTTGATTAAATGTTGCACCTAGGGGAGAGGATGTGGTGTTACTTCCAGAGCTGCAGACTTTGCAACTGGGGAACCAGGTTGGAGTTTCTGCTTCAGCTCAACATTCTGTGATTCTGGTCAAATCACTTGATCTCCCCATGTCTACAACCAAAATGAATTTGATCATCTGTGATGTAACCAATGCTCATGTAAAGCACTCCAATACCTGACAAGTCTGCACTATATAAAACTGCAAATACACAAAAAATAAGTGTTTTGCACACTTCTGTCATTGGGCTACATGTGGGCTACATTTGGGTGATATTTGTGCTGCATTTGGGCTCTTTTGTCTCTGGTGGCCATCTTGGGAGATTTATTTGTTATGAAGTTTTAAGTGTTACCAGTTTATTCCAATCAAGATGGCTTCAGGTGCGCCATACTTTTGTCATAAGGAACGCAGTAAGCACTCTAGTTGTTCTTAAGAACACTCTGGGGCATTCTGTCATCGGGCTATACTTGGGCTACATCTGGGTGATATTTGGGCTACATTTGGGCTCTTTTGTCTCTGGTGGCCATCTTGGGAGATTTACTTGTTATGAAGTTTCCTAATTTCCTCATTTACTGCAGTCTCCTCAGTGGGAATACTTTCAGTTTTTTATTTTGGTTCCATCAAGAAGGCATTCAGAGAGGAGCCTAGCGCGCAACCAAGATGGCCGCGTAGGCTTGTGGCTCCCGAGGGCCTCCGCAACCTCCCACGTCTATCCTGTCATAATCCTGGTTTTTTAGACGGGCTTTTGTCTATGATCTTGCGCTAAGGTGCCACTCGTTTTCCAAATCGAAATCGGACTCCGGGAACCGGACTGGTGGCGATCTGAAGTTTGCGGCCTTCTCCGACCTTGGTCCCGAACTCGAGTTGGTGAGGTGCCCGGGTGCGAAGTGAACAACAGCGGCATGCCAGTCTGGGCCTGCCCCGGACCCCGTGCTTTCACTTTCGGTTTCGAGTTGATCTGCCGAGACTGACGTCGGGACTTTGGGTGAGCAGTGCCGAGGACGGAGTGCATAGCCTACCGCTCGAACTGCAGATGGGCCTATTTCAGTTGGTGGCCCAGATCTCCTGCACTTGTCGCCTGCCTTCCTCCGGGTGCCGGAGGGTGCTGACCTTGGTGGTCGCTGATGATGGCGGCGAGAGTGGACGGCGACAAGCTGAAACCCAAGTCTACCCGGAGGGGAGCTTATTCCCAGGCCAACAACATGGACCGCTATGCGCAGCCAAAGGGATCCCCTAGTGGATCACATAAATCGCCTGAGCCGCCCAAGGAGGCCTCGGGCGCATCATCCGAATTGACTCTGCTGGATGTCATGGGGGCCATCGAGGAGATGAAGGCGACTGTGAACCAGCAATTTGATACCTTGGCTAATAAATTGGACTCGGTGTTGATTGATGTGACTTTGGTCAGAGCGGACCTGTCCAAAACAAATGACCGGGTCGACTCATTGACTCAAGCGGCGTCGAGCCTAACAGTGGATGTGGCCGCTTTGCAGACGGAGGTTCGAAGGTTGCGGCTCGCCAGTGACCTGACTGATCGTCGCCTTGAGGATTCCGAAAGCAGGGCCAGGCGGAATAATGTCCATATTATCGGGGTGCCCGAACGATCGGAGGAGTCTGCTGCAGATCTTTTTGTGGAGAATCTAGTGGTGACTCATCTAGCACCCAAGGGGCTGAGCAAGTTCTTCGCTGTGGAACGGGCCCACAGGATTCCGGGTGGTGCGCCCAAGGCGGGTGCTCCCCCGCGGCCTATCATTGCCCGACTTTTTAACTTTCGGGATAGAGATGCTATCCTTCAGGCATCGAGGGTGGCTGGGCCATTAAAGTTTGAGAACTCTACTGTTAGCTTTTACCCAGACTTCACGCAAGCGTTTCAAAAGCAACGGTTGGGATTTTTGGCCATCAAACGGCGCTTGAGGGACATGGATCTGAAATACGCGATGCTATTCCCGGCTAGGCTGCGGGTTGAGTTGGAGGGTCGCTCACATTTCTTCGACCGGCCGGAGGCGGTGGGAGAGTGTTTGGAGGCCCTACCTAGGGGTCGAGGTCGGGAGGGTCGGATGGCGGAGAGCGGAGAGTGTTCGACGGAGTAGGAATGGAACTGGGATCCTGGCTATGGACTGGTATCGTTTTGCACCTGTGGCTGCATTGGACTCCAGTTTGTAACACTTTGCCCTTTGGTATTTGGAGGTTGCGGGGGGCTGGCTGGGGCCCTTTCCTCCTTCTGGGGTTTTTCTTGTCCTTTCTGTAGTGAGTTTCGTATTGGGGCGACAGGCACACTGCACGTTGGGGGGGCTGTTTGGGCTCACGCAGGGGTGCAGGGAGGGGGGAGTTTTGTTGGGGTTGATGGGGTGGAGTTGGGGTTTGTTTGTTTGCATCACAAGGCGGGGTAATGTTTTCTGTTGTGCTATTATGATTGTGCTCTCCGGGAGGGGGATGGTTTGTGCTGGGAGGGTTGGGGGGTAAGGGGTTGAGACTTCTTTCATGGAATGTGAATGGGCTGGGGGACAGGATAAAGTGTGGGGTGGTCCTGCAGTTCTTGAAACGTATTTCGCCTGACATTGTGTTTCTGCAGGAGACGCACCTCATAGGGAACTCTTTCCATGCCATGAACAGGCGAGGATATCGCCTTCTGGCCCATTCTGGTTTCACATCTGGCTCGAGGGAAGTGGGCATTTTAGTTCGGACCTCTCTCCTGTTGGAGGTGGATGAGGTGCTCCATGACAACAGGGGGCGCTACACTGCGCTGGTGGGGAGATGGGAGGGTAAGTTGATTTCGCTGGTTACTGTCTACGTTCCGCCGGGCCTGCAGACGGCCACCTTTGCCGATTTGGGGCGCCTGCTACTTGGGCTCCCGGGGGGGGTTTTGGTCTTGGGGGGGGATTTCAACGCAGTGGTTTCCGGAGTTGAGGATCGACACCCCCCTAGGGACCTCCCTCGGGCCCAGAACTGGCTGGGGGACTTTCTGGATACCCTGGGACTGATAGATTGCTGGCGGTTGAAACACCCTGGACAAGCGCAATATACCTTCCACTCCGGGGCCCACGGCAGTCTTTCGAGGCTTGACTATATGCTAGTGCCTGCGGCCCAAGCTGGGATGATTGGGGAGGTGCGACACTTGGCCCGCGGTATATCTGATCACTCCCCTCTTTTGCTACACTTGGATGTCGCCTTGGGGGCGGAGGGGAGGGTGGCGCCGATCAACCCCTGGTACCTACGAAACCCCACGATCCGGGCAGACCTGGTTAAGTCCCTGGACCACTATTTTAACGACAACGTGGGGTCGGTGTCTTCCGCCATCTCCCTTTGGGAGGCCTTTAAGACGGTGCTCAGGGGCCAGGCTCTATCTCTCATCTCCCATACCAAAAAATGTGAGGCGAAAGAGGTGGTTCGACTAGAAAATGAGATCACCGAGTTGGAGCAAGGTGTTACGGATGACAGACTGCATGTGCTGGGGCTTAAGCAGGCTGAATACAAGGCGCTGGTTACTGAATCTGCTAAGAGTATGAGCAGGGAGCAACAGGGGCGTTTTTACGATATGGGTGATAAGGCGGGGAAGTTGATTGCCTGGTTGGATAAGAAGGAGAGAGCGAGTCGAGTGGTGCCGGTTGTTGAGAGGGTAGATGGTGTGTGTGTGACGGACCCCGGTGATATTGTTGATTGCTTTGCGGAGTATTTTCACGGGGTTTACTCTCCTGTTTCGGAGCGATCGGAGGAAGATTCTCGACTGCTGCTTAAAGACATTGCTCTGCCATCTCTATCTGATGAGGATAAATTATTGATGGATGCGGCCCCGTCGCCGGACGAGATTGCTTTGGCCATTCGCTCTATTGCTTCGGGCAAGGCCATGGGTCCTAATGGCCTTTCCATCGAATTATATAAGTTGTGCCCAGAGAAGATTGCACCGTATCTCCGGGACATGTTCCTTGAGGCACAGGTGGCGGGCTCCCTCCCCCCTGACCAACGTCTTGCTACTATTGTTGTTATCCATAAGGAAGGGAAGCCGCGGGATCGGTGTACTTCTTACAGGCCTATCTCTTTGTTGAACGCGGAGCCCAAAATCCTTGCCAAGGTACTGGCCAATCGCCTGATCCGGGTCGTTGGCGACCTGATTCATCAGGATCAATCCGGTTTTATACCCCATCGCAATACCGCTTTGAACCTGCGGCGACTGCATGGCGTCCTCGCTAGAGCGCCATTCATCCGTGAGCCGGCCATTTTGGCGTCCCTGGATGCTACCATGGCGTTTGACACCTTGGAATGGCCGTATATTTGGGCAGCGTTGGCGAAGTTTGGGTTTGGCCCGGGGTTTATCGGTTGGGTGAAATTGCTCTATGATAACCCACTGGCACAGGTGGTGGTCAACGGACGGGTGTCGGCCCCCTTTGTCTTGGGTAGGGGCACGCAACAGGGATGTCCGTTGTCGCCTCTTCTCTTTGCGCTTTGGTCATCAACTGGGCTAAGTCTTGTGTGTACGCTCTCTCCGGGGAGGCCCCCCCCCTTCTGCGGGGGTGCCCCATCCAGGTGGCGCAGTTGGGGTTCAAGTATTTGGGAATCTTTATAACCCTGGACCCGGTGGCACGGTATGAACGGAATCTTCTCCCCCCCCTCCAGCGCCTAAGGGTGGATGTGGCGGGTTGGCGGCGGCTGCCGCTCTCGCATCTCGGCCGGGCGGCGTTGTTCAAAATGATGTCGCTGCCACGTTTTTTGTACGCCCTACAGAACACTGTGGACGTAGTACCGGCCCGCTATTTTCGGGAGGTGGAGTGTCTTCAGCGTCGATTGTTTTGGGATGGGCGGCCGCAGATTGCTCTTGCCAAGCTAACTCTGCCGTGGTATGATGGGGGGGTCGCTCTCCCTGATATTAAACGATATTATTGGGCCTCGCAGTTGGCTGCTGTCAATCACGGGATGTATGGGCCTGCTTTGAACCCGGCTTTTGAGATGGACAAATTGTTATTGCCAAGCGGGGATTATAATCGAGCACTGTACTCGGGGTCCCTTGATGCGCGATTGACAGGCCCGACGCGGGTCGCGGTGCAGGTGTGGCATGCAGCAAATGCGGCGATGGGGTGGAGGGATCGCTTGACTCGGGCAACTCCATTGTACGGCTCCCAGCGTTTGGGTTATCTATGTACTACGAAAGGCTTTGAGAAATGGGACATGATTGGTATCAGCAAGGTTGGGGATCTCTGAACGAAAGGGAAATTTAAGACGTTCGACATGTTGAAAACTGAATATCAGTTGAACGATAGGGAATACTTTCGGTATGCTCAGGCTCATCATGCCTTGTGTTCCGTGTTCCCGGACGTGGCGGCTATTCCAGAGTCCTCCCCGTTGGAAGACAGAGTATTGGACGGCTATGTGCCGGACAGCACCATTTCGCTGATTTATAAGAAGATTATCAATGATCGAATGGGTTTGCTGACCTCACTGCGGGAGACATGGATTGCCGACGGTTTGGAACTTGACGACGAGGATTGGGTGTCAGCGGTGGCCTCCCCGAAAGAGGTGGCTATCCCGGCCCGCTTGCATTTCGTCCAGCTTAAAATAGTTCATAGAGTGTACGTCACGGGGCCTGGTTTGATGCGTATGGGGTATTCGGTGGATGGTCTGTGTAAGCGAGGCTGTGGACTATTGGGGACTTTCCTCCATATCCTGTGGGAGTGTCCGGAGGTGACTCGGTTTTGGTGTAGAGTGCATGCGGTGTTAGAAGAGGTCACGCATGTTGCCTTGTTGCCGGAGGCACGGAGATGTTTGCTGAATGTTTGGGAGCCGACTGATTACAATGTGATGCAGACGCAGTGGGTGACTCTGGGCTATATGGTAACGAAGCGTGACATTGCACAACTGTGGGGCTCTCAGAGGCCACCAACGGTCTCAGCGTGGAAGGAACACATGGACTGGTGTATGTTCAGAGAGAAAACGGTGTATGTGGCGAGGGGCAAGCCTGGGAAGTGGATTAAGGTGTGGGGTCCCTGGAACTCCTATCGTGGAGGTATTTGCGCCCCGCCCCAGAAGCGTGAGATGGATGCTGCTCTGTCTCCCTAGCCCGCGCATTCCTCTATGCTCCTGCGACATGCGCATTTGGTTTCTTCTGCCTGCCCCCGCCCTCTTTCTCCCTGGGTTTGTTTACTCCTTCGATACGGGGAGCACATGGTACTACTATTAACCTCCTCTGCCTTGTGTGTGTGATGTTTTTCGTTTTCTTCAAAATATGAAACCTTTCTTTGCTTGTCTATGGACTGCGGCTGCGGCCGGCTGAGTTGATTACCACTCCAGTGGCTCTCTTTTTGCTTCATTGAGGTGGTTGTTAAGCTGTGTCTAGGCTTATAATGTGCATTAGCGGCCGGCTTGTTTTTTGTAGGCCCATATTTGTATGTCTCTGAAACTGTAATAAAGGTTTTCAAAAAAAAAAAAAGAAGGCATTCAGATGTGTCACACATTTGCCATAAATTCTGAATGTTAGCACTCTAGTTCCTCATTAGATCACTGTAGTAAAACTACTGCTCACCAGGGAAGTCTGCTGCTGGTATTCAAAGTGCATGTGGCAGTTTGCATGTCAGAATTTGTTTATGAAATAGAAGAGGATTTGAGAAGTCAAAATGTGCCCTAACTTTTCTTTCTGCAACACTAATCATAATTTCTATGGCAAAATGAACCCCCTCATGTTGTTCCTTTGTAAATTAAATGTTTTAAGTGTTACCACTTTATTCCAATTAAGATGGCTTCAGGTGTGCCATACTTTGTCATAAGTAAGACTGTTAGTGCTCTAGTTGTTTGTTAGAACACTCTTGGATATTCTGTCATTGGGCTATGCTTGGGCTACATCTTGGTGATATTTGGGCTACATTTGGGCTCTTTTGTCTCTGGTGGCCATTTTGGGAGACTTATTTGTTATGATGTTTCCTAATTTCCTCATTTACTACAGTCTCCTCAGTAGGAAAAACTTTCAGTTTTTTACTTTGATTCCATTAAGAAGGCATTCAGATGTGTCACACATTTGCCATAAATTCAGAATGTTAGCACACTAGTTGCTTATTAGATCACTGTAGTAAAGCTACTGCTCACCAGGGAAGTCTGCTGCTGGTATTGAAAGGGCATGTTTCAGTTTGCATGTCAGAATTTTTTAATGAAATAGAAGAGGATTTGAGAAGTCACTCAAAATGTGCCCTAATTTTTCTTTCTGCAGCACTAATCATACTTTCCATGGCAAAATGAACCCCCTCATTTTGTTCCTTTTTAAATTAAATGTTTTAAGAGTTACCACTTTATTCCAACCAAGATGGCTTCAGTTGTGCCATACGTTTGTCATAAGTAGGACTGTTAGCGTTCTAGTTGTTCTTTAGAACACTCTGAGAAGTAGAACACAAAGGAATCAACTGACAGTCTCTGCCCTTGTTGGATGTATATGTTTCATTGAGAATGTCAGACTTCATCCTCAGGTGACTGAGAAAGATAATGTGAATTTACAGAAAATATGCTCTCAGTTTAGCTTATAGATCACCTTCCAAACCTCTGTGGGAAAAGCATGAGAAAATAGTTTTCTCTCAAACATGATTCACGATATCACAGCAGAAGGGTTTTTCACATGGTAAAATCACCTTAGAACACACCACAATACCTAAAATGAGTATGGTACCATCAACAAATGATTTATAATGTAACTAAAGTCTTAAAACCTTCTATTAACTGCAATGCTTTTTAATGAGGTGCTATCATGTATATTGGTCCCAAGATGGCTGCCAACACTTCTTGGATGAAGTGCTGACAGCCAATCAGATCTCACGATGAGATGTGTAGTTAGGCTCCGCCCAGATATACATGTGATTTTACTTTTGATTTTCTCAGGAACTACTGAACAGATTGACACCCTTTTTTCACAGCCGCCGCTTGACAAATCACCTTTCAGGGTAGGAGCTGAGCGGAGCGCCCCATTCATTTTGAAAATTTCATGAAGATAAGTCAACCGGCGCCAATGTTATTCAAAATAGAATTTTCAGATTTCCTATGGGAACTCGGTCCTAACTATAACTATCTACTGGCGACCGCCAGTAGATAATTATCTACTGGCGGTCACCAGTAGATAGTTATAGTTAGGACTGAGTTCCCATAGGAAATCTGAAAATTCTATTTTGAGTAACTTTGGCGCCGGTTGACGAATCCTTGCAAAATTTTCAAAACTAATGGGGCACTCCACTCAGCTCCTACCCTGAAAGTCTCTGGGTGATTCGTCAAGCGGGGGCTGAGAAAAAAGGGGGGTCCCAAAACGCGTTTTCCCCATGCATTTTCCCATAGGACCTTTAGTCGAAGGTACAGCCCGTACGGCTGAACAGAATTACTTGAAATTTGGCAAAGAGGTAGTCCTCAGGTCAGGCGTGTGCCTTTTGCATATATGGTGTCAATCTGTTCAGTAGTTCCTGAGAAAATTGCAGTTAAAAGTACATAACTATAAGCGCGCACCGTGCGCGCACCGTGCGTAAACCGTGCGTGCACCATAACGTGCGCGAGTGTAATTCTGATTGGTGGTTACATGTCAGTCAACATTCGAATCGGTCGAAATCAGGAAGTGTCAGCCGCCATTTTGTGTGTGACAGTGAAAAAGAAAGGTGGAGAATGTGAAAAGGGGGCAGGGTAGAGAGTTCCTGACTCCCTAGCCTTTGTCAGGGTGTCCCTGAAGGATCCCGAAGGGTGAAAAAAAATATTGTGGGGCAGATTTATGAGGCCCGTTGCGCCATAGGAACGTCACTTTTTGTGACGTTCCGTGGCTCAGAAGCCTGCGTGATATTTATCAGGCAGCACTGAGCCACTTTTTTGGGCTTAATGCTGCCTCATAAATATCAGTCCCTTTAACGCAGTGTTCTGCGTTAAAGGGGCATGCAATGGGTGTTGCTGGGGGCGTTCCCAGCAACATCCATGGCCTTTTGACACTGCCCCAGATTCACGAGAAATCGTAAATCTGAGGCAGCGCTAAAAGCTTCCGCCTCCCCAGGGGAGGCGTAAGGGAGGCGCAACGGGGAGAAATATCTTTATTTCTCCTCGTTTTTCCTTTTTCCCATACAAAGAGTAAAAACGTCTTGTGATTATTTTTGTACAGAAAGTTTTCCCTTCCTGTACAAAAATATTCATCTCCGCAACGCAGGCACCCTTGCACCATGGTGCAGAGGTGCCTGTGTTGGCGCAGGCAGCCCATTGTGCGCCGGTGCAGGGGAAAAGGACAGGAATGCGCCACATTTTATAGATACGGCGCATCCCTGCCCTTTTCTTTTGCCGTAGGGAAGTGCTGCAGGAAGGCCTGCTGCGCTTCCCTACGGCAAAACCTCATAAATCTGCCCCTTTATTTATTTTCAAAAAATCGCACGGCGCCAAAAAAGTCATAAGAAAATAGAATTAAAAATCAATTTTAAGTGTTTAGATGTTGGTTGGCTCTAAAAAGAGCCGTTGTTCATTGAGTGTTTTTTGGTACCTATAAGTAAGTACCGATGCAGAGTCTTTAGATCAAGAGGAAGGCTCTGTTCCCTTCATCTGTGAAATGTACACGGTCTCCTCTATAAATGCCTTGCCACTCCTCTCACTATTTCTTCTTATTTCCTGGGAAAAGGAGCTGAGCAGGTATCAATTTTTCTTGAAAATGGCAGAACAGCAGTCTACTTCAGGGAGTGAGGAGGAGATCTGGATGCACTCAGAAGCATTGGTTCATAGTAGTTTCTGTTCCAGAATCTTCAAACACCACACCCACTCCCCTCACTATTTCTTCTTATTTCCTGGGACAAGGAGTGAGGAGGAGACCTGGATGCACTCAGAAAGTGTCTTTCAGTAGAATGGCAATATGAAAAGAAAGATAGTTGTAAAATGGAGGCTTACATACTTTTTTTAATAAAAAGAGCTCATTGGCTGTTTCAGACCATTCAAAACTAAAAACTAGGCTGTATGTTTACATTTTTAAAAGCATGTTTTGTATTGGTTCAGTAAAATGTGTTCCCACAGAACATTACTTTGGATTTGCTGTTAGGTTTGAAAAGTCAAGCATTCTTGCTCTTTGGATTAGAAACATTGTGTACTGAACTTCTGACCTCTCTGCTCACACTAGTGTTCCATGATCTGTTGCTATGCTAGCAGGCAGAAGTCATGTTGGGGGTAGGAATCATTTGGAATGGGTTGAAATTTGCAACCAATAGAAATGTGTGTTTCTATTTAAAAGAAAGGTGGAGAATGTGAAAAGGGGGCAGGGTAGAGAGTTCCTGACCCCCTAGCCTTTGTCAGGGGGTCCCTGAAGGATCCCGAAGGGTGAAAAAAACATTTTATTTTTTTTCCAAAATTCGCGGGGTGCGCGCACGGTGCGCGCACGGTGCACGCACGGCGGCAAAAAATTTGTTAAAAAAAATAGTATTAAAAATCAAGTGTAAGAGTTTAGATGTTGGTTGGCTCTAAAAAGAGCCGTTGTGTTCATTGAGTGTTTTTTGGTACCTACAAGTAAGTACCGATGC
Organism: Triturus cristatus; assembly: GCF_964204655.1. NCBI lineage: Eukaryota > Metazoa > Chordata > Amphibia > Caudata > Salamandridae > Triturus > Triturus cristatus. The sequence goes on from NC_140594.1 coordinate 921,186,962, forward strand.
ACAGTCTAAAGTAAGCCTGGGCGTTGAACTACGCTCCGTTCGTGGAGCTTGCGAAGTTTAGGCAACTTCGCGATTCACGTAGAGCGCGAAGTTGCAGATTGCTACGCGATCTAGCGCGTAGCGTAGTAGTTTTGCTTCCTCGCGCGCTCAATATTCATTCTCGCGCGCGCGGTAACGTCTTACCGTGATTCTGCGAGCGCCAGCTTGCTTTTCTGTCCGTTCGCGAGCGCCATGAGATTTGTAATATGGCTGACCAAGTCCGCGAGAGTGTGCGAACGCGAGCACGTCATTGGGGCGCACGATCTGACTTCCGGCGGCTGTCTTGGTATGATGGCGATCCCGAACATGGAAAAACTACAATCTGGCGAAGAATATCTCACGATCTTCATAAAACCTTCTCTAAAATGATCATTTTGCTCAGAAAAACTCCTCAGATTGTGATATTGCTGTAGTCTTTTGTGTAAGGAGGAGTCCTTTAATTTTTTTAACTCTTTTTTGCAAGAGGAAGGAAGTGGCCCTGAGTCTACAACTTCCTGTTCCTGTCCAGCAGGCTCCTCCCAGTGCTTTGTGCATGTGCTGTTCACTTTCATTTGGATTTGGAGCTGGAAGGATCACTTTTTGTGTCTGTCTGCTGCATCATACCATTGGATTGGATTTATTTGAGGACTTTTTGATTTGAGATTTAATTTACTACAAGTAAGTTGGAGAATTGGTGTGTTTGTTTCATTGGGGCTTGTATTACCTACATTTTTCTGGGTTTTTCATTGTTTTTTAAATTTATTGTTGTGGCGGGTGGCCTGTGCTTTCAATAGTGGCCTAGTTGTTTTTCTCTGCAATTTCAGCCAGTAGGGTACCCATGGGTCCATGTTTCGTGGTGTCTGTAGAATTTTCAACATCATGTAGGGCATTGATGGCATAGGATTATTTGAAATGCTAAATGTGGCTGTGGTGTTTTTCACTGTTGGTGTGTGTGTGTGTGAAATACCTTTTGTTGGATGTGTGTGGTTGATGTGTAACTTCTTTCCAATCCTTTCGTAGCCCTGTTGATTTACATTTTTGTATTGAAGCTGTGTTGTTTAGCATTAGCAGGCCTCCTTTGTCCGGTCATATATTATAGGCCTGCTTCAGTTCATTGTTTTCCATGGCCTGTTGTAACTGTGAGTGCCCATGTGGCTTGTGGCAATTTTGTGGTGGTAGTTTAGTAGTGTGTGCTTCTTTTTCCATAAAGGCCTGCATTTCTTTTCTTTGTTCCCCTTGGCTTATGCTTGTTGTTGTTGTGTCATCCTGGCCATGTGTGTGGCGGTCATTTTGTGAAGGCAGGCATTGTGCTTTTGCCATAGGCTTACATTGACTGTTCCAAGCTATTGGCCTCGTCTGCCAGTAGGCCCAGAGGTAGTCGGCCTCAAATCTTTGGTGCGTTATTTAAATTTACAGTTTGTGTTGTGTGTGTTGAATTATTTTTTCACACCGTGTATGGCTTTGGGTTTTATTGCAAAAGTTTTTTTTTGAGGTGGGATAGCAGTTTTTGGGTGTGTGTTAAATAAATAGGGCTTTTCAGCCAGTAGGTAACCCTAGGGATTCAGCTCGCATACTTTCGGTAACTCTGCTCAGCGCGACAACGCGGACTTACAGTTTTCGGCATGTTCGCGCTCTCAATATGCGTGTTCGCGCACGCGATAAAGCATTTTTGTACAGTTCGCGATCCCGAACACGCAGCATTTGCAATCTGGCAAACAATATCTCGCGAGCAACATAAATCCATCTCGAAAACGCTGATTTTGTGCATTTTGCTAAAAAAACTCCTCAGGTTGTCATTCAGCTGTAGTTTTGGAGCACCGAGAAGCTTGTATTTTTTTTAAAATATTTTTTATGAGAGTGAGTAAGTTCCACAGGCACTTCAACTTCCTGTTCCTGTCCTTTGTAATCACTTTTGTGGTTATTATTGTGGTGGTTGGCCTGAGCATGTGTGTGGCGGCCATTTTAGTAAGGCAGGCATTGTGCTTTTGCCATAGGCGTACATTGACTCTCTTCCATTTCTTGTTGTTGTTGTGGGTGTGTGGCAGCCATTTTGTGGAGCCATCCAAGCAGTGTGCTTGCTTTTGCCATTCTGTTCCTAGCTTATGGCCTCGTCTGCCAGTAGGCCCAGAGGTAGTCGGCCTCAAATCTTTGGTGCGTTATTTAAATTTACAATTTGTGTTGTGTGTGTTGAATTATTTTTTCACACCGTGTACGGCTTTGGGTTTTATTGCAAAAGTTCTTTTTTGGGGTGGGATAGCAGTTTTTGGGTGTGTGTTAGATAAATAGGGCTTTTCAGCCAGTAGGTAACCCTAGGGATTCAGCTCGCGTACTTTCGGTAACTCTGCACAGCGCGACAACGCAGACTTACAGTTTTCGGCATGTTCGCGCTCTCAATATGCGTGTGTGCGCACGCGATAAAGCATTTTTGTACAATTCACGATCCCGAACACGCAGCATTTGCAATCTGGCAAACAATATGTTGCGAGCAACATAAATCTATCTCGAAAACGCTGATTTTGTGCATTTTGCTAAAAAAACTCCTCAGGTTGTCATTCAGCTGTAGTTTTGGAGCACGGGGAAGCTTATATATTTTTTGAAATATTTTTTATGAGAGTGAGTAAGTTCCACAGGCACTCCAACTTCCTGTTCCTGTCCTTTGTAATCACTTTTTGGTTATTTGTGGTGGGTGTCCTGAGCATGTGTAGCGGCCATTTTGTGGAGGCAGGCATTGTGCTTTTTGCATAGGCTTTCAAGCTTGTGGCCTAGTCGTACAGTAGGCCCAGGGGTACTACTCATCAATCATCACAGGTGCATGGAATTTAAACAACTGTTTTTGTGTTGTGCGTTAAATTTCAACATCATGTATGGCTTTGGATTGAATTGTAAAATGTGGGCTTTACTTTTTTACGGGTGTAGATTTCACTTTTTGGGTGTTGTAAATAAATGACTTTAGTTTTTGTGTATATGTTCATTGTTGTTGCTCCCTGATGCTGCATCCATCCCATAAGATGCACAAATTTTTATTTAGGGCAAACAGGCTAGACTACATTTATGTTTTTGTTCTTTGCCATTATTCTTCCTGAGTGTACACAGTACAAATACAACAGGATCCCTGGCCTTGTCAGTCTCTTAATGGCTGGCTATACTGTTGTTGTTCACTGACTTCATAAAATGTATTAATTGTGACCACCCACCAGACACTAATAAGTTATATATATTATGGATCTTTTGACTGATGTTCTTCTGGCTTTTTTGCTTTTAGGTGTACAAAAGACAGAGGAGGTGTGTCATCATCATCCACCGTTGTGGTGCCAGACCGACGTCCTGCTGCTGTACACAACGTGACGTGTGAGTCACCTGACCAGGCATCTCTGCAACTTGTGCAACTGAGTGCTGTTTTGACATCTGTTGAAGATGCCCCCAAAGAAAGCAGGTAGCAGGTCCTCCGGTACCAAGAAAGTTGCCACGGAGAAGAAGGAACAGAAGAAGAAGGAAGTGTCACTTAAGTCTGGTGTGCCTCCCAAAACCTTTTTTGGTACACCAAAAATGACGCCTGCAGCAGCGGTGTCGGGGGGCCAAGCTGGGGGCAGAACCTCCACATCAATGGGCCCAACCCACCAACCCAGGCCCAAGCAGATGAGTCTGGAAGAGGTAGCCAGCCTTATAGTGGAAAGCAGTGATGCTGAGCCTGAACTAAACTTATCGCTATCTCAAAGTAGTACGCAATCAACGCAGGAGGGAACACAGCAGATAAGTGGTCAACAGCCGCAGCCACCGCCCGCAATAGTAGCTGTTGTTCCTCCCGAAGTAGGGGCAGTTCAGGAAATTGAGCCTCATGCAGAGGAAGAAGAGGAAGCCACTCCTTTAGAAGTTCCATTGGCTTCCAAATCCCCAGCAAGGAAAAGGAGGGTTAGTACATCAATTTCTTCACCAAGCCCCCCTTCTGATGATCTAGATGCCACTTGGAAGCCACAAACTGAGTCTGAGAGGGAAACACATCACAAGAGCAGGCATGGGAAAAGGAAGGTTCCAGAAAGCCTTACACTTATGGATTTTGATGTAGAAGAGCAGGATGATGATGATGAACCAGTCATCACAAACATCACTCCCGGGCCTGAGGAGATGAAGACCAACATTTTTACACTATCCAAAATGGCTGCGAGGGATGTAGCATGCATACCTCCAACACAGGTAACACCACCACGACCTCCAGCTTCCATATTTACATTAGCAAAGGGCCGGCAGCGTCCTACATCCAGCACAAGCACCACCTCAGCAGAAGTAGGTAGTGGTACTGCACAGAGTCAAATGCAACACACACCCTCCAGTTCATCCGGCATTGGAAGTGGGAGTGGCACCTCCAGCAGGAGACAAAAGTTAAGCTCCCCAGTGTGGGTCTTCTTTACGGTTAGCGGAAAGGAGGAGAAGATTGCTATATGCTCCATTTGTCATACCTCTGTTAGTCGTGGTAAGCTTGGTACAAACTATGGTACCGGAGGCCAAATGACCCATCTGAAAAAACACCATGCAATCCAGTGGGAGGAGCACCTTCATCTGATCAAAACTGGAACCATTACTGTTGGGCATAAACGAGTAGAAAGTCCGCACACGGTGGAACAGGAAGAAGAGGGAGACATTCTCTGTGGTAGTGATGCACAAAATAGCCCTGTCCCCAGCACTGCAGTGGTAACGCCCACATCCTCAGCCACATCTCATTGGCACAAGAGTAAGAGTCAGCCTGAGACACCAAGGAGTACTGCTGGCCCAAAAAGTGCGACGTTGACCACAGGAAGGAATACCATGCAGCCTACCATTCTTAGCATGTTTAGTAGGCCGGAGGGGCAGTACGAACGCAACCACTCAATAGCACATTTGTACAATGCAAAGCTGGCTAAAATGTTAGCACTGGACCTTCTCCCTTTTCCTTTTGTTGAAGGGGTGGGTTTTCTTGAATTTGTGACCACCATCTGCCCAAAATGGAAAGTTCCCAGCCGCTACTACTTCGCAAGAGTTGCTGTTCCAGCACTACATCACGACGTGCTGGAATTGCTTGGAAAAGCCTTAAAACAGAGTGCTGTTCAGAGTATACACCTGACAACAGACATGTGGACCAGTTGCCAAGCCACTGATTACATGTGCATCACTTCACACTGGGTCTCTTTTTCGGGTGTTAAAGATAAGATATCAGACGGTGTTGTTGACACCGCTGAGATTTTTAAAGACACTCGCAAACATGCAACTGTAGCTTTTTTGCTATGGAGAAATCTCATACTGCTGCAAACATTTTGGATGAGTTTAACAGCAAGGTGTTTGAGTGGCTGCGACCAAGAGGGCTTACCATTGGTTTTGTTGCCACGGACAATGGCAGTAATGTAGTTAGGGCCATGAAAGATGGTGGCTATTTCAGGGTGCCATGTTTGGCACACTGCATTAACATTGTTGTTCAAGGCTTTCTGAAAAATGAAAGCAAAGTCAGCAGCTTACTGACCACCTGCAGAAGAATATGCACACATTTCAACCATTCTTTTAAAGCCCGGAAGCAGCTGAGGGTCATTCAACGTGAGCATAAAATGCCAGTCAAAGCACTCATCCAGGAGGTGCCAACACGTTGGAACTCAACGTATTACATGCTTGAGCATATGTGTGAGCAGTACATACCACTTAATGCGTATGTAATGAAAAGGTCAGGGGATCCTACTGTAAAAGGCATGAGAGTTGAGATGGCCCAATGGGACCTCGTCAAATGCCTGACAGAGATGCTACTTCCTTTTGAGGTCTTCACATGTGAAGTGAGCAGGGAGGACTGTACTATGGGCCAAGCTATCCCATTGTTGTACATGCTAGAGCAAGTGCTGAAGGAGGTGTTAGAAATGTACGCAGGTGTGGATGACAAAGTAGACGCATATTATTTGGCAGACACCTTAGTCACTCGATTATCTGACAATACAAGGATTCAAAATAACATTGTGTCACATCCACATTACATTACTGCCTCAATTTTGGATCCACGTTACAAATTATTGGTGCGCAGTAATGAAGTAATTCCTTTTTCAGAAGTGGATGTTGCCCAGTACAAAACTTTGATAGCTGAGGAAGCCACTGATTTTGAAAACGAAAGGATCTTAATTAGAGGCCCGCCCCCCCCAGGGCAGAAAAAGTACTGCAGGGCACCCAGAGTCAAGTTCTACTTCAGAGGCCAAGAGCAGTGCGTTTGCCTCCCAGCAGTCAACAACACTGACAGCAATAACATCAACAGCACCAACAGGATCATCATCAGGCACATTTAAAAAAAATGTCAGGTGATTGGTTTCTACGGAAAGGGTATTGTACGTCCATGACTGATGCAAAGGCAAAAGAGGCCCAGGAAATCGGAGCACCCCTGAACATTGAGCGGATGGTTCAGGCCTATCTAGATGACACAACAGAGGTCTTCATGGAGCAAAGCCCATTGGTGTATTGGTATGGGAAAAGAAGCCAATGGCCAGTGCTCAGCAGGCTGGCGATAAAGTATGTGGCTTTCCCTGTGGCAAGTGTCTCTTCAGAGCGTGTTTTCAGTGCTGCTGGTGCCATTGTTACTGTCAAAAGGACCAGTCTCTCACCCAAAAGCATTGAGAGGTTAACTATGATCAAAATGAATCAACACTTTATACCACCGGAGTACAAAATACGTGAATCACAGCAGGAAGAGGAGAGCGACTTCGATGACATAAGTAGTGGGTTGTTAGACGTACTTCTGTCTGAAACACCAGAGTTTGAGGACGAGCTCCTCTTCCCTGACAACTAGGCTTTCAAATCGTTCTCCCTTCCTTTATTTGTGTGTGACTGTGTATCTGTTTTTCTGGTTCAAAATCTTCACAACAAATCCATCAACAGTCTCCTCTTTTTATTTCCCTATTGGAGTTGCACGTCTATGCATAACTGTCCACTCCACTCCTCAAGGTCCTGCTCCATCTTCCTTACTCTCCCTAAGTACATTTCAAGCAAGTCAGACATTGGATGGAGATGGAGAATAGTACAATCCATGTTGCCTCTAACAGTCCCTCCATAAGAAGTGAAACGTGACTCCAGCTATATTCCATTTTGTTTCCAAGCCAAAAGAAACTCATCACTGACTGCCAGAAGGCTAGGCAGGCATCAGCTCAGACAGCCAAAGAGAACACCAAGACAGGTAATGAGTGATTATTCTGAATGATGGTGGCATGCATTGCATTGGATGCTGGCTGACTACGAATAATTGTGCATGATGAAGTAGAACTATACTAGTTTATCGACAAAGTAAAAGTGACTCAGGCGTGGTGACAGTTAATGTTTCCTGTTGTTTAATAATAACCACATTGAACTCCTACCACTGCAGGTGCCGGCCAATATCCGTTGCAATTTTGTAATATGGAATATATTATAAACGTAATCAGTCACTACAGACTGAGTTGGTGTTGGAGAATACGTACCACACGGTCATCATCATGATGCTGCTGAGCATACTATTTTTGCACACAGTCAGTTGGATCAGAAAAAATTGAAGGAATAACTGCGTTTCATCGGCTGACTTAAAAGGTAAACAGTTTGAACAAGAACCACAGCAGACCTAGGCTTGATGTCCGTGACCGTGTAGTGGTGTGGACTGGAGTAGAGTGTAGTGGTATGAGGGACAGTGGCGCATTGATTTAGTCACTTCATTTGGAAAATGCTAGGTTGCTGCAGTGCATATGACATTTCTCTGGCTCGGTCAAAATTTAAGTAAGGGGTAGGGTGCCTGGCCTGTGCCGCGGTTCTCCTGTTCTGTGACTGTGCTGGCTCCTGAATCCTGTCCCGTTTTTGTTGTACCTTAATGTTGTAGAGTAGACACTATGCAGCCTATCCAAGCTGCCTCAGTCTGAAAGTGTTCTCTCCAGAGTGTTGTCTTCTCGTCTTGCACTCCACTGTAATTGAGTTTATTGTTTTAAATGCAGTAATTTTTCAATACCCCATTTGTTTTTCCATCTACACTTACAGGCCGGCCTTTAACCTGTGCTATAGTGGGAGAAACGACTCACACTTACCTTACCAATCTGCATCAGGCAGGCAGTGGTACGGTACCCAAGATTGATGTGCGGAGTGTCCTTGGAAGGGAGGACCAAGAGGAATGACGAGAATGATGCAACTCCACATTTGGACCAGGATAATACAGTAACTTTAGTATCATTTATTTGATTGCTTTTTTCTCTATAATCATTACGACTGTGTGTTGTGGTTTGTTTGGTAATTGATCCCTACAACTATTTTTTAACCTCTTCAGTGCCCCGCCCTTTCCCCGCCCTGTGCCGGGCCTTTCATTAGCGGGCGGGGTTCATGACGAGATAGTCTCGTCATGGGCACAGCGCAACCGCGCTCCATGACGAGACTATCTCGTCATGGGCACATAAGGGGTTAATTTGCTTAGCTAGCTTGAAAAATAAAAGTAAGCCCGGTACAGCATGTAATGGGTTAGGTCTGAGCTCTGAGGGCGGCAGACAGGCAAGGCAAATTTCAATTTCTTCCCTGACTGTACTGTCTCATTGGATAATAGTAGTTATAGTAAGTACAACTCATTATCATTAACCATCAAGTTATCTTCCTCAGCATGCATACATTTGCTTTTTCTCACTTCATACTTTGATTTCTTTGATAATGGATCATGGTCGTCTTACAAGATTGTGTTTTACTTTTGTTGTGTCCATGCATACTGTCTGTTTTTCTTTCTCAAACCTTTCCCAAAACCCCAGTTCCCATCCATTCATCAATCCCTAACCCTCTTCCCCCGGGCTGTGTGATTTATATTGAGGTGTGATGTGATGACTACATTAAATGTACACCAATTGATCACACGCTTGCTGGGGCAGATGTGGTGAAAGCAACACTAATTCAATTTCAACTAAGGCAGGGCAAGGATCTTCTTCTGCTTGCCAACCCATGCTGTAGTTTACTTTGTGTTATGTTCTACTACTCCTCCCACAATCTCTCAGTCAACTGACTTTCTCTTTCTTTTTTAAAAATGCTATTGCCAGTGTCTACTACTACCACCACAATAATGGCATCTTCTCCGTCAAATTGGGAAACCAACCAGGCAGCCATCAGTGTGCCGAACTTCATCATCAATCATAGGTAAGATAAGTTTGGCGGGAGGTATGGACTAGGAGGAGAGACTGACAGTACTATTATGACAATTAAAAATAACTCATTGAGGGGTACTGCATCTATCGGTTTGTGTGTTACAAAATCGGCAGATTTTTTAAATCAAACACTGGCTGTGGGCATGCAGCAGTACGGAAACAAAGTAAAAAACCATGTAACTTAGATTGAATTCTGAAAACTGTAACCCACCACAAAACATTAACATCGTATAAGTAAATAGAATAACTTTTAATATCCCCTAACAAAAATAAACTATCCCACTCTGACCTAACCCACCCCCCTCCCTAACCCCACCAATGTCCAAAAAGAAACGAAAGTTGAAGAGTCCCAATGTCCGAAAGAATCCCCAACGCCCAAAAACCCACCCACCAACAAAAGGAATTAAAAAAGGGGCAAACGACGAGGTCCTCTATTGTCGGGGGGCCTTAAGGTGTGTGTCCACCAGGATCTTTACCCGCTCCTCCATGTTCTCCTCTAAGCGGGCCATCCGGCGGAGCAGCTGGTGGTGAAATTCCCCACAGTTACATGCAGGGTGGGGGGCAGCAGTGCTGGAAATAGACACGTGGCAGCGGCCGGATGCCGGACCACGGTGCAGTGAAAGTGGAGGCAGGGCCTGACTGGGGCCCGGGGCATTGGAGGAGGCTGCAGCTGCAGCCGCCTACTCCTCCTCCTCCGGCTGAGCCACCAGCCGGCGATAATGTTCGCAGATGGCCTCCAGTTTCCGGCGCCGGGCCCTAGCGGCCAACTCCTTCCTTGATGGTTTAGTGGGTGTGACTGTGGAAGGAGTATCTATATCAAGAAAGAAAAAGAACATGTTGTAGCCAATACTCTTAGCAAAACAGAAACACTAAAATCATTCAACACATAGTGTCACACTCACAGTATCACTAGCAAGCACAGTTCATAACATTTGTGATTTGGTGGTAAGTATCTCTAATCTTACTTCCTTGGACTCTAACATTTGTGAAAGTTTCCGACATAAATATAATCGTACTATGTACTCCGGTACACCAGTCGTGTTGTTCTTATCTGTAGTTTAGCCCAATTACATAACCTTGTTGTAGCCGGCATGCCAGCTCCATCAGCTAAGCTTGCACCCAAGAGAAACAGATATGAGCCACATGATGCAGACAGACTCACGTTAGTTTTATTTACTACTACTGTCTGCAGGTGGGGAAGCTCATATTTTTGTATGACGCCTTACGGCCGTTGGCACTGGTCATACTCTGTTACATGAGGGCAAATGGCATGCACAATTTCACTTACACCCTGCCATGGGTACTACAAAAAGGCTGATTATTTATGGGATCCAATGATCATTGCTTCTATTCATATAATAGATGCTAATACGATACGACATCAGGTCAGTAGCGGTCGGTGGTGGGAGTGCTGCCGGGCGGTGAGTCGGTGACGTGGAAAGGTGCAGGGTGGGGATAGTAAACTATGGATTAAGTACAATCACAGGTAATTAAACAATACATTAAAAAAAAAAATTGTTGCACGCACTGCATCGCATTTGGCGGTGCAGTGCGCACCTTGAAAATAATTTTATTTATTTTTATGTTGATGACCTGTATTTGGCCGTAATACACAGTTTACTCGCCAGTGCCACCCACCCGTCCCCTCCCCATGTCACCGCACGCCAACACTCCCAACACCAACCGCTACTGCAGAGGGTACTTTGATTTCATTCATTGTGTAACCAATAACCATAAAAAACAGGCCACCCTTTGCAGGCGGGCTGCCCCAATCGAAAATACATTAATAATAATAGGTAGGGAGTAGTCCCCAGAGTGGGAGGAAGGGGTTTCCGCTTGATAATATAGATATATATAAATATATATGACGTGCTTGCAAACTACTGCAAGTGTACTGTATTCTGATAATACTACCTATATTCCCCTAGGCTTTGCTACTGTCGCGCAGTTTCTTTTACATTTTCTTCAAAGTAAGAATCTCCAGTGACACTTTCCACCTATACTGTCTCTTGATGATAGTACATCCAGGCATACATCCATTAAAGTAAACGTTTATCCTTCTTTTTTATATCTCTCATACTTAGTTGGTTTCACCAACAACCACCCATGCTTCCGCTCCTTCCTTGCTTGCCTTGGCTTTGAATTTGAACCAAACAACGCTGATTTTTGCTATCTAGCACTATCCACCCATACTGTTTCGCCCACCCAGGCAGGCATTCTTTCACCTTCCACCCATCCTTCAACAACCCATGCATCTGATCTGATTACTATCAGCCACCTATGCATGCTTCCAACAACATATCCTTCTCGGCCAGTCAGTCATATTATTTATATCGCCCATCCTTCCACCCTTACTTCTTTCCCTCTTTGTTCAACACATCCATCAAGGTCATCTGATCTGAGTTTTTCTTCTCCATAAAACATTCACAGCTGATTTTGGAGTCAAATAGAAGAGGCCATTGGTTACTCTACTCACTCAGTGAAATAGTGAACACACTTCCATCTAGCTGTAATGTCAAGAAGTAATGAATATAACTTACCGCCGCCGGCCACTGCTGTTGGATCCCCCCTGTCTCTCCTACAGGTGCCCCCAGTTCGCCTGCCCCCTCCGGAATGGCCGCATCGCTGGCCCTGACGGCACTGGTGGATGGTAGTGTGCCTAGAAAAAAGCATCACAAATTTTTTAGATGCCTGGAAACCTCCCCCTATTTTAAGTGTTCACTTGGAACATTGAAAAAAAGTTAATGCAACATACATCAGCACTAGACAGTAAGTACAGTCAGTAGACAGACACTAGTAGTGATATGGTTCCACTTCCTAGGGTCATCTAGTCCTACTCTACTCTTTTGAAAGTTAGCCTGAGCCGTGTGTAACCCTTTTAGATTCATCATGTCGACTACTACTCTTTTGGTGCATATTTAATTATACCTGCCAGCTTATTGACATGTGCAGTAGATGCCTTTGAGGCCACTTGACTGTTGCGTACAAGTGAAGAGGTCGGAAAAAAAAAACGTATTGAGTTTGTTTAGTTTATATTGCTTAGCCATCACATACATGTTACACTTTTTGCCATGACTGCAAAATGCTAGCATTCACCAGTATACTATCTAACGGCTAACTCGCAGCATTTTTCTCATATATAATAGGCAGAAGATTCCCTTCTACAAACCAGAGATTTACAGAGCATATTGGATGCAAGATGATGTAACCAGTATTTCTACGTTCTACGGTGAGGGGTCTTCCAGAATTCAAAAGATCTTGGCTCTTGTTCTTGTTGTCATGCACTTGTAAATGTTTACTGTTATAATGTTAGGCTCTTTGCTGGCTTATTGACTATGGCTGCAGTAAATTAAATTTCATATTAACGATGTACAGAGTTTGATACTTGTTTCAAATAAACCTTTTGAACTTACACATAGACTCTGTGGTATTTGGTGTGGTGGGGTGGACTTACACAAGTGAGTGAGCAAAATGGTGTTATTATGTTCTGGGTTGTCTGTCTCAGTCATCATCAACATTGTGTATCTTCTTCGTGGGGGGGGGTCGGGAGTGGGACCCTAATGTGAGACACTATAGCTAGTCGGTCAGGGGATCCTGGGTTCTTCGGACTGAGGTGTGATCAGTAAGGTCCAACCTCCCATCAGCAAAATCCTATTTTGTTGTGCATAGTTCTGTATGTGGCTCTGCAGAATCACTAGACAATAGTAGTATCATGTACTATCCAATCAAAAATACTAGTCAAATATCTGGTTGGCCATTTTGTTTGTGGTAATTGTCAAAGCCTCAACATTGAGAAGACTTGAAGAGGACAACCCTTGGACAGGACACAGTGGCTAGAGCTATTGGTCAATCAGAGTTTTATTATTCCAAAGAAAACCTTCTATAAAGAGTGGGCAACTGTGCTACACACAGAGTAATAATAGTAATAGTAGTAGTAGTATTAGTAGTAGTACAGAGAGTCATAGCAGAGGCAGTTAGAAGCAACTTAGTTAGAGGCAGGGATAAACAGAATTTGGAAACAGATAGTCAAGTTCAAAGAAGTAAGCTTTTGTAAAAAATAGATTTAGAAAGTGGAACCATAATTTATAGTTCGGAAAAAAAGATGCTGTAAAATTTAGGGAAATATAAATGTCAATCTAACCACTGGAGGACTTACTGGGGCCAGCAGCCGGAGCCTTGGTAGAGGAGCGGTCCTGTCGTTCCCCCAACGACTCCGACCCCGTCTTCTTGCCCCTGGGTGGTGCTGATGATCATGTAAAATATAATAAAGAAAGAGACAAACATTAAGGAGTGCTGTGAAACAAATAATAATAAATCATTTGGAAAAATAGGTCAAACAACATTTTAGGAAACAACAATTGCAATAAAATTGACCTATCTAATCAGATGGATCGACTACTGGCTGCTTCCTGCATTTACGGATCGTCTACTTATTTATGAACACTCCAGTGCTCCATAATCATTCTGTTTACAAATACTAACAAAGCCTAGTAAGTACCACCTGACCTACACCACCTATTCCAGACGGGCCAATTGTTCACTAAGTCTGCATTTCCATTTTTTTCAGCCATCAAATGCATAGATGAGATGGAGGACACATGCATACATTAGTGCATACATACATACAACAAATTGTGGGTTGGTTGCATGATTCTGATCTAGTTCTGCTACTGACTGACCATGCTAAGCCTATCACTCACTAAACAAAGTACAAAAGGTTCGACGGAGGACTGGGGTAAGCAGCACTCATTGACAGAGGAGGCGTCACGCAGACCGCATAAAACAATTAGTAACTACTACTAACAAACTAAACCTAGTATCCAATATCCATCCACCACTATTTCAAAGTAGGACAATGGAAGGACTAGAGTCTCTCTAGCAAATCGCATTACCTAACTTCAGTTCTGTAAAATAAACTCTTACATAATCAGCATCAGCACAAGCTAGCGCAAACTAAGTTGCAAACAAGTAAGAGTACCACCGTGCACCTCGGTCCCTAAATCAAAGAACATTTTGCGTTTTGGAACGTAATTTACAAGCAACGCTTGGCACGCAGCAGTAATCTTGTTGTTCATCAAATTTAATATACACAATCAGTTACTCACCAAGCCCGATGACCTCGACACCTAGCAGGTCCAACAGGTCCTGCTCCCGGTCCAGGATGTCGGACCACCGGTGGGCTAGCTGGTTGTGGGTGCGCCGGATCCCAGAGCACCGGAACACGGCCCGGCGCACCTTCGCCCACCGACGGTGCCGCTCCTGGGTAGCGTACCCGGAGCCGGGCCTGCCTCCTGCTGCCAAGGTCAAGGGGAGGAGGCGCTGGATGAAGAAAACAAGGGCCGCCACCTCCTCCTCCCCAAACAGTTGCCGGGCCTGCACCCCTGCAGGACGCATTCTGCCGCAAGGCAGGCGGCCCTTCTCTGCTCCTGCAGGTCCCTTGCCCTTGGCACTCGGTGTGCCCTTGGCCATGGTTCTGGGGTGGGTGGTAGGCGGAAACGAAAAGTTAGAAGAGGAAAAAAAAGTTAGGGGGAAGAAGATAGAAAGAACTTTATAAAAGTAACTAAAACACAGTAAAAGTAGAAATAAAATGCAAAATATAAACTTAGGCAAAGAGAGAGATAGATAATAACTAAAAAAGTCAGAAAAAATGCTTTAAAGACAAAGGATTGCAAAGATAAAGGGAGGATACAAAAGTAGGCCCAGAACCATAGCATAGAGTGAAAAACAAGATGGCCGCGCCCATTCGCGACCGCGTGGGTAAGTTTGCGCGATATTTCTTGCCAACATGTGCTATTCATCGCGAACAAGTAAAATGCGCTCCCGAACACGTCAATGCACACCGCGAACACGCTAACCGCGACCCGGAACAGGAAATAAGACATCGCGAGCGGGCAGGACAATTGAAAAACAAGATGGCCGCGCCCGTTGGCGACCGCATGGGTAAGATTGCGAGATATATCCCCCGAGCATGCAAACAGCTCCCCGAACACGCTCACCGCGCTCCCGAACAAGAAAAAGCCATCGCAAACGGGCGCACCAAGCAACTACGCAAGTTCGCGAAGCTACGCGAAGGTCGCGTAGTGCAACAACATATTCGCGAAGCTTCGCGAAGCGCGGCTACGCGAACTACGCCCAGGGTTAGTCTAAAGTTCAAGAGGAAGACTATGTTCCCTTCATCTGTGAAATGTACACCGTCTCCTCTATAAATGCCTTGCATGTTGTAACACAAGTTGTTGTGGTATATAGAACCCATACCATAGTCTCTGAGGAAAGCAGAAACAGACTAATTGACTTGCTTTCTTGCTTTCCAATCTGTGGACAATATTGGTTGGACCAGTTCCACTTTTGCCTTTGGCATATATTAGAATATACAAAGGTAGTTCGTGGAAAAAGTGACATCAATTGCACAAAGGTGTCCTTAACAAGCATTTCCAGACCTACCCCAGTTAAAGTGCCTAGGTCATTTCCCCCACAGTGCACAATTATAAGGTTAGGCTGTGGGAGATGTAGAAAGGATTTAACCAAAGGCATTAATTGGTGCCACTTTAACCCTCTCTGACCAATCTATTTAATGTCTACATTTGGCAAAGCAAGGTCTTTCACAATACCTCTTTTTTCTGCATACTTTTCACTCCAGAAGACATAGCTATGACCTACAATCCACACTGTGAACACCTTTCAAGGAGATCTGGATGCACTCAGAAGGTGTCTTTCAGTAGAATGGCAATATGAAAAGAAAGATAGTTGTAAAATGGACGCTTACATACTTTTTTTTAATAAAAAGAGCTCATTGGCTGTTTCACACCATTCAACACTAAAAACTAGGCTGCATGTTTACATTTTTAAAAGCATGTTTTGTATTGGTTCAGAAAAATGTGTTCCCAAAGAACATTACTTTGGATTTGCTGGTAGGTTTGAAAAGTCAAGCACTTTTGCTCGTTGGATTAGAAACATTGTGTGCTGAACTTCTGACCTCTCTGCTCACACAAGTGTTCCATGATCTGTTGCTATGCTAGCAGGCAGAAGTCATGTTGGGGGTAGGAATCATTTGGAAAAGGGTTGAAATTTGCAACCAATAGAAATGTGTGTTTCCATTTGAAAAAATGTGGGAAGCAATGTGATTTGAAGTTAACATGTATATGTGTGAAAAAAGAGAGGGAAAGTTTGCCATTTACTGGTTCTGGTGAGAGGTGTACAGCTCAGAGATTCTGGCTCTGATAATCTGCTGTGTGAGTGCCACATTTCTTTGGCAACGAACTACTTTTAAAGGTGAGTTATGAATTTGAGAGGGGATGTATGTGGTGCATTTTGATATAAATAATAGAAATTTGTTTCTTCTTTTAAAGTTGTGTTTTACATTTTATGTTTTGGAAGATATTTAACTGCCTTGAACTTGTAAGATATTATGGAGTATGGCTTCACCATAAGTTAAGGTGTACTGGTATCATCCAGGAATACTGTTTTGTGCCTAGAATCACACCATGAGTCTGTCTGCACACAGGAATTGTTGTCAGAGATTTAATTTGTGTTGCTCTTGTTCTGTAAGACTTGCACTCGCAGGAAAGGGGCAGCTTGTTTTCTTGAACTGTGATGGTTAGCATTCAGCACAAATCAATATTTCACAGATGAGAGGCAAATGCTAACACATTTGAAATCAACAGGGTAGATTTTCCTTCCACTCCTGCAATGGGTGAGGTAGTTCCTACATGTCACAAACTCCAATTAACCCTTACCGCACATGTACTCTTACATACATCTCTGCAGTCTTCATGCAGTTGTGCAAGTGTCCATACAGACCTCTCTTGCACCTGACAATACACAGTCTCCAGAAACACACTCTTAGCACACAGGCAGCTGCTTGTCCTGCACTCCCATGCTTACTATTCAGCACTGTGTGGTATTTCAGATAGCAGTGTGTAACGCTAACACATTCAAGGTCACCAAGGCTCATTTCCTTTGCTCTAGTCGAATCACTCACCCAGGTTCCACATGCTCATGATCTTAAGTAGCTGTTAGGACATGTGCTCTTTTCTGCCTCTCTAAACTATAAGGAAAATGTGTCAGGCTGTTACAGTAATTATCACTTGCTCTACCACAGTAGTAAATGTGCTTTGAAATTGCCAATCAAATATCGTTTTCTGCCTAGAATCACACCATGAGTCTGTCTGCACGCAGGAATTTTTGTCAGAGATTTAATTTGTGTTGCTCTTGTTCTATAAGACTTGTACTCGCAGGAAAGGGACAGCTTGTTTTCTTGAACTGTGATGGTTAGCCTTCAGCACAAACCACTATCTCACAAATGAGAGGCAAATGCTAACACATTTGAAATCAACAGGGTAGATTTACCTTCCACTCCTGCAATGGGTGAGGTAGTTCCTACATGTTCCAAACTCCAATTAACCCTAACCACACATGTACTCTTACATACATCTCTGCAGTCTTCATGCAGTTGTGCAAGCGTCCATGCAGATCTCTCTTGCACCTGACAATACACAGTCTCCAGAAACACACTCTTAGCACACAGGCAGCTGCTTGTCCTGCACTCCCATGCTTACTATTCAGCACTGTGTGGTATTTCAGATAGCAGTGTGTAATGCTAACACATTCAACGACACCAAGGCTCATTTCCTTTGCTCTAGTCTAATCACTCACCCAGGTTCCACATGTTCATGGTCTCAAGAAGCTGTTAGGACATGTGCTCTTTTCTGCCTCTCTAAACTATAAGGAAAATGTGTCAGGCTGTTACAGTAATTATCACTTGCTCTACCACAGTAGTAAATGTGCTTTGAAATTGCCAATCACATATCGTTTTCTGCCTAGAATTACACCAAGAGTCTGTCTGCACACAGGAATTGTTGTCAGAGATGTAATTTGTGTTGCTCTTGTTCTGTAAGACTTGCACTCGCCGGAATGGGGCAGCTTGTTTTCTTGAACTGTGATGGTTAGCATTCAGCACAAATCACTATCTCACAAATGAGAGGCAAATGCTAACACATTTGAAATCAACATGGTAGATTTTCTTTCCACTCCTGCAATGGGTGAGGTAGTTCCTACATGTTCAAAACTCCAATTAACCCTTACCACACATATACTCTTACATACATCTCTGCAGTCTTCATGCAGTTGTGCAAGCGTCCATGCAGATCTCTCTTGCACCTGACAATACACAGTCTCCAGAAACACACCCTTAGCACACAGGCAGCTGCTTGTCCTGCACTCCCATACTTACTATTCAGCAATGTGTGGTATTTCAGATAGGAGTGTGTAATGCTAACACATTTAACGACACCAAGGCTCATTTCCTTTGCTCTAGACTAATCACTCACCCAGGTTCCACATGTTCATGGTCTCAAGTAGCTGTTAGGACATGTGCTCTTTTCTGCCTCTCTAAACTATAAGGAAAATGTGTCAGGCTGTTACAGTAATTATCACTTGCTCTACCACAGTAGTAAATGTGCTTTGAAATTGCCAATCAAATATCGTTTTCTGCCTAGAATCACACCATGAGTCAGTCTGCACACAGGAATTGTTGTCAGAGATTTAATTTGTGTTGCTCTTGTTCTGTAAGACTTGCACTCGCAGGAAAGGGGCAGCTTGTTTTCTTGAACTGTGATGGTTAGCATTCAGCAAAAATCACTATCTCACAAATGAGAGGCAAATGCTAACACATTTGAAATCAACATGGTAGATTTTCCTTACACTCCTGCAATGGGTGAGGTAGTTCCTACATGTTCAAAATGCCAATTAACCCTTACCACACATATACTCTTACATACATCTCTGCAGTCTTCATGCAGTTGTGCAAGCGTCCATGCAGATCTCTCTTGCACCTGACAATACACAGTCTCCAGGAACACACTCTTAGCACACAGGCAGCTGCTAGTCCTGCACTCCCATGCTTACTATTCAGCACTGTGTGGTATTTCAGATAGCAGTGTGTAATGCTAACACATTCAACTTCACCAAGACTCATTTCCTTTGCTCTAGTCTAATCACTCACCAAGGTTCCACATGCTCATGGTCTCAAGTAGCTGTTAGGACATGTGCTCTTTTCTGCTTCTCTAAACTATAAGGAAAATGTGTCAGGCTGTTACAGTAATTATCACTTGCTCTACCACAGTAGTAAATGTGCTTTGAAATTGCCAATCAAATATCGTTTTCTGCCTAGAATCACATCATGAGTCTGTCTGCACACAGGAATTGTTGTCAGAGATTTAATTTGTGTTGCTCTTGTTCTGTAAGACTTGCACTCGCAGGAAAGGGGCAATTTGTTTTCTTGAACTGTGATGGTTAGCATTCAGCACAATTCACTATCTCACAAATGAGAGGCAAATGCTAACACATTTGAAATCAACATGGTAGATTTTCCTTCCACTCCTCCAATGGGTGAGGTAGTTCCTACATGTTCAAAACTCCAATTAACCCTTACCACACATGTACTCTTACATACATCTCTGCAGTCTTCATGCAGTTGTGCAAGCATCCATGCAGATCTCTCTTGCACTTGACAATACACAGTCTCCAGAAACACACTCTTAGCACACAGGCAGCTGCTTGTCCTGCACTCCCATGCTTACTATTCAGCACTGTGTGGTATTTCAGATACCAGTGTGTAAAGGTAACACATTCAACGTCACCAAGGCTCATTTCCTTTGCTCTAGTCTAATCACTCACCCAGGTTCCACATGCTCATGGTCTCAAGTAGCTGTTAGGACATGTGCTCTTTTCTGCCTCTATAAACTATAAGGAAAATGTGTCAGGCTGTTACAGTAATTATCACTTGCTCTACCACAGTAGTAAATGTGCTTTAAAATTGCCAATCAAATATCATTTTTTGCTTAGAATCACACCATGAGTCTGTCTGCACACAGTAATTGTTGTCAGAGATTTAATTCGTGTTGCTCTTGTTCTGTAAGACTTGCACTCGCAGGAAAGGGGCAGTTTGTTTTCTTGAACTGTGATGGTTAACATTCAGCACAAATCACTATCTCACAAATGAGAGGCAAATGCTAACACATTTGAAATCAACATGGTAGATATTCCTTCCACTCCTGCAATGGGTGAGGTAGTTCCTACATGTTCAAAACTCCAATTAACCCTTACCACACATGTACTTTTACATACATCTCTGCAGGCTTCATGCAGTTGTGCAAGCGTCCATGCAGATCACTCTTGCACCTGACGATTCACAGTCTCCAGGAACACACTCTTAGCACACAGGCAGCTGCTTGTCGTGCACTCCCATGCTTACTATTCAGCACTGTGTGGTATTTCAGATAGCAGTGTGTAACGCTAACACATTCAACGTCACCAAGGCTCATTTCCTTTGCTCTAGTCTAATCACTCACCCAGGTTCAACATGCTCATGGTCTCAAGTAGCTGTTAGGACATGTCCTCTTTTCTGCCTCTCTAAACTACAAGGAAAATGTGTCAGGCTGTTACAGTAATTATCACTTGCTCTACCACAGTAGTAAATGTGCTTTGAAATTGCCAATCAAATATCGTTTTCTGCCTAGAATTACACCATGAGTCTGTCTGCACACAGGAATTGTTGTCAGAGATTTAATTTGTGTTGCTCTTGTTCTGTAAGACTTGCACTCGCCGGAATGGGGCAGCTTGTTTTCTTGAACTGTGATGGTTAGCATTCAGCACAAATCACTATCTCACAAATGAGAGGCAAATGCTAACACATTTGAAATCAACATGGTAGATTTTCCTTCCACTCCTGCAATGGGTGAGGTAGTTCTACATGTTCAAAACTCCAATTAACCCTTACCACACATGTACTCTTACATACATCTCTGCAGTCTTCATGCAGTTGTGCAAGCGTCCATGCAGATCTCTCTTGCACCTGACAACACACAGTCTCCAGAAACACACTCTTAGCACACAGGCCGCTGCTTGTCCTCTACTCCCATGCTTACTATTCAGCAATGTGTGGTATTTCAGATAGGAGTGTGTAATGCTAACACATTCAACGACACCAAGGCTCATTTCCTTTGCTCTAGACTAATCACTCACCCATGTTCCACATGTTCATGGTCTCAAGTAGCTGTTAGGACATGTGCTCTTTTTTGCCTCTCTAAACTATAAGGAAAATGTGTCAGGCTGTTACAGTAATTATCACTTGCTCTACCACAGTAGTAAATGTGCTTTGAAATTGCCAATCAAATATCGTTTTCTGCCTAGAATCACACCATGAGTCAGTCTGCACACAGGAATTGTTGTCAGAGATTTAATTTGTGTTGCTTTTGTTCTGTAAGACTTGCACTCGCAGGAAAGGGGCAGCTTGTTTTCTTGAACTGTGATAGTTAGCATTCAGCACAAATCACTATCTCAGAAATGAGAGGCAAATGCTAACACATTTGAAATCAACATGGTAGATTTTCCTTCCACTCCTGCAATGGGTGAGGTAGTTCCTACATGTTCAAAACTCCAATTAACCCTTACCACACATGTTTTCTTACATACATCTCTGCAGTCTTCATGTAGTTGTGCAAGCGTCCATGCAGATCACTCTTGCACCTGACAATACACAGTCTCCAGAAACACACTCTTAGCACACAGGCCGCTGCTTGTCCTGCACTCCCATGCTTACTATTCAGCACTGTGTGGTATTTCAGATAGCAGTGTGTAACGCTAACACATTCAACGTCACCAAGGCTCATTTCCTTTGCTCTAGTCTAATCACTCACCCAGATTCCACATGCTCATGGTCTCAAGTAGCTGTTAGGACATGTGCTCTTTTGTGCCTCTCTAAACTATAAGGAAAATGTGTCAGGCTGTTACAGTAATTATCACTTGCTCTACCACAGTAGTAAATGTGCTTTGAAATTGCCAATCAAATATCATTTTCTGCCTAGAATCACACCATGAGTCTGTCTGCACACAGGAATTGTTGTCAGAGATTTAATTTGTGTTGCTCTTGTTCTTTAACACTTGCACTCGCAGGAAAGGGGCAGTTTGTTTTCTTGAACTGTGATGGTTAACATTCAGCACAAATCACTATCTCACAAATGAGAGGCAAATGCTAACACATTTGAAATCAACATGGTAAATTTTCCTTCCACTCCTGCAATGGGTGAGGTATTTCCTACATGTTCAAAACTCCAATTAACCCTTACCACACATGTACTCTTACATACATCTCTGCGGTCTTCATGCAATTGTGCAAGCGTCCATGCAGATCACTCTTGCACCTGACGATACACAGTCTCCAGGAACACACTCTTAGCACACAGGCAGCTGCTTGTCCTGCACTCCCATGCTTACTATTCAGCACTGTGTGGTATTTCAGATAGCAGTGTGTAACGCTAACACATTCAACGTCACCAAGGCTCATTTCCTTTGCTCTAGTCTAATCACTCACCCAGGTTCCACATGCTCATGGTCTCAAGTAGCTGTTAGGACATGTGCTCTTTTCTGCCTCTCTAAATTATAAGGAAAATGTGTCAGGCTGTTACAGTAATTATCACTTGCTCTACCACAGTAGTAAATGTGCTTTGAAATTGCCAATCAAATATCGTTTTTGGCCTAGAATCACACCATGAGTCAGTCTGCACACAGGAATTGTTGTCAGAGATTTAATTTATGTTGCTTTTGTTCTGTAAGACTTGCACTCACAGGAAAGGGGCAGCTTGTTTTCTTGAACTGTGATAGTTATCATTCAGCACAAATCACTATCTTACAAATGAGAGGCAAATGCTAACACATTTGAAATCAACATGGTAGATTTTCCTTCCACTCCTGCAATGGATGAGGTAGTTCCTACATGTTCAAAACTCCAATTAACCCTTATCACACATGTACTCGTACATACATCTCTGCAGTCTTCATGCAGTTGTGCAAGCGTCCATGCAGATCTCTCTTGCACCTGACAATACACAGTCTCCAGAAACACACTCTTAGCACACAGGCAGCTGCTTGTCCTGCACTCCCATGCTTACTCTTTAGCACTGTGTTGTATTTCAGATAGCAGTGTGTAACGCTAACACATTCAATGTCACAAAGGCTCATTTCCTTTGCTCTAGTCTTATCACTCACCCAGGTTCCACATGCTCATGGTCTCAAGTAGCTGTTAGGACATGTGCTCTTTTCTGCCTCTCTAAACTATAAGGAAAATTTGTCAGGCTGTTACAGAAATTATCACTTGCTCTACCACAGTCGTAAATGTGCTTTGAAAATGCCAATCAAATATTGTTTTCTGCCTAGAATCACACCATGAATCTGTCTGCACACAGGAATTGTTGCCAGAGATTTAATTTGTGTTGCTCTTGTTCTGTAAGACTTGCACTCGCAGGAAAGGGGCAGCTTGTTTTCTTGAACTGTGATGGTTAGCATTCAGCAAAAAACACTATCTCACAAATGAGAGGCAAATGCTAACACATTTGAAATCAACATGGTAGATTTTCCTTCCACTCCTGCAATGGGTGAGGTAGTTCCTACATGTTCAAAACTCCAATTAACCCTTACCACACATGTACTCTTACATACATCTCTGCAGTCTTCATGCAGTTGTGCAAGCGTCCATGCAGATCACTCTTGCACCTGACGATTCACAGTCTCCAGGAACACACTCTTAGCACACAGGCAGCTGCTTGTCGTGCACTCCCATGCTTACTATTCAGCACTGTGTGGTATTTCAGATAGCAGTGTGTAAAGGTAACACATTCAACATCACCAAGGCACATTTCCTTTGCTCTAGTCTAATCACTCACCCAGGTTCCACATGCTCATGGTCTCAAGTAGCTGTTAGGACATGTGCTCTTTTCTGCCTCTCTAAACTATAAGGACAATATGTCAGGCTGTTACAGTAATTATCACTTGCTCTACCACATTAGTAAATGTGCTTTGAAATTGCCAATCAAATATCATTTTTTGCCTAGAATCACACCATGAGTCTGTCTGCACACAGGAATTGTTGCCAGAGATTTAATTCGTGTTGCTCTTGTTCTGTAAGACTTGCACTCGCAGGAAAGGGGCAGTTTGTTTTCTTGAACTGTGATGGTTAACATTCAGCACAAATCACTAGCTCACAAATGAGAGGCAAATGCTAACACATTTGAAATCAACATGGTAGATATTCCTTCCACTCCTGCAATGGGTGAGGTAGTTCCTACATGTTCAAAACTCAAATTAACCCTTACCACACATGTACTCTTACATACATCTCTGCAGTCTTCATGCAGTTGTGCAAGCGTCCATGCAGATCACTCTTGCACCTGACGATTCACAGTCTCCAGGAACACACTCTTAGCACACAGGCAGCTGCTTGTCGTGCACTCCCATGCTTACTATTCAGCACTGTGTGGTATTTCAGATAGCAGTGTGTAACGCTAACACATTCAACGTCACCAAGGCTCATTTCCTTTGCTCTAGTCTAATCACTCACCCAGGTTCAACATGCTCATGGTCTCAAGTAGCTGTTAGGACATGTCCTCTTTTCTGCCTCTCTAAACTACAAGGAAAATGTGTCAGGCTGTTACAGTAATTATCACTTGCTCTACCACAGTAGTAAATGTGCTTTGAAATTGCCAATCAAATATCGTTTTCTGCCTAGAATTACACCATGAGTCTGTCTGCACACAGGAATTGTTGTCAGAGATTTAATTTGTGTTGCTCTTGTTCTGTAAGACTTGCACTCGCCGGAACGGGGCAGCTTGTTTTCTTGAACTGTGATGGTTAGCATTCAGCACAAATCACTATCTCACAAATGAGAGGCAAATGCTAACACATTTGAAATCAACATGGTAGATTTTCCTTCCACTCCTGCAATGGATGAGGTAGTTCCTACATGTTCAAAACTCCAATTAACCCTTACCACACATGTACTCGTACATGCATCTCTGCAGTCTTCATGCAGTTGTGCAAGCGTCCATGCAGATCTCTCTTGCACCTGACAATACACAGTCTCCAGAAACACACTCTTAGCACACAGGCCGCTGCTTGTCCTCTACTCCCATGCTTACTATTCAGCAATGTGTGGTATTTCAGATAGGAGTGTGTAATGCTAACACATTCAACGACACCAAGGCTCATTTCCTTTGCTCTAGTCTAATCACTCACCAAGGTTCCACATGCTCATGGTCTCAAGTAGCTGTTAGGACATGTGCTCTTTTCTGCTTCTCTAAACTTTAAGGAAAATGTGTCAGGCTGTTACAGTAATTATCACTTGCTCTACCACAGTAGTAAATGTGCTTTGAAATTGCCAATCAAATATCGTTTTCTGCCTAGAATCACACCATGAGTCAGTCTGCACACAGGAATTGTTGTCAGAGATTTAATTTGTGTTGCTTTTGTTCTGTAAGACTTGCTCTCGCAGGAAAGGGGCAGCTTGTTTTCTTGAACTGTGATAGTTAGCATTCAGCACAAATCACTATCTCACAAATGAGAGGCAAATACTAACACATTTGAAATCAACATGGTAGATTTTCCTTCCACTCCTGCAATGGGTGAGGTAGTTCCTACATGTTCAAAACTCCAATTAACCCTTACCACACATGTTTTATTACATACATCTCTGCAGTCTTCATGCAATTGTGCAAGCGTCCATGCAGATCACTCTTGCACCTCACGATACACAGTCTCCAGGAACACACTCTTAGCACACAGGCAGCTGCTTGTCCTGCACTCCCATGCTTACTATTCAGCACTGTGTGGTATTTCAGATAGCAGTGTGTAACGCTAACACATTCAACGTCACCAAGGCTCATTTCCTTTGCTCTAGTCTAATCACTCACCCAGGTTCCACATGCTCATGGTCTCAAGTAGCTGTTAGGACATGTGCTCTTTTCTGCCTCTCTAAATTATAAGGAAAATGTGTCAGGCTGTTACAGTAATTATCACTCGCTCTACCACAGTAGTAAATGTGCTTTGAAATTGCCAATCAAATATCGTGTTCTGCCTAGAATCACACCATAGGGGTGGGCGGAATTTGCGTAATCACGTTACGCAAATCTCCGCCAAATGGTAAAAAATCTCCGCGAACACGCAGAAATTCCGCGAACACGCGGAATTGCTTGTTCGCGATACTTTTTTCCTGTTCGCGATCGCTGTTTGCGTGCTCGGGGTGAAATATCTCGCGAACATGCATATTGAGAACGCGAACAAGCAAAAAATTTCGCGAAGTCGCGGAACGCAGATTTTTGGGCAATTTCGCGTTCTCCGCGGAACGCAAAATTACCCAAATTCCGCGAACGGAACGGAATTGACCACCCAGGCCTAACCATGAGTCTGTCTGCACACAGGAATTGTTGTCAGAGATTTAATTTGTGTTGCTCTTGTTCTGTAAGACTTGCACTCGCAGGAAAGGGGCAGTTTGTTTTCTTGAACTGTGATGGTTAGCATTCAGCACAAATCACTATCTCACAAATGAGAGGCAAATGCTAACACATTTGAAATCAACATGGTATATTTTCCTTCCACTCCTGCAATGGGTGAGGTAGTTCCTACATGTTCAAAATTCCAATTAACCCTTACCACACATGTACTCTTACATACATCTCTGCAGTCTTCATGCAGTTGTGCAAGCGTCCATGCAGATCTCTCTTGCAGCTGACAATACACAGTCTCGAGAAACACACTCTTAGCACACAGGCAGCTGCTTCTCCTGCACTCCCATGCTTACTATTCAGCACTGTGTGGTATTTCAGATAGCAGTGTGTAATGGTAACACATCCAACGTCACCAAGGCTCATTTCCTTTGCTCTAGTCTAATCACTCACCCAGGTTTCACATGCTCATGGTCTGAAGTAGCTGTTAGGACATGTGCTCTTTTCTGCCTCTCTAAACTATAAGGAAAATGTGTCAGGCTGTTACAGTAATTATCACTTGCTCTACCACAGTAGTAATTGTGCTTTGAAATTGCCAATCAAATATCGTTTTCTGCCTAGAATCACACCATGAGTCTGTGTGCACACAGGAATTGTTGTCAGAGATTTAATTTGTGTTGCTCCTATTGAGTAAGACTTGCACTCATAGGAAAGGGGCAGCTCATATGATAGGATTTGAAAAGCTCAAAAAAAATATAGTAATATATTTAAATGACATAAAGGTATTTTTTTTTTAGTTTCTTTTAGGTATTGCTGAACAACACTGAAATAAATTAAACATGATTATAAAATCAAGAAAGAGAAAAGAACTGCAAAAACATCTATATTTGAAGACAACTGGACAACACAAATTAGTTGAAGAACCTCATGTTGGAAAAGAGAAAAAGTCTTCTGGTAAGCAGACTAAGGAGTTTTTTAAAAAATATCCTCAAACATAGAAAAAATAAAAAAAATATATCCACTGCAAATAGTGTTTCAAGTAGAAAACTACAAGACAATAGAAAAAAAAATACTAAATGCTAATGTACAATCAGAAGCAAGAAAGAATGACTTAAAAAGAAAAACAGAATTTCAAAACATTCGTAGAAAAATGTTTCAGAGAAGAGTGATGTTCAATTTGCTAAAGGATGTGAAAAAATATAGGAAGAAAGCAACATTTTATAAGAAAAAGGAACATATTGAATCAATTGTTGCAAAGGCTTTGGAATTAAAAAGATACCTATTCATTTTAATTTTGAACAGGATCCATACATTAGATAAAATAGTCAATGTAATGAAGTCAAAAAGCAAAAGGAAAAGAGTAATGAAAAAAAATAACTTTTGTAAAGTGTTCTTAGGAGAATGGAAGCATAGTTCAAGTACTGAACCATTTTTTAATGAAGAGAGTTATCTTCAAAGTCATAGTGTGCTGCATGCAGTTGACACCAGTGGTTGAGCTTATGAAGTTAAAGATGGTTGTGTAATGGAAAAGGAGAAAATGGTTCCAAGAAATGAAGAAGAAGTGTTAGCTGATGAGGTTATGGGGAAACGTCCTAAAGCCCCAGTGTACACTTGGAATTGTCGTAGTATTTGTACTGTACGACAAGAATCTATTGATAAATTACGTGACTTTCTAAGAGAATATAGCAAAAAAAAGTGTTAAACAGAAGATTAAGGTGCTTCAAAGACTAGATCCATGCAGAGTGAGAAAGAATACTGGTTTGCAAGGACATTTTCTGGCTTGTCTTTCTAGGAAAGTTGGCCAAAGTGTTTTTCACTATTTTAGGATGCTGGCAGTACATCATACTGAAATGAGAAAGTTTGTGAGAAGAATGTATTTTGCTAAAAGTCCAGCACTAAAGTTAAATGAGTTGAATAGTGCTCTGTTCCGTGGATCTGTATCAGATGTAGAGAAGGTTACTGATGATATTCAGTTTTGTTACTTTGGTCCAGAGCAAGAAAGTGCAGGAATTGACACAGTTATTGAGGAAAATGTGGAAGAGAATGTAGAACTCACTGTTAATAAAAATGTTGAAGATCAAATGAAAAAATTTACTATCATCTCTAATAAAAGGCCAAATATTACTTGTATTTGTTGCCGGAGAAGCCATTATAAAACTGAAACAAGGAATGTTGATTTCTATAAAAAAAGTGAAAAAGAAAATAATTATGAGTGGAAGGATTTTGCTACATATTTGTTTCTGGAAAATTGTTTTGATTTGGGTGGATATCAGCGTATTTGTAAATACTGTTATAACAATTTAGAAGAAAATAAAATGCCAGCTAGAGCTGTACATAATAATTTAGAATTGGTTGATATTCCTGCAGAACTTAGTGATTTAAATACGTATGAGTCTATACTCATTTAATGTGTCCATCCGTTTCAGACTATAGTTCGTATGTACCCCAAAACAGGTAAATTACCTCCTTCAGATTTACAAAGAGGTTTAAAAGGGAGAGTTGTCTATTTGCCATTAGATTTGAAAAAAAAAATTGAAACAATTGATGTAGATAGTTTGGAAACTGAACCATTAGTTATTCTGGTTAATGGTGTACTTACAAAGAATAAGAAAATTTGGCAGGAGCTAGTAGATGTACGACAAGTTCAAAGAGCAAATTTATATTTGAAAAGAAATAATAAGTACTATGAATCAATTTATATGGATGAAGATGAAGACGTTTTACTAGCAGACACAGGAATACCAACTGGGAACATTGAAAAAGTGGATAAGTCAAAAGAAGAAGAAATTTATGAACATTTCAGCATACATCCTCTTCATTCTAAAGAAGTTATGGGAAACACTATTGATCTGTTTCAGATGAAAAAAGCAAAAGGAACTCCCATGAGTGTATGGGAGGAGAGCTTGGAAGCTCGTTGTTTACCCCAGCTGTTTCCTACAGGAAAAGGTGGACGATATGATGAACGTCCAGTACAGATTCCTGCTTCTGAGTATCGGACTACAAGATTATATGCAGAAGACCCAAGATTTCGTCAAAGTATTCCTTATTTGTTCCATCTTTTATTTGAAAGTGACTTGTCTGCACTATCTTATGCAGTAAATCACATTTTAAAAACTGGAGTACATCTACATAATGTGTCTGCAAAGGATTTTATGAACAAAGAGCAACAGCGAGATGATCATTTGGAATCTCAATTGATTAATCTGATGGCTTGTCAGCGTGGAACTAATGAATATTGGTACCGACGTCATGGAGAATTGAAATGTATGTTACGGAATTTAGGAACTCCTACATGGTTTCTTACCCTAAGCTGTGCTGAGTACGCTTGGGATGATTTACTGGATTTTCTTCGAGAGGCAAATTCAAATATTGAAAACATCCAATACAAGACAGCAGGAGAATTGTGCTCATTGGATCCGGTTAATGTTTGCAGATATTTCAATCATAGATTTGAGGCTATGATGTCCTTCATCTGCAATAAAAAAAACACCTCTTGGAGAAGTTGTGGATTTCTTTTGGAGACAAGAGTACCAAGCAAGAGGTGCTCCTCATATTCATATTTGCTGTTGTGGATCAAGGATGCCCCAAAATTTGGAACAGATTCTGATGATGCAGTTTTATCTTTCATTGAAGAATATGCAACATGTGCTATACCTAAAAGCACAGAAGAAAAAAACTTAAAAGAGCAAGTTTTACGTTTCCAAAGTCATCGGTGTGGAAAATACTGTCGACGAAAGTACAAGAGTAAAGATACACAAAATGTCGATTTGGATTTCCACGACCTGTTCTTTCAAAAGGAAGAGTAAACAGTTTTATGTCAGCTGTGGGACATACCATTACAAGAAAATCTCCGAAAAATACCTACAACCTAAGAAGAAAAGAAGAGTCAAAATATATAAATGACTACAACCCAGTCATTTTATCCATGTGGAATGCTAACATGGATATTCAGTATGTAGCTGACAATTCTATTGCTGTTGCTCGGTATGTCACATCTTATATCACTAAATCTGAGAAAACGGAATTGAAAGAAATGTGGGAAGAGATTTCTCATGAGAAGACTGTCAGTAAAAAGCTATACAGTTTCAGTTTAAAGATGTTATCGCATCGAGAAATTGGGTCATACGAATGCTCAGATAGGTTATCATCTGCAAGTCTGTACCCAAATCCAGAAGAATAATTTGGGTAAGTTTAGGCCTTGCAGGAATGCGAAATCGGTACTGAAATCTATTCGAGAAATTGAATATTTAGCAGAGAACGAACCAGAAAGTACAGACATTTTGAAAACAAACATGTTGGACACATATTACCCAAACAGAAGTCATCATCTTGAGTACATGTGTCTCTATGAAGTGCTGCAGAACTACATTTTTAAACGGAATGCCACAGAAGACATCAAGAATGGAAAATATAAAGTCATTGGTGAGGAAGGATATTTGGTGAAACAAACGAAAGGAAGTTTAATTAATCACAGGAAGCTGAGTTGCGACACTACTGACACAAAGGAATTTTACTACTTAGCACTTTTACAGCTGTTTAAACCATGGCGTTCAGAGGATGAATTACTTGGAGATTTTCAAAGCTATGAACATTCCTTTAATGCATGTAAAGATAGCATAGAATGCAGTACTTTCACAAATTATGTACAAATGTTAAATGAAGAAATTGAACAAGAAGCTACAATTGCAGCTGAAGTAGCTAGAGACAGTTCTCAAGACAGTCAAAGTTCTGGTACGCTCAGTCAAGATCCTCTAGGACAACCAATCGTAGAAAATGAAGCTGCAATAGCCATGACTGAAGTGGAAACAGCTATGAATCAAGCTCAGGAAGATTTAATTGACTTACCAAATTTGCAACAACAACTGAATGATGAACAACAACAAATTTATGAAGAAGTCACAAAACAAATTGATCATGGATTACTACATGAAAATAAAGAGTGCTCATGCACATCATTTGAACCAATCAGAATGTATGTGAGTGGACAAACTGGAACTGGAAAAAGTTTCTTAATTAAAGTAATTAGAAGCTACCTACAGAAAAAAACTGATTCAACTGTGTCTTGTGTTGTTACTGCTCCATCTGGGTTAGCAGCATATAACATAAAAGGAATTACCTTACATAGTTTGCTAATGTTACCAGTAGAGCATGAGAACAAAATAGAATACCACAAGCTAATAGGAGAAGCAAGTTTTGAAGTTTCAAGAGTGTTGAAGAAATTGAAAATTCTCATTATTGATGAGGTAAGCATGGTTTCAAACTTAATGCTTGCCTTTGTGCATTTAAGAATGCAGCAAATTCTAAAGACAGACTATGACGTTTTATTTGGAGGAAAACATGTTATAGTTTTTGGGGATCTACTGCAGCTCACTCCAGTTAAAGGACAACCAGTATTTAATACTCTTGCACATGAAGACACGAAAAAGTCAATAGGAAGTATAGGTAATGTGAATATTTGGTCATATGTTGAGTACAAAGAACTCATTACCAATATGCGGCAAGCAAATGATGATGATTATGCAAGTATTCTCAAAGATATCAGAATTGGACTACTCACAGAACATGGCAGAAAAGCTTTACAGAGTCGATTGCTATGTAATTTGTTTCCAACAGAACAAATAGTTCCAGAGAAAATATACAAGAAAATTGCAGAAAAAATACTGTAATCTGCTTAATGCCAACACTACATGAATGCTCTATATTCAATGAAGAACTTTTGAAATTGGAAAATGAAGAGATTCTGAAAATGGAAGCCGTGGATAAAATACAGCATGAAGGAATAACTATTATATTGACAGGCAAATTGAAAACTAAATTGGATTCTCTAGAGAAAAACATATCGAAAACAGCAGGTTTAGAAAAGAATCTTTATGTATGTATGAACTGTAGAGATTTTTTAAGACGTAATTTGAATGTAGAAAAAGGTTTAGTGAATGGAGCTATGGGTAAAGTTGTGGTTTTTTTTAACTACCAGAAAAAGATGGAATTGAGTTTTTAAAAATAAAATTTGATCAGATTGAAGAGGTTAAAGACATTAGTCGTTGTTCAGTTCGTTTTTTGCTTGTGAAAGACTTATATGTACGTAGAAAGCAGTTTCCGTTTTCTCTAGCATATGCTGTAACTATTCA
Organism: Triturus cristatus; assembly: GCF_964204655.1. Lineage (NCBI taxonomy): Eukaryota > Metazoa > Chordata > Amphibia > Caudata > Salamandridae > Triturus > Triturus cristatus. Next base: position 921,219,506 of record NC_140594.1, read on the forward strand.
CAAATCTCAAGGATTAACTGTAGATAGTGCTTTTGTAAACATTGGATCTAGTGTGTTTAAAGAAGGTATGGCATATGTTGCTTTGTCACAAGTGAAAAAATTATCTGGTTTATTCATGATAGACTTTGATGACTCAAAAGTTAGTGCTGATGCAAATTGTGTAAAGGAGTATAATAGATTAAGAAGAAGCAATGCTCCTCATTTAGGTCAGTATCCTGTGTTTGAAAAACGTGTTGTTTGTCAGAAAAGGAGAATTGAGAATATCTGTAATGAGGATGCACAGAAGAGAAAACAAAAGGAGAGTGATGTGATTGCAAGCAAAAAGAAAAAGGACAATGTTGAAGAGGTTGGTGGTTGTCATTTTGAAAATAGCTCTGGTGTCAACTGCTACGCTAATGTAGTGCTGAATGTTGTATTTTATCTTGAAAGTTTGCAAGAGCAGATAATACTAAATCATGAAAAAAGATTTTGTTCTCTGCTGAGTTTCCTTTATGAGAAGTTGAGTAATGATAAAACTGAAATAGAAAGTGCTTCTGATGGTAGAAATCTTTTAGATGTATGTTCTGGATGTACACAGTTTACTCAAAATGTCCAGCAAGATGCACAGGAATTCTTAATGTATATGCGTATGGTACTGGAAGATGAAGGGGTAGAAATAGAAAATATGTTTGGTCTCTCTTATAAATGGGAACATTGTTGTGAAAACAGTATGAACACATGCAGCACTAATGTTGAATCTGAAAGGTTCATACATTTAACATTACCAGAGAGTAAATCAGTGACTTTTAGTAAATTAGTTAAAGATGCAGATCACAACATGGAATGTTCTCAATGTAAATCAGAAATGTTATCAACGTTATTTTAAAAAGACATATGGACAGTATATAATTTTAATGATGCAACGTTGTAGAGCTGATGGAACACAATTAGACACTTTAATAAAGAAGTTTGTAGGAAATCAATTATCAATATCAGGAAAGACTTTTGTTGCAGTTGCAATAATTTTCCATAATGGACCTTCTATAACTTCTGGTCATTACACAGTTTATCTAAAATGTGAAAAAGGCTGGACACTGTGTAATGATTCTCAATTGATTTTCAAGCAACGTTTGCCTGCAGAATTACCAAATTGCTACTTAATTTTTCTAAAACCAAAATTTTAGATACAAATTGCAGCATCTGAAGAAACCATTATTTCGATTTTATAGGATTATCATTGGATATTTCACCAAAAAAGGGTTTACAAATTACCATTTGGCCTCATGGAAAGGTAAATGTTTCTATTGTGGACTTCTTTGACAGATAATATTTTGGTGTATGTGCTTAAGGAACAAGATTTACAGACGTTATTTATTGCAAATAGTTATTGTTCTTAGAAGATATTTTTAATATATATGTTACATTTCTATCAAGGTATGTTTTACTGAGGATAGATTCAGGGCTTTTTTAAACAATCTTTCAGATTGTTTATTTTTTTGCCCGCTGTTAAGTGATGAATGCACTTGATATCACTATTTTCAGTGAAATTCAATATATTCTGAAAACAGCAAAAAAAGGGAAAAAAATTACTTTGTTAAATATGAAAATATGTGTACTGTATTCTATAATGTATTTCTAAATATAACTACATTTTCTTTTTTTTCAAATCGAGAAAGAAAATTTAGGAAATTGAATCAATTTTTCTTGTAATTAAAAAAACCCATTTATTTCTAATTAAGGTATTTTGTTGGTCAGGTAAGTTTAAAATATCTGTATTTCTCACCCCTTCACTTTCATGCTCTCTTTTCTTCACTTCTCCTCACTCTGCTTTTCTCATTGCCCTTCCCTCTCTCTTCTTCCTTTACTGCTCTTTTGTAACTCCCTCACTCCTTCTCTACTACTCCCCTAGGTTTACTGCCTTCATCACTATTTTTTCAACCATGATTCTCTCCCTCTCTCCATATGTCTCAGTCATTCTAACTACCTTACTCCTTCTCAGTTCCTTGCTCTCTATCTCTGTTTCTGTCCCCCTCCCTTTGTCTGTCTTACCCTTAATTTCCTTAACATCTCTGGGGCAGATTTACAAGCCCCCTGCGCCACCACTACGTCACTTTTCATGACGTACTGGTGGCGCAGGGGCTCCTCCATATTTACAAGGAGAGGAAAAGCCACCCTGTGTGACTTTTCCTCTCCTCGTAAATACAGCCACTTCACACGCAGCACTGTGCGTTGAAGGGGCGTTCCATGGGTGTTGTTGTGGGTGCTCCCACGCAACACCCATAGAACTAGACACATCTCCAGATTTATGAGAAATCTTAACTCTGGAGATAGGTGTGAATGCTACGCCACCCTAGAGGTGGCGTATCGAGGCACAACGAGGAGAAATGTTTTCATTTCTCCTCGTTTTTTCCTCTTTCAGTGCGTGCTGCATGCTACAGCACGCATTGAAAGAGGAAAAAGCCTCTTGTGATTGTTTTTGTGCAGGAAGGTGTCCCTTCCTGCACAAGAACAATCTCCCCACCACGCAGGCATCCTTGCAGCATGGTGCAAGGGAGCCTGCACCGGCGCATGGTGGCAGTTTGTGCGCCAGCACAGGGGAAGCATAGAGATGCGACATATTCTTGTAAATATGTCGCCTCTCTGTGCTTCGAAACTAACGCAGCACGGCGCAGCAAAACTACTTGCTGCACCGTGCTGCGTTAGTTTGTTATAAATCTGCCCCTCTGTTTCTACCACTCCTCCTCTCTCCATCACTCATTTTCCATCTATGTTAATTTTTTAACCTTCTCCGTCATTCTCCTTCCCTAACTGTCACTATCCTTTTCTCATAGTCACTCCTATTCTCCTGCTTCACTTCCTCCTGTCTGTATCTCACACCCCTTTATCTTTTCGCATTCTTTCCTTCACTCTCCCTCACTCTGCTTTGCTCATTGAAATCCTGACTCCCTTTCTCTCACTCCAGTTTCCTAAATCCCTCCATCCCCCACTCCCCATCTCTCACTTTCCCTTACCCCCTTTTCTAATCCTCATAACTGTTATCTCACCATCACTCCACTTCTCTTACTTTCAATCCCTTTACCCTGCTGTACTTCATCCGCTTCATCTTTTACTCCCTTTTCCTATCTCCGTCCCTTACTCCCCTTTTCTCACTCCCCCTCCCTCCCTCTCCATTACTCACTGCCATTCCCTTACTCATTCACTCTTCTTACCTGTATCCTCTACCTTTAGTCCTTTTGTTACAGTCAGTCTTTCCCTTCCCTTTCATGACTGATCATACTTTCCTTTTCTCACTCATTCTGTCAGTCCTTTCCTCCTCTTCACTCAGTCATTTCAATCATTTCAATCATTCATGTATACACTACACATTCATTCAATAAAATTACAACACAGTATATTAAGAATATAGCTCTTCTTGGAGAAGTGAAGTGAGTTCTGAAAAGAACTGTTTTTTTTTGTTTTGTATTTTTTTTAAAGTTTTTAAGAAAAGTTTTATTTTTTTAGAGCAGCAAAAAAAACAGGGAGCAAAAACTGTTCAACAGGAACAAAAAAAAAAAAGAAAAGAATTATGGGGTGGAGCATGTGTGCTGTTGGATTTTGTTCTCTATCAGGTTAATGCTGCTCTCACCATAACAGAGAACAGCATTTCACACATTGCAATGTATGTGAACCTTCTGGAACAGAGGGTGGATATCCAGAGGTCTTAATGCAGGTGATTCTGCGGCCGCAGATGATGTGCTCGGCTGAGCAGCTGGAGGGTTGTCTCTCGTGGCTCTTGCAGACTCACGTGCATAAGCCACAGGATGCACTGTTTGGAAGTGCCTCAACATAGTATAAATACTAAAGGAGTATTTCTTTTTAGGATCTCCTCGAGACAAGACCACTCCACAAACAGTGCAGGTGACTTTTGGGGCATTCACCTTCTTCTGGCCCTCTGGAAAAGTAAAGAACTTCCATATAATTGAGTCCTTTTGTTTCCTCTGCCTTGCTGCCACAAAGGTCTCCACCTCACTCCCTGAAGAAGACTGCTGTTCTGCCATTGCTGTTCAGCTCCTTTTCCCAGGAAATAAGAACAAATAATGAGGGGAGTGGGTGTGGTGTTTGAAGATTCTGGAACTGAAACTACTATGAACCAATGAAAAGTGTTGTTTCGTAATCACATGACTTGCCGTGCACGCACCGTGCGCGCACGGAGCATGCACGCATGCGCACACGTAGCACGCACACATGCGCACACGGAGCACGCACGCATGCACACACGGAGCACGCACACATGCGCGCACAGAGCACGCACGCATGCGCGCACGAAGCACGCATGCATGCGCACACGGAGAAGGTGCGCGCACCCCCGCGGAAGAAGATAGCCAAAGAGAAAAGTTAAGAATGTGAAAACAAGTAATGGAAGACACTTCCTAACGCCCTAGGCCTTGTCACAGGGTCTCATAAGGACCAACAAGAGCAAAAAAAACGGTTTTTATTTTGCGGGTGCGCGCACAGTGCGCGCACCGTGCGCTCACAATGCGTGCACCGTTAAAAACCCTAAGAAAATGTATTTAAAAAAAACAAATTAAACTGTTTATAAGTTTATAGAAGATATTAACTGTGCTGTTCAACTTTATCCAAATTAAAAAAAAAAGAGCTGAGCCATTCCATTTTACAGGATACAGTCAATCTATAACTATATACATAGGTAGTTTATTGTAAAATAAATATATAAAAAATATAATAATACATACACAAATTAGCATTTAAAAAAACTTACAAATTCAGTAAAAAAACATAGGTTTCACACACGTTATAGTTAGGAATTAGCATTTGAAAAACCTTTGAAATTCACTGAAAAAAACATAGGTTTCACACACGTTATAGTTAGGAATTAGCATTTAAAAAACCTTGCAAATTCACTGAAAAAACCATAGGTTTCACACACGTTATTGTTAGGAATTAGCATTTAAAAAACCTTGCAAATTCACTGAAAAAACCATAGGTTTCACACACGTTATAGTTAGGAATTAGCATTTAAAAAACCTTGCAAATTCACTGAAAAAAACATAGGTTTCACACATGTTATAGTTAGCTGGACATTTCACTCGTACAAAACCATTGAAATTCCCCCGTTATAGTTAGTTCAGCTAACTATAACTCGCGCGCCCGCAATCCACTGCTGATGACGTCACATATTACACCACTCATGACTTGGTCAGTGACATCACTCATGACATCACTGATGACATCTCAATGGTTTTGTACGAGTGAAATGTCCAGCTAACTATAACATGTGTGAAACCTATGGTTTTTTCAGTGAATTTGCAAGGTTTTTTAAATGCTAATTCCTAACTATAACGTGTGTGAAACCTATGGTTTTTTCAGTGAATATATATATATATATATATATATATATATAAATATATATATATATAGATATATATGTATATATATATATATATTATCTACTGGCGGTCGCCAGTAGATAGTTAGAGTTAGGACCTTTTTTCCATAGGAAATCCGCAACATTCTATTCCCAATAAGTCTGGAGCCGGTTGATGAATCCTCGCGAAATTTTCTAAACTTTTGGCCAGCTCCGCTCCGCTCCTACCCTGAAAGTTTTCTGGTGATTCTTCAAGCGGGGACCGAGAAAAAAGTGGGGTCCCAAAACGCGTTTTCCCCATGCAATTTCCCATAGGATCTGTTGTCGCAGCTAATGCCTGAACCGCTGAACGAAACGACACCAAATTTGGCAAAGAGGTAGTCCTCAGTTCAGACTTGTGCCCTTTGCATAAATGGTGTGAATCCGTTCAGTAGTTCCTGAAAAAATTAGAGTTAAATGTGCATATATATCTATGGCCCGGGAGGATCCGCGGACCCTACCCGCACCGTAAGCGCATCCTCCCCGAACCGAGCGCGCACCCTCCTGATCGCACACTGAATGCTAATTGGCTATCGAGTGTCTGTCTACATTCGAAACCAGGAACTGTTGGCGGCCATTTTCTGCCTCGGTAGAAGCGGGGCTGAAGAAGCATGGGGAATAAGTGTGTAAAACATATAAAGGGGGCAGAGTGGAAATACTCTGACCCTCTAGAGGTGCTTAGGGGGTCCCAGAAGGACCCCCTGGGGCCCCATTTTTTTTTTTAAACGGCGAAATGCGCGCAGGGTGCGCGCATGCTATTGCGTTGGGTGCTTGGATTCTCTCGTGTTGGGTGCGCGGATCCTAGGGAAAAAAAATTGAAAAAAGACAAGAAATCATTGGTGGTATTACATCTTTCTACACTGAAAGATAGGGTGTATATTTCTGTTTGTTAAAGGAATGATTCTTATTGGTTAACAGAAACAGTTTGTAAGGTACATTATATATGATAAGCTGATATGTTGAAAAGTCAAGCACACTTGCTGTCTTGTTTAGCAACATTGTGTGCTGAACTTGTGACCTGTGTGCTCAGTGCAGTGTTCCATGACCTGTTTCTATGGTAACAGGCAGAAGGCAGATTGGGGGAAGGGTTGAAATGTATTTCATTTGGAAAGGGTTGAAATGTTAAACCAATAGAAATGTGTGTTTGCTTTTGAATTTATGTGTGAAGGATTGTGATTTGATGTTTACATGTATATGTGTGGAAAATGAAAGGGAAACTCTTCCATTCTTTGTTTTTGCTGAGAGGTGCACAGTGCAGAGATTCTGTAAAAGAAAATATGGTGAGTGACTGATATACTTCTTAATCTACAAAAGAACTTGAAAGATGAGTTATTTAATTGTGAGGGGATGTATGTAGACTATTTTGATTTCAATCAGACTAATGTATTTCTCCTGCTAAAGTGTAGGGAGTACTTTTTTTCTCTACAATCTTATTGACAGTGTGTGTGCATGTAGAAACCATTCTGTGATAAGCATTTGTGTTTTTCATGTGTTTGCAGACAGATAACTGTGCTGTTTTTATATTTTGGTAGAATTAGAAACCAGTCATTGTTTATGAATTTGTCAAAAGAGTCATGTTTCTATACTAAAATGTAGTACTCCTTCTAGATGAAGAAATGTGTTTTGGTATAGTGCAAGGGATAGTGTTGTTTGTCAAGAATCACACAGTGAGTATGTGTGCATTTGGGAACCACTGTGAGAGAAGCGTTTGGTGACATCGTGTATTCGCTGACAGATAACTGTTTTAAAACCTGTCATGTTGTCAAGTTTTAGCAGCATTAGAAGCCAGTCTTTGCTTATGCATTGATAAAATGAGTCATGCTTTGACACTAATGTGCTGTACTTTTATATGTAGATTGTGTGTAGTCTCCTTACCCCTTGTACAGTAGTGAATGAGTTTTGGTAAGCTGCTAGGGATAGTGTTGCTTGTCTAGAATCACACTGTGAGTCTGTGTGCATTTGGGAACCACTGTGAGAGAAGTATGTGGTAATATTGTGTATTTGCTGATAGATAACTGTTATAAAACCTGTCTTGTTGTCAAGTATTAGTAGCATTAGACGCCAGTTTTTTCTTATGCTTTGATTAAATGAGTCAGGCTTTGACACAAAAGTGCAGGCCTGAAATATGTACATTGTGTGCAGTTCCCTTACCACTTCCACAGTAGTGAATGAGTTTTGGTAAACTCCTAGGGATAGTGGTTGTTGTCTTTAATCACAGAGTGAGTCTGTGTGCATTTGGTAACATTGTGTATTTGCTGACAGATAACTGTTTTAAAACCTGTCATGTTGTCAAGTTTTGGTAGCATTAGAAGACAGTTATGGCTTATGCTTTGATTAAATGAGTCAGGCATTGACACTAAAGTGCAGTCCTGAAATATGTAGATTGTGTGCAGTTTCCTTACCACTTCCACTGTAGTGAATGATTTTTGGTAAACTCCTAGGGATAGTGGTGCTTTTCTAGAATCACACTGTGAGTGTCTGTGCATTTGGGAACCACTGTGAGAGAAGGTTTGGGTAACATTGTGTATTTTCTGACAGATAACTCTTTAAAAACTGGTCATTTTGTCAAGTTTTAGTAGCATTAGAAGCTAGTCTTTGCTTATGCATTGATAAAATGAGTTGGGGGTTGAAACTAAAGTGCAGTACCATGTACTATTCTCTTCACTGTGCCAGAACAGAAAATTTAAAAGTTTTACCCAGGCACTGTCCTAGCAGTAGTCTGATGATTTAGTCAGTTTCTAAATACTTATGCTGTGAACCATACATTACCACATAGACTGCTTCAAATGTCTATGCAGTATGCATGCAGTCTTCTAACATACTATACACTTGTCTTTCACACCTTCAATTCCCTAGTCAGTATCCATACACTTCCAGGAAACACCCTGTCACTCCCTTTGCACTCCTCTAGTGACCCATTCAGTACCAAGTACTAATCCATTCCTGTGCCAAAAGCCAACCACATATAAATTCACCTAGGCACTCTCCTTGCTGTACTCTAATCATTCAGTCAGTCCCCAAGTACTCATGCAGTGAGCTAGGCCTTATCACATAGACTGCTTCAAACGCCTATTCACTATGCATGCAGTTCTCTAACCACCTACACAGTTATTTTTCACACCTTCAATTCCCTAGTCAGCATCTATACACTTCCAGGAAACACCCTGTCACTCCCTTTGCAGTCCTCTAGTGACCCATTCAGCACCATGTACTAATCCATTCACTGTGCCAAAACCCAAACACTTATAAATTCAGCAAGACACTCTCCTCGCTGTACTCTAATCATTCAGTCAGTATTCAAGTACTCATGCAGTGAGCCAGGCCTTAGCACATGGACTGCTTCAAATGCCTATCCAGTATGCATGCAGTCCTCTAACCACCTACACAGTTGTCTTTCACACCTTCAATTCCCCAGTCAGTATTCATACACTTCTAGCAAACACTCACCCAGTGTGTCTCCTTATAGTACTGTAATTATTCAGTCAGTTAGCATGTAGTCTTTTAGTGAGGTAGGCTTTAGGGCATGAACTGCTTCAAAGTAGTATGCACTATGCATGTAGTGTTTTAACGATTGTCACACTTGTGGTCCAGGGCTATAGTTTCTTAGTCAGTTTTTATATAAAATGTGTTTTTTTACAGTAATGGAATAGTATACATTTGAAAGTTATTAATATACATTTATTTGTGATTCTTTTTTACAGATACAGAACAGGAGTGTTTCTCATCTGTTTGCACTCTTCTCGTGCAAGATTGTTTGGATGAAGGGTCCTTCGGTGTTTCATCATACTTGCCGTGCCGTACGAGTATTTCTTGTTAGGATCCCCTTGCAACAGAACTCTTTTGCAAATCTTGCATGTGACCAAGGTGGCATTGATCTTTGTTTGCCCCTTGGGAAAAGTTAAAAATGTCCACACCACTGAAGGAAAACGTAGTGGGTGTGGTGCATCCTCCAAAAATTCATCCTTAGATTCGGTGAATATTTTAAAGTGACAACATTTACAGTTTTTGTAAGTTAAACTGATAAAAGTTTGTTAGCTGTAAGCATTTTATATATCTGTGATTTGTATCTTGTGGTATTTTGTTGAGAATAGAATGTTGTTGTGTTTTTTAACAATCTTTTTGATTGGTTTTTTTTGCCCGCTTTTAAGTGATGAGTACGATTGAAATCACTATTTTTAGTGAAATTTAATATATTCTGAGAACAGCAAAAAAGGCAAACAAATTACTTTGTGGAAATTATGCTGTGTTGTAAAAAATGTATTATTACATGTTATAATTTTTCTTTTTCCTTTTCTTTCACAGATACACATTTTAAAATAAGCAATTTATATGAATTTAGATTGCAATGAAAATCTGAAAAAAATGTATACTATTTTTTATTCCTATTACTGTGAAGGTAAGTTTAACTAAGTCTCAATATGCAGAATGAGGAGCTCTGCAAGAAGCTACAAAGTTGAAACACGTTTCTAAAAACACTCTCTTTATACCTATGTAGTTTTGAAATCTGATCATAATCAGATATCATGTGACCTACAAAAAAAGAGATTTGAGGGGTTCATAATATTTCCCATTGTAGCTATTGAAGGACCGCAATCATTTCAATCATTCTTCTTTGAACATCTTTGCAGACAAAACTCTGTGGTTACCTTCTATCATTCGCAAGGAATGTTAAAACCGGAAATTTGTCACTTTTTGTAACATATTTATTGTGCAAGACACTCTTTCATATTTACAAAGAGAGGAAAAGGCACTCTGTGTACTTTTTATACTCCATGTAAATACAACCTCATTATGCACACCACTTTGCGTTGAAAGGGTGTTCTATAAGTGTTGTTGTGCATGATTGCACTGAATACTCATAGAACAAGACACATGTCTAGATTGATCAGAAATCATAAATCTCGATATGTGGGTGAATGCTGCACCATCCTAAAATTGGTGTAGGAAAGAATTGTTTTCATTTCTCCACATTTTTATATCTTCAATGCATGCTGAAATGTTCAGCATACATTGAAGGAGAAAAATGCATTTTCTCATTGTGCAGGAAGGTGTGTCTTCCTGCAGAAAAACAAACAACACATGACACAGATATCCTTACACTATGGTGCAAGGGTGCTTGTGTCACCACATGGCTGCAGTTTAAGCAGCCGTGCAGAGAGAAGCATAGATTTGCAACATATATATGTTGCATCCCTGTGCTTCAGAAGTACTACAGCACACGGTAGTTAAAGAGGTTACTGTGTGATGCTGCAGCACTTCCTCATAGTTCTGCACTTATACATTCACCATACTCTACTAATGCATTCTTTCACTCAATTAGGTACTACACATACATTCATCTAAACTTTCACACACTAACAAAGAAATTTAGCTCTTTTTTTAAACCAGGAAAGTTAGTTCTTAGAAGAACTTTTTTTTTCTTCTTTCTTCTTTTATATTTTATTTTGGATTTTCTGAACAATTTTTAATTTTTTTTGTTTTTTCTGGAAAAAAACAAAAAACAAAAAACAAAACAGGAGGAACCAAACAATGAACTTCAGGGAACAAAAAAAAACAAAAAACAAAACTAGCAAATGTGACTTTCTTGCCGGCGGCAGATCAGATCGATCGACTGCTCACCGTAGCATAAAGTCGAATTGCACTTAGTGCAGAGCACTTTTAAATATTGAAATTGAGGACGGATGTCCAATTTTTGGGCTGATGGATGCACTCTTGAAGTGCTCGGCTGCGATGAGGTGGAAGGCGCAGGAGCAGGAGTGTTTCTCATCCATCAGCACTCTTGTCGTGCAAGATTGTTCGGATGAAGGGTCGCATGAGTATTTCTTGTTAGGATCCCCTCGCGACAGCACTCTTTTGCAAATCTTGCACGTGACCAAGGTGGCATTGGTCTTTATTCTGCCCCTCGGGAAAAGTAAAAATTTCCACACCACTGAAGAAAAACGTTCTTTGTGTGGTAACTTCTCCAAAAATTCATCCTCAGATGTATGAGGAGATGCAGGTGATGCCTGCTGCCCTGAAGCCATTTATAGTTGAAAAAAGTTAGAGCTAAGTGTAAACTTAGTCTAAAAAATCTTCTTCTCTGCAAAGAGATGGTCCTCCAAAGAAGGTCAAAGAAGAATGATTGAATTGGGTGGGGTCTTTCAATAGTTAGAACAGGAAGTGTAATGAACCAATCAAATCTCTTTTTTTGCAGGTCACATGGGATCCGCGCACCGTGCGCTTACGCAGCACGCACCCAGCGCGCATCCGCGAAATTGAATTAAAAAAAATTATAGGATTAGTTGTAAAAATATATTAGTTTTAAGACTAGTTTAGAGTTTGTCTTCAATTAATATTCACATGAAATACATATATATGTCGTGGAAGCGTGTAAACGTCACGTTACGTACATCGAACATGTCGCTTATAGGCTGGGAGTAGCGTACCAGTCGCATTGCAATCGCGCACTAAACACGTACCCAACGCATACCATGCACGGAAGCTATCATGTAGGGATCGAGAACGGTGCGCATAGGGTGCGCGGATCCAAAAACATGGGAAAAAAATATATAAAATAAAGTTTTAAACATATAGTTAAAAAAATATTTTGAAAAATATGTTAGAAAAACCCATTAAATTCATATAATATTTTTTAATTTTTAAAAGAATTAATTGAAAAAATAAGTTTAAAAAATGTTGATAAAAAAGTATTTAAAAAAAACATAATTAATGAAATTGACACACTGAATTTGAAAAATATAGAATTCCAATCAAAATCATTAAACATGATAACTTCAGAGATAAGTTAAAGATAGGAATTAGCATTTAAAAAACCTTTGAAATTCACTGAAAAAACCTTAGGTTTCATGCACGTTATAGTTAGGAATTGGCATTTCAAAAACCTTTGAAATTCACTGAAAAAACCAAAGGTTTCAGGGTGTTATTGATAGGAATTGGCATTGTTAAACCTTAGAAATTCACTGAAAAAACCATAGGTTTCAGGGGCGTTATAGTTAGCTGGACATTTCCCTCATACAAAACCTTAGAAATTCCCCTGTTATAGTTAGTTCAGCTAACTATAACTCGCGCCCCCGCAATGCACTGCTAATGACGTCACATATTACATCACTCATGACATGGTCAGTGACATCACTGATGACGTCACTGATCTATGCACGCATGGTGAAAAACGAGCCATTTCATATTACAGGATACAGTCAATCTATAACTATATACATAGGTAGTTTATTGTAAAATAAATATATAAAAAATATAATAATACATACATAACCATAGGTTTCACACACGTTACAGTTAGGAATTAGCATTTAAACTAGGCCTGGGCAAAATTTCCGTTCCGTTCGCGGAATTTGCGATAATTTGGCATTTCCGCGTTCCGCGGAGAGCGCGGAAATGTCAAAATTTCCGCATTACGCAGCTTTGCGATAATTTGGTTCTTGCTCGTGCTGTAAAATAATACATTCTCGCGCGCGCGCGATCGCCTTACCTGAATCCCCGCGTTCGCCGACAAGTTTTCCCGATCCGGTCGCGTTCTCCATGAGATGTTGTATTGTTTTAGCCATTTGCGCTGTCTCGCGACAGTTCGCGTCCGCAGTGACGTCATGCGTCGCGCGATCACGTCTTTTTTCTCGCGATCATGCACCGTGAGACAACTGAAAACAAGATGGCCGCGCCCGCAAGCAACCACATGGGTAAGTTGGCGACCCGCAACCATGCAGAAAATCTCGCGAACATGCCGGAAAAAAACTTCCGCATCTTCGCGATATTTCCGCTTGTTTGCGGAGATTTTGAAAATTTTCGGGATAATTTGCGAAAGTCGCTTTCGCAAATTCCGCCCACCCCTAATTTAAACATCCTTGCAAATTCACTTAAAAAACCATAGGTTTCACACATGTTATAGTTAGCTGGACATTTCACTCGTAAAAAACCATTGAAATTCCCCTGTTATAGTTAGTTCAGATAAATATAACTCGCGCGACCGCCACTCTATCACAAGGATGATGTCATCAGTGATGTCATGAGTGAGGCCACTGACCATGTCATGAGTGATGTAATATGTGACGTCATGAGCAGTGGATTGCGGGCGCGCAAGTTATAGTTATCTGAACTAACTATAACGGGGGAATTTCAATGGTTTTTTACGAGTGAAATGTCCAGCTAACTATAACATGTGCAAAACCTATGGTTTTTTAAGTGAATATATATATATATATGCGGCATGATTTATTTATTTATTTACCTTGGAGATGCAACCTGAGGGGGCATGCGCTATACATTTTTTTAAGTTATGGCACAATAATAGTGGGTGTTCCAACATAATGGATGAGATGGTTATACATTTCCTGTGCTATAGAAAATGTTATAAATTGTATATATATATATTTTTTAGAGGATTGATTATGCATCATGCATACAATAGTCACATCTTTATGCACTATGCTTTTTTCCATATATCCTTTTTCAAGATATTGCAATTTCCACTATGTATATATTATTTGTATTGCACTTTAAAGTATTTTTATGCATTTTCTATCTCAAATCATGTGACCAATATTTCTTCTATGTTTATGATTGGGACACGGTATATATGTGAAAGAAAAATGGTGCTAACTAGATTGAGAAAGGGTGCTGTGTCAGCCAAAACGTTACTCTCCTTTCTGCTGGGATGGAGGATGCCCATTACAATAAAAAAAACATAATCCAGCAGCCCTCATGTACGTGCTCTCTTCCTTCTGAAGTAAGAGTTGTGTTTATATATATATTACCTACTGGTGGTCGCCAGTAGGTAGTTATAGTTAGATCCTGGTTTCCATAGGAAAAGCGTTTTTTGATTTGCTAATAACTTTGGGGTTGTTTGACGAATCTTCGCAAAATTCTCCCCAAAAAAAGTCAATCCACGTCGGCTCCTATCCTTAAAGTTTGGGGGTGATTCAACAAGCAGGGGCTGAGAAAAAAGGGGGTCCCAAAATGCAATTTCCCCATGTTAAATTCCATAAAATTTTGAGACAGGCTACAGGCCGAACTGCTGAACAGAATTATCCCAAATTTGGCAAAAAGGTAGTGCTTGGTTCAGAAAGTGACCTATTTTTTAAATGGTGTAAATCCGTTCGGTAGTTGATGAGAAATTCAAAAAATAAGAGTCAGAAAATCAATTTCCCATAGGAAACTTTAGGCAAGGCTACAGCTCGAACTGCTGAACGGAATTATGCCAACTTTGGCATAACGGTAGAAAATCCATTCAGTTGTTGCTGAGAAATTCAAAATTAAAAGTTTTGATATCTATGGCCACGGTGGAGTCGCGACCCCTCCCGACCAGGAGCTTTATTCTAATTGGCTGTCAACACTCCAAACCAGGAAGTGTTGGCAGCCACCTTGTGACTTGGTAGAACTGAGTCACATGAAAACAGTGAAACAAATGTTTTGAAACAAGAAAAGGGGGCAGGGTAGTAACACCCAGACCCACTAGGCCTGCTCAGGGGGTCACACTAGGACCCCAAGGGGCAAAAAAAAGCATTAAAAAAAATAAAATTGGCAAAATTCACGCTGGGGTTGCGAATCCCGCCGAAATGTAAAAATAAAACGAAGCGCGGGCTCCTGTGCTTCATTTATTGAGGCCCCTGGGTGGGCCAGGTCCCGGGGTCATTGCCAATAAATATATGCAGGGGCCCACGGGTTCCCTCGCAGCCCCGGGGACCGCAGCCCACAGGGCTTGCTTAAAATGATGTGCGGGAGGGCGCTCGGACCTCCCGCAGCCCCAGGGACCTCCACCCCCCTGGGGCTTCCTTTTTAATGCGTAAGAGGGACTTAAAAAAGGCCCCCCAAGCCCCGGGGACAGTCATCTCCTGTGGCTTTTATAAATTATTTGGGTGGGGCACACGCCCCACCACATGCCCCGGGGACCGCCACCTCCCTGGGGCACTAACATGCAAATGCGGGGGTCCGTTACAGGCCCCCGAGCCCCAGGGACCACCACCTCCTGTGCACTAGGTGGGAGGGGGTCATGTGGCCCCCCTCCTGGAGCCCTTTATAGCCCTGGGGACCGCCACCCCCCAGGGCCGGCTCCTGCATTGTCCTGGGGTGCCCACCCCCGGACACTGCTGTTTCCTATGACAGTGCAGGAGCCGTGCTGCTCCCGCCCTGTCATAACAAACACTGGCTTGGATTTTGTAAGCAAGACCAGGTTTCCTGCTCTCGCTTACAAAATCCAAACCAGATTGCTTTTCCACAAGGGGAGCTGCATGTTAGCAGCTCCACTTGTGGAAAAGCAATGCCGGCTCCTGCAGGAGGCGGAAAGCCGGTGGGACCATGGGGGAATTGGGGTCCCCCCACGGTCCCAAACAGATAGGGCCCTAAAAAAAACACAGCAGGCCGGCCCTGGGGGATGAGGTCCCCGGGGGCCATAATTGGCCCTCCGTTAAATAAATAAAAAAAAGGGTGAGCAGGCCCTGGGGGATGTGGTCCCCAGGACCAGAGGTGGGGATGGGGTCTTCCTGGCCGGAATTGGCCACGGGAGGGGGGCTCACTCGGCCCCTTTCCCATTCCTATATTTTTTTAAAAAATTTTTTAAAAGGGATCAGGCCCTGGGTGATAGGGTCCCCAGGACCCAAAAAAGCCAAAAGAAGGGGGGCAACAAAGCCTCCCTTCTAAAAAAAGAAAATAAAAAGACCGGCATCGTGCTCCGCCCCCTCCCAGCAACACTCTGCCAACCCGCCATGTGGCGTGTTTTAAGTTGAGGAAGTAATTCCCCTTCAATACTGAGGGTCCCAGGGGGCCAACTAGCACACCAGGTACCTCAGGTATGCGGCACAGTGCTGCCTTGCAGAGAGGTGGCCCGAGGCCACGCCCCTTTTTACACCTCTCTGCAACGCAGCTCTGTGGCACTTACTGGAGGTACCTGGCGGGCTAGTTGGACCCCCGGGTCCCTCTGGATTCAAGGGGATTTAAACCCCAATATACAACGCACCAGGGGGTGCGTGTGCACAGTGGTGCTGGGAGGGGGCATAGTTTGATTTGACAAGTGTGCAAATGTGCCCTGTGGCGCGTTTTAAGCTGGAGGATTAAGTCCCTTTCAATCCTAAGGGTCCTTGGGAGCCAACTAGCCCACCAGGTAACTCCAGTAAGCGCCAGGGAGCTGCTTTGCAGAGTTGTGGTCCAAGGCCATGCCCCCTTTTTACACCACTCTGCAATGATATCTGTGGCACTTACTGGAGGTAGCTGGTGGGCTATTTGGCCCTCAGGGACCCTCAGGGATCAAGGAGACTTAATTACCCAACTTAAAATGCGCCACAGGGCGCGTTTGTGCACTTGTCACATCAGGCCCCGCCCCCTCCCTGCATTACAGGGAAAACTTGCCCTATGGCACATTTTAAGTTGGGGGATTAATTCCTCTTCAATCCTGAGGGTCCCTTGGGGCCAACTAGTCCACCAGGTACCTCTTGTAAACGCCACAGAGGTGCATTGCAGAGAGGTGCTCCGAGGCCATACCCATTTTTACACCACTCTGCAAATGCGGCTTCTGGTGCACTGCTGGTGGGGCGATGAGGTCCCCTTGTGTCCTGAGGACCTCAAGACACAATAGAACTTCATCCTCTGAGCAGCAGTGTGCCAGAAGATGCGTTTGCAGCGTGGTGTAAAAAGGGCTTTGCGTCAGAAGGTGAATGTACCTGTTGGGCTACTTGGCCACCAAGGACCTTCAGGATTCAAGGGGACTTAATAGGGACGTCATAGTTAGAAATTAGCATTTAAAAACACATTGAAATTCACTCAAAAAGCCATAGGTTTCAGGTACGTTATACTTAGAAATTAGCATTGAAAAAACCTTAGAAATTCACTGAAAAAAAACATAGGTTTCAGGGATGTTATAGTTAGCTGGTCATTTCACTCTTACAAAACCATAGAAATTCTACTGTTATAGTTAGCTCAGCTAACTATAACTCGTGCCCCCGCAATGCACTGCTGATGACGCCACATATTACATCATTCATGACATTGTCAGTGACATCACTGATGACATCTCAAATGACATCACTGGTGACATCATTTTGATATCTGCATTGAATGGACCTATGAGATAAAGTTTAACATTTTTAATGATTCCGAGTAATTTAAAAATGTACAATACTTTCTAATGCCTTGCAATATATGCATTCTGTAAGAGGCATAATCATACATCAAATTGCCAACTTTATCATGTGAAAGTGAAATATTTTTCGGGACAAAGCCAAAGTACACTCTTTGTATTGTTGAAATAACTGATAAGAATATGTCCTGCCGAAAACTGCTCTGTTATGCCAGACCTAAAGTTTTGGTTAACCATAATGATGCTCAAGGAAATAAAACTAATGTGGATACCTCTTTCAAAAGAAAACTTTGTGTTAAATAGTACCTTGACGTAAACTTAGTTCCACTAGTTTGTTTCCAATGCCATGCCATAAACAGATTTTGTTTAAAGGATGGTATTATTAATAAATTCAGCAAAAAACACAGAATGACTCAGAAAGGCTACACACCTGTTAAGTATTTTCAATTTCAGTTACTAACCATGACGGTTAGAGACTAAGGTCTAAGGGTGATCAAAGTACAGGACTCGTTTGGTTAAAGTGGTAGTTTGTATACATTAAAAATATGTTAACAAAATATAAGTACACATTTTGCACATATAAGAATAAAGTAACAGTAAATGACTTACTCAACTGACACAACAATTGCATTTAATCTGTCTGCGATCAATCTTGTCAGAAAGTCGTATGAATCTGCAATTAAGTAAAAAGAAATCATTAGTAAAATGCACATTAATATACTGATTGACAGTGAAACTGCAGTGCAGAAATGTAAGAAGATGCAGCCACTGGTGATTGGGGGGGGATACACACACCACACCTTTGCACAAATAATAATATATCTAAGTACATTTCAATGTTAAGCAATTGTTTGGGGTAATACATGAGCACATATCCAGGGTTCGTTAGATCGTTATGATGGTGCCAAAAAAGGGCTTGGTTTTACACATATAAAAATGTATGACAAAAAGTGTAAAATGTATTTCTTGAAATAAACATATAAAAATATTGAAATGATATGGAAACATTAAATGTATAAGGTGAACAGATTCAATTAGTGGAAAGCATAATGAGAATGGTTATGCTTTTGTGTATGTCTATTGTACTGTGCTTTTAAAAAAAAAAAAAATCTAACAAAAAGTTACTTTGACGATGGCTGTCTACGGTCGAAACACGTCAGGACGGACATCGTGCCATGACTGAAAAATAAACAAATATGCAACTAACTGGGGGTGCCTGCATTTACTCTTCTTGGAAGGGGCTGTTGTTTGATATGTATATATATATATGTATATGCACAGATATTATCTACTGGCGGTCGCCAGTAGATAGTTATAGTTAGGACCGAGTTCCCATAGGAAATCTGAAAATTATATTTTGAATAACTTTGGTGCCGGTTGACTTATCTTCGTGAAATTTTCAAAACTAATGGGGCGCTCCGCTCAGCTCCTACCCTGAAAGTCACGGGGTGATTCGTCAAGCGGGGGCTGAGAAAAAAGGGGGGTCCCAAAACACGTTTTCCCCATGCATTTTCCCATAGGACCTTTAGTCGAAGGTACAGCCCAAGCGGATGAACAGAATTACTTGAAATTTGGCAAAGAGGTAGTCCTCAGGTCAGGCATGTGCCTTTTGCTTAAATGGTGTAAATCCGTTCAGTAGTTCCTGAGAATATCAAAAGTAAAATCACATATATATCTGAGCGGAGCCTAACCACACATCTCATCATGAGATCTGATTGGCTGTCAGCACTTCATCCAAGAAGTGTTGGCAGCCATCTTGGGACCAATATACATGATAGCACCTCATTAAAAGCATTGCAGTTAATAGAAGGTATTAAGACTTCAGTTACATTATAAATCATTTGTTGATGGTACCATACTCATTTTAGGAATTGTGGTGTGTTCTAAGGTGATTTTACCATGTGAAAAAGCCTTCTGCTGTGATATCATGAATCATGTTTGAGAGAAAACTATTTTCTCATGCTTTTCCCACAGAGGTTTGGAAGGTGATCTATAAGCTAACTGAGAGCATATTTTCTGTAAATTCACATTATCTTTCTCAGTCATGTGAGAATGAAGTCTGACATTCTCAGTAAAACATGTACATCCAACTAGGGCAGAGACTGTCAGTTGATTCCTTTGTGTTCTACTGCAGCTTCCCAGAGTATTCTAAAGAACAAATAGAGCGCTATCAGTCCTACTTATGACAAACGTATGGCACACCTGAAGCCATCTTGGTTGGAATAAAGTGGTAATTCTTAAAACATTTAATTTAAAAAGGAACAAAATGAGGGGGTTCATTCTGCCATAGAAAGTATGATTAGTGCTGCAGAAAGACAAATTAGAGCACATTTTGAGTGACTTCTCAAATCCTCTTCTATTTCATAAACTTTTTTTGACATGCAGACTGAAACATGCACTTTCAATACCAGCAGCAGACTTCCCTGGTGAGCAGTAGCTTTACTACAGTGATCTAATAAGCAACTAGAGTGCTAACATTCTGAATTTATGGCAAATTTGTGACACATCTGAATGCCTTCTTGATGGAGTCAAAGTAAAAAACTGAAAGTATTTCCTACTGAGGAGACTGTAGTAAATGAGGAAATTTGGAAACTTCATAACAAATAAGTCTCCCAAAATGGCCACCAGAGACGAAAGAGCCCAAATGTAGCCCAAATATCACCCAGATGTAGCCCCTGCACGACCCCCTACACTGCCCGAACACCACTGCACTGCCCTAAACCCTAAAACACCACTCTCCAGCATGACCCCCTACACTGCCCGAACACCACTGCTCTGCCCTAAACCCTCAAACACCACCCCCAACACGACCCCCTACACTACCCAAACACCTCTGCACTGCCCTAAACCCTAAAACACCACCCCCAGCACGACCCCCTACACTACCCAAAGAACACTGCATTGCCCTAAACCCTAAAACACTTCCCCATAAACTACACAAACACCACTGCACTACCCTAAACCCTAAAACACTACCCCCAGCAGTACACCCTACACTACCCAAACATCACTACACTACGCTAAACCCTAAAATACTACCCCCAGCAGTACCCCCTACACTACCCAAACACAACGGCACTACCCTAAACCCTAAAACCCTACCCCCAGCAGTACCCCCACACTACACAAACACCACTGCACTACCCTAAACCTTAAAACACTACCCTAGCATGACCCCCTACATTACCTAAACACCACTGCACTACCCAAAACCCTAAAACACTTCCCCAGAACAACTCCCTACACTACCTGAACACCACTGCACTACCCGAAACCCTAAAACGCTACCCCCAGTACGACCCTCTATCCTACCCAAACAACACTGCACTACCCTAAACCCTAAATCTACCTCCAGCACGACCCCCTACAAAACCCAAACACCACTGCACTACCCTAAACCGTAAAACTCTGCCCCAGCATGAGCCCCTACACTACCCGAACACCACTGCACTACCCAAAACCCTAAAACACGACCCTGAGCACGACCCCCTACACTACCCGAACACCACTGCACTACCCTTAACCCTAAAACACTTTCCCCAGCACGACCCCATACACTACCAAAACACCACTGCTCCACCCTGAACCCTAAAACACTGCCCCCAGCCTGACCCCCTATACTACACAACCACCACTGCACTGCCCTAAACCCTAAAACACTACCCTCAGCACAACCCCCTACACTAGATAAACACCACCGCACTGCCCTAAACCCTAAAACACTATCCCCAGCATGACCCACTACACTACCCAAACACCACTGCACTACCCTAAACCCTAAAACACTACCCCCAGCATGACCCCTTCACAACACAAACACCACTGCACTACCCTAAACCCTAAAACACTACCCCCAGCATGACCCCCTACACTACCCGAACACCACTGCACTACCCTAAACCCTAAAACACTACCCCAACATGACCCCCTAAACTACCCAAAGACCACTGCATTACCCTAAACCCTAAAACACTACCCCCAGCATGACCCCATACACTACCCAAGCAACACTGCACTACCTTAAACCCTAAAATACTTCCCCAGCACGACCCCCTACACTACCCAAAGACCACTGCACTACCCTAAACCCTAAAACACAACCCGCATGACACCCTACACTACCCAAAGACCACTGCACTACCCTAAATCCTAAAACACTACCCCCACACAACCTCCTACACTACCCAAAGACCACTGCACTACCCTAAACCCTAAAATATGACCCCCTACACTACACAAACACCGCTGCACTACCCTAAACCCTAAAACACTACCCCCAGCACGACTGCCTACACTGCACAAACACCACTGCACTACCCTAAACCCTAAACACTTCACCCTACACTACCCAAACACCACTGCACTACCCTAAACCCTAAAACACTACCTCCAGCACAACCCCCTACACTACCCAAACACCACTGCACTACCCTAAAAGATAAAACACTACCCCTGCAGTACCCCCTACACTACCCAAACACCACTGCACTACCCTAAACCCTAAAACACTACCCCCAGCAATACCCCCTATACTACCCAAACACCATTGCACTACCCTAAACCCTAAAAAACGACCCTCAGCAGTACCCCACATTTTTTGCACGCCACTGCATCATCTTCAGGTGGGATCTTTTGATGGATTGTGTGCTGCTCAGTCATGTGAATTTCCTTGTTCACCCACCTCAACCATTTGCACAATTTGAATGTCAGGGAAAAGCTGCATCACAGAAGGTGTAACACAAAATACAGATTTATAGACAAGTTTAAGATAATGGATGCTAATAATGAAACACATGGGCACACGCCTGTTTGTCCTAGACCGGAATCCCAGGTAATTATTTGGTCATTTTTCCTATTGGGGTCTCTAGACCGGTCCCATTCATAGTGTGTAATTCTTCAAGCGTTTGCTAACTATCTTGTCTTCAATTGCAAGTTTCCAGTCTGTAAGGTATTTGGAAATGAGTGGTGAGGTGCGAGTACCCACAAAGACAAGGTAATTCTGTTTATGTTCCTCGTTGTGTTGGGGGTTGCTGGGTGAATAGATTCACTATCTGCACCCCTTTTCTTTTACAGGTTCGTGAGACCGTTCTACGAATAATTGCACAGGCAGACGTGAGTACAGGCAGAACAAACAGGTAATTGTTTGGTAGAGTTAAAGTAGTGCATCTTCTGTTGCAGGTTTCGCAGCTAGAACCCCACACATTGAAACGAGCGTACATGAGTACAAGCAGAAGAGGTAATAGTTTGGTAGAGTTAAACTGTGATGCATCTTGTACATTGTAGTATAATATACTTACCCATGTTTTCTTCAATTGCAGGTTTCGCAGCCAGAACCCCGTACATTTAAACAGGCGTACGTGAGTTCAAGCAGAAGAGGTAATTATTTGGTAGACTTAAACTGTGGTGCATCTTGAACATTGTAGTATAATATACTTACCCATGTTTTCTTCTGTTGCAGGTTTTGCAGTCAGAACCCCATATATTTAAATAGGCATACGCGAGTTCAAGCAGAAGAGGTAATTGTTTGGTAGAGTTAAACTGTGGTGCATCTTGTACATTGTAGTATAATATACTTATCCATGTTTTCTTCTGTTGCAGGTTTCGCAGCCAGAACCCCATACATTTAAACAGACATACACGAGTTCAAGCAGAAGAGGTAATTGTTCGGTAGAGTTAAACTGTGGTGCATCTTGTACATTGTAGTATAGTATACTTTCCCAAGTTTTCTTCTGTTGCAGGTTTCGCAGCCAGACCCCCATACATTTAAACAGGCGTACGTGAGTTCAAGCAGAAGAGGTAATTGTTTAGTAGAGTTAAATTGTGGTGCAGCAAGTACATTGTAGTACAATATACTTACCCATGTTTTCTTCTGTTGCAGGTTTCACAGCCAGAACCCCATACATTTAAACGGGTGTATGTGAGAACAAGCAGAAGAGGTGATTGTTTGGTAGAGTTAAACTGTGGTGCATCTTGTACATTGTAGTTTAATATACTTACCCATGTTTTCTTCTGTTGCAGGTTTCGCAGCCAGAACCCCATACATTTAAACAGGCGTACGCGAGTTCAAGCAAAAGAGGTAATTGTATGGTAGAGTTAAACTGTGGTGCATCTTGTACATTGTAGTATAACATACTTACCCATGTTTTCTTCAGTTGCAGGTTTCGCAGCCAGAACCCCATACATTTAAATGGGCGTACGTGAGTACAAGCAGAAGAGGTAATTGTTTGGTAGAGTTAAACTGTGGTGCATCTTGCACATTGTTGTATAATATACTTCCCCATGTTTTCTTCTGTTGCAGGTTTCGCAGCCAGAACCCCATACATTTAAACAGGCATACGCGAGATCAAGCAGAAGAGGTAATTGTTTGGTAGAGTTAAACTGTGGTGCATCTTGTACATTGTTGTATAACCGATTGCATTCATGAGCTGGCATCAACGTAAGCCATGTTCCCTTATTTTGCAGGATTTGTGGCACAGCTGGTTCAAACCGGTGGGCATGGAAATGTTCAAGTGCAAAGCTGTATCTTTGGGAGAGTGCAGTGCTTCACCACAAAGGAAGAAATGTTGCCTTGTATTCAAGGAAGTGTGAATGAAAGAAATTGTGGAGGCAGAGACACAGAAATCACGAAGCAAGTTTTGTGTGCAACTCAGGGAACTTTCCATTGTTGGGGACTTTTCTACAGGGAAGAAATGGAGTGATGGCTGGAAACTGGATTACATGAAACGCCATCTACTTAGCAAAGTACACAAGTCTGCCATGGTGATATTGAGAAACAGAAGTGCTGCTGCCAGGTTTGGTTTTGGAGTGCGGGCAATGCTGACAGAAACTGCCACTAACAAAGCAAATAGAATGGAAGTAGTTGAATCTCAAAGACCTATACGTGTTGCTGGCAGTCAAGATGAATACTTCAATGTTATCTGTACAAGACATCCATGACCACCTAGCTTTGTATGTCAAGATACCAGACAGCTGGAGGAGCAAGAACTATGCCTTTGAGTTCCTTGAGGCCATCAATAGTGTGATACACTGTGAAGCCATGGCAGAACTTCAGCATGCTTTGTATCACACATTGATAATTGATGAGAGCACAGATATTTCTGTTACAAAAATGCTCATCCTGTACTTCAAGTTCCGACCTGTAACATCAACAGAGCACAAAACACAGTTTGGGGGCAAGGTGAAGCTGACTAGTTGTAATGCTGAGGCTATCACTACTGCTGTGAAAGAATTCTACACTGCCAATGAACTGGACCTTATGAAAATGGTCATGTTCACATCCAATGGTGCGTCTGTGAGGTTGTTTAAGAATAATGGTGTTGCTACTCGCCTTAAACAATCCATTCCTCATTTAATTGAGCTACATTGTGTCACCCATCGAGAAGATTTGGGAGTTGATGATGCCTGGAAGAGGGTTCCAATGGTTAAAGAGATGGAGACATTATTGAGGACTGTCTAAACTGTGTTCTCCAGATCTCCTGCGAGGAAGTCCAAGCTGGATGAAATTGCATCGGTCACTGAATGTGAAGTAGTCTCTTTTCAACCACTAAATGAAGTCCGGTGGCTTTCAAGGCATTTTGCTGTTGGTGCACTAATTCGTAATTACGAGGCTGTTCTTAAGTACTTTAAGCAAGAGAAAGTTGAGGCGAATGATCCAGTTGCAAAATATTGTTACAAAAAGCTATCAAACTCCAACTATCATATTTCACTTGCAGTACTTAATGACATTCTGGGTGAATTTGCATCTTTGTGCAAACTATTCCAAAAAAGTTCTTTGACTACTGTTGAAGTTGTACAGTATGCAAGAGTAAAGATTGGCCAAGTTAAGCAACATTATTTGGGAGACACTGTCTTTTGGAGCAGCAATGTAAGAGATCTGATGGTATTGTACAAGGAAAGGCAAGAGTTTGACAGTGGGCCTATTTTTTCTTTTGTTTCCCTTCTTTGTGAGCACATGCAAAAAAGGTTCCCTGAAGATGAGCTGAAAGAATGGGCAAGTTTTGAAATCCAGGCAATAGCAACACAATCACATTTTGATTTTGGGACTGAGAATATACAAAGACTTGTTGAAAAGTATAAAAATGTCTTGGTCTGGGTGATTGTGAAACACCAGAAGATGTTGTTCGACAATACAGAGACTATAAATATGTGGTGGCAGAACATGTACAGGGTGGGTTATTTACCACCTTTCAAGACATGGTGAATTTCACCGTACGCAATGCTGCTCAGTATAGTGTGGTGTCTCAGCTTATTGATGTCTGCGCAACGTTTCATGCATCTAGTGCAGATTGTGAACGAGGATTCAGCATCATGAATACTATCAAGAGTAAATTGAGGAATAGACTAGAGCAGAAGCATTTGGATATGCTGATGAGGAAAAAGGCCTACCTCCTGAATGGGAAAGTTGACCTAGATAGAGTTTATCAGCACTGGAAAAATGGCACGGATCGCCGTGAGAAGCAACCCTGTCACCCCTCTAGTGATGCCACTTGACATGTCTCCCTTATTGTTTATATGTGATATTGTATTGGCTCTCAACATTTCCCCACCCAATGAACAGTGCTCCAGTTAAGAATATTTATTAAAATCTTATGATGGTACCACCATTGAAGCCTTGTGCTTTTCTAAATTTGAAGTGTACTTGCTTGTGTAACCAAGTCATGTCATGGCGTGTTTATCCAATTTGGAAACTGCCCTTAAGACCCTTATTGTGGCGCTGTATGTGTGAAAATGCACCATCTTTTCACTTTTTAATGTATATGTTTTGAGTGACATTTGGCCCACAGAGACCCTCCACTGCCGCACACAGAGGAAAGAAATTAGAGAGAACATTGCCCTAAACCCTAAAACACTCCCCCAGCACGACTCCCTACACTACCCAAATACCACTGCACTACCCTAAACCCTAAAATACTACCCCAGCATGACCCCTACAGTATCCAAACATCACTGCACTACCCTAAACACTAAACCACTACCTCCAGCATGACCCCCTACACTACCCAAAGACCATTGCACTACCCTAAACCCTAAAACACTAACCCCAGCGCGACCCCCTACACTACACAAACACCACTGCACTGCCCTAAACCCTAAAACACTACCCCCAGCACGACCCCCTTCACTACACAAATACCACTGCACTACCCTAAACCCTAAATCTACCCCAAGCAAGACCTCTACACTACACAAACACGACTGTACCACCCTGAACACTAAACCAATACCACCAGCACGACCCCCTAAACTACCCAAACACCACTGCACTACCTTAAACCCTAGTAAAGTAACCACCACCCTATGCCTAATCCCCCTTACCTCTCACTCCTCATGGTTCCACTCTCCTCGTGGTTCCTGCTTCATGTCGTCTCTGAGGGGCGGTGCACATCGTTGTGAGGAAACGGAACAGCCTCTGTTTCCTTACAACGACGTGGATCGTCTACATATTTTTTAGAACTCATAGTCATTTACCATACATACCTTTACAACAAAATTTGTTGTAAAGGCATGCATGGTAAATGACCATGCATTCTAAAGAAATGCGTAGTAATGACTTTGCGATGTACAACACATGCGTGGTAATGCATGTGTTGTAATGGTATCGCAAAGTAAAAAAGGTGTTGTAACGGCTGTTTACTGATCGAAGCTGGCCCCTGTTCTTCAGTGAATCATTTATTAGATAAATTCAGAGGAAGGAATATTTTTTTTACCGAAAAGTGCATTCCACACTGTGGCATTGTGAAAATGTCTGTGTGGCCTAGTTACACTTCCGGTGAGAGACTGGAAGAGTCTGTTTGGATCTAAAGGGGTTCTGCTGGTGGACGTGGGGCCGGCATGACACGTCAGAAAACACAGCTAATGGAAAGTGTTGTCCCCGAAGTGTGGAGCAGTGCCGTGAGAGGTCAACGAGTGTAAGTCCCACCGCAGTATGACCGTACCGCACGACCCATGTGCCGCCTCCAGTGTACAGAAGGCAGAAGCGGCAAGCATCGCAGGTCCTCTTGAAGACCGTTGTAGCACTAATTCTACATTTTGGAACTAGGGTATTTTAACCTTGTTGTTCCTGCCAGATACAAAGAGAAGATCCAGTGAACACGACTGGGCTCCCCATCTCGTGTGCCATCTGCAGGGCCTCTGCCCTCGGATCACTGGTTTCGGTTTCTGGAGTGGCAACATAAACAGCTGCTCCCAAAGGACTAGCCTGAACACTTAGGTGAATTTCCCTTCGCCAGTCTTCTGTTGAAATTCTTTCCTAGCTATCTCACGTCGATGGCGATGTCATAATAGCACGGCCCACCTCGCGACACCGTATGACTTCATAGGAGCCATAAGAGGACCTCGTCAGCGTGCTGATGTCAGTTCCACCCATTTTTTCCGTGCCACCGAGGTAAACAGGTGGACCGACACATTTTCACATGTATACAGAGTATACTAAATATATATACTGAAAAAATCATAGGTTTCAGGGGTGTTATAGTTAGCTGGACTTTTCACTTGTACAAAACCATTGAAATTCCCCCGTTATAGTTAGTTCAGCTAACTATAACTCGCGCGCCCGCAATGCACTGCTGATGACGTCACATATTACATCACTCATGACATGGTCAGTGACATCACTTATGACATCACTGATGACATCTCAAATGACATCACTCATGACATCACTGATGACATCATCCAGTGAATGTGTGTTTTTCTGAAAATTAAATATGTTTTATATATGTATATCTCAAGGTCGATGGAAGAATAAATGGGTATATAAGTGTCTAAATGGATGATTTGTTTTTGAAAAATTGATGGTGTAACTGACTGATTAAGTGTATCATAGTGAATACATGGCTTAGTGAGTAATGTTTAAATATGTAAATATCTGTATCAGTCTCTCACTTTGTGTATAAGTGGCTGCATGGGTTGGTGAGTAGCTACATGGGTGTCTATATAGGTTATTAGTTGGTTTTTTGAGTATCAGTCTGAGTGTCTGCATGGTTCAGTGGGGGTATTGCGTAGTGCATAGGTGCATGAATGAGTGACTCACTGTTTGTATGTGTTGAAGACAGCATGTGTGCAGGACTGTATGGGTGGATGAGTGAGTGTATGGGTGTGTTAGTGAGTGAATGACTGTCTCAATAGTGTCTTTATGAGTAACTACATATGTTTTAAACTAGTATATGTGACTATTGGTGTATATAAGTGAGTATATGTGAGAGTGAGAGATTGAAAGAGTTCCTGTATGAATAAGTATGTGTTTCTATAAGTGATTGTTTAAAAGACTAAGTATGTGTACGTTTCCGTAGAAGTAAGTGTGGTGGTGTGTGTATAACTGTATATGCAAGTAAATGTATGTTTGATTCATTATTAGCATGAGTGACTATGTGTGTGAGTAACTCTATGGATGAGTGGCATTGTGTAACAGGATGTATAGGTGTATGAGTACATATGATGAGTGAGTACATGTATTAGTGACTTTATAGGACTGTTGGTGAATGAGTGGATGTGTATGTGGATCTTAGAATTACTGAAGAGGTTGTTGTAACTGGTATTGGTATGTCCATTGTTTTGAAAATTTTAGTCTCTATTTTTGAATGTGCGTATCAAAGGTTATATTAAGGTGAGAGGAGGTCTGCCACTCTATCACAAGGATGATGTCATCAGTGATGTCATCAGTGATGTCATTTGAGATGTCATCAGTGATGTCATGAGTGATGTCACTGACCATGTCATGAGTGATGTAATATGTGACGTCATCAGCAGTGCATTGCGGGCACGCGAGTTATAGTTAGCTGAACTAACTATATCGGGGGAATTTCAATGGTTTTGTACAAGTGAAAAGTCCAGCTAACTATAACACCCCTGAAACCTGTGTTTTTTTCAGTGAATTTCTGAGGTTTTTAAAATGCTAATTCCTAACTATAACGTGCCTGAAACCTATGGTTTTTTCTGTGAATTTCAAAGGTTTTTTAAATGCTAATTTCTAACTATGCCTACAGAGATAGGACATGTGAAGAAAGAAGAAAAAATGCACAGAAAGAAAAAAATAAGTGCAGAAAGAAGCAACAGAAGTCCTCAAAGACGAAGAAAAGTGCAGGAAGAAGGATAACGTGCAGAAAGAACAAAAAGAACAGCAGAAAGAAGGATACTGGTGATAACTGAGTCTGACTAACCAGTCCTAGAGCCAGTGCTATGTTAAAAGACACTTAGAATACAGTGAAAACACCTACATACACTAGGGAACATTATGTGTTGGGGTCCCCCTGTGTGGGCATGACCTCCTCTGTAAGCCCCTAGTATATAATAGGGCAGGGGGATTAAAACTACCTCTTAAAAGAGGCCACAGGGCGTTTTTGCACATGTTAACTCAGGCCCCGTCCCATCCCTTCACCACAGTGTAAACACGCCCTGTGTCCGTTTTTAGTTGGGAGATTAAGTTCATTTGAATCCTGAGGGTCCCTAGGGTCCAACTAGCCCACTAGGTACCTCCAGTAACTGCCACAGAGCTGCGTTGCAGAGAGGTGTAAAAAGTGGCATGGCCTGCACCACCTCTCTGCAATGCAGCTCAGTGGCGCTTACTGGAAGCACTTGGTGGGCTAGTTAGCCCCCAGGGGCCCTCAGTATTGAAGGGAAATTATATCCCCAATTTAAAACGTGCCATGGTGCGTGTTTGCACACGTCACCTCAGGCCCCATCCCCTCCCTTCACCACGGTGTAAACGTGCCCTGTGGCTGTTCTAAGTTGAGAGATTAAGTCCCCTTGAATCCTAAGTGTCCCTAGGGTCAAACTAGACCACTAGGTACCTCCAGTAAACACCACAGAGCTGCGTTGCAGAGAGGTGTAAAAAGGGGCTTGACCTCAGAACACCTGTCTGCAGCGCAGCTCCCTGGCGCATACTGGAGATGCCTGTTGGGCTAGTTGGCCCTCAGGGACCCTCACTATTGAAGAGGAATTAATTCCCCAACTTACAACTCGCCAGGGGGCGCGTTTGCAGAGTGCTGCAAGGAGGGGGCGTGGCCTCCGGCACAATGCCAGTCTTTTATTTATTTTAATTTTTTAAGAAGGGGGGCTGTGTGGTTCCCCTTCTTATTCTAATTTATTGGCCCTGATGACCCCATCCCCCAGGGCCTGTCTCCTAATTATATGTTTTTGACCCCAATCCCCAGGGCCGGTCACTGTTTTTTATTATTTTTAAAAAATATATATTTATAGACACACCTAGGACATGCTGGACAAACCGTACGTACCTATCACCATGACGATTTGCGTGATATTCATTAAAAGGCGACTATGCATACAATGAATCCACGTGGAATGTATTTACACCACTAGTGAAGCTCTGACATGTCTGATGCCCTACCGTGCCTAATCCCGGTAGACACCCTTGTCGTTTATTTATACAAACATGGGTAGCTATTGACGGGCACATTTAATACACATGCACACCAAGCCATTCAAAGGGGATTCGACAAAAATTCGACCAAAACTATGCAAGAAACCCCCCTCACGATTAATAAAACACACATCCACTGCCGGATGTGTAATACTTTTTATTTTACTCTCTGGACGGGGACTAACATCACTTGAGAGTCACAGCGCGCTCCTGGCAGAGCCCAATGCTGTGTTACACCCACCATTGCCTGCTGAGTGCCACACACCTCTGTGTTGTATTCCACTAGCTAGTGCATATGCTATGACACTCTCTAGCCCATGTGCACTGTAACAACACCCCGTGAATATGTCATGCCACACTTGTCTTCGCACGGGTTATATTGCCCCATCTAACGTGCCTTCCTCGATGCCTATGTTATAACGCACAGTGCTATGCCATACATATTAAAATCTGGGATCCATATCTTTGTCACAGTGCATATGCAACGTTACACTCCCCAGCACATATTTTATATTACAACTTTAGAGACTAATTAGGTTACACAACACTGCCCTGTGCATATTACACTCCAAGGCGCATATCGTATAGCACGCGCTAGTGCCTGTGCTATCTCGCGCTCTCCAATGGATCTGTCATTGCGCACAATGTATTGCATATGATCCTTCACGCCCGGTTCATCCTATATAATACTTTTTGGTGCATAGTTTATACCATACACTATAGCTAGATTTCATTTTCAATCGTGCTCTCAGGACTATGTTCTATATAACACTGTGTTCACCTACCCTTTTCAC
This sequence comes from Triturus cristatus, assembly GCF_964204655.1. Lineage (NCBI taxonomy): Eukaryota > Metazoa > Chordata > Amphibia > Caudata > Salamandridae > Triturus > Triturus cristatus. The sequence continues at coordinate 921,251,140 of NC_140594.1, forward strand.
GGGCATTACATTTTGCGATAGGGGGTGGAGGGTCAGGGGGTGTTTCTGCCAAGTGAGCCCGGAGTCACAGTCACAAACGTCCTCTTCTTCCTGAATAAAAGTGAGATTATGCTGCATACTTGTTCATATTTTAAGTAGTTCGCAGAGACACACGTTTTAAAAACAATAAAGTTCCTAATACCCGCCTTCTCTGAACAGTTAGCTTACTGCCCCATCCCCCTCCTCCCTATCCTCTGTTGTGTGAATCCATGGACTAGCCTCCTCCCTCCTGCCATGCATGGTCTGATGTGCTGCCACTGCCCTCAATTTAGTATGATGTACCAGTCCACTCCTCCTGCCCTCCATTGCCCAATTCTATGCCCCATCATTGACCTCCTGCTTAAACTCTGTGCTTAGCTTGCTGCCCCTATTCTCCTTCCCCCTGCCCTCCGATGTCTTTGTGCATGCCCAAGCTCCATCCTTTTTGCCCACCATGTTCCATGGACCTGCCACTCCTATCTACTCTGAGTGTTCTGTTGAGCTGCCACTCCCCTCCCACCTGCCTAGCATTGTCAGATGACTGTAACCTGTCCCTGCCACCTCCACCCTGCCTGTCCACATGCCATGCCCCTATCCTCTTCCTCCTGTCCTACATGGTCCATTGTACTGCCACACCCTTCTGCCCTCCCTGGTCTGTTGTGCTGCAACTGCTCCTCCTGCCTGCCCTGTGTGGTCTGTTGTGAGGCCCCTTCCCCTGAACTTTCTTGTCTGTGCACAGGTCCTGACCCTCCCTTCTATCCTCCAACGTCCTTTGTGCATGCCCCTGCACCCTCCTTCTTGCCCATCATAGCCATTGTGCTGCCACTAACCCTCCCACTTGCCATGCATGGTCTTCTGTGCTGCCATGGCCCCTCCCACCTTCCCTGTGTGGTCAGTTAGCTGCACCTGACCCCCTCCCACCTTCCCTCCATGGTCTGTGTGTATGCCATCACAGTCTCACTGTTGCTCTTCATGGTGTGTCTTGCTTCTAGTGCCCATCCTGCCTGACCTCCATGGCTTTCTTGCTGCTCCTGCCCTGCACCCTTGCCCCCAGCCCTCTGTTTACATGTACAGACCCCTACTCCCTCCCTCCTGGCTTGTCTGTTCCATTGTAATGCCCCTGATCCGTCCCTCCTGCACTTTATGGTCTGTTATGCTGCAGCTTTCTCTCCTGTCTGTCCATTATGGTCAGCTAGCTACCATTGCCTCTTGCCCCTCTGTTCTCTGTTGTCCATGTGCATGGTCCTGTCCTCTCCCTCTTGCTTTCTATGGATTGTTGTGCTGCACTCCCATCCCGCATGCCCTGTGTGGTGTATTGTGCTGCTGCAAACCCTGATGCCTGCCCTGCAGGGTCAGTTTGGTGCACCTCTCCATGTCCCTCCTGTCCTCTGTTATCCAAGTCCATGTCCCTACCCCATTTCCTTCCATGATCCAATGTACCATACTTGCAAACATTTTGACTTTTGTAAGAGGGAGATTTTGAAAAAAAACTGGGGTATTGATTTTCCCCTTTGAGTTACATTGAAAAAGAGGAGATTGTAGACAGGAGACAGATCAAATAAAGCCCATTTGAGCTTAAAAACATTGGACGTTTCCTGGCTGAATCGGGTCTGTTGGCATGTATGGTTGTACTACCATTGCCTCTTCCTTCTGCCCACAATGGTCTATTACATTGCCACAGCCTCTCTTGCAAGTCCTGTATTGTTGGTTTGTTGCCCCTGCCCCCCTTTCCACTGCCCTCCATAGTCTGTTGTGCTGCCACGGCCCTTCCTGCCTGCTCAGTGTGGTTAAATTGTTGCCTTTGCACCCTCCTACCTGCCTTCAATTTTCATAGTCCGTGCCCCTGGCCTCTGCCTCTCAACAGTATCCTAATGAACAACTAGATTGCTAACATTCTATATTTATTATAAAAGTGTGGAACGCCTGACGTCATCTTGATGTAATCAAAACTGTAATACCTAGAGCATTTCCTTTAGAAATTACATATATGAGAGGGTCTTATTGGCATCAAAGCATCAAAATTATGGTTAGTGCTCTAAAAGACTAAAATAAGGACATATTTTCTGAGTTTTCAAATAGGGACAAAGCACTTTTAAATTATTTGTTATTTTTATGTTTTTTTATCCAGTTGACCACTTGATTAAATGTTGCACTTAGGGGAGAGGATGTGGTGTTACTTCCAGAACTGCAGACTTTGCAACTGGGGAACCAGGTTGGAGTTTCTGCTTCAGCTCGACATTCTGTGATTCTGGTCAATTCACTTAGTCTCCCCATGTCTACAACCAAAATGAATTTGTTCTTGTGTGATGTAACCAATGCTCATGTAAAGCACTCCAATACCTGACAAGTCTGCACTATATAACACTGCACAAACACAAAATAATAAGTGTTTTGCACACTTCTGTCATTGGGCTATATTTGGGCTACATCTGGGTGATTTTGGGCTACATTTGGGCTCTTTTGTCTCCGGTGGCCATCTTGGGAGATTTATTTGTTATGAAGTTTCCTGATTTCCTCATGTACTGCAGTCTCCTCAGTAGGAAATGCTTTCAGTTTTTTAATTTGATTCCATCATGAAGGTATTCGGATATGTCACACATTTGCCATAAATTCTGAATGTTAGCACTCTAGTTGCTCATTAGATCACTGTAGTAAAACTACTGTTCACCATGGAAGTCTGCTCCTGGTATTAAAAGTGCATGTTTCAGTCTGCATGTCAGAATTTTTTAATGAAATAGAAGAGGATTTGAGAAGTCACTCAAAATGTGCCCTCATTTTCTTTCTTCAGCATTAATCATAATTTCTATGGCAAAATGAACCCCCTCATTGTCTTCCTTTTTAAATTAAATGTTTTAAGTGTTACCAGTTTATTCCAATCAAGATGGCTTCAGGTGTGCCATACTTTTGTCATAATGAAGACAGTAAGCGCTCTAGTTGTTTTTAAGAACACTCTGGGACATTCTGTCATTGGGCTATACTTGGGCTTCATCTGGGTGATATTTGGGCTACATTTGGGCTCTTTTGTCTCTGGTGGCCATCTTGGGAGACTTATTTGTTATGAAGTTTCCTAATTTCCTCATTTACTGCAGTCTCCTCAGTAGGAAATACTTTCAGGTTTTTTACTTTGATTCCATCAAAAAGGCATTCAGATGTGTCACACATTTGCCATAAATTCAGAATGTTAGCACTCTTTTTGTTCATTAGATCACTGTAGTAAAGCTACTGCTCACTAGGCCTGGGCAAAAATTTCGTTCCGTTCGCGGAAATTGCGATAATTTGACATTTTTGCGTTCCGCGGAGAGCGCGAAAATGTCAAAAATTCCGGTTTCCGCAGTTTGGCGATAATTTGTTTCTTGCTCGCGCTGTAAAATAATACATTCTCGCGCGCGCGCGATCGCCTTACCTGAATCCCTGCGTTCGCCGACAAGTTTTCTTGATCCGGTCGCGTTCTCCATGAGATGTTGTATTGTTTTTAGCCATTTGCGCTGTCTCGCGACAGTTCGCGCCCGCAGTGACGTCATGCGTCGCGCGATCACGTCTTTCTTCTCGCGATCATGCACCGCGAGAACAACTCAAAACAAGATGGCCGCGCCCGCAAGCAACCACATGGGTAAGTTGGCGACCCGCAACCATGCAGAAAATCTCGCGAACATGCCGGAAAAAAACTTCCGCATCTTCGCGATATTTCTGCTTGTTTGCGATAATTTTAAACATTCTCGCGATAATTTGCGAAGGTTAATTCCGCAAATTCCGCCCACCCCTACTGCTCACCAGGGAAAACTGCTGCTGGTATTGAAAGTGCATGTTTCAGTCTGCATGTCAGAGTTTTTTAATGAAATAGAAGAGGATTTGAGAAGTCACTCAAAATGTGCCCTAATTTTTCTTTCTGCAGCACTAATCATACTTTTTATGGAAAAATGAACCTCCTCATTTTGTTCCTTTTTAAATTAAATGTTTTAAGAGTTACCACTTTAATCCAAGCAAGATGGCTTCAGGTGTTCCATACGTTTATCATAAGTAGGACTGTTAGCGCTCTAGTTGTTCTTTGGAACACTCTGGGAAGCTGCAGTAGAACACAAAGGAATCAACTGACAGTCTCTGCCCTTGTTGGATGTACATGTTTTACTGTGAATGTCAGACTTCATTCTCACATGACTGAGAAAGATAATGTGAATTTACAGAAAATAAGCTCTCAGTTTAGCTTATAGATCACCTTCCAAACCTCTGTGTGAAAAGCATGAGAACATATTTTTCTCTCAATCATGATATCCCAGCAGAAGGCTTTTTCACATGGTGAAATCACCTTAGAACATATCACAATTCCTAAAATGAGTATGGTACCATCAACAAATGATTTATAATGTAACTAAAGTCTTAAAACCTTCTATTAACTGCAATGCTTTTTAATGAGATGCTATCATGTATATTGGTCCCAAGATGGCTGCCAACACTTCTTGGATGAAGTGCTGACAGCCAATTAGATCTCAGGATGAGATGTGTGTTTAGGCTCCGCCCATATTTATATATGATTTTACTTTTGATTTTCTCAGGAACTACTGAACAGATTGACACCAGACCTGCAAAAGGCACTTCCCTGACCTGAGGACTACCTCTCTGCCAAATTTCAAGTAATTCTGTTCAGCCGTTCGGGCTGTACCTTCGACTAAAGGTCTTATGGACAAATGCATGGCGAAAACGTGTTTTGGGACCCCCCTTTTTTCTCGGCCCCCGCTTGACGAATCACCCCGAGACTTTCAGGGTAGGAGCTGAACGGAGCGCCTCATTCGTTTTGAAAATTTCGCGAGGATTCGTCAACCGGCGCCAAAGTTATTCAAAATAGAATTTTCAGATCTCCTATGGAAACTCAGTCCTAACTATAACTGCGCCGCCAGTAGATAATTAATATATATATATATATATATTTATATATATATAAATATATATATATATATATATATATAAATGCATAACTAATAAAGACATAAAGAAATAGCAACAGGTCAAGCATTTCTCACTATGAAAACATAAGCATGATTAAGACACATTAAAAACATTCAAGCCAAACAGTAAAAGCATCTTTTTGGTAGAAACAGGTGGACAACGGGGAGGTGGGTGGGACAGTGAAGAATCCACAGGCAGATACTGTATCCACCAGAAAAAGCGTTACCGATGGTAAGTAACTTTCTCTTCTGATGGATACTTCTGCCTGTGGATTCCGTACCTTTGAATAGAGTCCTTAAGCCGTACCTCACCCGGAGGAGGGTGGCCACCGGACTAGACCAAAAAATCTTGCAAAACAGATCGAGAAAAATGGCCATCCCTCTCAACCTCCGAATCCAATAATAATCTAATAATTTTTAGTCGAAATTATATTGAAAATAATACTTTAAAAATACTTTTATTAATAAATGTAGACAAACACTTAAAGGAAAACTTTTATTTATAATTAATGTAAAGATATTTCATACTTTACAAATTACGCTGAAGTCGCGACCCTAGCGTGAATTTTCAAAATGGCTACCAGAATGCTCGCAGCCATCGTGTAGGGTGTGCGAAGGGTGCGCGACTTCTGTATAATATTTTTTTTTTAAAAGAATTAATATAGTTTTCCTAACTAAAAATTATTCACCATTTTTTTGAATATATATATATATATATATAAAATTTTAAAAAACATAGGATTGCGGTACATTAGACTTACAAATTTTCATTTAAAAAGTGATGTCACTGACTATGTCATGAATGATGTAATATGTGACGTCATCAGCAGTGCATTGCGGGGGTGTGAGTTATAGTTAGCTAAACTAACTATAACGCCGGAATTTCTATGGGTTTGTATGAGTGAAATGTCCAACTAACTATAAGGTTCCTGAAACCTATGTTTTTTCCAGTTAAAAAAGAAAATATATAAATATATATATATATATTACCTACTGGCAGTCGCTAGTAAGTAGCTATAGTTAGGACCTCGTTTCTATTCAAAACATGTTTTTTCTTTTGCCAATATCTTTGGCATTGTTTGACGAATCTTCATGAAATTTTCAAAACTAATGGGGCGTTCCGGTCAGCTCCTGACTTGAAAGTTTCGGGGTGATTTGTGAGCAAGGGCCGAGAAAAAAGGGGCATCCCAAAACGCATTTTTCCATGCTAATTTCCGTAGGTCGGACGATGAGGTCCTCTTGTGTCCGGAGGACCTCAGGACACAAGTGGACTTCATCCTCCAAGCAGCAGTAGGCCAGAAGCCATGTTTGCAGCATGGTGTAAAATGTGGCGTGACTTCAGAATACCTCTCTGCAGCAGAGCTCTGTGGCACTTTCTGGAGGTATCTGTGGGCTACTTGGCCCCAGGGACCCTCTTGAATCAAGGGGACTTAATCCCCCAAGTTATAATGCAGCAGGGGGCGTGTTTGCACAGTGGTGCAGGGAGGGGGCAGGCCTGATATAACATGTGTGCAAACCGCTCCCTGGCATGTTGTAAATTGGGGGATTAAGTCCACTTCGATCCTGAGGGTCCTTGGGGGCCAACTAGCCCACCAAGTACTTCCAGTAAGCGCCACAGAGCTGTGTTGCAGAGCGGTGGTGGAAGGCCACGCCCCTTTTTACACCACTCTGCAAATGCGGCTTCTGGTGCACTGCTGGTGGGGCGTTGAGGTCTTCTTGTGTCCTGAGGACCTCAGGACACAAGTGGACTTCATCCTCCGAGCAGCAGTGGACTAGAAACCGCGTTTGCAGCATGGTATAAAAAGGGGCGTGACCTCGTAACACCTCTCTGCAGCAGCTCTGTGGCGCTTACTGGAGGTACCTGGTAGGCTAGTTGGCCCCAAGGGACCCTCAGGATTCAAGGGGACTTAATAGGGACGTTATAGTTAGAAATTAGAATTTAATAAACCTTAGAAATTCACTGAAAAAAATAGGTTTTAGAGACGTTATAGTTAGAAATTAGCATTTAAAAAACCTTACAAATTCACTGAAAAAAACACAGGTATCAGGGACATGGCAGTTAGAAATTAGCATTTAAAAAACCTTAGAAATTCACTGAAAAAACCACAGGTTTCAGGGACATAATAGTTAGTTGAAAATTTCAGTTGTACAAAGCCAGAGAAATTCGGCCGTTATAGTTTGTAGAGCTAACTATAACTCGCGCCCCAGCAATGCACTGCTGATGACGTCACATATTACATCACTCATGACATGGTCAGTGACATCACTGATGACATCACTGATGACATCTCAAATGACATCACTGATGACATCATCCATGTGATAATCTGATGCACCTCCTCACATCCTAATAAAACCTGTTATACACCCACTCTAAAATATAGACTACCAATATTGAAACCATAGACAGACCAATAGCAGTTAGTACATACCCGCTCAGTGATTCCTAGGTCTACACACACACATCCACTCATTCACCCATACAGTAACTCATACATGCAGTCACTCATCAATACAGAACTATCATACGCACTCATACACTTAAATATTCACTCACACACCACCACTCATCCATAGATTTACTCACACACCTCCTAAGTCATGCAGAGAATCATTCACACCCATTTACTCACCTATACAGTTATTCACAGACCACCTCACTTAATCATACAAATACTAACACATACTTACTCTCTTATACAACCACTGATACAAGCATACACTCATCCATACAGCCACTCTCACAATCACTCGCTAAAGGGTGAACCAAAAATAAAACAAACATGAAAAGGGGGCCGGGTACATACACCCTGACCTCCTAGGCCTGCTCAGGGGTTCCACATGGACCCCCAGGGCCAAAAAAATAAAATAAAAATCAGCTGAATTCACGTTGGGTCGCGAATCCGGCCAAGAAAAACTTTTAAAAAATGAAGCATGGGCTCACGCTCTTCATTGTATTTAAGCCCCCGGGTGGGCCAGGTCCTGGGGGCAAGACTATTTATGTGGCAGGGCTCCCGCAGCCCAGGGACCGCCACCTCCCCGGGGCTTTATTGATGAAGTGTGGGGGCACGCGGCCCCCTGAAGCCCTAGGGACCACCACCTCCAGGGGCATTGTGCAAAAAGTGTGGGGGGCCTCACACCCCCCAAGCCCTGGGGACTGCCACCTCCCTGAGGCTTTTTCTATAATTAGGGTGGGGGGCCTTGTGGGCCCCACAAGCCCCATGGACCTCCACCTCCACAGGGCTCTGTTTTAAAAAATATTTAAATGTGTGGGGGTTCGAGCTCCCACACGCACCAGGGACCACCACCTCCCCGGGGCACTAAATATTGAAATTGGGGTTCTGTTACAGACCCCCAAGCTCCGGGGACAACCACCTCCCCAGGGCATTGAAAATGAAGAGAGGAGGGGGTGCACAGCCCCCCTCCTGGAGCCCCCGATGGCCCTGGGGACCGCCACCCCTTAGGGCCAGCTCCTGTAATGTCCCGGGATGCCCACCCCTGGGACATTGCTGTTTGCTATGGCAGGGCCTGAACCCGGCTCCCGCCCTGTCATATCAAACTCCTGCTTTGTTTCATTGAAGCAAGAGCAGGAAAACCTGCTCTTGCTTCAATGAAGCAAAGCCGATTGCTTTTGAGCAAGGGGAGCTGCATGTCAGCTGGACTGTGGGGACATTGGGGCTCCCCCCATGGCCCCCAATGCAAAGGGCCGGCCCCAGGGGATTGGTTCCCAGGGGCCAGGAGTGGCCTGGGAGGGGGGCCAAGCCAGCCCTCCTCTGCGTTAATTGTTTAAAAAATGGGCGGGCCCTGGGAGATAGGGCCCACGGGGCCAGAAATGGCCCAGGGGAGGGAGGCCACGCAGCCCCCCTCCCTGGAAATATAATACAAAAAAACATGAACCAGGCCAGGCCCCGGGGGATTGGGTCCCCGGGGCCAATAGTGGCCCAGGGAAGGGGGGCCATGCATCCCCCTTCCTGTTTCTTTTTTTTTTTTTAAAGAAAAAGAAAATGCTCAGGCCCCGGGTGATGGGGTACCAGGGGCAAAAAGTGGCCCAGGGATGGGGGGCCTCGCAGCCCCCCTCCCAGCAAATAATAATAATAAATAAATAAAAAAGAAACCAGCAACTCGCCGGAGGCCCTGCCCCCTCCCTGCAGCACTCTGCAAACGCACCCCCCTGGCGTGTGCTAAGTTGGGGGATTAAGTCCACTTGAATACTGAGGATCCCTAAAGGCCAACTAGCCCAGGAGGTACCTTCAGTAAGCACCACAGAGTTGCATTACAGAGAGGTGGTCTGTGGCCACGCCCCTTTTTACACACCTAGTCAGTCATGCAAAGAATCAATCACACTTACTCACCTATACAGTTACACACACACCACCTCACTTATTTATACAGATACTAATGCATACTTACTCTCTCATACAATCACTGATACAAGTACACACTCATCCATATAGCCACTCTCATAATCTCTGACTCTCACGTATAGTCATTTATATACTCCAACACTCACAAACACTGCATTTTAGATCTGTAGTTACCTGGGCATGTACCACTGAGACATCCATTCACTCACCAACACACCCATACACACACTCACCCACACATACAGCTGTTTCCACATGCACTCTTGAACCCATACACCCAGTGAATCAGCCACTCACACATCTATGCACTGAGTCACACAACTCCCACCTACCCACACACACACTCAGGCACTCATACAAATACTCAGGCAATCAATCAATAACCCATATAGACACTCATATAGCTACTCACCAACCCATGCAGCAGCTTACACAACAACAGACAGACTGATACAGATATTCGTACAGTTTAGTCACTAACCCATGCATTCAGTAAGACACATTTAATCACTCACTTATACAGTCAGTCACGCACCCACTAAATCTTCCATCCAGACACTTACACACCCACTTATTCTTCAATACACCTTGGCATATATATAAAACATATTTCAACTTTATAGAAACACACAGTCACTGGATGACATCATCAGTGATGTCATCAGTGATGTCATTTGACATGTCATCAGTGATGTCATCAGTGATGTCACTGACCATATCATGAATGATGTAATAGGTGACGTCATCAGCAGTGCATTGCAGGGGCGCGAGTTATAGTTAGCTGAACTAACTATAACAGACAAATTTCTCGGGTTTTGTACGAGTGAAATGTCGAACTAACTATAACGTCCCAGAAACCTATGTTTTTTTCAGGGAAAATATATATATACATATATATCTACATATATAAATATATATATGTGTGTGTGTCTGTGATATATGATATAGGGCTTGCAAATGAGTCTTTTGTCTCTGAGTTTTTCATTTGCGCTTGTCCTCTTGAATTTGTAGGACTCGATGCCACCTTGAGTTTTGCACCAAGGTAAAGTTGGGATAGGTTGCCTGTCTTTTTGCAAGCAAACTGGTACGTTCCCATTGATTACACTTAACCTTATTTGATGTATTGGTCCCCAGGACGCAATGTTTATAATGCTAATTATTATAGGTTGCAGGATCTTCCTATGAACTAGAACCATTTGGAATGAATGCTATGCTTTTCCACGCATAATGTATGTTTGATATTTGAAACAGGTTGTCTCTTTCAGGCAATTTCAACCAGTACATCCATGAGCAAGTGGTGTACCACTACAACCACTGGTTTTGTGTTTAAAAATTTTCTTTTGGTTTCACAATTTTGGTTAATTATATCTTCTAGTAACACTCGCAAGGTCCTGAAGAAGGCTGCCACACCTCCTATCTGTGTATTAGGCTGCAACATGTCAATCTATGACCTATTTTGCAGCCTATGACAAGTCTATTTCCTTCCTGTTATCGCCTAATTTAAATCCTGGTTTGGGGACACCCCAAAAAATCTAATTGCGTACCCCTGAAGTAGTTTTAACTCCATTTATTTTTGTTTTCTGTCCCTTACCACCCCAAATTCAGTGAAGATATTTAGTATACCTTTATCAGACAAAAAAATCCCTCCCTCTAATAGAGGGGGTTGTAGCCCACACTATGATTATGTTTATAGTGTGACGAGGTTACCCTATCACGAAGCATGCCACCTTCGGGTGGGTAACTGAAACCGTCCTTTAAAAGGAACATCCAATTAGCATTCTTCCAATTCTCTGGTCCAGGGGTTTTCCTTTTTTTTTTTTTGGTCCAATATTTATACCTGGTGCCAGCCTTTGTTTGGGGAGGCTCCCTGCCCCACCCCCACATCTGTTTCGGAAGCATTCTTCCTTTGTGAAGTCTCCAAAATATTTGGGGGGACAAAATCATCACAGCAGGCCTGGTGTCAGGTACCTTTGTGTAAGTAGGTGGCAAAGCCCTATGAAGTGTATATGGGGCTGGGTACAGCCCACTCCCTGTCCAAACAGACATTTGAGGTGAGCAATTTTAGCGTTTCAGTGGTCTTGTAGAGTATTCCAAATAAAGCAGCTGCTCTCCACCTAAAACTTTAAACTATATGTATATATTTTTTCACATAAAAACAGTTAATGTGTTGTTATGGTTCATAATTAAAATAAAAAAAGCACAATTTTTCACAAGTTATTGTTAGGACCACATTCTATAAGTTGCACAAAAGCCATGCAAACCATAACTCATGTAACAATAGCAATTCTAATGCACTAACCTTTAATGAGAGATATGTATAAATACGTTTCTTTAGTAAAATGCACCTCACATTAATCTTATATGTTAGGCTCTAATTACATTTTGCTTTTTAGGCGATGTTACATCATGGTGTATATAATCTAGGCCTGGGCGGTAAATCCCGTTCCGCTCGCGGAATTTGCGGAATTTGGGTAATTTCGCGTTCCGCGGAGAACGCGAAATTGCCCAAAATTCTGCTTTCCGCGACTTCGCGAAATTTTTTGCTTGTTCGCGTTCTCAAAATGCGTGTTCGCGAGATATTTCTCCCCGAGCACGCAAACAGCGATTGTGAACAGGAAAAAAGCATCGCGAACAAGCAATTCCGCGTGTTCGCGGAATATCTGCGTGTTGGCGGAGATTTTTTACCGTTTCGCGGAGATTTGCGTAACGCGGTTACGCAAATTCCGCCCACCCCTAATATAATCCTGTGGGGTCATGGCATTGCACTTGATGTGTGAGTGATAGTGTTCATGACTGCAGTGCGAATTATGGAGTGTGATGCTAACCATAACTTGAGAATTTCAATGGTTTTTGGTTTTAATTCAAAACCATAAATGTACTTCAACAGCATTTTTAGGAGAATTTGTAAAGATTGTTTCTAAATATAACTAAGCCTGGGCTGTAAAATCCGCTCCGCTCGCGGAGTTTGCGGATTTTTGGCGTCATCGAAAACTCAGCGATCCACGGCATAGCGGAGTTTATCCCTTGTTCGTGCTTTCAAAATGCGTTTTCACGTGCGCGGTAGCAACTTACCGGGATCCCTGCATTCGCTGATGAGTTTTCCTATCTGCTCGCATGTACCACGAGATTTTGGTAGCTGGCCGGGCGATCCTGCGAGAGTGTGCGATCGCGAACACGTCATTCGGACGCACCATTGGTGAACCTCACGATGTCGAACGCGCAAAATTTGCAATCTGGAGAAGAGTATCTCTCGAGCAGTGTAAAACCTTCTCGAAAATGATGATTTGGATGAAAAAATCTCACATTGACATTTGGCTGTACTTTTTTGTGCAAGGAGTCCTTTTTCTTTTTTTACTTTTTTTTTGGAGAGGAAGGAAGTGCCCCAGAGTCTCCAACTTTCTGTTCATGTCCTGTTCACTTTTCATTTGGATTTGGATCTGGAAGGATCACTCTTTGTGTCTGCTGCATCATATTTCATTGGATTTGATGACTTTTAGATTTGAGATTTTACAAGTAAGTTGGTGTTGTTTGTTTGATTGGGGCATTGCAGTTGCTGCAACTACAATTTTTGTACTTTTCATTATTTAAAAAAAATGTATTGTGGGTAGCCAGTAGGCCCAGAGCTAGTCATGGGTGCATGAAACAACTGTTTCTGTGGTGTGTGTTGAATTTAAACATCATTAAGGGCATGGATGGCATTGGATTGAATTGCAACATGTCTATTTTTATAGGCATTTCACTTTTTTGGTGTGTGTTAAATAAATGCCTTTGTTGTGTGTGTGTGTGTGTGTGTGTGTGAGTGTGTGTGGCGTGGTTGTTGTGTAACTTGCACACCTTGTTTAGCCCTGTGGATTTTCGTTTTTGCATTTAATTGCATTAACGCTGTATTGTTTAGCAGGCCTCTTTTGCCTGGCCATTACAGGCCTGTTTCAGTTCATAGTTTTCCAGGCCTCCTGTTTGTTGTGACTGTGAGTGACCATGTGGCTGGTGGCCATTTTGTGGTGGTAGTTTAGTAGTGTGCTGCTTTTGCCATATAGGTCTGCATGTCTTTCCTTTGTCCCTCATGGCCTAGGCTTCTTGTTGTAGTGGGCCTGGCCATGTGGCTGGTGGCCATTTTGAAGCCAAAGAGTGTGCTTTTGACATAGGCCTACATTGTCTGTCTTCCCCTTCTTGTTGTTTTGGGTGGCCTGGCCATATGGCTGGCGGCCATTTTGTGGAGCCAACCAGTGTGCTTTTGCCATAGGCCTGCAAGCTTGTGGCCTAGTCTGCCAATAGGCCTTTCATCCAGTAGGCCCAGAGCTACTCATGGGTCCATTAAACAACTGTCTCTGTGGTGTCTGTTGAATTTAAACATCATTTAGGGCATGGATGGCATTGGATTGAATTGCAAAATGTGTGTTTTTTGGGGGTATTTCACTTTTTTTGTGTGTGTTAAATAAATGCCTTTGTTGGATGTGGGTGTGTGTGGTGTGGTTGTTGCGTAAATTTCTAACTTTTTTTAGCCCTGTGGATTTTTGTTTTTGCATTTTTGAATTAAAGCTGTGTTGTTTAGCATGCCTCCTTGGTCTGGCCATATAGGCCTGCTTAACTTCATTGTTTTCCAGGCCTCCTGCTTGTTGTGACTGTGAGTGACCATGTGGCTGGTGGTCATTTTGTGGGGGTAGTTTAGTAGTGTGCTACTTTTGCCATATAGATTGTCGTTTCTTTGTTCCTCTTGGCTTACTGCTTCCCTCCCCTTTGCCAGCTGCATCTCCCTGAATGATGTGATGCGCAAATAAATGCCAAACAGGTTCCACTTGCATTACATTTGTATTTTTGTTTTTGTTCTTCTTCTTTCCTATCCTTCCTGAGTGTACACAGTATACCATGAAAGCCCTTGTTGTCCAAGTCTCACAAATGGCTACACTGTTATCTTTTTTTTATAACTTAAACTGAGTTAATAAAATGTAATAACATACCACTAGCAAGTGTGACCACCACACACTAAGTTATATATTATAATTGTTTGTTTGTGCTAGTAGTAATTGAACCACATCAACAAATGCAACATTTTACTGATGTTCTTCTGGCTTCTTTGCTTTTATGTGCACAAAAAGACTGAGAAGGAGGTGTCATCATCATCACCCATTGCACTGCCAGACAGAAGTCCTGCTGCGCACGACGTCACATGACATGTGATCACAGACATCTCTGCAACTTGTGCACCTGCGTCCTGCTGACATCGGAAAAAGATGGCCCCAAAAACGTTAATAGGTCCTCCAGTGCCAAGAAAGTTGCCAGTGAGAAAAAGGAACAGAAGAAGGAAGTAGCACTGCCACTTACCAAGACTGGTGTGCCGCCCAATATGTTTTTTGGGAACACAAAATTATGCCTGCATCAGCAGTGTCCGGGGACCAAGCTGGGAGCTGCACCTCTGCATCAGCGGGCCCACCCCAGCAACCTAGGCCCACACCCATTAGTGTCGCAGAGGTAGCCAGTCTACTTGCGTAAACGAGCAGTGATGTTGAAATGTCATTATCGCAAAGTAGTACCTAATCAACGCAGGTGGAAACTCAGCAGATAAGTGGGCAACAATAGCCAGAACAACAGCCGCAACATCAGCCGCAACAACAGCCCACAATAGCAGTTGTTCCTCCTGAAGTAGGGACAGTTCAGGAAATCGAGCTTCTTGCAGATGAAGAAGAGCAAGCCACTCTTTAAGAAGATCCATTATCTTCCACATCCCCAGCAAAGAAAAGGAGGCTTAGTCCATCAACTTCTTCTTCAAGCACCCTTTATGATGATCTAGATACCACCTGGAACCCACCAGCTCAGTCTGAGAGTGAGGCACTCCCCGCTACAAGGTTAAGGAAAAGGAAGGTTCCAGGAAGCCTTAGAATTATGGAGGAATATGTAGAAGAGGAGGATGATGACGAGCCAGTCATCATGAAGATCACTCCTGCCCCAGTGGAGATGGAGACCGACATTATTATTACTAAGCCTGGGCGAAGCACTACGCTACGCTCGCGTAGTTTGCGAAGTTCGCGCTTCTTCGCACTACGCGAACTGCACGTAGCACAGTGCGAACACGCGTAGCGTAGTGTTGCGTAGTGCTGCGGTCATTTTTTGCTTGCTCGCGGTCCACAAGGTCAAGTTGGCGACCGCGAGCAAGCAAAATGACATCCCGGCGAGACTTTTTCCTTGTTCGCGATCAGCAACATCAAGTTGGCGATCGCGAGCATGGAAAATAAACCTCCCGGCGAGATTCCCAACGTGAGGAGGTCAGGTTTCTCATTGCGAGGGGTCGCGTATGCTCGCGACCGCTCGCGATGAGAAACTACCAGTTCGCGTTGAGAAAGCTGCCGCTCGAGTAAAAATCTACTCGAGCAGCAGAAAACTACAGCTCGCACTGTGCAAGATGCCATTTTCAATGATTGCACAGTGCCGGTTGCTTGTCCGCACTGTGCAATCATTGAAAACAACATCTTGCACAGTGCGAACATGTTACTACGCAGTTCGCGAAGTGCTACGCGTAGCTCGCGTAGTGCGAACTTCACTTTGCGTAGCTTCGCGAAGTGCTACTTCGCGAACTATGCCCACCCTTAAATATTACCCCATCCCAAATTGCTGTGAGGGATGTGGCATGGATAGCACCAACACAGGTAACACCAACACAACCTCCAGCTTCCATATTTGCATTTGCAAAGGCCCAGCAGGGACCTACATCCAGCTCAACCACCACCTCAGTAGGTAGTGGTACTGTAACTGCACAGAGTCAAATTCCAGGCACACCCTTGGGTTCATCCGGCATTGCAAGTAGCAGCTCCAGCAGCACAAGAAAGTTCACCTACCCAGTTTGGGACTTCTTTTCGGTCAGCAGTAAGGAGGACAACATTGCTATATGCTCAATTTGTCTACATGGTGTTAGTCGGGGTAAGCTTGGTACAAACTATGGTACCGGGAGGCCAAACAACGCATCTGAAAAAACATCACATGATCCAGTGGGAGGCACACCTACTTAACGTACAAAAAAGTAAAACCCATTGCTGCTCATGGGGATGAAGAAGTAGAAGAAGATATGATCGCTGCAGAAGGTGAACAAGAGGGAGACATTTTCTCTGGTACACAAAGTAGCCCTGTCCCCAGCAGTGTGGTGGAACTGCCCACATCCTCAGCAACATCGCAGCAGCACCGTAGTAAAATTCAGGGTGAGACACCAAGGCTAACAGAGTAGTGCAATGAAAAAAAGTGTGTCATTGAGCCTAACTGGGTTCAAGAAGTCACCTGCAGCAGCTGCACTAGAAAGGAAAAAAATCCAGCCTACCATTGTCAGCATTCCTAGGTCGGAGGGGCAGTATGAACGCAACCACCCAAAGACACGTTTGTACAATTGGAAGCTGGCTAAAATATTAGTGCTGGACCTTCTCCCTTTTTATTTTGTGGAAGGGGTGGGTTTCCTTGAATTTGTGACAGCCATCTGCCCTAAATGGAAGGTTCCCAGCCGGTTCTATTTCACAAGAGTTGCTGTTCCAGCACTACATCATGATGTGCTGGAATTGGTTGGAAAAGCATTGCAGCAGAGTGCTGTTCACAATATCCCCCTTACAACAGACATATGGACCAGTTGCCAAGCCACTGATTACATGTGCATCACTGCATACTGGATCTATTCTGTGGGGGTTAGAGAAAAGATATCTGAAGCAGGTGTTGTTGACACTGCTGAGATTTTGAATGCTACTCTGAAACATGCAACAGTAGCCATGTTCACCATGGAGAAATCTCATACTGCTGCAAACATTTTGGAAGAGTTTAACAGCAAGGTCTTTGAATGGCTGCGCCCAAGAGGGCTTAACATTAATTTTGTTGCCCAGTTAATGGCAGTAATATAGTTACGGCCATGCAGGATGGTGGCTATTTCAGGGTCCTGTGTTTGGCGCACTGCATTAACATTATTGTTCAAGACTTTCTGAAAAAAGAAGCCTGAGTCAGCAACTCAATGACCACCTGCAGAAGAAAATGCAAACATCTCAGCCATTCTTTTAAAGCCCGGAAGCAGCTGAGGATCATTTAACGTGATCATAGAATGCCAGTCAAAGCACTCATCCAGGAGGTGCCAACACGTTGGAACTCAACTTATTACATGCTTGATCGTCTGTTTGATCAGTACAGACCAATCAATGACTATGTTATGCAAAGAATAAGGGATGTGACTGTGAAAGGCATGACCCTACAGATGGACCAATGGGGCCTACTTAAATGCCTGACAGAGATGCTACTTCCTTTCGAGCTCTTCGCGTGTGAAGTCAGCACGGAGGACTGTACTATGGGTCAAGCTATCCCATTGTTGCGCATGCTAGGGCAAAAGTTGAAGGAGGTGTCTGAAAGGTACACAGGTGTGGAGGAAAAACATAAAGCATATGAGTTGGTGAAGAGCTTATCCCGTCGCTTAGCTGAAAATACATGGGTGAAAACTCACATTGTTTTAGGAAAACATTACATTTGTGCCACAATTCTGGACCCACGGTACAAATCGGCACTGAACACTAAAACATTAATTCCTGTTTCAGAAGTGGATGTTGCCCAGTACAAAACTTGGTTAGATGAAGCAGCCAGTGACTTGGAAAATGAGTGGCTGGTAATTAAAGGCCCGCTACTCAAACCCACAACAAGTACTGCAGCAGGGCATCCAACGTCAAGTTCAACTTCAGAGCCTGAGGGCAGTGTGTTTGGCTCAGAGCGGTCACCAATACTATCGATACAGCAAGAACCGGATCATCAGCCCCAAAATTGGCATGAGATTGGTATTTACAGCAAGGGTTTGCTAGGTCCAGTGCTGATGCAAAGACAAAAGAGGCCCAGCAAAGTGGAGCATCCCTGAACATTGAGCGGATGGTCCAGGCCTATCTGGATGACCCAACAGAAGTCTACATTGATCAAAACCCATTGCTGTATTGGTATGGGAAAAGGGGCCAATGGCCAGTGCTCAGCAGGCTGGCAATAAACTATCTGGCTTGCCCTGTCACAAGTGCCTCTTCTTAGCATGTTTTCAGTGCTGCTGGTGCCATTGTAACAATGAAAAGGACCAGTGTCTCGCCCAAATATGTGGAGAGGTTAACAATGATCAAAATGAATCAGCACTTTATACCACCGAAAAACAAAATATGTGAATCAACGCAGGAAGATGTGGACAGCGACTTAGGTGACGGAAGTAGTCTGTTAGATGATTACCTACTTCTGGTTAAACCACCAGGGTTTGAGGACAAGCTATACTTCCCTGACATTTAGGCTTTGAACTTCATACTTTCTTTCTTCCTTATTTACTTTTATTTGTGTGTGTCTCTGTCTTTCTGGTTCAAAACTTCAAATCACATCAAGTCCATCACCACCGTCTTGTAGTATTTTTATTGCCATATTGGAGTTGCAGCTCTGTGCATTTAACTTACGTCCACTCCTCCGAGTCCTGCTCCATCCTCCTTACTCGCCCTAAAACCATTTCCCTCATGCAAGATGATGATTGGATGGAGAATAGTACAAGAAAATGTTGCCTCGTCTAGTCCCTCCAAAAGCAGTGGAACATGATGACTACTATAGCTATCCTCCTTTCCGAGCCGAGACAGACTGCCCCTAACTTCAGATGAGAACAAGGAACAGGTAATGATGGCATGCAATGGACGCTGACTCTGAGGGATTGGTGTTTGTATTGTTGTTGTTTGTTGTGCATGAAGTGAATTCATTGTGTACTATTATTTAATCTATACACTAAAAGTGACTCAAGTCAATGTTTCCCTTCTTGTTGTTTAATAACAAAACTGTACTTCTACTGCAGGCTGATCCATTGCATTTTTTAATATGGAATCTGGACTTACTCGGTACACTGCAGACTGAATTGGACAACACCATGATGATGACCACAGTGACATAATATCTTCGCAGTCAGTCAGTAGGATCAGAGATGATTGATGGAATAACTCAGGGCGCTTCATGAGTGCCATAAAAGGTAAGCAAGTCAACAACAACCACGGCAGACCTACATGTCTGTGTAGTGGTGGAGTCGAGTCACAAGTGTAGTAGTGGTGGTATGACTGACAGCTGTGCATGCCATTGATTTAGTTACTTACTTTGGAAAATGCTCTGTTGCTGTATATGTGACATGTGTGATCTGTCTGGCTCAGTCAAAATCTAAGCTAAGTGGAGGTTGGGTGGGCGCCGTGGGCCTCTTCTGTCCTGTTGCTGTTGTAGGTTAATGCTGGAAAAAGACAACAGAGTAGACATGATTTAGCCATGCCGCTCTGAAAGTGTTTGCACTCCTCCGTAATTTATGCTTTTTTTTCTCCTTGATTTTTAAATATCCCTTAGGTTTTTCCATCTACACTTACAGGCCAGCCTTTACCCTGTGCTAAACAGAGAAAAACAACTCACACTCACCTACCAATCCACATATGCCAGTCAGGCAGTGGCACCCAAGATTGAAGGATGCAGCACCCATGGAAGGGTGGACCAAGAGGAATGCCGAGATGCAACTCCCCAATTTGACCAGGATAACATACAGTATCACTTTAGTATCAACATTCATCATCTTTTAAATTATTTGATATATTTTTTCTCTTCAATCATTACAACTGTGTGTTGTTGTTGTTTGCTCTTTGCTTATAATTGATCCCTACATCTATTTTTTAATTTTCTTTGCTAGCTTTAAAAAGTAAGCTCGGTAAAACAGAAGTAAAAATGTAGGTAATTTGGGTCTCTCTGAGGGCAGACAGGCATGGCAAATTGCATAATAATTCATACTATAGTGATGCCCTGTACTGTCTACTAGTCTAGTTAGTAAGCACTACTTATCATTAACCATCAAGTCATCATCATCATGCATTCATTTCCTTTTTCTCCCTTAACAGATTTAAGGATATGATGGTCGTCTTCCAAAATTGTGTTTTGTTGTTTGTCCATGCGTAGTGTTTTTCTTTGTCAAACCTTTCCCCAAACCCCTCTTCCCAACCATTCATCAAACCCTAACCCTCTTCGCCCGGGCTGTGTGATTTATAATGAGGTGTGCCTAAATTAAATGTACACCAATAATTGATCACACGCTTGCTGGGGTGGATGTGGTGAGAGCAACACTGATTCAATTTCAAGGTAGGTCGAGGGTCTTATTCTGCTTGCCCACCCATGCTCCGTATAATTGCAAGTCAATTTTTTGTCCGAAGGAACCTAATCCATCATAATTAAGTGCCGGCATCGATTGGATTCATCATCCTCCTACACAGCACTAAAGGTTACGCTTGTGTCAAGTGACTCGACACATCTACAGTTTGTAACTTGTTGTACTAGGCTATCCCCGCCACCATTATATTTTATTTTACTTAAGCATTGCTAATCAGCCTTTTTATTATTGTTTGACATTCTTCTTTTGTAATGTACTGTACTTTCTTCTACTACTCCTCCCAGAGTCTCTCTGAGGCGACCGACTGTCTCATTTTCTTTTTTTGCACATGCTGCTGCCAGTGTCTACTACTACCACCACAACCATGGCATCTTGGGAAACCAAACCATCATCGCCATGCAGTCATCACTGTGCCTAAGTTAAACTTACACCACAGGTAAGAGAATAAGTTTGGGGGAGGTATAATTAATAATGGAAATTAATTAATACATTCACACACCCCTTGAGTCCTCCTGTTGCAGAATGCATAGACTAGGAGGAGAGACTGACAATACTAGTAGGACAAGTCACTCAGTGAAGGGTACTGCATCTATCTGTTTGTGTGTTACAAAATCGGCAGATTATTTAAATCAAACACTGACTGTGGCCCTGCAGCAGCAAGTAAACTGTGTGATGTAAAACAGTAACCCCCACAAAACATTGACATTGTATGTAAAGTTTAATTATAAATATAATTTAATCCCGTAACAAAAATAAACTATGTAAAAAAATCCCACAATTCCTGACCCACCCCTCTCCCTAACCCCAACCAATGCCCAACAAGAAAAAGTCGAACCAATGTCCGGTGAACAATAAAACCCCAACTCCCAATTCCCACCCACCAAAAAAAGGAATAAAAAAGGGGAAGTCCAACAGGATCTTTCTTATCAGATTCGGCAGGCTCTGAGTTGCTTGTCCACCTGGACCTTTACCCGCTCCTCTAGGTGCTCCTCTAGGCATGCAATTCTGAGGGGCATCCAGTGGTTGAATGCCCTATAATTGCGCCCACGGGTGGCAGCAGTGTTGGATGTAGTGCGGTGGTGGGTGATTGCCTGACCGCTGTGCTGTACCACTGGAGGGGACTGGGCCTGGCTGGGGCCCAGGGCATTGGAGGAGGCTGCAGCTGTTGCCGCCTCCTTCTCCTCCTCTGCCAGAACCACCAGCCACTGGTATTCAGTTTGTATGGCCTCCACCTTCCAGCACCGGGCCATGGCTGCCAACTCCTTCATCTTCAGTTTAGATTATCCTTTGGAAGGAGTAGCTGTATCAAGAAGAAGAAAAAGGCTATTGTAAAAATATACTCTTAGCAAAACAGTAAGACAAATTAATTCTACACATAGTGGCACAGTAGCAGTAGCAAGCACAGTACATAACATTTGTGGTATGTATCTATCCTCCCACTTCCTCAGCCTCTAACATTTGTGGGAGTTTCAGGCATAATACTAGCACTATGGACTTGAGTATGCAGTATACCAGTCTTCTTCTTCAATCTTGTTTAGCGAAATTACGTAACCTTGTTGTAGCCGGCATGCCAGCTCAGTCAGCTTGTGCCCAAGACAAACATACTTGTGACGCAGACTCATGTTAGTTTTATTTACTACTGTCTGCAGGTGGGGAAGCTGACTACACAATCATCGTACTTTTCTATTACGGGTGGCACTGACCATACTCTGTTATATCAAAGGCAACTGCTCAATTTCACTTTCACCCTTCCCAGACTACTAAAAAAAGGCAGATAATATCTGATACAAATGATCATTGCTTATATAAGGGACGAAATGAGGTACTTTGTTTTGATTGATTGTGTAAACAATAACATGCAGCCGCTAGGCCGCCCATGGCAGGCTGACACAGTCGAAAATAAATTAACATAGGTCTCGGAGTCGGAGGGAGGCGCTTGATAACAACATACATACACAATATATATGTTGTGCTTGCAAACTACTGTGAGTCAAGAGTGTATTCTGAAAATACAACTTTGTTCTATTATCCTTGGCTTTGCTACTTTGGCGTGGTTTCTTTTACATTCTCTTCAAACTAAGACTCTTCATACAGTGACAGTCTCCACCTATGCTATCTATGATGAATACCATCCAGGCATCCATCGATTCAAAGTAAACATATCTATCATTCTTCTTAATCGCTCAACAAACCTTAGGTTGTTTCAACAACAACAAACATGTATACTTTTTTTTTTATACCACCACCCATTCGGCCTTTTTTGCTTGCTTGCCTTGGCTTTGAGTTTGACCCATGAAACACCCCAGAAGATTCTTGCTATCCACCTATACAGTTTCACCCACCCAAGCAGGCACTTTTTCTTTTACCTTCCACCCATCCTTCAACCTCCCATGCATCTGATTCCTTCCTATCAGCCACCTATGCATGCATATCCTTCTCTGCCAGTCATAAGTATTACATCTCGCCCATCCTTCCTTCTTCCACCCTTTTTCACTTTTTGTTCAACCCATCCATCAAGGTCATCTGATCTGACTCTTAGTCTTCTCCATAAAACTTTCACAGCTGAGTTGAAGTTAGATAGAAGAAGCATTAGTTACTCAACTCCTGCCGCTAATGCTATTGCTAATGCTAAGTAAAGGGTGTCTTCTTCAACCGTTGTTCACAACATCTTAGTCTCTCTCAACAGTACAGTGTACACCCTTGCAGCGAGTGTAATGTCAATAGGTAAGAAATATAACTTACCACCGCCCGCCACTGCTGCTGGCTTACCCCCTGCAGCTGCCGCATCTTCTTCTCCCTCCTTACTGGCCGCGTCGCCTACGCCGCTGGCTTCGTCACTGGTGGTCGGTATGCCTAGAAAAAACATTACGCATTTTTTAGATGACATATACACCTCCCCCTATTTATTCTTTTTCACTAGCAAGATTGAAAAAAAAGTTAATACATACATATACAACATACATCACTAGTACAAATCAGGTACTAGAGTAGAATAGACTAGCAGTAGTATGTCCTATCCTATCAAAAGTAGTAAAATATCTGGTTGGACATTTTGTTGGTGGGAATTGTCGAAAAGCCTCAAGATCAAGAAGACTAGAAAAGGACAACCCAAATGACTGGACTCAGTGGCTATTGGTGAATCTGAGTTTTGAGACCTTTTAAATAAAGAGTGGCCAACTGGGAAAGCTTAGCTACAGACAGACAAATAGTAGAAGTACAGAGAGTCATAGCAGAGGAAGTTAGAGGCAGGGATAACAAGAATTTAGAAACAGATATTCTAGATCAAAGAAGAATTGGTAAAAAATAGCATCAGGAAACGGAAATAATAGTTAGGAAAAAATAAGATGCAGTAAAAGATAGGGAAGTATAATTAATAATATTAACAACAGGAAGACTTACTGCGGCCAGCAGCAGAGCCCTCGGTAGAGGAGTGGTCCTGGCTGGCATCTTGTGCAGCTGCTCCCCCCGACTCCAACGACCCTGTTTTCTTGCCCCTGGATGACAGAAAGAGACAAACATTGATGATTGGTGTGAAACAAATAAAATATTTTAAAAAACGCTCCAAAAAATATTTATGGAAACAACAATTGCAATAAAATTGACCTATCTAATCTGGTCGACTAGTAGTATCGCGGGATTCGAGGGCAGTCTACTTTTTATTTATGAACACTAATCCAGTGTCCCATTCTGATTCCAGAAAACTAACTAAGCCTAAGTACCACCTGACCTAGCCCACCTATTCCAGACGGGCCAATTGTTCACGAAGTCTGCATTTCCATCTATTTTAATCCTCAAAAATGCATAGATGGAGAACACATGCATCCATTTTTGCATACACCAAATTGTTGGTTGATTGCTGCTGATGTTCTGCTAGTGCTTCTAAGCCTATTACCACTCACTAAACAAACTACAAATGGTTCTACTAAGGACTGGGGTAAGCAGTATTCAGCAGCACGTGACGTAACAGAGGATGCGTCACGCGGACCGCTAAACAATTACCAACTAATACTAATAAGTAACTAAACCTATCAATCCACCACTCTCTCTTAGTGACTGGAGGACAAAGGAAGGACTAGAGTCTCTCTAGCATTAACTAACTTCAGTTCTCTAAAGTGAACTCTTACATAATCAGCTCAAGTGAGCACAAAGTTGCAAACAAGTAAGATTAGTAGCACCGAGCACCTGTGGAATAACAACCACAGAAGATTTTTAAACGTAATTTACCTGCTATGTAAGCAGCCGCATTCTTGCTATTCAGAAAAAAATGATATTTGCAATATATAGCACAGAGCAGAAAAACAAAAAATAGTAATTTTAAATAGCTACTCACCAAGCCCCGTGACCTCAACTCCTAGCAGGTCCAGCAGGTCCTGCTCCCGGTCCAGGATATCGGACCACCGGTGCATAAGCTGGTTAGGGGTGCGACGGACCCCAGAGCAGTGAAACACCGCCCAGTGCACCCTTCTCCACCACTGGTGATGCTCCCGGAGCCCGTACCCGGACCCAGGCCTGGCCTGCTACCAGGGTTAAGGGGAGGTGGCGTTGCACAAAAAAACAATTGCGGCCATCTCCACCTCTCTAAATAAGGACCGTGCCTGGACACCTTTTGGGTGCCGCCTTCCACAAGGACGGCGGTCAGGGCTCTGGCTACGCGCCTCTCCCTTTGCCATGGTTCTGGTACTCGGGGGGGGGCAGAAAAGAAAATTTAGGAATTAAAAAAGTAAGTAAAAGAAACGAAAAAAGCAAGTAATAAAAAAAGATTGAAAAAGTACTGAAGAACACACAAAAAGTAGAAAAAAAACTCAAAATATAGAATCAGGAAAATAGAGAGATAGATAATAAATAAAAAAGATCAAAAAAAAGTTTCCACAAACAAAGGATTGACAAGATAGAAGGTGGATAGAAAAGCAGGCCCAGAACCATAGCAAAAAAGTAAAAAACAAGATGGCCGCACCCGTTTAGAGGTGAACAATTTAGAATAACCTGTTCCATGAGGTATTGTCCCTTATTTTGCACACATGGATTTGCCCACTGGACAGTTTTAAATGCAGACTTTCGATCGTGCAGGACTTTCAATAAGAACAATTTTTTAGCAGAATAACAAAAGACATTGAATATCAATCAAAGGTAGGAGACAACGCAATCTTTAAAGCACCATAACTTTTGCAGATAGTTACTCTTTTACACTGTGAATAAGAGGACAGAAGATTAAAGTACTCTAGTGCTGTATCATAAATAAGAACATTATATATGCTGAAGCAGGTATAGCAAAAGGAAAACTTATCGCTTATAATCTTAAAGGTATTCCATCATATAATCATGATTTCTTCAAGTAACCCCCAAAGCATCACCCCATAAACAGCAAAATGCTGAATACTTTGGAAATGGCTAAAGACATCAGCATACCACGAGCCCATTACATTTTTTGAGACAGTAAGTAACACATGATAAAGTGCTCTCAAGAACACCACTAAACAGTTCATTATTAAATGGCATCAGTAGGTAAAGTTCAGTGGGGCAAGGCTGCAGGCAGTGTCCGAGGAGGGAGCGCCATCATCGAAGTGCTGCTGGATGAAGTTGCATTGAAGATTTCTTCATTCAAAAGTAGTCACTTTTTAGAAATCGAAAATCTCCAGTGGGATAAGTTGGAGGCTGTGGCCAATGAGAGTTCCATGTGGGCGGATATCCCTTTGATTAAGAATCACTGAAAAGAACATAGCAGGAGTTGCCACAAAGTCAGGCTGACCAATGATGGGCCTTGGGTGCAAGGATGAGCAGGTTAGTCTCAGTATTTTCCCAATTCTCAGAGCAGTTTTTAGCCAAGTTTTCGATTTTAGCTATCTGGACACCATTAGCATCACCACCAAGGGGCCAGGACTTGAAAGCACCATTTAGGAGTTAGGACTCACTCAGACTACGTCCAGGTGCAGGTTCAACATGGTTAGATCCTTTTCTGTCCCTAATAGTTCTGGTCAGGAGGCCAGCCAACTAACCTTAGGAGTCCTCTGTAGTCCTGGGTTTGAGAAGTGAAACAGGTAAAGCAGAAGGACAGGTCTCCGAGGTTCAATGCAGGCTCTGGCAGCAAAGTACTCCTTCCAGGTGCAGTAAGGCAGTTTTGTGAAGTACACAGCAGGCCACAGCAGCAAGATGTCCTATGAAATTCCTTCTGCAGGTCCAGAAAGTGAACTGAAGAGTGGGGATAAGGGTTTACTTGTTATACCTGTTGCCTTCTTTGAAATAGGAGAGTTCATCAAAAATGATCTTGAAGTGCTTGAAGTTTCCTCTCACTCCTGCCCTGGCAACAAGCTGGCTGTGTAAACAATGCAGGAGTAAAAATGTGTTTGTGTGAAGGCAGGGCATTGCCTATTCAGTTATAAGTGGGGCTGCGCCAAGCTCCCACCCATCCTGCTACTTGATGGCCTATTCAAGCACACCTACTTCCATATTGCGCAGCTATCTGGGTGTAATAAACAAAATCCAACTGCCAACTACACCTAATCATGTGACGCAGGGAAAGGCCGCAGGTACCAGATAGGGAAGGAAAATGCCAACTTTATAAAAGTGGCTTATATCAACACAAAACATGATGAACAGAATGCTGAACATTGTCAAACATCCACTCCCAGTCAGAGAGCTGGGTGCACCATGCCTTCCCAGTTTGGATCCAGCCATATGCAAATCAGTCTTGACACTGCTCAACAATGGGAAAGGTCCAGCTCTAACTGCCAGGCCTGGTCCCTCCTGGACTGGAAAACAAGCATCCTGAACTGGTTTTGGCGTATCACCCCTCATCAGCCAGGCTAGCTTGCATCCAGTGGTATAGCGAGCACAGGACCCACCTCTGGGCATACCATTCCCACTAAGGGCCACTTCTAGCATCAAAAAAAGATGATGGACAGAATCCTGAACATTGTCAAACATACACCCCTAGTCAGAGATCTGGGTTAAATCCATCATTTTTTTTGCAGGAGACAGCGTTTACAAAACAGTCATTACATCGCAGTCCCTTTACAATGCGGTCGTTACAACGACCGCTTTGGTAGAACATGATGCCTTTACAATCCAAGTCATTAGATTAACTTGCTGTAGGAGGCCCTCTAACATAAGGAATAGTATGATTTACTATTTCAACACCTTCCCTACTGTTTCTGGAATGGAGATGGAATGGTAAATTATACTATTCCTAAGTCCAGCATGCCTCCTTCAGCAAATCGATCTAATGACTTGCGTTGTAACGGTATTGCACTCTAACAACGCGGTCGTCGTAACAACCGCTTTGTAAAGGAATGCGATGCGATAGCATGCAATATAACATGTATTCTTTTTTTGCTCGGCATCCCACCCCAGTTTGGATCCAGCAATATACAAATCAGGGAGAACCTGGTTTGGAAGTTCAGGCTGGATAGTTCCCATGCATGAGGAGAAGGGTCAAGACTGATTTGCAAATTGCTGGGTCTAAACTGGGGTGGCAATGTGAGCAAAAGAACAATGAATTTAATCCAAATCTGTGACCGGGGTGAATGTTTGATTTGTGCAGCATTCCGTCCATCATTTGTTTCCACATCATTTTTTGTCTAAAGTAGGGTGGGTATGCCCAGACATGGGTCCTATGCTCACTGTGCCACTGGATTCAAGCTATCCTGGCTGATGAGGGGTAGATACCCCAAAACCGGTCCAGAATACTTGGTTCCAGTCCAGGGGGAACGTGGCTTGGCAGTTCGGGCTGGACTGTTCCCATGGGGAGCATGGTCACGAGGGATTTGCATATGGCTGGGTCCAAACTGGGGTGAAAGGGGGGAGCAAAAGAATGATGGACTTAACCCAGATCTGTGACTGCGGATGAATGTTTGATTTGTTCAGCATTTTGACAGTTTTTTGCACAGCAATATTCTGAAAGTGGCATTTCCAAGATTGAACTTAAAATCAGACTTTACCATTAAAGAGAATGTTTAATTACAATTTCTCAGATACCAAACAAAAAATGTTTATCAGTTCTCTGTCAAAAGTTAGTACTCATTAAATGTAATGAGGCAACACAATGTTATTCTTTGAGAGAGATGGCCTCACCGTAGTGAAAAGCAAATGTAGGAGTTTTTTACTACAGGACATGTAAAACTTAACAGTACATGTCCAACCTTTTAATTGTAATGCACCCTGCCCTATGGGCTACCTAGTGCTTACCTATTGGTGAATTATATGCAATAGAAGGAGAGTTTATAGCTGAGCAAGGAGGTTATATTGCCAAGTCAAATTGGCAGTTTAAAACTACATGCAGGCTGCAATAGCAGGCATGGGGCATGTTTTAAGGGGCTACTTAAGTGAGAGGCATAATATATTCTGCAGGCCCACTTGTATCCTTTAATTTGCAGACCCTTGGTATATGGTTTACCACTTTATTAGGGACCTCATAATTAAACGAAATATGCCAATCTGGTAAAAGTCAACTTTATCATTGTTTAAGGAGTGAATACAGTCAATTTCTCATTGGTTAGCAGTGGCGAATTCCACAGAGTCCTAAAACCAAATGAATTCAGCAACATAGGAGGGGAGAGAACACAACTTTTCGGTGTTCCTGTAGAGAAGGCAAGTCCAACACAACCCCCCTCAAGCCAAAATGTATGGGAGAGTAATCAATACATTGATGAGCTTTCTTGCTTAGGCAATAGAACATGAACAATGACCCTATACTGCAGAGGCTGTTGCCAATTCTATGCCCCTGTAAATTCAGTGAGTTCCCTTTGTCTACACCATCCTGAGCCACTGAACTCACCCATGGGAAACTCTTCTCCTCACCTGAGGACCCCATCTGTGCAGCACCTACCCTTAACTTGCTCACAGATGCATCCAAGTAGGGAGAAAGCACCACCATGGTCAACAAATTTATGTTGCCCATTCCACCCCTTAGACTTCAGTCCCAACTGAAGGAAAATTCTGCCAATAAGGACAGCAACTAGCAGAGGCCACTGACAGCTGACAGTGTTAATAGCCAGGCACCCGGCCATCCAGGGTTGCCTGACCTCTGAGGTTTTGTCAGAGTGGGAGGCAACTTCCCTGGCTGTTAGGTACCATACTTCCACTCTACCCCCACCTGTCCATGGGTGGTATCCTGAGACTGCATTTTCGGTCCGGGATCTGTTCCCTGAGCCATTCAGAGGTAAGGCGTGAGTCAGCCCTCACTCTGCCCTTACATCTGGGCTCCTATATCCTCCGCTTGGGAGTGGTACTCCCTGAAAATTGAACTATCAGGGAGTCCTGGGTGTCAGTCCCTCCCTCCCACCTCTCCTGACACTGGGGGCAACACATTCCCCAGAATGCAGTTTATGGGCACATGGGAATTACCTTTAACCATCCTCTGGGTCACCTCCCCACCCCACTCCATGGATACCAGGGCGATGTGGTGAAAAAATTCCTAACCCTGGATCAGAGTTACCCTACACACTTAGTTGGTGTAATGCTCTAGAGAAACCAGACTTTTCACTACTATGGTCCGGCTAGCCCTGGTGTCCCTCAAAGCAGTCACAGGGATCCCATTCAACGTCACCTGGTGGAAGTGATGACTCCCACCCTTAGGAATCACAATTCTACCCTCTTAGTTCACCTCCCAACTAAGAGAAATTAGGCAATGGTCTGCTTCCTACCTCTTGGGACTATTTACCCCTCAGGCTATACTGGCCATCCCAGTAGTGTTCCCACCAGTGGGAACTTTGGACAGAATCACCCTGCTTTTGTCCTAGCTGAGAACAACCAAAGCAGTGGGGTTGGAAATGGGGCAACCTAGGCCACTTCCCACTAGAAACAGCCCCCTGTTTTATGAGAAGGGGCTTGGGAAACTATTTCCTGACCTTAGTCTGAGACTTGTGTGTATCTCCGATGACCTACCCCTCACTCTGTTTTGGAGGACCCGAGCAACCATTCTTGCGGGTCACTCCCAGGTACCTTCTTGTGGACCCTGACTCTGATCCAGCAATCCAAATCCTTAGCAAGCTCTCTGGGGTCATAATGCTTATGATCCACAAGGTGTTAGTACAAATCTGTAAAGTTAAGACTAAATATGTACTCTCTACAATCAACTTGTAAAGACCCTTGCAATCACTCACTTCACTTCCCTTCCCGCAACCATCCAGTTCCTTGCAAAAATGACCAACACAATCCATCTAAATCTACTGGGCAATTTCTGGCTGTACCTGAACGTCTGCCTATACCTCTCTTGGGTGAACTCATATTTCCTTGGCAGGGTCTTCTTTTTGAGAGGATACTTCATCCTATTTCCTTTCCCTAAAGATCCCAGGGCATCCGTCCCCTCATTAGGAATGGACCTTCAGAGGACAGCCTCTAATCATCTCCAAAGACCCTATGTATCTCTAGGGCAACCTCATAGGCCTCAAACCAGTTGTCTATATTATCTCCCTCAACAATGTTAGGCCCTATATCCTTTTGGGGTGCGGGCTCTCTTTTCTCCAGTGGACACAAGAGTAATGCTGCCACCGTTGCTGCTGGTTTCTATAAAATTCCCCTTGAAGTGTTTGAGGTTTCCTGACTCCAAGCTGGCTGCATGAACAATGCAAGAGAGACCAGTCCTTTGTGTGAAGGCAGGGCACAGCTTATTTAGTTGCATCTGTGGCTGTTTCCGGATCCATCCCCCATCCTGTCAGTTGATGGCCCATCCAGGCACACCTAATCCCTCTATTTTGTGACTGTATGGGAGTATTAAACAATGTCCAACTGCCAACTACACCCAGGCATGTGAGCCAGAAACAGGTTGCAGGTAATAATTAGTTTGGGTAGGAATATGCCAACTTCCTAAAAGTTTGTCAGTTAATGGTGCCTACAAGGGATTACTTTTTAGGCAGGTGGGTTTCAATTTCTCATTTATTTCAGATGTCTCATCGTCAAATGGCAAATCAATTCAAGCAATATATGCATCTATGTATCTGTTGAAATAAATACAGTTAGCCAGGTGTATTTCTTCTGTTTGTTTTTTTGTTATGTTATTTTAATTTATTCAGCGCACAGCTACTCGGAAGTGTCCCGGCGCTATAGACTGCTGGGGAACCCGTCCTGGCCATCCCTGTGAGATGGTCCCTTTCTGGGTATCTCGAAGGTGAAACCAGGCATCCCCGGCGTCTGTGGGGGGCTGTTGTAGAGATGAGGCAAGCTTAATGCCCAGAGTTGCCAAGTGTGTTCCTGGTTAGAGTAGGTACTGAGGCGAGAATTATCGAGTCCGTTTTGACCCTGGTCCACAACCCTGCCGCGTCGGGAATTGAACCCTGGTCCCTGGCCGATTCTCTGCTTACGGGTCTGCCGCCCCTAACCAGTGAGCCACACCTCTCCACCATGTCAAAACACAAAATATATTGTAAGGGTTTAAAGCAAAATCCTCATCTAACATAGACAACAGATATTATGATTATTATGAATGAAAGTCAACTAGTCATCAATGTCCCAATACTCACTTCATTTAACATCACAAAGTGAGACTGTCCTACAGATAGGAACTACATCTCTGAATTAATTAGAACAACAACTAAAAGGAAAGTGAGTGAAGCATTGGCGTTTCAGTCTCTGTGTTACTGAAGCAGGACGCTGCACGAGACCGTTAGTAGACATTGTGGTGACTGATGTGGAAAGGAGTAACTTCCACATATTTTCCTAGGAGAGGATAAGTAATATTTAATTGAATGTATGCCATGCTTCAGACAAAAAGAAATTATTGCATCATTATAAATTTTGACTCAGTGACTAAGGGTCTTGGATATTTAAACAAATTCTGTGTCCTGAAGATGGTCTCACAGATTATTTCCAACAGAGACCAAAACTTCGACGTGTAACCCATCTTTTTTTAGGAAAGCGCATAAGTTTAGATTTACTGTTCCTAACTCCACTTTTAAGTACCATGAAAATTTGTATTTTGTCAAGGTACGTATATGTGGAGTTGGGTGTTGAAGATTTATACTTACCTTTGGATATTTTGAGTTTGATAATTTGACCTCTATATTTGTATTCCTTGATATTTTAGCTTCGATATGCAGGAGGCAGTGGCGGTTTCTTCGCTTGCACAGGGAAACATCGCCCCTTGCCTGCTGCGATATGCGCAGAACAAAATTAAATGGCAATGAAAAGATTTTGTTGCCCTTTTTTCAATTTTTACCTAGCTGCATGCTGTAGCAGCCAGCCTGCTTCGAGCTCAGAGACAAAGAGGGTGTGTCCTCTACTGCCGATTGGCAGCAGAAGACAGGAGCAGTCGTAGGCTGGATGATCCAAAGTGCACATGTCACTTTGGACGGCTGTCTTTCGCCATCCAAAGTGACATGTGCACTTTGAAGCTCCACACCTAGCTGTCTTAGATAGCTTGGTGGAGACCAAGCACAGGCCTAAAGGGCATCCAGCCAGGACGCTCCATCCAATCCTTGTGCCGCAGGTTAGCGCCGTGTTTGGTTAAGCAAGTCTGCTGGTCCCATGCTGCAGGAAAGTCGAAGATCGTGTCTGTAGTGAAGAGCGTGGTCAGGTAAGTGTTTTTTTAATGTATGTTTTGTGTTTAGTGTAGTATGTTTTGTGTTCCAGCAGGTGTCTGCCCGCCTCACCACTCTCGGTAGCTGGAAGTTGCCACTGGCAGGAGGCTTCCCATGTATTCAGCTCATTCCTAAATGGGAAAAAAGATTGGGGCAGTCCTCATGGATAAGGATCTGTTATTCCAAATCCTAGGGACACAGATGGAAAATGCCCCTTGCCTTGTTTATGCACTTCTGTATCTGGCCCTGAACGCCCCTTGAGTGCCTGTGCTAGATCAGCAGTCTTTGGCACACACTTATTGAGTCACGGAAGTACTTGAGGCTGTCTGGTAGAGAATGTACAACCGCTATCAGCTCATTGAGAGATCATTAAAAATGTTATTAATGGGTTGACCAGCCCTGGTGTGCACATCATGAAGTCCATGTGCAAGCACACCTGTCCACACTAATGTCATGGATGGGTTTTCCCTAAGGCGAATAATGGAGTATGTATACTCCTGTCAGAATTTATATTGATGTCGAAATAACACATGTAATCAAATCAGTAGAGAATATTTGTGCTTCACTATAATAGATATTACATGAGAAATGCAATATTACACTATTTTCCTTAGGAATTGTATTTTTTTTCCTGAAATGCTATTACTTACCCGGGCTTCCCATGGACCAACCACCTCCATGGATATAAATCACTGCTCTCCTTCGTGTAGTTGATGACTTTTTTGGAACATATAACCAAACCGGAACTTTATTAAATATTTCCTCAGTCACTGTAACATTTTCATCTGACTTTGGTTGAGCCTTTCCAGAAGACATGAGGATAGCCATAATGTCCACGTACTGTGATATCCCAGTCATCTCAGAAAATTCAACCTAGGGAGAAAATAAGTGTAATCTTGAAGTAAATCAATATTATGCAACAAATACAATAACGTGAATTGTAATAGTTTAACATATGTATAAGACAAGTTTTATAATGACGTATTAGGATTTTCCCAATAGAATAACAATGTTACTGTTTTTAGTTCCATACATGAACTTTTAGAGTTTTATCATTATTCACATACAAAGCTGCCTTCGATAAGTACACCTCAGCCTATTTGTTGGTTTATTGGTGGGTTTTATTTTGCTCAAAAACAAATATAGAAACACAAATGGAAATATCTAAATATTAATTTTAATGGGAAGAATGGAGCTTTTGTAAATTCGGTGTTTAATTCTAGAATGTTGAATCGCATGTTCTCTTTTGCTTCTAATACATTCCCTCTTTTGGTCAGTACTTTAATTGAGGGCACCCATCATCCATATTAAATGTGTTGTTGTACTTACACTGCCTCCATCAAACTAATGATATCAACTTAATTTTTAGCCTCCAATTTCAAATTAATTTAAATTTAATTTTGCCTCTCTATTGATATATACTGTATTAATCTACTAATAGTATTTAATTTTCAACATAGTCACGAACCTCTGAGTAGACGTCGTGGACCACCAGTGAAGATCCGCTGAAATCAAATGTACAGGTGCTAACATGTGAAAAAGGAGCATGGTGCTTGAAATGAACATTATAACATCAATGTTCTTAAATATTCATCTATAAGTTTCTCTTGCATGTCCACAAATACAAAAACAGCACAAAATGTGCATCATATATGCCACGTTGATGAAGTGTGTCTTGAACAACTTCAGAGATGTGTGTGGTTCCCACAGATATTTATGCTAGTAGAAGGGGTTATACTGGAGGAAACCTTTGTCAGACAAGCTCAGCACTGAGGCACATCATGAGTTGCCTGTTGTTAACTCACCTGCATTTACCAGGTGAAGGAACAACAACTCAATTTTACTGGCCCGAAAATCCAGCAGGTAAAATGATCACCTTGCAGGCGATTCCTTTTACCTGCCCCCGCCCCCCCACCCCCGTTTGAACCTCAGGAAAACACAGTTACAGCAAGTGATATGTGCAGATACACTGGCCCGAAATTGTAATCCCAGCTACCCAGAATCTCTGCACATATGTTCTCCTAAATCCTATTCAGCCCTAAATTGGAATCACATTTTTGGTGGGATTGAAACAGACTGTAGGGGAAATATGCCATCCTTCTCGTGATGGGTAAATATCTGGAGCGACCCCCCTAGCAATAACATAGACACCACGTGGAACACATACTTCCATGCATTCAGCTGTTGCAGGAATATCACCGGATATTACATACACCATCATGTATTAAAAAGAGCTTTGACCAAAATTGCATTTCTGTTTCAGGAGCTGAGATTTTGTCCGGCATGACAAAAAACCCTTGGCTTAAAGCTTCAAGCTTACTAACCAAAAGTAAAATAAAAAAAGATGCATAAAAGTAAAGCTCTATATCCGTACGATAAATGTTATAATTTCTGAGCAGAATTTTATTTGGAAATTCAATTACTACTCACTGACAGTAATACCATTACAATTGAACAGCGGTGGCTCGTCCGCTAAGGTGGAGGAGCGTCGCCCCCACTGCTCTCTCAGCGGTGTAGAAAAGGAAAACTAAAATGATAATAACACAAAGTTATTACAATTTAAATTTTAGTATGGACTATGGATCCAGGTTAACGGGGGGCGGGACTGGCGTTCACAGCGAGGAGGAGTGGTTGGTACACTATAAGTGGCCAAAGAGACATGCACAATTAGCATTTCTCCACCTGGCTGTGTTGCATAGCTGGTTTGGAGAACTGTCCCAGTCTCCCAGATGCTGGCAGAGCACCCAAACAGGCCTCTCAGACCAATCATGACACTGCTGTCAAGCTAGTGACAGCAGCGTTCTGATTAGCTTGGGGAGTCTGGGAACCTGCGTGCTCCCACGCTGGCAGGAGTCAGGAAGAGAAGAGGATGGAGGCGAGGTGGCGGCTGTTCACAGGTAAGTGATTTTTTTTTCAACACCCCTATCCAACCACCATGTTCCATAGCAGCCGCCGCTGCACTTGAAAGCAACACATTAACAACTGGTTGTAATTTTACCACCATAAGTGACAGGGTGGGGTGACGTTTATTGCAATGCAGCTGTTTCATCATCTGGAATCATTGGTATTTATGGAAAGTCATAATAATGCCTCAAAGATGATCCTTGGATTCACAACAATAAATCCTTGCTGAGTACTGGCAATGTGGCAAAGAGCAGTCCAGACTTTACTGGAGGAACATATGTTAACCGTTTTAAAGTACCATTATGATTCATACGTAATGGAGACGATTCAGTAGAAATTTGAAACCAATTTATAAAAATAGAGCCTTTTTTTATATGAATTCACATACCAAAGTGAACCTTTTAACATACACATAAACAGAGGTATGAATTTTCAAAGCATTGGAAAATAAGGGAATTTCACAGCTGCCATTTAACATTGTGGTCAATGGCAAAAACGACTAGTAACAGTCGATCTCTTAGAGTTTGATTTACTTTCCACCTTAGCAGGGGAGAGGTGGTGGGGGTCCCAGGACCAGGTCACAGCATTCAGTTCAATTTTAATTGGCCCCTGGAGCCCAGATGCAGTGGTGTCCTGGATGTCATTTCTACCAAATGGGACCTGAGGTAAAGCTGTATTTCCCACAGAGCAATTGCCAGAAAGGGGTCACAAAAGCGGGGTCATTGCCTATGTCAGTCGCAGGTGTTTTGGAATACCCTCTTAATGTAGCATTCAGTTAAGTGGTTGGTTACCGGACTGGGGAACAACAAGCCTTGGTAGTGGTAAAAGTAACATAAAGTTACCTCAATGTCCAGAGGTCCAGGATAGTGCAGTAGTAGGTTGAAATTTTGGTGAAAGGCAGACTACAACTCCCATAATGCACTACAGCATTTCACTTTATGCCATCACTCTGAGGGCCCGATAGCCACAGATTCTTTGGTTCTGAGTGTTGTTTTACCTGCGCTTTGCAGGGTATAGTCCCAACTGCCCGGGGGAGTCTGAGGGTGCTTCTGGCTTCTACACGGATCTCTCTGCCAGGGAGTGTCAAGTTTTCACCAATGACAAGAGTTGATCACACAGTTCCAATCAATGTTGCCACAGGCTCAGAGTATCTTTCCTTTTGTTTGTGCAAGCCTTGTTGTCAGTGAAAATGTTCTGGTGCCATGGGGGCTTCTTAAATACTGGATTTAAGGAAGTTAGGGGTAAGGGTGCTAATAGCCAATAGTCAGCTAGTCCATTAAAGCTAATCTGCCCCTCAGGTGTCCACATGTGGTAGTGTAGGTCACATTTTCTACCCAGAGCCCACTATTTCTGCCCTCCTAAAGGAGGCAGAAATCAACTTTAAATGTGCAGATCAGGCTGCCCACTCTGAATTTGTGAGGCCAGCCTTCTTGGAGGTAAATACCTCCTGCATACCTATTTTCCCACCTTGCTGGGGTCCAAGTACGCTGGGGCAAGGGGAAGGATATGTTCTCCTCAGGGGGCCAGACCAGATGTCGGCGGCAGTGCAGTCTTTGATGCTCACCACTCTGATGTGCCACTTCACCAGCCCTCTTGGGAGGAAGGAGGCATGTCCTCCTTCCTGTTCAAACCTTTGTTCTGACTCCGGGAGTGCGCACAAGGCCTGGCAAGAGGTCAGAAGCCTTTTTGGTGGCAGCTGGGATGGGAAATCCTGGGCCTGCCAGCCAAAGCATGTCAGTTAGGGTAAACAGGTGGGCCACCCCTGGATAGCCACCTGGGTGTATGCCAGCTTTTCTGTGACACCAGATTCATGTCAGGGGACAGACATTAAACTCACCATATTTAGTTGGTACCATGTGTGACCTAGCAATCTGTGTCTGCCGTGGTTCAAGTCCCATGTTATCCTATGGACCACCTATCACTTACACTTTTCTTTTATGGTAAAGTGACTATAGAGCTATGTAATCTTGTACTTACATGTCTACAATCCTAAAACACTGCATGCTGCCTCCTGGATGCAAGCGACCTTTCATACAGGTGACTGGCATATACTTAAAAGCAGTGCTGAGACCCTGTCATGCATGGTGAAGACAAAGTCGAAATGGAGCAGTGAACACTGTTCCTGCAGTCTGCAATAGCAGATCTGCTGTCATCTATTTACTTGGGTAACTCAGGTTGGCACAACCTGCGCTGCAGGCATGGAGTACCCCTTTACCACCCATGCCATGGGTGCCACAATACCACCTACTAGAGACTTATAAGGGAGGTATGGTCTGTGTCAATTGGGGATGCCAATTACACATGTCACTTTTAGGGAGAGAGCCCTGGTACTGGAGTCTAGTTAGCAGGCTTCAGTGCACTATGAGGGTCGAAAACCAGTATCTAGTAGCCCAAATGGGGGCAGAAAGTTAAGGAACATCGGCAAACAGTCCTGTTTTCTTACACAACCCCGCTTTACCCCAGCCAACATCCCAGGAGACTCAGCCCAACACTGGGAAAGTTTTCCGGGTCTGTCAGATGAGAAAGATAGTAGAGAGAACAGACTGTACTATAGCAGAAGCTCCTCTTCCTTACTTTCTCCTGTTAACGTCACTCCCTCAGGGCAGTTGACCCATCTCAGTAGTAATAGGATCAATTCTTATCTGAAGCTTCAAGACAGCTATGTTGTTTTCTTCTTCCTCTTTTATTTTGGGTAGTGAGGTGCCCATATCTTCTATCCCTATTTTTGCTAGGGCAGAACCTAGCTTACCCTCAAAGGTCACCCAACACTTGAGCAACCGCACCATGACCAGCAGGGTCAGGAGGCCTAACTTGATTTTGACTTTGGTGTCTGCCTCCCATGCCAAGTAGTAATTTTGGATTCTGACAGTTGTCAGTAGCATCTACTGACAACTGTCAGTAGATGCTACTGACAACTGTCAGAATACAAAATTACACCCTATGTTCTCTTTTGACAGGTGGCTGGGCTGCTTAGGTGCAATTATGATTTCTTGCAACCTCTTCTGATGTTTAGAGTAGGGGGGCTACCAAATCCTGTGGCAGATACCCTTTTTCCACTCTCCCTTTTGTCAGTGCAGGGGTGATACTCTGCTTCTGATCAGCTGCCTGACTGCTCAAGGCTTCTTTGTGGTAAGGAGAAGCCATACCAGTGCCAACTCCGAGCCTCCTCCTTACTGGGTCAGAAGGTCCTTGGCATTACTGGATCTCTATTTAAGAGTGGCTTACATTTTTTTTCCTTTCTTTTTATTTTTTCCTTTCTTTTGGAACCCCAGTCTCCTAACTGTAGGGACTGGCTGCCCAGAATCCCCATCTGAGATCAGACCAAACTCTGGGATTTAAAACACCTAAGATACAATCTATGGAGAGGTCAGAACTGGCTAGCAACCTACTGCCAGCTAAGTATACCCTCCCTTTCTAGGGGCACTATGGCTACAGGTCTAAATACAACCTCCGCAGAGACTACCCTTACTCAGCTTGTCTTTCCTGTCTCATGCTGATCTGGGGACACCAACCTGTCAACCATATGGTTAGATTGGCACATGTGTCTCTCGGGCCAGTGATAGGAATCCAGATCACCTGAATGAGGTGGAAGTGTCTAATACCAACATCAGGGATCACCAACTTACCATATGGACCCTTCTCCCAGTTAAATGCTAAAAGAACCTCCTCATCTGAGGTGTGCTCCCATATGTCTACACTGTACAGCCTAGTGCTAACAACATTTTTAGGACAGGCTAGGTCACATCTGTAGTGTCCTGGCCATTGACAGTCAAAACAGAACCTGCTCTCAAACAGGTTTTTAAGATTTAAGCCCTAGGTCCCTACTGCCTCTGCTTGCCAGGGTTGGGTGGGGTTTATCTCCTCCTTTTTAGGGTTCTGGGTTACTGGTGAGTCTCTTTGGTGAGCTTACTGCCTCCCTTCTTTGTTTTTTGTAGGCCGACCCCCCGTTTCTGAGTCACTCCCTGGGACTTCTTGGGCACTCTTATCCTTACTCACTCATCAGCTGTCTCAGACAGCTCTCTGAGACTAGAAAGAAATTAATCCACCAGATGCTGCTATATTTTTCCCGAGGTATGGTTTGGTAATATGTGCATCCTGTCACGCGAGAGAGCAGAGAACGCCGCAGCTGCTTCCGACAGCGGAGAACTGAGAGCTGGGATCATCGCCACCACCACTGTTGCCAGCTTATGCCCACTACCAACCATCCCCAGACACCCCTGCTTCATTTGCAGAGGGGTAGGTGCAAGGGTATGTGGGCAGCAGGTGACAGGCCAGCGGCTTGGCGGCCTGCCAGTTGGGCAGAGAACACAAGCCCTGTGCTGCACAGTAGCTAGCAACCCACACCTACAGCCTACGACGACATCTAGTCAACACACATTGAAATCCCCTGAAGAGATCTGGCCCCCTGATTACTGCACTTCTCACCTCAAAGACAATGCAGCACAATGGCCAAGCTCAAGTTTTAAGAAGACAGTTGGGAGTGTTTGGGTGAGAGCGCAGCTGTATTCAACTGCCGCTAAGTGAGTTGCCCTAGAAGTCCCACGGAGGCGGCTCAGCTAGTGACTGGACAGAGGCCTCTTCTGTCTCTTTGGCTTCCCCAGCAGTCTGACGTCTCCTTCAGATGATTCCTCCCATCATCCTTATTGCAGACCTGCTACCCCCAACATTCCTCAGGCACAGAATCACCTAAACCAGTAGCAGCAGCAGCAGGATCAGCACCACTGCAGGGGGTGGTGTCCTCTTGAACCCCTCCGTGAATCGAATTCTCCTCGAGGGACACAGCGCATCTAAGGAGGCAGGAGGTTACAAGCAGCAGCATTCAGCGGAAGCTCAGTATTTGGGGAGCCCAGTGAGTAGGGAAGGAGCGGTGACCAAGTTTCAGGCTGTCTCTGGGAGATAACTGTCTTTGACTCAACCCCCACACTAAACAACTCTATTTCTCCAGTTCACAGGCCAGCAAGACCCACTATGCCTACCACTCTATTAAGGATCCACCATCTCGGCTACAGGTCTTGGCAAGTGCACCAAAGGGATGTCCCCAACCATTCGGTTCTCCTCAGTGCATACTGGACCACCAAACTCCAAACACCCGCCCACTGTTTACTCAACTTGCAAGCTATCCAGCCAGCCAGGAACGCCTTCAACAAAAGTTGGTATAGCACCCACAGCCCACAGACCACAGGAGGAAATAGGGTGACCACTGCTATGAGGTCAGGAATGAAAAGAGACTAACCTCTTCCCCCACTACAGGGAGCCAAACGTAAAAGGAAAACCAGGGCAACTAAATTTGACCAGGTGACCACTTCCAAAGATCTAGTTGATGTAACCCCTCCAGCACCGCAGGGTGCATCGCGCAAGCCACCAGGGAACCTCTACAGCAGGATCTTCCCCAGGGGGATGCCTACACCACAACTTTTCCAACCCAAAATCTACTCCAAATTCTACTTCCTCAACGACGCAGGTTCCTTCATTTTCTCCGCAAGCTGTGCAATTCAAGTCTTCTAGGGCCCTATTTTCCTTATCCAACCAATCACCCAACCGGCTGTCAAACAACCTAGCAAATTATCACCTTCTGACCAACTTACGACTGCTCCACAATAATTGGAGAAGCAAGCTGCCCTAACTAAACCTAGTATTGACATTCATCATAGGAGAGCAAAGGAAGAAAGGGTCAACTCTCCAATTCAAGTTACCACCTGCTCACTCCCTAGGCAATCACCCCACAGTTTGGGCTCACCTGCCCACATATCCATCCTATCCAGCAGGAACCAAGACGGGGAAAAAGCCCAAGCCTCCACAAATTCGGGGGCTAAATCACAGATCCCCTATGAACGTGCTGAAGCTCAACTCACTGCACCGGAACTAGCTGGATTGGTGAAGGGGCTAAAACATGGCACTTCTGGTGAATGACACACAAATTCACCATCTTCATCACATCCCCAGAAGTACACCCCAGACTGGCTCACCCAGCTGCAAACTAATATGGCTGTTATGGATCATTCTGAAGTCACGATGGAGGGCGGCGTAGAGGCCCTTGAAGCCCAGGGAAGCAAGCACGAAGCCTTCTCATATTTAGGGTCCCAGGAGTGGGCCAATTTAGTTGCCTCTTACACCTTGGACTCCCCAAAAGACCTGGCCCCACACACAGAATGCATATGCATAGAACAAGGCCACGTTCGTAAAGCTGCACACAGCACGACACCATGTAGCCACAGGACCACAACCTACATCACAGACTCGTTGAGCCGATCATCCAACGCTTGGGATACCTTATTAAACACCATGCAAAGAACAGTTGATGCCCTGTAATATCAGTCAGACAAAATGGACCTGCAACTGACGCTACTTGATAATCTGGCTCTGTTTGTAGGTGGGATGGATGAAAATCTGGGGCAATTAAACTCACTAATCAGTAGAGACCAATAGGAGGCCAAACTGACTGGTAGCTGCGAACCCATCATCAACAAACTATCCTCACTCCCCCCTATCTTGTCCACACTGCTAGAGGGTTTACAAAAGGAATCAAACGACAAAAAAAATATTGTTACTCTAGAAAAAGAAGCACCTAAGAAGTCAACCATAAAGGAATCCGCAGCTGAAGGCCCTACCCTTTCAAAACCTGCAAGCTGTCCGGGGGACACAATGACACAGCTCCAACACAACCACATAAGGAACCAACGACAGGTCAAAACTTCAAACAACAATGTCAAATCCGGAGAGAAGTCCGCAACAAAACAACCATTCACAGTCATGTATCAGTTTATCCCCTCTTTGACACTAACAAACAGCCTCAGATGACAACACAACTGAAAATAACCAATCAGTCAACTGAAACTTCGGAAGCTACAACTCGGACTCCCAAACAACCAAAAACAGCTCCCAGCTGGGCTGCTGCGGAGGCTTCTGGCAGTCTAACTTATACATCAGTCACCGACAACACAGAAGCCATTACGCTCAACTGGCATAATATTCACGGCTGAGACCCATCAACATCAGACGATAGGAAGGACACCTGTTATACAGGAATACAGACAGGTGAGAGCACAAAACAAACACCTGATGGAAAATAGGGCCCACACATGGGACAAGGCAACATCCAAATTAGCCCCACTACAAACACAGAGAATCTATCATAATACATGTTGGAAATGGCCCTTTTTGCAAGGTCATCCCTCAGCTTTTTGCCTTCCTCCTGGATTTTTCCTAACCTGTTTTTGTTGGCTTTATTGCTCTGGGCACATTACCACTGCTGATCAGTACTAAAGTGCATATGCTCTCTGTTAGACCTGTCTGCTTCTGAGAGTCCCCTCACACCATGATTTATTTTGTTCCCCCGTGCCTCCTAAAATTTGTCGCTTTTTATTTGTCTACCAGGACCTTTTTGTGTGTTGTCCCATGGGGTTAGATGCTCCTTGACGCTCAGTTGCTCACCAAGTTCCTGGCACCTATGTACAAGGCGCCTGACGGAACCGGTGGCATTACACACTGAGGTTGTCAACCCTAAAATGGTGGACACCATTGTCCCCTATGAGAGTGACTCCCATTGGAGTCCTTCTGACCTCTGACCCTTTGGAGGTTTTGGTGCACTTTGTGTAACCTGCAAACCTGACAGGAATCCCCTCAGAAGTTACAAGTACACAAAATGGCTGCCTTAGAAAGCCCAGTATGGTGGCTCCTAATGATCAAAAAGACACCTTGGAAGGGCCATGTCATTGACACAGCCAGGGAAGGTTCTAGAACCTTCTGGCTCGTGCTGGCACCCCAGGGCACTGGCTATAAAAGGCCCAGTCCCTGGCGGCCATGATGAGAAAAAGTGGAGAAGAGAAGAAACATAGAAGAGGACTTGACACCAGATTGACACCTGCCCTGTCCCCCCCCCTGAGGCAGCTGATAGCGCAGGCAGAAGTACAGCCGAGGTTGTTGGCGTGGACCCTGACTGGCGTTCCAGTCAGAAGCGCGAGCAGTGACCTCTCGCCTTCAGCGCCTGGCCAGCGAGTGCCCAATTGCCCCTCAGAGACTTTGGCCATAGTTAGAGCCTCCCCGCCTCCCCCAGTGGTGAGATCGCGACTGCGACCCTTGACAGGGCCACTTCAACTTAAGTGCCTCCTGGCGGGCGTTCGGACGTCTCCGAACCCACCGCCGTCGAAGCGCTGATCGTGGACAGAAGGTGAGGTGCTGCGCTGGGGCGGGGAAAGGCTGGCCTTCATTTGGGCGAGAGTACCGTCTCTGCCCTGCCCGAGTGACTTGGGGACTGTTGTTGTGGGCGGGAGTCCCCCCGTAAGTGAGATCGGAGGTAGGATCGCAGAGCCCCTGGAACCCCCCTTCGCCCTTGGGAGAAGGGCCATACTGACTGGAGCGCTTACCGGCGCAGCTAAAGTGAGGTGGGACCGTCTCTTCCCCTGAAGTTGCCGCATTGTTCTGGGACTGAGGTGCGGCTCCAATTTTGAACTGTGCGCGCAGGTAGTTTGACCCCTCCGGCAGCCCGTTCAACGGTCTGAGGACTCGTGAACTGAAGCCGCCTTCGGAGACCCCGCCTGCGTTGACAGAAGCGCACAGACTCCTCCGGCCGCAGTAGTATTAAACCGGCTGGCCGCGGAGTGTAATTGCCGTAGTCATTGTATGTCTTTATCTTCCAGATACACGCGCAATATGCTTAAGTGCAACTAAAGGATAATCACGAG
Organism: Triturus cristatus; assembly: GCF_964204655.1. Taxonomy (NCBI): domain Eukaryota; kingdom Metazoa; phylum Chordata; class Amphibia; order Caudata; family Salamandridae; genus Triturus; species Triturus cristatus. The sequence goes on from NC_140594.1 coordinate 921,295,696, forward strand.
TATCTTGTGCCCAGAGAGCCCGAACCCGTGAACACTTCAAAAACTGTAAGAGCGCGCATTCCGCATTAAATGGTAATCTAAATGTGTTTACCCTGAAAGCGATTAATTGGTGGCAGCGATACCAGTATGACCCTGAGATATTTATGTGAAACGATCGGTATCTAACTTGCTATGCAACTGTGATGTTTTGCTGATATTTATTCCAGTCCTTGCTGATATTTATTCCAAATGTATTGAATCCTGATATTTATCCAGTATATTTATTTATTAGAGTCCAACCATTTATTCCTACGCAACCAGTACACAGCTAATCAAACCCATGTAAGAAAGGTGAATGTGATTAACTAATTGAACTTCTTCCAACCCAGAGAACTTTTACATAAACAAAACGTATTTATCTATAACAGTGGTGTGGTGTCCTTCTTTTTATGTGGTGTGCAGGGAGTTATTATTTGGTCATAGCCGGCTTAACACAACAGCCTTCTACCGCCTTGTCACTCGAGCCAAGCTACCCCCCTTTGTGCTGGGCTTGCCCATCGCAGGTCCAACATAAAATTGGTGGCAGCGGTTGGGATTACGAGCCGTGCTGTTGTGAACCTCATAATAATTCAGTGTGCATCACAGGTAGGGGTGGGCGGAATTTGCGGAATTAACCTTCGCAAATTATCGCGAGAATGTTTAAAATTATCGCAAACAAGCAGAAATATCGCAAAGATGCGGAAGTTTTTTTCCGGCATGTTCGCGAGATTTTCTGCATGGTTGCGGGTCGCCAACTTACCCATGTGGTTGCTTGCGGGCGCGGCCATCTTGTTTTGAGTTGTTCTCGCGGTGCATGATCGCGGGAAGAAAGACGTGATCGCGCGACGCATGACGTCACTGCGGGCGCGAACTGTCACGAGACAGCGCAAATGGCTAAAAACAATACAACATCTCATGGAGAACGCGACCGGATCAAGAAAACTTGTCGGCGAACGCAGGGATTCAGGTAAGGCGATCGCGCGCGCGCGAGAATGTATCATTTTACAGCGCGAGCAAGAAACAAATTATCGCCAAGCTGCGGAAACCGGAATTTTTGACATTTTCGCGCTCTCCGCGGAACGCAAAAATGTCAAATTATCGCAATTTCCGCGAACGGAACGAAATTTTTGCCCAGGCCTAATCACAGGTACACACCCGGAGTATTCTCCCAGCGGCCTTCTAATTTTGTGATTTTGTTTTTTTTAAATTCTTTCCTGGAGGTGGGTGGAGGTGATCCTCAGAGAAAGTTCCTATCTTCATAACCTACTTCGGGGTGGTGGTCCACACTTTCAACTGACAAAAATGGAATTCAAAATGTCAGAGCTGGAGACATATACTGTGGCACAGCTCAGGGAGTTCTGTCAGGAAAGGGGAGTGTTCGTTAGGCGAGGAGCCAAGAGAGAGGAGCTCCGTACTAGTCTGCGAGCCTGGGTGGAAGCACACACGGAGGGAACGGTAGAGGAGGAGGAATCAGACAGGGAAACTGTCATGGAGATGATTACAGAATGTCCCCTGGGGGTGGGTGCGATGTCTATCAGCCCCAAGGTAGCCTCACGGGAGGGCAGTAGTGTGTCATCAAGAGGGTTATCAGAAACCGAGTTAGCCGACAGGAGAGAGGAAAGACAGTTAAGGTGGGAGTTGGCCAAGCTGGAGATGGAAGGGAGGAGGATGGAACATGAGTTCAAGTTACGAGAACTCGACCTCAAGACCATTAACAATACTCCGGGGGGTGTCGAGTCCAAGGAAATTGCCAGGGAGCCCAGGCCCCATTTACCAAAGGATGTAGTCGCCAGTTATTCCGCTGGGGACGACATAGCCAAGTGGCTGGCAGCCTATGAGGTCTCCTTAAGAGCCCATGGGATCCATGAGAAGCACTGGGGTGGTGGATTATACCGGTACATGCCTCCGACAGGAAGGGATGCCCTATTGGCCCTAGACCGGGAGGAACAGGTAGACTACCCCGCCATGAAGGTGGCGCAAATTATGAAGTTTGGGTTGACCCCGGAGAAATACCGGCAAAGGTTTAAGGGTAGCCACAAGCTGAGCTCACAAAATTGGGTTGACTTCCTGGATTTTGCCAAGAAAGCCCTGGAAGGGTGGGTCCAAGGTAGTGAGGTGGAGGACTATCAAGGGTTGTATGACTTAATCCTCAAGGAGCATCTACTCGAGAAATGTCTTCCCGAGCTGAGGCAACACCTGGTAGACAGCAAACTTACTTGCCCCCGTAAGCTTGCTGAGGAGGCGGACATTTGGGCAAGTACCCGAGTGTCCACGAAGGGGACTGGAGGAGATTCTCAGAAGTCCGGACAGGGCGCTCCCCTAAGGAAAGAGGGGGGAGATAACAAGAAACAGGAGTTCTCCAAAGGCCCCCAAAATAACTTTAAGGGGAAAAACACCTTTTCCAACTCTAAGGCTAACCCGCAGAAGAACCCTAACCCTGGCCAGAGTCAGCAGCCAAGGGTTGTCCATTGCTTTGAGTGCGGTGGTATTGGACATTACAAAGGAGACCCGAAATGCCCAAAGAGACCACCCCCTCCCACTGGAGGAAAGGCCCCGGGAGTCGCTAGTGTAGCGCTCGGGGAGGAGATGCCCTTAAGTGAGGGAAGGGAGTGGGCGGGCGTCACCTTAGTGTCCCTGGGTGATCGGGAGATGGTTCCAAAGATCCAGGTGCCCTCGAATACTACCAAGTATGGGCAGTGGGTCACCATCAATGGCCATAGAGGGGAAGCTCTGAGAGATACAGGAGCCAGTATGACTATGGTAAGGAGTCATCTGGTGTCCTCGGAGCAGGTGGTTCCGGGCGTACTTCATCCAGCCGCACTGGCTGACGGCAGAATGGGCCACTATCCTGTGGCCAAGGTTCCCTTTGAGTGGGGAGGGGTTGCAGGTCCACTTCGAGTCGCCGTAAGCTCCGCCGTGCCAGTCGATTGTTTGCTGGGCAATGATATGGAGCACAATGCTTGGAAGGAGGTGGAATACCGGACTCATTCGGAGATGCTGGGTACACCTGATTGGGCCTGTGTGAGTACCAGGTCGGCGACTGCTCGGGAGGAGAAGTCGTAGGGATCGTAGTCTGGAACAATGGCCCACCCCGTAGCTGCTGATGAGGGAGCATGCCGAGGAAAGGAGGAGCCTGCCTCGACGTCCGTGCCCCGTGAGACGGATAGGCCACCTACGGAGGTGGACCCTGAGTCCACGGAGGAGGACATGGTTCCGTTGGAGAACTTACCTATCCCCGCTGATTGGCGAGTGGAGGGACGTCCGTCCAGGGAGGAACTGAGCAGGGGACAAAGGGAATGTCCCACCCTCAAGGGTCTGAGGCAACAGGCTGAAGCCCAAGCAGCGGGTAACGAGTCTGGGAACTATTGTATTTACTGGGAGGATGGCCTCCTCTACAGTGAACCCAGGGCGCCAGTGCACAGATTGTCACGGGCCCTGGTAGTCCCACAGTGTTACCGAGCCTTCCTGTTAGAGTTGGCTCATGAGATTCCCTTGGCAGGACACTTGGGTCAGGACAAGACCTTTGCCAGGCTTGTCCCCCACTTTTATTGGCCTCGAATGAGGGTGGCGTCCGACGCATATTGTCGGTCGTGTGTGTCATGCCAAGCCAGTGGGAAAACAGGGACGAAGCTGAAGGCTCCCCTGGAACCACTTCCCGTCGTTGGCACCCCCTTTGAAAGGGTGGGCATCGACATTGCTGGGCCCTTAGATCCACCGACAACATCCGGTCACAGGTTTATCCTGGTACTGGTGGATCATGCCACAAGGTATCCAGAGGCAATTTCTCTGAGAACCATCACTGCACCGGTGGTGGCAAAGGCCCTGATGGGGATCTTTACCCGAGTGGGTTTCCCCAAGGAAGTTGTGTCTGATAGGGGGACCAACTTCATGTCAGCATACATGCGGGCAATGTGGAAGGAGTGTGGAGTGACCTACCGGTTCACCACTCCTTATCACCCACAGGCCAATGGCCTTGTGGAAAGGTTCAACAAGACATTGAAGGGTATGATCAGAAGTCTACCCGAAAGCCTGCGGAGGAAATGGGATGTCCTCCTACCCTGCTTACTTTTTTCCTACAGGGAAGTGCCACAGAAGGGAGTGGGCTTTAGCCCCTTCGAGCTTCTGTATGGGCACCCTGTACGTGGACCTCTCAGCCTGGTGAGGGACTCATGGGAAAAGTCTCCCCGGAAAGTTCCCCAGAACGTGGTGAGCTATATGCTGGCCTTCCAGAGCCAAATGGCTAAGTTGTGGAAGCAAGCTTCTGACAACTTGGAAGCCAGCCAGGCAGTGATAAAAGCGTGGTATGACCACAACGCTCACCCAGTGGAGCTGGAGCCTGGACAGAAGGTGTGGGTGATGGAACCGGGAGAGCTAAGCGCTCTTCAGGACCGTTGGACAGGCCCATATGAGGTATTGGAAAAGATGGGCAAGTCTACCTACCTGGTGGACGTCAAGACCCCACGGCATCCATGTCGGGTGCTGCATGCCAATCGCCTCAAGCCCCACTATGAGAGGCCCGAAGTCATGTTGATCCTGGTGACTGATGGATCGGAGGAAGAGGACACTGAGCCTCTCCCCGACCTGTTGGCGTCTCAAGAAAAGGATGGGTCATTGGAGGGAGTGAAACTCTCACCATCCCTAACTCCGGAGCAGCAGGAGGAATGCCGCCAGGTCCTGGGGTCATTCTCTCTTCTGTTCTCCCTTGTCCCGGGTAAGACCCATCTGTGTGTTCATGACGTGGACACCGGCGACAGCCCACCTGTGAAGTCTAAGTCTTACCGGCTGTCGGACAAGGTGAAGGCCAGCATCCGAAGTGAAGTAGCTAAGATGCTGGAGCTCGGAGTTATTGAACCTTCAAATAGCCCTTGGTCTAGCCCGGTGGTTTTAGTTCCTAAAGCTGCACCACCTGGCACCACGCCAGAATTGTGATTCTGCGTGGACTATCGAGGACTTAATTCGGTCACGAAGACCGATGCTCATCCGATCCCTCGGGCGAAATGAACTAATTGACCGGTTGGGAGCTGCCCAATATCTGAGTACCATTGACCTCACAGCAGGGTACTGGCAGATTCCTATGACTGGTGGAGCGAGGGAAAGGTCAGCCTTCTCCACACCTGATGGACACTACCAGTTCTGTGTGATGCCCTTTGGGCTCAAGAACGCTCCTGCGACCTTCCAGCGGCTGGTGAACATGATCCTCACTGGGAAGGAATCCTTCTCTGCTGCTTACCTTGACGACATTGCTGTCTTCAGTAGCAGTTGGGAGGATCACTTGCAGCACCTGCAAGACGTTCTCCAGGCCCTGGAACAAGCTGGTCTGACGATCAAGGCCAGCAAGTGTCAGATTGGGCAGGGGTCGGTGGTGTACTTAGGTCACTTGGTGGGCCGGGGAACGGTGCAACCCCTTCAGGCAAAGATTGAGGCAATCGTGGCCTGGGAACCCCCCAAGACCCAGACTGAGGTACGAGCCTTCCTGGGCCTCACAGGTTACTACAGACGGTTCGTGAAGGGGTATGGCACTATCGTGCTCCCCTTACTGATCTCACGGCCAAGAAGCAACCCAGGAGAGTCATCTGGACCGAGGCTTGCCAACGAGCCTTCGACACTCTGAAACAGGCATTGTGCAACGCTCCAGTTTTGAAGGCTCCAGACTTCTCTAAGAAATTCATTGTCCAGACAGACGCATCCGACATTGGCATTGGGGCGGTGCTATCGCAACTCAATGAAGAGGGTCTGGATCAGCCCGTGATCTTCCTGTCACAGAGACTACTTCCCCGGGAACAGAGATGGAGTACCATTGAGCGGGAAGCCTTTGCGGTGGTCTGGGCACTGAAGAAGCTGCGACCATACCTGTTTGGTTCGCACTTCCTGGTTCAGACAGACCACCGACCCCTTCGTTGGCTCATGCAGATGAAGGGGGAAAACCCAAAACTGTTGAGGTGGTCTATCTCCCTACAGGGAATGGACTTTCGGGTGGAACATCGGCCCGGAGCTGACCAAGCCAATGCAGACGGTCTCTCCAGGTATTTCCGCCTTAGTGTTGAGGACTCCCAAGGGGTTGGGTAGCTCTCCCCACTTTCAGCTGGGGGGGACGCGTGTTAGACCTGTCTGCTTCTGATAGTCCCCTCACACCATGATTTATTTTGTTCCCCCGTGCCTCCTAAAATTTGTCGCTTTTTATCTGTCTACCAGGACCTTTTTGTGTGTTGTCCCATGGGGTTAGATGCTCCTTGACGCTCAGTTGCTCACCAAGTTCCTGGCACCTATGTACAAGGCGCCTGACGGAACCGGTGGCATTACACACTGAGGTTGCCAACCCTAAAATGGTGGACACCATTGTCCCCTATGAGAGTGACTCCCATTGGAGTCCTTCTGACCTCTGACCCTTTGGAGGTTTTGGCGCACTTTGTGTAACCTGCAAACCTGACAGGAATCCCCTCAGAAGTTACAAGTACACAAAATGGCTGCCTTAGGAAGCCCAGTATGGTGGCTCCTAATGACCAAAAAGACACCTTGGAAGGGCCATGTCATTGACACAGCCAGGGAAGGTTCTAGAACCTTCTGGCTCGTGCTGGCACCCCAGGGCACTGGCTATAAAAGGCCCAGTCCCTGGCGGCCATGATGAGAAAAAGTGGAGAAGAGAAGAAACATAGAAGAGGACTTGACACCAGATTGACACCTGCCCTGTTCCCCCCCCCTGAGGCAGCTGATAGCGCAGGCAGAAGTACAGCCGAGGTTGTTGGCGTGGACCCTGACTGGCGTTCCAGTCAGAAGCGCGAGCAGTGACCTCTCACCTTCAGCGCCTGGCCAGCGAGTGCCCAATTGCCCCTCAGAGACTTTGGCCATAGTTAGAGCCTCCCCGCCTCCCCCAGTGGTGAGATCGCGACTTGCGACCCTTGACAGGGCCCCTTCAACTTAAGTGCCTCCTGGCGGGCGTTCGGACGTCTCCGAACCCATCGCCGTAGAAGCGCTGATCGTGGACAGAAGGTGAGGTGCTGCGCTGGGGCGGGGAAAGGCCGGCCTTCATTTGGGCGAGAGTACCGTCTCTGCCCTGCCCGAGTGACTTGGGGACTGTTGTTGTGGGCGGGAGCCCCCCCGTGAGTGAGATCGGAGGGAGGATCGCGGAGCCCCTGGAACCCCCCTTCGCCCTTGGGAGAAGGGCCATACTGACTGGTGCGCTTACCGGCGCAGCTAAAGTGAGGTGGGACCGTCTCTTCCCCTGAAGTTGCCGCATTGTTCCGGGACTGAGGTGCGGCTCCAATTTTACGCAACCAGTACACAGCTAATCAAACCCATGTAAGAAAGGTGAATGTGATTAACTAATTGAACTTCTTCCAACCCAGAGAACTTTTACATAAACGAAACGTATTTATGTATAACAGTGGTGTGGTGTCCTTCTTTTTATGTGGTGTGCAGGGAGTTATTATTTGGTCATAGCCGGCTTAACACAACAGCCTTCTACCGCCTTGTCACTCGAGCCAAGCTACCCCCCTTTGTGCTGGGCTTGCCCATCGCAGGTCCAACACTCTCCCTTTGTAAATATCACATATGAATTGGTATCTCTATGATTGGCTTATTTGGTTTACTCGTTAGTCCCTAGTAGTGTGGCCTGTGTGTGCCCAGGGCTGGTAAACCAAATGCTGCTGGTGGGCCTGCAGCGCTGGTTTGCGCCACCCACAGAAGCAGCTTGCAAAGTGTGTCTCAGACCTGCCACCGCAGTGTCTGTGTGCAGTTCAGAACTGCCATCTTGGCTGTGAAGTGCACCCACTTTCCAGCCCCTGAACCTTCCCTTGGCATCATGTAAGTCACCCTTATGGTAGGGTGCATTGTATGTGTAAGATAGGACATGCCCTGATGTGTGCAGCATGTCCTGGTAGTGAATTACACCCAATTTTGTTTTTCACTACTGTAAGGCTACCTGTTCTCCATAGGCCAGAATGGGCAGTTTGACTATTACATTCTATAGTCCTAACTGACCCAAAGCACATGGTAGAAAACAAATTTAGTATGCCTGAGCTCAGAATATTAAAATGCATCTCTTAGTGAAGTTTATTTTTATATTCTGTGTTTGAAAATACGAGCCTGCGCATGCGCGGGCGTCCGCGCATGCGCATTTGTGTGAAGATGTTGCCGGCAAGCAGGGAGAGGGAGCGCCGAGACGCCGCACTGCAGGGAAGGTAATTTATTAACTTTTTACATTCTTTTAAATTATTTTAAAATGAGGGCGGGAGGGCGGCAGGTGGCGGACAGCTCTGCTTCGCAGCAGCGTGTGTGTTGCGCTGCCTGCTACGCCTACTTCGTAAACGGCGAAGCAGGCAGCGCTACGTGCACGCCGTGGGTGAAGCAGAGCACGACGCCCAGCCTTAGTACATACTAGAGGGGTAGCTTTTCCTAAGAAGAATGGGAGGGGGAGACCAGAAAAGGGTACTAAAGACTTCAAAATTAGAAGTCAATGAAAGTGAAAGGGAAATTACTCCTTGAGTATTTAGTGCCCTCACACACCCTTGCAGGTGTCATGTTTCATCATAGGGCGTTGCTCCTCATGGGGGTGGCGCTGCAGTCCCTCATGGACCCCGCAAGAGGGCTCTTCGGCGGAGATCTTTTGAGGAGTTGCCGCAGTTGTGCATGCGGGTGTGTGGGCCAAAGGAGGAAAGGTGAGTGGGTGTGTTAAAATAACTAAATAGAATCCTGAACCTAAGTTTTTATTCACGGGTCCAAATAGAGAGGCTAAAAAATGGAGTGGATCCTGGAGTACCTCTTTGGAAAGAATGTAGAGGGCGGATGAGTAACTAGATGCTGCTCTCAGGATGGTGCTGTGGTGTCAAAAGTATCGGTGAAAGGGGGTCAACATGTTTCGCGCTCAGTAATGGTCCATAAGGGATCCTATGGCGCTTCGTCAGGACCAGTGTAGTGAGTGAGAGTGTAGTGATGACAGAAAGGAAAGGACAGATTCCAGGAAAGCCTGTGAACCTGTGGTACCTTGTTGTAAAGGAGAATGCATCCAAGCGCTGCAAGGCACTCTTTTTCTGGAAGCCTATACCCAACCTGGTCGAAAACAAGGAGGAGAGAATGGGAAAATAACAAAACAGACAAAATTGTATCAGTTAAGTGGTCATTTTGTAAATGACAGAGACTGTTTCGATACAACATGAAAAAATGAAAACAATAAAGGTGTGCAGTGTTTGGGATATATGCACACTAACATGCTGTCCAAATGAATCGACCTTTAGGAGAGGTAAGATACCTCTGTGCAAATGGTCACCATGCAGAGGGGAATAATCTTGAGGCAAGTTCAATTCTGAAGAGCCCGGTGATCGTGCCAAGCGTGATGCCATCTGAAGGGACAAACCAGGAGAATGGAACATAGGGACGAACAAAGAATGATGAACTTAATAGGCATAGAGCCTAGTGTGGTCGCGCTAACAGAGATAGATGGAGCGACCTTTATAACTAGACAGATACGTTCTAGAATGAAGTGCTTCTCGTGACACACATACGCGTTGTATGCAGGTATGTAAAACACGCATGATCCGGAAAGGTACGTTTATGTCGACTAGTCAGGTAAGGTGTGCATTAAAAGACAAACAAACAGAAGCATGCGTATGAAATTGCCTACCCCTGAACTCTGGAGGGAGGGCTACATCGGCATCGTCTAGGTAACAGGCCGAGAAACTGAATAGAATGTAATGAAAACAAACAGGGTTGGGGAGCGTGGTGAGCAGGTAATGGGTCCTGAAAACAAAAAGCGTGTCGCTAAGGACAGCGGGTAAGGGGTATATTGTACTCATGTTTGCTCGCCTGTCAACGGGATGGAAGACATACCCCACCTACGTCGCGTGCCGGGAATGAGGAGGGTAAAAATGATGGTCCAAATATACCCATGACAGTGGGTGCCGGCTGTGTGGTGTGGGTGGGGCATAGTACCGGCTCACTACGTAGTGACCGGGTGCGGCGCGGGGTCGAGGTATTATGGCGCATGCGCGAAGGTGCATATGGAAGATGACATGGAGTGTTAGTCCAAAAGGGCGGCCATCATAGCCTGCTGTGGTAAAGGGTAACGTAGTGGGGGGAACTGATCAAATAGCCGATTCGGGGTTACCAAAGTGGTATGGACACACAGGCAGTATGTAATCTAATTTCAATGAGGTTAGATAGGGGCCAGGGGAGGGTGCGGAGGGCGCCCGCTCTAAATAAGTACTTCCGGGGTGGTGAGGGAAGGAGTGGTAAACGCGCTAGAAATAATGTAAAAAGATGTCGAAAAATGGGTGGCCATCTTGTCCCGTAATGTAAGTTGAAATCTAGATGGGCACATTATTTCACAAGGACACAGTATTCCAGGGTAAAAGTGAAAAAAAATTATATGAAAAAAATATATGGGACAATAAGAAGGGAGGGCCACTGGCAGCGCATGATACATGGAATGTGAATCAGATGTGAAAAAATCAGGGTACCAGACCTTAAAGTATGTAATATATGCACAGGTGGGGCAAAAGTCATGGAAATATTGGGGTGCTTGTCAGAAAATAAGTTCGATCCAGGGGATCTCGTCGTTGAGCCCCGTGGTGTCACATTTAAGTTTGTGGACCCAGCGTTGTTCCTGCCTGAACAGGGTTCTTTTGGTCCAGTTAGGGTTTGAATCGATGATGGTCCACTTGATACTGTTTGCAGAGTGTTTTTGTTCTAAGAAGTGGTTGAGTAGTTTGGTGTTGTTTCTGCCCCTTCTGATAGTACTTTTATGTTCACCAATTCTTATTTTGACTGGTCTGGTTGTCATGCCGATGTATCTTTTATTACAGGGGCAAAGGATAGTGTAAACACAGTTGTGGGTGTTACAGTTGGTGTGTCTAGTCTGGCGCCAAGGAGTGGTCATTTCAACAATTCCCGAACCCCCCTTTTTACAACAGAGGGAGGGGCAAAGGAAGAGGCAGAAGAAGAGGAGGCAACAAGGCGGTGCAATGGCAAGACCAAGAACCGATGACATTACGGAACCAGACGAGGGGACAAAGACCTTAGTGGTGAATCTATCATCCAGACAACTCACTAACGGCGAAATCAATCTCCTGGAGAAGGGCTTGGGCTTTGTACCCACGCCAGCAGAAGATCCCTTCAGACTTAATCAAGTATTATACCAATTTTTCCAGAAAATTAGACTCAAGTCCTTTTTCCAAGACAAACCTGATGCACCCCCAACTGAAACTAGCCTCAGAAAACAGTTGAAATTCACTACTACAGGAGCCATGACACCACATGAGATCCTTACGTTTGAACAAGCGGTCCTGAAAGATGTGGAAGCCATAAATCCCAAAAGACCATTTAACAACCTGTCGAAGGAAGAAAGGAGCATCCTTAGAACCATCACAGAAGACACTACAATCATTTTGAAACCCGCTGACAAGGGTGGAGCCATCGTTATCCAAGACATCGACTCTTACGATAAAGAATGTTACTGCCAACTATCGGACAGGTTATACTACGAACCCATCACTGATGACCCCACTAAATGTCTGATCACCCGAATCAAGAGCATCACCAGCGAAGCCTCTGCAGAAGGCTGGATCTCACGCCAAGAAGCAGACTTCCTCATCAATGAGGAACCATGCATACCCTACTTTTACACTTTACCGAATATTCACAAAGGGGTCAATCCCCCACCAGGCCGCCCGATAGTATCAGGCATTGACTCCGTCCTGGAACCGCTCAGCAAGTTCTGCGACTTCTACCTACGCCCCTTGGTGAGTCAAACTACCTCTTACCTAAGGGACACCACAGAGGTTCTCAACCTCACAGAGAATTTCCAGGAACCTGGCAGTATATTGATCTTCTCGTCAACATGGACGTGGGAGCCCTGTACACTAATATTCCTCAGGATGCCACCCTGGAGGTACTCGAAAACACCCTGCGAGACATCGAACCCTGGCCTTTTGAAACACCAGTGTCTTTGATTTGTGAATGTGCTTCCCTAGCACTCATATTGTTATGGCGACGCTACATTGATGAGATCATTCTGTTCTGGAGAGGAGAAGAGGAACTCTGTATCGCATTCTGCAACTGGATCAACACACTGGACCCCTTCCTGAGATTCACCAGTACCAGATCACGACATGAGATTCCCTTCCTTGACCTCCTTATTTCGTTGAACAATGGCTCCCTACACACTACCAACTATAGAAAACCAACAGACAGAAACAGCCTCCTCACTTATGACAGCCATCATCCTGGGGCACTTAGGAATAATCTCCCGGTAGGTCAATTCGGAGGAATTGCGACACCATTACTGAATTCGAAAAACAATCAGCTATCCTCAAAGACAATTTGGAGAAACGCCACTATCCTAGGAACATTATTCACCAAGCACAAAAGAGAGTGAGGAACAATCCGAGGGCAGCACTCCTCGAGATCAGAGAAAAAGCTGAGTCAGACATGATTACATGTGTCACCACATTCACTCCCAGCTCTAACAAAGTACAGAAAGTTGGGGTGCTAGGTGGTGCTAGGTGGCACTCGATCGGAATGGCCGCCAGTCGGTGAGGCTCCCGTAGTCCGACTGCCTTATCCAGAACCATATGCGAGGCGGAGGGCAGAGAGCTAGCGCACCTTCGGTGAATCGCTTTGCGAGAGAGAACGAGCGTTGAGGTGATGGCGGCCAGGTCGCGGCTGGCCGGGAGCATCCTCGATGGGGCCTGGAGTTGCGGCGGGGCTGCAAAGGATACGCGAGCACCGGGGATCCCATGTGGTTGGTGGGCCGCGGAAGTAGCGGACATGGATGTCGGCCCTGAGTGAGTCTCCCCTCCGTTTCATGGCCCGCGGAAGACTGCAGGTATTATCTGCGCACTAATTTGGGGCATTGAAGTGCACTCCTGCGTGTGGCGGTCCGGGGCGGCTGGCGTTGGCCGACGGGCACTGCGAGGAGAGGGGCCCTCGTGCCTTACCTTCTCCGCTGCGTCAGCCGTCGCTCTTCTTGGGCGGCTTGCTGCGTTGGTGCCCGGCTGCTGCAGATGCGCATGGAACAAGTATACAGGGCACTTTAGTGAGGATGAGAAGGAGTGACGGAGGGCGCCTGGGATACCTGGAATAAGGAGCGCCCTGGTTGGATTGGTGACAGTGACTGGGTGCGCTTCAGACGTGTAGTGAGGTGTAGAGCATCTCTCCAGAACTTTGAACCCCTGCTGGCACGGATGAGGATAAGATGCATGGGACGGATCAGGTCGCACAGCGCTGATTGATATGATTGGGTGGGGAAAGGCTATCAGTGACACAATACAGACACTAGCCTTGATTCATACCCACACCGGGAGATTGTGGTCCAGGCGGAGCATGTGAGTGGGTTCACTGGGCCACTTCACTAGTTGGAGTATCCTTGCTGTTGGGCCCTCCCCTAGCTGCCAGCCGCGAGATGGGAAAATCGGACGTGTGCCAACAGAGGCTCACTTTTGAGGCAAAGAAGGGTGCTCAACAGCGAATGGCGGAGCGCGGAACAGCAGAAGCGCCGCATGGTAAGGAAGATGAGATTAGCGGCGACGTGCAGTCGATTTTCTCTGAGGTGCAGCAGGGGTTTGCAACGATGGCGGAGAAGATGGACGGGCTCTCTGGTCGTATGGATGCTATCGCCCACATACTTGATGGCCATGAAACTCGGATAAAAGTGGCAGAGCAGAGGATCTCGGAGACTGAGGACACTACGGGTCAAATGCAAAGTCCGCTGAATCAGATGGATAAGCTTCTGAAGCTGATAGCCGTTAAGAATGAGGATATTGAAGCGCACAGTCGCCGTAATAATGTCCACTTACTGGGCATACCAGAAAGTACGAATACGGGCCAGATGGAGACATACGTTGAGCACCTGCTTTCGGCGGTGATAGAGGTGGAATCCCTGTCTTCCCATTTTATTGTGGAGAGAGCTCATCGCGCCCTCGACTCCCGACCTCCTCTTGGGGCAGCGCCTAGGCCCATCATTGCACGCCTACTAAATTATAGAGATTGAGATGCGGTCTTGAGAGTGGCCAGAAAGAAAAAACAACTGCACTACAATGGGGAGACCTTCACTATTTTTCCGGATTTTACCACGCATGTGCAGGAGGAGCGACGTAAATTCATCGCAGTCAAGCAGAAGCTGAGACAAGCTCAGATAGATTACGCCCTACTGTATCCTGAGCGCCTCCGAGTCACTTACCAGGGTAATCAAACAATCTATACGAAGCCGCAGCAGGTGGAAGACTTTCTCAAGACACAAAAAAAGCAGCAGAGTGCGTCATCTGAGCGTGGGGGTCCCTCGGCGGCGTCTATGGAAGATGTGAAATGATGGCCCCGCGGGGGGCGAGCGTGGGGCTTGAGGAAACGCGGTGCCCACAACATGGGATGGCTGGAACTCCTGATGATGTTTGGCCCACTGTCACCATAAGATGCTGGAACTTCTGCTGGAGATGCTGCACTTGGACAGTGTATGTACATAATAACCAGTCGGACACCTCTTTTGCCTACATGGGGACCTGCTTGGTGCTGCAGGTCTCCTGGGTGGGTGAGAGGCACTCGTGGGCCACCTAGTAGTGTTATCCCCCTAACGGGAGTCCCCAGTTGTTTTGTGAATTGTGGGTTGGTTGTATATTTCTTTTTTGCCTGGTTCCTTATTGGAATGGGTTTGGCATGATGTGTATGTTGGATTGGTTGCTTGAAGGGTGGGTGGGGGGGGTGGGAAGACTGGTACTGGCATAGTTGGGGTGCTTCAGTGGGTGGGGGGAGCGGGAGTGGGATGTTTTTTCAGCTTGGACAATGCCGAACACTGTTGAGTAATAGGGCAAGTGCTGCATATTTTAGGTCCATGTGGAAGTATTTTATGCTGCAGGGTTGTCGTTCTGGTGAAATAGGATGCTATGGCGACACAGGTGAATGACCCGGTCTTGAAAGTCCTATCCTGGAATGTTAGGGGGTTAGGGGATCCCAGAAAATGCAGAAAGATATTGGCCTATTGTTATATGCTGTAGTCAATGTTAAGTAAACCTGAGTCATTCACCTGCTCCTAGTTGAGTGTGTGTGTGATGTCAGCTCATGATGTCATTGTTAGAATGTTATAATTCAACTGAGCATACTGACTGATGGTGAAGATGGTTGGCAGTTCAAGAGCTGTGTAGTCTTCAACTTCAATAAATTCACTTTATTTCTACCTGCTCCTGAGTGAATTACTACAGAAATTTGGCGACGAGTTGACTACACAGCAGAACCCACGGGAATCTATTATCAAGCCTTAATTTATCAAATCTATTTTCAATCATCAAGTTCTACTCATCAAGAAAAGATCTACTATACTTCTATTTTTTTTTAAGAAAAATCAGCTTTACCTGCACGGCGTTTTCTACGCATTCTTCATGGCTGTTGTGGTTCTGCTGCATTATTCTCGCTATCCTGCACTTACTACTTCCCTGTGATGTCCACCGTTCCACGCTCTGGATTTTATTTTCTGGCTTCTCTTGCTGATGTGCTGCTGGCTCTAATTCTCTACACATCTAATGGCAAAGGACCCGTGATTATCGACTGAACTTCACATGGGGAAAGTGTGAGTGACTTTCTTTGCTCACAAGCAGTCGACTGAATTGGTAGAGAGAAGGGGGTGTTTTCTTTCTCTCGCAGCCACATTTGGTCGTGCCTGGAGATCTTTTCAATTTCCTGTATTTATTTGGGAAACATTGTGGAAGTTCTGGCGATTTCTTGGTGAGAATTGACTGTCCGCGCTCAGACGGAGCAAGTTGTGTTTTTTCAAATCCCTGGCAGCTGGTCTTCCTCGTGTCTGCCATTCAACACGGCTCGGGTGTTTACGCGCGCATGCGCGCGTGGAACTTGCTGATTGGAGCTCGTGGTCAACGCTGTTCTCATGCGCATGTGCACGACGCAGTGGCTCTGGCTCGAGCATGTGCGCAAGGACCTAGTAAGCGTCATAGTGTGCGATCATCGAGGCTTTGTTGTTTCCTTGGCAACAGTTGTCTAAACTCATCGGTTGCTAACCACGAGTGAGCACGTGTGCAAGGATCCAGCGAGTGTCACAGAGCACGTCCGGGCAGCATCGAGGCTTTGTTGGTTCCTTAACTACGGTTGTCACAACGGATCGGTTGCTATCCATATTTTTTTTTGCCAACCACGACTTACTTTGCCAACCATTGGATATCTGACTCGTTTTTTTAACAATCTTATCCATGTAAAAGACATTCCTTACGTGTTTTCTCTCCAAATTAACAGTAATTTATGTTGAAACAGTATTGTCAAAAGGGTACATTTTTTTGGTATATTTATATATACATTTAGTCTGTGGTACACGGGTATCTGGTATAAATACTCTACCAATAAGTTCTTTCAGGTATATGTTTTGGTGTTTTAGCTTCACTAGTTTATGTCTAGTTGTATTCTTAAACATCAAAATATCTAGATATTTTCAACTTAACACTAATCTTGCATTGTAGGTGTGCAATTTGTGTTTTTTTATTTATCAACTTCTATACATGTCAGGCATGCAATCAATCAATGCTCCTCCCGCGTTCTTGGAAACTCCAGGTGAACCTCCTGTCAAGTGGGATGTTTGGTTTGATGCCTTCGAGACTTACTTGGGAGCAATAGGTGCTTTAAGATATCGTCCTGAAAGGAAAAAGTATCTATTATTACATTCCCTAGGGTTCGAGGGTAGATCAATATTTAAACACCTACCAGAGTTAGCAGGCAATGGGGAGGAGTTAGACGACTACCAGGTAACAGTAGCTAAACTCAAGGTTCGCTTTGACAAACAACCCAGTTTGATTGTGTTAAGGCATAAATTCTTCAAAAGAAAGCAATCCGAAAATGAGGATGTCGATGGGTACATTTCCATTCTTAGGAAATTGGCTTCTGTGTGTGTGTTTGAAAACTTTTCAGAACAACTCATTCGTGATCAATTTGTATGCCATGGGAAAGATAAACACATTAGGCAGAAACTACTTTCCATGGAAAATCCAACACTTGATGAAACAATCAAGATTGCTAAAAGTATCGAGACTTCTCAAGTTTCACTAAAAGAGCTTGATGATAAACCAGTTGAAAAAGTCAGTTTTGTTGGGGGTGCAAAGAAGGATAAGGGCAAAGCAGGTAAAAGCGCCAATAAGAGTTTCTCAAATAATAAATCAGATCCTACTATACCTAACAATGTATGTTTGCGATGTGGTAATGCATCACATATCAAGGGAGGGAAATGTCCAGCTTTGAATTCAATCTGCAATTACTGTGAAAAATGGGACATTTCACAACTGTATGCCTTAAGAAGAAATTTCAAAAAAAGTCAATAGCTTGTGTTGTGGAGTCTGCCGATGAGTCTGATGAGGAAATTGTTTCTGTTGTTCATGATGAATGTTCGGTCAATGGAACGCATATACCCCTAACTGGTGACCCTTCATGCTGTGTTGACCCGGTAGTTGAAATAGTTGTGGGTGATAAGAAACTCAATCTTCTTGTAGACTCTGGTGCTAGAATCACAATGATAACCCAGAAGCTATTTCATGAAACCTGGGGAAATAGAGATTTGTTTCCTCCAGATAGATCACCGGTTTCGTATGAAGGACGGAAAATTGATCTTTTAGGCTTCATTGAAGACTTTTTAAGTTTCGATGGAAGAAAAATAAGGGGGAAAATGTATGTGGCGGTTAAGGGCTTGAACATTTTAGGGTGGTTTCACCAAGGCCTCTTTGGCATGATATTAAGACCTGGTACTAAAGAGCAAGTGATGCTAGTCACTTCTGATGGAGTGTGCACCAAGTGGAAAAATGAATTTCCTTCTGTTTTTAGCAACCAACTGGGTAAAATTTCAGGCTTCAAACATAAAATCATTGTTAAAGATGGGGCTATCCCGGTCAAGCACAAGCTTAGAGGTGTTCCGTTCAGTGTTCGAGAGGATCTTAACAAAGAACTTCATAAACTCTGTGAAAAAGGTATTATCGAACCCACAGAGTCTTCGCTTTGGTTGTCTCCGTTGGTTGTTGCTCGGAAGAGGGATGGACAATTGCATGTGTGTGTGGACCTTAGGTCACTCAACAAAGAGATTTGGGTTGATTCCCATCCTTTGCCAAGAATATCCGATCTCTTCACATGTATCAAAGGTGCTTGTGTGTTTTCAAAGTTGGACCTGGCTAGTGCTTATCATCAAATAGAGTTGCATCCGGATTCATGTGCCTTAACTGCTTTTGTATCTCCCATTGGTACGTTTCAGTACCGGAGAATGCCGTTCGGATTAGCCTCCGCAGCATCAGTTTTTCAGAGGGTCATGCAAAACATGTTAAAAGGTGTGGAAGGTGTCATTGTCTTTCAAGATGATGTCCTTATTTACGCTAAGGATAATGATTCACATGATGCTATCGTCAGACGAGTCCTTGAAATTTTCAAGAAGAGTGGGGTTGTGCTCAAAACTGAAAAATGTAAATTTGCATGTAGTGAAGTTGAATATCTTGGACATTTGTTGACTCACGAGGGTATCAAGCCTAGGCAGGGGTTGATTGATGCAATTTTGGAGGCCCCAGTACCGGAAGATAAGAAAGGGGTAAAGTCTCTTTTAGGTCTCCTAGAATATTATTCAAAGTTTGTTCCAAATTACGCATCAATAGTCAGGCCCATTAGTGATTTGCTAAAGTCTTCAAGTAAGTTTATGTGGTGTGTTGAGTGTGACCAGGCTTTTAGCAAAGTTAAAGAGGTTTTAAAAAAAAGTGATGCTCTCACCCCATTTGATCCGGATCTACCATGTTGTGTAACTGTTGATGCCAGTCATAGAGGTTTGGGTGCCATGCTTATGCAACAGAATGGGAATGTTGAGAATACTGTTGCTTTTGCTTCAAGGGTGCTCAGGAGTGCAGAAACGCAGTATTCTGTGATTGAGAGGGAACTTCTTGCTTGCTTATGGGCTATTGAAAAATATCGACCTTACATATGGGGAAGACGTTTTAATTTGCTAACGGATCACAAACCTTTGGTTGCCATATTGTCAGCTGGGCCAAGTAAGTGTTGCACTCCAAGAATCACGAGGATGGTTAGCAAACTTCTTCAATATCAATTTGAGGTCCATCATGTTTCTGGGGGTAAGAATATCAGGGCAGATTTTTTATCTCGCTTTCCTCAGAGCAGTGGACATAGTGAAGGGACCAGTTTTCAAGATCTAAATGATGAGGACAATGAAGATTGTTTGGTGGCCTCAATAGATATTCCAGTTCTTGCGGTTGGTTCTGAATCTGATTGGAGGGCAGCATTGTTGGGTGATTGTCTTCTTCAGGAAGTGTGCCAGCTGGTCAGGGATGGGTGGCCAAGTGAGAAATCTTTGTCTGCATCACTACAGCCATATTGGAAGGTCGAGTCAGAGATTTCAGTGGAAGACGGTTTATTGATGAGATGTGACAAGCTCATACCACCTCATTCCTTGAGGGTCAACATTATTAAAGAGGCTCATGAGGGACACCTGGGTATCACTCTTACCAAACGACGAGTTCGTCAGGACTTTTGGTGGCCCAGAATGGATGTTGAGATCTCTACTATGGTTGAAAACTGTCCGGTGTGTCAGACATCAGAGAAAAGCTTGAAAGTCTCCGCTCCACCTTTACACCCTATCGAATGTCCTTCAGGGCCATGGGTTAAAGTGGGTATCGATATCATGGGGCCGTATGAGATTCTTCCTCTGGGAATGAAATACATTTTAGTGGTAATGGACTACGCGTCCAAGTGGCCTGAGATCAAGGTAGTCAGGGAGGCTAATTCCTCTTCTCTTGTCAAGTTTCTCAAGGACATATTTTTGAGGGAAGGGTTCCCACAATTCCTGGTTTCTGACAATGGGACCCAATTTCTGAGTGAAGAATTTGAGTCTTTCTTAATGCTTAGTGGCATTAAACATCTCAAAAGCTCACTTTATCATCCTCAAACCAACGGCCTCGTCGAGAGAATGAATAGGGTTGTAGGTGAGTGGGTCAAGTGGGCAGTTAATGGGAGACATGATGTGTACAAGGCGCTTGAGAGTATGTTGTGGTTCTATAGAACTGCACCTCATTCGTCTACAAAGGTTTCTCCTTTTGAGTTGTTAAGAGGTAGAAAAGCTAACACGAGTTTCCGTCCAGGTTGGATGGGTAAATGGGTGGAATCGCTGTGTGATGTTGAGGTGCTTATGGGTAAAGTCAAAATCAATTCTGATTTTGCTCAAAGAAAAGAGAAAACATGGTTTGATAACAAGAAAAGTGTAAAAATTGTTGCTCTTGCTGTGGGGGATTTTGTACGTATTAAGAGTCCGGTGCACACCAAGAAGGGACATTCAAAGTTTGGAGATCCAGTCAAGGTTATTCGCATTTACAACAATGCTGCCCAGGTTGAAGGTGGTTGTTGGTGGAATCTGTCTAGACTTATTAAAACGAGATCTTGCCCTTCTTTTAAAGATTCAAGTGTGTCGTGCAAAGCACACACCACTTCCAAATTTCTTACTGGACAACGTAGAAAGAGTTCAAGAATTCGTGTTACTCCTCACAGGTTTCGTGACTAAAGTTTTATGTTAGTTTTATTAATTGTATTATATGTTTAGTGTTTTAGTTTTAGTTTATCGGGAGGAAAGGAGATATGTTATATGTTGTAGTCAATGTTAAGTAACCCTGAGTCATTCACCTGCTCCTAGTTGAGTGTGTGTGTGATGTCAGCTCATGATGTCATTGTTAGAATGTTATAATTCAACTGAGCATACTGACTGATGGTGAAGATGGTTGGCAGTTCAAGAGCTGTGTAGTCTTCAACTTCAATAAATTCACTTTATTTCTACCTGCTCCTGAGTGAATTACTACACCTATCTGGATGGCCACGCGGGTACAAGTGGCACTGCTGCAGGAAACACATATAAATCCACGGTCCCCTCACGCCTTTGCATTTAAGTGGGTGTGTGTTAGGGTCTTCTCTTCGTATTCCTCATATGCTCGTTGTACAGCTATTCTGG
The DNA here is from genome assembly GCF_964204655.1 of Triturus cristatus. Classification (NCBI taxonomy): domain Eukaryota; kingdom Metazoa; phylum Chordata; class Amphibia; order Caudata; family Salamandridae; genus Triturus; species Triturus cristatus. The sequence continues at coordinate 921,316,667 of NC_140594.1, forward strand.
TTAAAAAACAGACACCTTTTGTGCTGGCTGGCACGTTGGAGGACCCGCAGGGGAGATACGCAGTTGTCTGGGGGAGGCTGGGTAGGGACTCGGTGATGATTGCTAATTGTTATGGACCCAATGTCGATACTCCCGAGTTCTTTACTAATTTATGGGGGAAGATTGTTGCTCTGGGATCTACTCACATTATCTGGGGGGGAGACTTCAATGTCGCCTTGAATCCTCTGCAGGACAGGTCCAATCCTGCTTCATGTCATTACACTAGGTCTCGGGAGGTGCTACAGGGTATTGTGGAGGAGGAAGATTTAAGTGACGGGTGTCTTCACACTCATGCGCAGGTGATGGAAGGAACCCACTTGACATCCTGCACTGGAACATGGGCTAGGCTCGATTACTGTTTAATATCGAAGAGGTTGGGAACTAGCATACGGGGGGCCGCACATCTGACCATAACCTTCTCTGATCACTGTCCTGTAAGCCTTACAATTGTGCCTCCTGGTTACGACAGGCCCAGACCTACTTGGCGGATGCAGCCTCGCGCCCTTCTAGATTCAGTGTTTCAGACTGAGCTTGGGGAAGAAATCCGGGATTTTTTCCTTCGTAACAAAGGGTCAGTCAATAGCATAGAGGCTATTTGGGAGGCCTTCAAGGCCACTATCCGGGGGTATTGTATTTCCAAAAGTGTTGGTGTCCTACGAGATATACAGTGCACACTCAAGAAACTTGAGCAGGATTTAAAAGGGCTGGAGGATCGAATGGCACGTGGGGAAGCAGGTCAGATGCACGCTGACTTCAGGGAGAAGTTATCTGAGTATGAATATACTGCTGCAAGGGAGGTTAAGTTTAAAGGACGATACTGGGTGGCTCGTAGTACGGCGAGGGAGAACGTCCTGGGAGGCCCTTGGCCGAAATTACACGGGGTCCGCGATTTACCACGCAGGTATTAGAAATAGAAAAACTTGGGGGTCAGATCTGTCGGGATACTCCTGGAATCCTTGATGCATTCACCTCGCACTATGCTACATTATACACCTCGCAGCGTCAGGGCATGGTGGAATTGGATGCGTTCATGGGGGATCTAGCGTTATGCTGGCTCAGTGATGCACATAGGGAATTCCTGAGTGCACCATTTGAGATTGATGAGATTAGGGATACCATGTCGTTGCAGAATGGGAAGGCATCTGGATTAGATGGCCTTCCGGCGGAATTTTATAAGAGTTATATAGACATTATGGCACCAGTACTCAAAGAGGTCTTCGAGGAGTCCCTGGAGGTTGGTATGCTTCCAACTTCAATGAGGGAAGTATTGATAATGTCACTGCTGAAGCCGGGCAAACCCGGCAGCTCCTGCGATTCCTTTAGACCTCTATCGCTCTTAAAGTGCGACACTAAGATACTGGCCAAGGCCTTGGCTAATCGCTTAGCGCTACTGATGGACAGGATTGCTCTCCCTGATCAATCTGGTTTTGTTCCTGGTCGGGCCACTACTCACAATTTGCATACTTCGTTCTCGCTGATACAGAATGTAGCTCCGGACTTCCCACTTGCTGCCGTATTATTAGATGCCACTAAGGCTTTTGATTCTGTGGAGTGGGATTATCTATTTGGTGTGCTACAGAAGATGGGATTCCCCAAATTATTTATTTCATGGATACAGTTGTTGTACTATCAACCCACTGCAAAGGTGCTGATAAATGACCATATATCCCCATCTTTCCCTATATCGAGGGGCACCCGGCAGGAGTGCCTGCTCTCTCCATTGCTGTTTGCTATTGCGATTGAGCCGCTTGCATGTTGGCTACGTCAGAAACACCAGGATAAGGCCTTTCGGTGTTATCAGCGATTTTTCTCAGTTTAGTAGTAGTATAGTTAGGACTCCTAACTTTAGGACTCCTAAATGCCATCTGTGAATACTGAATGTCTTAAAATTAGGATTTTTCTCAATTTAGTAGTAGTAAAGTTAGGACTCCTAACTTTAGGACTCCTAAATGCATTCTCTGAATACCGAAAGCCTTAAAATTAGGATTTTTCTCAGTTTAGTAGTAGTAAAGTTAGGAGTCCTAACTTTAGGACTCCTAAACTGTGAAAAATCCTAATTTTAAGACTTTCGGTATTCACAGAAGGCATTTAGGAGTCCTAAAGTTAGGACTCCTAACTTCTGTGAATACCGAAGTGAGTAAGTGTCTTCTGTGAATATCAAAATGAGTAAGTGCCTTCTGTGAATACGAAAATGGTAGTAAGTTTAGGATTTTGTCTTAAGTTAGTTCTGTGAATCGGGCCCTCTGTACCCATGCGAGGGATCCATTGATAGCACTGCTCGGCTATACTGCACAAATCCCCAATAAATGTAGGAAATTTTGTGCGGTAGCTTTGTTGCTTGCCAAACGCAGAGTGGCCTGCCGATGGGGCAGAGGACGAGCCCCAAAGTTCAAGGAGTGGTTACTAGATCTTTTATATTGTCAGGAACAGCTCTCGGTGTATGCTGAGACACAACCGCTTGCCTCTAGGCCCAAAGACATCTGGGGTCCGCTTCAGGCCTTCCTTCTTCAGCAACGGGAGGAGGACATGAGCGTCTGTGCTGTGGGTGGCTCGTGAGTGGAGTGTGGGATGTTTGGACGCTTTTGATGCACTAGCTCTCCTATTTTAGGTGGGGGGTCCCCCCTCTTGTGGGTGTGTGAGGATACGGTACTTATGCTCAGTTCTGCTACTGATGGACGATGGACTTCTGAGCCCTATCAGCATTATTACAGTTATTCAGATGTGGTGTACGCACTAGACTCGATAGCAGCTTTGAATAATCTATGATTGCCGTGATTATTGTCCTTTTAATCAGAGGAATGTATATGGAATTATATATTGATGTGTCATGACTGTAATACGGATGTCCAGCTGTACTGTTGTGTTATAAGCTTTAAAAAAAAAAAATTCCAAAAAAAAAAGTACAGAATGTTATCAGGAAGCATTGGGACATACTGAAATCAAGGACTTTTTCACCCCCCCCATTTTTCGTATTTAAACGCACCCAAAAACTTAGGGACCACCTTGTCCACACTAGACCCAAACCACAACTTACACGACAGCCTTCTCTATGGATCTTACCACCTGTAGTAGGCCATTTTCCCTGTGGTTCCTGCTCCGCATGTGCCGAAACCTCCACCTCCAAACAGATAGACTTAGGACTGACCACTCCTTGGCGCCAAACTAGACACACCAACTGTAACACCCACAACTGTGTCTACACTATCCTTTGCCCCTGTAATAAAAGATACATCTGCATGACAACCAGACCAGTCAAAATAACAATTGGTGAACATAAAAGTACTATCAGAAGGGGCAGGACCAACAGCAAACTACTCAACCACTTCTTAGAACAAAAACACTCTGCAAACAGTATCAAGTGGACCATCATCGATTCAAACCCGAACTGGACCAAAAGAACCCTGCTCAGGCAGGAAAAACGCTGGGTCCACAAACTTAAATGCGACACCATGGGGCTCAACGACGAGATCCCCTGGGTCGAACTTATTTTCTGACAAACACCTGCCATATTTCCATGACTTTTGCCCCACCTGTGCATATATTACATATTTTAAGGTCTGGTACCCTGATTTTTTCACATCTGTTTCACATTCCATGTATCATGCGCTGCCAGTGGCCCACCCTTCCTACTGTCCCATATATTTTTTTCATATATATTTTTTTCCCTTGTACCCTGGAATACTGTGTCCTTGTGAAATAATGTGCCCATCTTGATTTCAACTTACATTATGGACAAGATGGCCACCCATTTTTCTACATCTTTTTACATTATTTCTAGCGCGTTTACCACTCGTTCCCTCGCCACCCCGGAAGTAATTATTTTGGGTGCGCGCCCCCCGTGCCCTCCCGGCCCCTATCTAACCTCATTGAGATTAGATTACATACTGCCTGTGTGTTTATACCACTTTGGTAACCCCGAATCGGCTATTTGATCAGTTCCCCCCACTGCGTTACCCTTTACCACAGCAGGCTATGATGGCCGCCCTTTTGGAATAACACTCCATGTCATCTTCCACATGCACCTTCGTGCATGCGCCATAATACCTCGACCCCGCGCCGCACCCGGTCACTACGTAGCAAGCGGAAACTATGCCCCACCCACACCACATGGCCGGCGCCCACTGTCACGGGTATATTTGGACCATCATTTTTACCCTCCTCATTCCCGGCACGCAACATAGGACGGGTAGGTCTTCCATCCCGTTGACAGGTGAGCAAACGTGAGTACAATACCTTACCCGCTGTCCTTAGCGACACGCTTTTTGTTATCAGGACCCATTACCTGCTCACCACGCTCCCCAACCCTGTTTGTTTTCATTACATTCTATTCAGTTTCTCGGCCTGTTACCTAGACGATGTCGATGTCCGGAGTTCAGGGGTAGGCAATTTCATACGCATGCTTCTGTTTGTTTGTCTTTTAATGCACACCTTACCTGACTAGTCGACATAAACGCACCTTTCCGGATCATGTGTGTTTTACACACCTGCATACAACGTGTATGTGTGTCACGAGAAGCACTTCATTCTAGAACGTATCCGTCTAGTTATAAAGATTGCTCCCTCTATCTCTTTTAGCACCACCACAGTAGGCTCTATGCCTACTAAGTTCATCTTTCTTTGTTCATCCCTATGGTCCATTCTCCTGGTATGTCCCTTCAGATGGCATCACGCTTGGCACGATCACCGGGCTCTTCAGAATTGAACTTGCCTCAAGATTAATCCCCCCCTGCATGGTGACCATTTGCACAGAGGTATCTCACCTCTCCTATCGATTGATTCATTTGGACAGCATGTTAGTGTGCATATATCCCAAACACTGCACACTTTTATTGTTTCCATTTTTTCATGTTGTATCGAAACAGTCTCTGTCAATTACCAAACGACCACTTAACTGATACAATTTTGTATGTTTTGTTATTTTCCCTTTCTCTCCTCCTTGTTTTCGACCAGGTTGGTTATCGGTTCCTAGAAAAAGAGTGCCTTGCAGCGCTTGGACGCATTCTCCTTTACAACAAGGCACCACAGGTTCACAGGCTTTTCCTGGAAACTGTCCTTTCCTTTCTGTCACCACTACACTCTCACTCACTACACTGGTCCTGACGAAGCGCCATAGGATCCCTTATGGACCATTACCGAGCACGAAACATGTTGACCCCATTTCAGCGATACTTTTGACACCACAGCACCATCCTGAGAGCAGCGGCTAGTTACTCATCCACCCTCTACATTCTTTCCAAAGAGGTACTCCAGTATCCACTCCATTTTTTAGCCTCTCTATTTGGACCCGTGAATAAAAACTTAGGTTCAGGGTTCCATTTAGTTATTTAACACACCCACTCACCTTTCCTCCTTTGGCCCACACACCCGCATGCACAACTGCAGCGACTCCTCAAAAGATCTCCGCCGAAGAGCCCTCCTGCAGGGTCCGTGAGGGATTGCAGCGCCACCCCCACGAGGAGCAACGCTCTATGATGAAGCATGACACCCGCAAGGGTGTGTGAGGGCACTAAATACTCAAGGAGTAATTCCCCTTTCACTTTCATTGACTTCCAATTATGAAGTCTTTGGTACCCTTTTCTGGTCTCCCCCTCCCATTCTTCTTAGGAACAGCTACCCCCCTAGTATATACATTTAATTCTATAGGAGCATGGGTACTGGGCCTTTTTCTAATCTCAGCTCCTAGTCCCCCATCTCCTTGTTTAACCATTAGGAAGATGGGTCCCTACTTGGACAGCGGCCAGCCATTGCCAACTAGAGACCCCCATTTCTAACAATGCAAAAACCATGACAATTAAGACCTCAGTTTCTAGCCCTGCATAGATACCAATGCTAATAACAAGGGAAGTGAAAGTGAAAATGCCAGGGTCAGTCTAGCTTCAGCTACGGCACAGGGAAAGCCCCACAGGACAACAATAAAGACAGAGGAAAATCTGGACCCTCTTCCAACGCAACATCAGAACAAAAACATGGAATCCGGCACAGAATGCTCCTCCGGCTACTGCCCCCAGAAAGCTTAGGGTCCCAAGTCACAAAGGAAGAATTCGGCAGCATCCCTGGTCCTTCGGTCAGAAATACACAGGGGAGCACTCTCCCAGAGCAACCCCAGCCTGGCAACCAACACACTCCAGTATTACACTCTTTACCCCAGAGTTTGAATCAAAAGACAACTGCAATACTCTGAATAGAGGGATCATTCTTCAACTACTGGCTACTATAGCAACTCTAAAGAGACATCAACACAACCAATTTCCTCTCTATAGAATTTACAAAGGCTGATTGGGTGCCAGGTAGGGAATCCACCAAATCCACCTGGGGTTCAATCCAACTATCAAATAACGTACTGAATGAATAGGAAATATTTAAAACATGGGGCATCCGCATTTCACCGTACCACAACATTGGATACCCCATCCTACTACTTGCTACCAAGCAGCTGGGATCCATTGACAACAGTGAAAATACATCATATGTACTTAGGGGAGGGAGCATTAGGTTGGACGCCCCAAAGGGAGCAGGCACTTAGCGCCCAAACATGTCATAAACAGCATCATCCCATGTGTCCGGCGACCCTGATCAACACAATTACAAACCACTCCACACAAAAAGCTGCCATACCAGGACAAAACAAATTTGAGATTATGCTCATGGAACATCAACGGGCTGAACAGTAAGGCAGCAGATCCTGAGTTTATAACATTCCTCAAATCCTTTGACATCGTCCTACTGTTGGAAACATGCTCAACAGATCCCTTTCAACTACAAGGGTACATCTGCTTCCACACTCCAGCTCTGAGGAAATCCAAATACACTCATCTTTCAGGGGGGCTAGCCACTTGCATTTCTATAACAAAATTTGACTCTGGAAGGGACATTTCATCTCCCCAACCATCAGTATACTCAGCCAAGTTACACCTAAACCTTAAAGGGTCCAAGGATGAGGTGCTAATTGTTAGCACATACATAAATCCAAAATGGAAAAAACAGAAATCAAGATATCTAGCTGACTATCTGCTCTCAATTATAAGCTCGCAGAATACTTCCAACCTCATCCTCTCTGGGGATTTAAATCAACAAATCCTAGGTTCATCAGAAAATGAGGATATTCAAGCTTTGTCCTTCCACTGGAACATACCAACCCAAACTAAAAGCAACCTTGGCAGACCAACCAAGATGGGGAGGAATCTGCTAGAAGACCTGGAACTCAGCAATCTAAGGGCACTGAATGATAGATTTCTCGACAACTCCCCTCCTGCCACTTCATTTGATTTGGAAACTATAAATTCAACTATAGACTATACTTTAGGCTCCCTTCTACTCTTTCCCATGTAAGAGGATTATGCTTAGGCGGTAAAGGGGACAGTGACCATCGACCCAGGAAGTTTCATTTCAAACAATTCCGCATAAATTTTCACCTACTTTAGCCGACAGTCACGCATTTCATAAATAAACTTAAAACAAATCAAGTCATCTCTAGTAAACTCTGAGGAGGTCCTCCAGGCTGAAAAAACACTCTTAAATGACCATGCTGATTCTACTGACAACCCAATTAGTACATGGGGAACTTTCATAGCCAAACTCTCAAATTCCTTTTCATATACAGGCAGATATACCTCACCCAATGATCCTATGGACGAGGGGAGGGCCCAGAGAACACAGCGGATCGAACTGAAACTACAAAAAATAGAATAAACTAACTTCTCAGACCACTAAGGCATCACCCCAGAGATGAGAACCGAAATCTACTATTACGCCAACAGAAAGGCATAGTTAAGAAACTTAAGTGGGACATCAACATGACCAATGAAAATGAATTCGGGCCAAAACTCCACTATGACTCCCAAGCAAACAACAGCACACGCTTCTGTGTTACTGTCAATAAAATTTTGCACCCGGCCCATGGAGGACTAACATCACACATTACAGAGGATTCATGGATAACCTTTCTGGAATCTCACTTCAATCAGCAAACGCCTAGATCAAATACAAACCTGGACTTCTGATTGATACACCCTACCCAAATTGAATGGAACTCAAAGAAGTGGATAAAGGAACCGGGACAACAATTATTATGAAGCAAATCTCGAAAGGAAGGAGAGAAGGGGCTCCGGGGTCAAATGGGATTCCACCACCCCTTTTTAAACAAGATCCTGAGTCTTGGTCAGATATACTGACCACTCTCTTTCATAGCATCAGACAGTCCAGGCACCTACCAGCTTCATGGAAGGGTTCTATAATTTCCCAGATATACAATACCGGTTATAAAACCTCCCCAAAAAACTATTGTCTGATTGCACTACTGACATAGAGGCAAAATACTTCGCTGGTACTCTACTGACAGAGCTCCAGGACTGGGCAAAAGAGAAGGAAACAGTCTCCCCTTATCAAACAGGGTTCTGCAAAGATACAGGAAACTCAACCATCATGCTAACCATGTCAAGGCAAAATCAACAAAACAGGCGATTCATTTTTGTTTCATCGACTTCAAGGTAGCCTTTGATAATGTTAATCGAGCAAGACTGTGGAGGAAACTGGCGATTTGGGGAATCCCGTCAGCTCTCTTGAAACTTCTAATATATCTCCACACCAACACATGGGTACAGGCAAACCTAGGCAATGGCAACACATCTTTCGAGGTGCATATTAACCTCGAAAGGGGTCAAACAGGGCTGTGTGCTTGCACCAACACTGTTTAACCTGTACATGGCAGATATGACATCAGCTCTAAGTCGTGCAACACGCATGCTCCTTTTCTAGGTGGCAAAGCTATTTTCAGCATCTCGTACTGATGATGTGGTCCTGGTAAGTCACACCCAAGTTGGCATGCAATGCTTACTCAACAAAATGCATGAGTACACTGTGGAAAATGACCAAGAAGTGACCCTTAACCAAACAAAAACTTTTACAATCAAAAACAGTAAATGATGGTCTCATACTTGATACCTGGAGAAAACACCAATTGTTAACACCCCCTCCTATAAATACTTAGGTGTAATCATCGATATGGGCGGTCAATTTGCCAACCAACTCGATACAATCAGAAGGAAGGGGATGGCAATAGCAACAACATTAAGACAGTTAGAAACAAAACTCACAGGCCCTATCCTTTCCCCCCTCCTCCAGGTAGCTCATGCCAAAATTCTACTCACCAATTGCCTATGGCAGGGAAACATTGAGGGGAAGGGACTCAAATCTTTGGGATACCACCAAGGTCAGGGCCAAAAGAGTCATGCTTAACCTTCCATCTTATGCCTCACCATCGCAGATTCGGTTAGATTTCTGCCTAACTAAAAATTCCTGGCAAGACAAGGCTCCTACATAACCTGCAGGCATAAAATAAAGAATTCTTCCCTCAATACATTGAACCACCAGCTCTGGCAAGAACTCTGTTACATATCCAATTTGCCGACCAGACAATACTTAGAGGACTCACTGGCCACCACTGGGCTATCTGACCTATGGGAAACCCAAATCACCCACTCGGCTTTCAAGCAAGTAGTAAAAAAAGTGATAAAGAAAATCTCCCTTGTAGAAGACAAAGCTAACTTGCTCAAAGGAGTCATGCCTGGATGACAATGAGTGGCTACAAATCATTTGGAGCACAGACATATTTCAACCTGGGGTATTCCAGGAAAACAAAAGAACAATTTTTAAAATGCAGGGTAGTAATTCTGGCAGCTACTCTACACCTTCCACAATGGCAGAGGGGGCAATTTGCCAGCACATGTCGACTATGTGAAAATGGTATTGAGGACATGGCGGGCTTAATCTGCTCCTGCATCAACTTAATGGAAGAAAGGTTAACTTTACTCGAATCACATTTTAATGAACATGATATTCGGACCCAGAAACAGGCTGTGATGGCATGCTCAAACTTCAAGGACCCGCAGCTAAATGGGAACCTAGTGGAATTTTTGACACTAGTAGTAACCAAGCAGGGAAATTCTACACTCCTTTTAAATGCACAACTAGCACAAAGGAGTTTTAACTCCCAACAACAGAAAACTTTAGGCCCAACCATACCTACCTCTTCGTGACACGCTCCAGCGCGTTCAATGCTCAAAAATAATTTTTTAAAAGTAGCATGCTGAGCAAGTCGTTGCTTCACTAGAGACTTTCATGGCTTTTATAAACTTACTTTTAAAAAATGTCTTCATTTTTTCTTCCTCAATATTGTTCCTCCTGCCTTCTTTTTTCCAAACAGCATGAATTGTGAGTGTTTTTTTCTTTTGAAATGGTTTTAATTGATCAAATACATTAAACAACTTACTAGTCACTTTACTAATATGTGCTCTTTCATAATTAAATTATAAGGCTCAGCATATGTGTCCACCTCATTACCTTTTATCCAGCCTTCTAATGCCTTGATTGAACACTCCACAAAGTCTACCCATGTCTACCTCTGGATTGTATGGGTATCCCTGAATATCAGCCTATACTCCTCTGTGGTGAGTCCAAACACTTTAATGAGTGTCTCCTTCATATGCTTGTAGGACATCTTCTTTAAGGGTCAGACATCTATCTATGCCCTTGACTGAGAATGACCCCCACAATAGTGACCTATCCTCCTCATTTTGCAGGCCTTCTCCCTTGTATCATTTTTGTTGCTGCCACCATCTATGGGTTTAAAACCCAACTTACCCCTTCTTATCTCACAGGCCAGTCTCCTTTCCTCAAATTCAAGGTTTCTCTCTTCCAAGAAGCTTTGGGCCGGCCTGTCCTCAAGGAATTCTACCACCTTACCAATAGGGGGAACACTAGAGTGACTCCTGTCACTTTCCACTGGTTAAGGGGGTCTGGGAATGGTGGTGAGCAAGGCCTTTACCATCCTCTTTATATTCAACAATTTGGGCTAGATCCTTACCCTCTTCAGGTTCTCTGTACCATGTCATTCTCTTTCATAAGAGCTGAGGAACCTCTCGAGGTCCTCCTTTTTAGCTTTAAACTTAAAGCTAACGCCCCTACCTTTGTTGAACGTTCTTAGATCCATGATCCTTAGAGCAGCGATGACTACCAGGTCGAGATTCTGAGCAGACTACATTGTGCCTAGACTCGCCCTAAGTGCTCCAGGTATGCCCAGTCGTGGATCCTAGGCTCACTGTGCCACTGGAATCAAGCTATCCTGGCTGAAGAGGGGTAAAACCCTGAAAACGGTCCTAGGATGCTTGTTTCCGGTCCAGGGAGGAACCTGGCTTGGCAGTTCGGGCTGGACTGTTCCCATGAGGCACATGGTCAAGACTGATTTGCATATGGCCAGGGCTAAACTGGGGTGGCATGGTATGCAAAAGAATGATGGATTTAACCCAGATCTCTTGACTGGGGGTGAATGTTTTGATTTTTTCTGCATTCTGTCCATCAATTGTGTGTCTTTTGCTTTTTATGAAGTCATTTTGGTGGATTTCCAACGCACAATTAACCTATGTGGTGCTAAAAAACACAGGTTCAGGACCCACACCGCTGGGCAGCAGTGCAGGAAAGTGGAACATTATGTAGTATGGTTGGGTAAATATACCGTCCAATATTATCACTATGCCTCAAAGATGATCCTTGGATTCACATCACTAAATCCTTAGCTCAGTACTGGTAGTGTGGCAAAGAGCAGTCAGACTTAGCTGGAGGAACATGGGTTAAGCATTTTAAAGTACCATTATGGATCAGAAGTAATTGAGATAACTCGGGAGAAATCCAAAACCAATTTATAAAAATAGAGCTTACTGTTATATAGATTTAGACACCAAAATGAACCTTGTAGCATACATATACCTGGAGATATGCATTTTCAAAGTAAAGAAAAATAAGTGCATTAAATATAGCTGACATTTAACATTGCTGTCAGTGGCAAATACTACTATTGACAATTGGTCGCTTAAGGGTTGATTTGCTTTCCACCATCAGTGGTAGAGGTGGTGGAGGTCCCAGGACCAGGTCACTTCAACTATTCCCACAGAGATGGTGCTGCCAGAAAGGGGATGTAAAACTACAATAGCATTGAGTTAAGGGGGTAGGTTAATAGACTGGTGACCAACAAGCCTTGTTAGTGGTGATAGTAGCTTAAAAGAACTTCAAAGTCTGGAAGATCAGCGGAGTGTGGCAGCTGCTTGAAACTTTGGTGAAAGCCAGACTACAACTTCCACAATGCATTGCACCATTTAACTTTGGGCCATCCCTCGGCGGGTCCCAGTGGCCATTAATTCTTTAGTTCCTTAGCATCGTTATACCTTCACTTTGTAGATGACTTGTCCAACCTGTCCAGAGGAGTCTAAGGGTGCTTCTTGCTTCTACAGGGGTCCCTCTGCCTGGGAATGATGGCCAAGGACAAATGTCAACCAAACAGTACCAAGCAGTGTTGTCACAGGTTCAGGGTATCCTTTTCTTTGTTTGTGCTAGCCTTGTTGTCAGTAAAATTGGGTTTTGGGTGTGTTTCCTTGAAGTAAGTCAATCAGAACTGATGTTCTGGTATCAGGGGGTGTCCCTTAACTCATGGATTATGGGGAGTTAAGGGTGTTGGAGCTAATGGACAGCCTATACCTTACAGCTAATCCACACCTGAGGTGACAACATCCATTAGTGTAGGTCACCTTTTTTCTTTTTAACACAAACCTTATTGCATTTTTATTTTAGAAAAATAGACACCATTAAAGGATAATGATGTCCATCACAGTAGTACATATCATTGAGTGCAAGACATAACACATTATCAAAGTGGGCACTTTACACCACCGTTGAGCATGTGCCGGATCATGTACTGATAATAACCATGGATGAAAAATCACTTACTTGAATATCAAACATCACCCACCCTGATCCCTACCCAAACTTGAAGCTTCTGTGTCTCACTGAAGTGCCATCAATATAAGAAGAAGGAGCGAGGAGGGGGAAGGGGGTGAGAGTGCCCATGTGGGTGTAGTGTAAAATGTTTATGAACCTTGTGAACATTGGTGATTATAGGAGCCACACCCTAGTGTTTCAGAGGTGAAGCATAATACTAACCCAATGAAAACACGCTCACTGGGAACCTATTGTACGGCTGGGAGACGAATCTTGTGTTTTAAAGCTCTGCAATAACAAATACCATTCTATTAAGATTGGGGTTTTACGGAGTCCTATATATTCTTCCTGTCTAAGGGCTCCGCTTTCGGCGAAGGCCCAATGGCAGAGGTTTGCCCGCCGGTCTAACTACCTAGGGGCTTTTGGGGATTTCCAGCTCTTAGTACAAAGGTGCTTTGCCAATAGTAGTGCCAGATTTGCGAAACGGGCCCCCACCTTGGAACCTCTAGGACCACTGCGCAGTCCCAGTATACAACTTTCCATATTGTCCCAGGAGGAACGGCCTATGACCACAGTCGGTGCTTTTGTTATTCCTGTCCAGTAGTCTGATAGTTGTAGGCTGCCCACAGCATGTGAAGCAAGCCAACCTCCTCCACCCTATAACTGATTAATTTTATATGGTGTTAAATATTCCCTATGTAAAATGGCAAATCGAATACATTTAAATCTCGAATTACAAGATACCTTCTTGGGGTATTCCAGCAATTTTGCACATTCTTTGTCAGAAAAGACTCTACCGTAGTCTGCCTCCCACTTCTCTTTTAGTGATATAAATGGTGACATGAGATGGCCACAAAGTCCTTTATATAGCCAACTACTAAATGTTGCCCATGTCCCATTGTGTGCAATGCTCTCAATAATATATACATATGTGGTTCCTGATCATCAATTGCCCAATGTTGACATACAAACCTTTAGGAGACTGGTGTGTGTTAGGAAAAAAGTGTCTGGGAGGTTATATGTGTATCAAATCTTCGTGGGACATGAGAGTATTATCTGTGAACAGGTCTCCGACTCTGGTGACCAGTCCCTGCTCCAATGGTGTAAGTCACCTACTAGTTTGTGTGCAGAGGCAGTGGGGTGGTCACGTAGAGGCATGTTGGGAGCATAAGGTGTTTGAACTGAGGAATATCTCAGGGCCAGCTTCCAATACGACAGCACAATACGCAACAGCAGTGCATGTGTGAGTAATGTCAGGACTCAGAGGCATAGCAAATTATGGAGTTGTCAACGTTCCAGTGGTGCCACGGTAAAATCTATTTCTAACAGGTTGTGACCAGAGAGCCAACCACCGCAATTCCCTGGCTATACAGTGCGCCTTAAAATCAGGCGCACCCAGTCCTCCCCAATCTGTTGTTCCCGGAGCTTTGCTAAACTGACTCTATGACATGATTGACTCCATAATAGTGTGTTAAGTTGCTGGCATATCCCTTTAGGAATCACAATAGGTAAGTTCACAAAATTGCATAGTAGTCATGGCAACATTACCATTTTGGCTAGGGCTAGTCGACCAGCCACAGTTAAAGGCAATGTTGTTCAATAAGCCACCTGTGCTTTAAGCGCTGTAATTGCACGTGAGAGGTTGCCTTCAAATAAATCAGGGCTATCACTATAGTTTTGTACCCCAAGATATCGGAAAGTGGTAGGGGCTTCTGGAATCACATATTCCCTGAAACTCAGGCCAGGCTCAGCATATCTACTAGTAAAGGAGGAATATGCAAGTTTACATTGCATGCGGTACAACAACCGCGTTGTTTCAATGCATACTATTACATCGCAATTTGGTTCAACGACTTGCTATAGGGGGCGCACTGGATTTAGGAATAATATAAATTACTATTCCAACTCGAGCGTGTGCAACAGTAGGGAAGGTGATGGAATAGTAAATTATACTATTCTTTAGTTTAGAGCGACCCTTATCGCAAGTCGTAGAAACGACTTGCGTTGTAATGATTAGACTGTAACAACGCGGTCATTGAAACAACTGCATTGTAATCGCATGCAATGTAACCACTGCTTCCCGTAGAGGAGTATGCATTAGATTTGTCTACATTGACGTGGAGGCCGGAGAGGGTCCCAAAGGTAGATAGCAGTTGGGCCATTTCTATCTGCTTTTCACGGATATCTTTGAAATACAAGATCATGTGGTAAGCATAGATAGAAATGGTATGAATTATATTACCCACTGGAAACTCCTTATGAATTGCTGTCTGAGTCTGTGTGCTAGAGGTTGGGGGCCATGGATAAAGAAAAGGGAAAGGGATACCCCTGCCGAGTACCATGTCCTACCCAGTAGGATTGGGAGATATAAAGCCCTAATCTGGCAATTGCTGTGGGGCAGTATATAATAACCATCTAATACAGGCCTGGGGTATCCCGATCCATGACAATATAGCAAACATATAGTCCCAATTTAAGGAATCAAATGCCTGGCGGATGTCTACGGAGAAACATCAAGCATGGGGATAAATACGTTGACTGGCCTCCATGATCTGAAACAAGCGTCTTATATTTAACGAAGTGTTACTGTGGGGTAAGAATCCGCACTGATCAGTATATATTAAGCGATGGGTGCAAAGGAAGCAGACTACAGGAGAGGATCTTGTTAAGTATCTTACACTCTGTTTTTAGTATTAATAGTGGACGATGGACGATCAATCAATTCACATGGGGATTTTCCAGGTTTTAGTAGTGATGTGTCTAAGGCTATTCTGGTGGAGGAAGGAAGTAGAGCTACAACCAGGGATGTATTAAACAGATTCTCTAACTGGGGGACCAGCTGTGCATAGTAAGTGGTATAGAATTCCATCCAGACCCTTTCACAAACTGTGATCTTTTTATGTGCTCATTCCTTCAGGCTGCCCTGATTTCATTCACAATAATAGATGCAGAAAAGTCTTCTCTATCTGCCGCTAACACCTTAGGTAAGTTTGCCTGAGGTAGGAACTCCAGGAGCTCCATGGAGACAGGAGCAGGGTGTGTTGAGTATAATTCTGTATAGTAATCATGAACTGCTGTGTTAATTCCAAGCTGTGTATCCACCGTTCCCATCAGAGTATTCATCACAAGTATCAGTGTGGGGGAAAGGTCTAGACGTATCATATGATCCAATAGTGTACCCAAATGGTCAGCATCTACATGTACCATCTGTATATATCGGTGGTAATCTACCACCCGGAAGCCTTTCAAAATTTCTGCATACTGTATCCTTGCCACTTGTAGGTGAGGTGTTGTGTCTGTGTTGTCTGACATCTCGAGGGGGCTCCAGTGAGTCCTCCACTTCTCAGAGCTCACAGAGAAACATCCTCCTGGCCACCACCATGTCATTAATATCTGTACCACAAATTATTACTTTAAAAGCTTCCCATTCTACAATGGGTGAAGAAACAGTGCCAGTGTTAGTCATTTAATATGTATCTATTGTGGTAGCTAGGGTGCAGCAGAAGACCACTTCTTCTAATAAAATGGGCTGTATACACCATGTAGATATCTGTGCTGGTACCCAACCGCATGGCAGCGAAATCTCCATAGCACTGTGATTCGATAGTGTCTTACCTAAATAGTTGGCATGAATTATGTGAGGTTGAAGATGTGTAGGACATAGGAAACTGCCCAATCTTGTATGCAGGGCATGTAGTAGGAATGAAAAGACTATACTCCTCTACCTTCATTACGCTCCCACCACACATCTGACATTTCCCAGTCATCTACCCATTGTTTTAACATCTGGACTTGACGGGCCAGTGCAGTCCCAAGCAGTGGGGAGTGAGATCTATCAAGCATAATATCCAATACTGCATTAAGCCCCCACCCATTACCTAGGGTGAAAGGATCTAGTCTGCCAATACTGCAGATAGGTGTGTATAAAAGACGTCTTGGTCTGTATTGGAGGCAAATATGCAACCCAATACTATCATGTCCCCATCTAGGGTGACCCTAACCAACTTATAGCATTTTCGCGTATCAACCCTTGGGTCGTGGAGCCCAAACGGTATGCAAGCACAGCCCCCGGGAGTTGGCAGAGTTGAAAATGTGGAATAGTTATAGGCCAACTAGTGTTAACCGAAAGGAGAACACTCTGGCATCATAACCGGCTCCTCTGTGGCGCAGGAAGATCTTGCTGGTACCACGGATCAACTGAATACAAGCACGTTAGTTGAGGAAATAGCAGCAAAGCAAGGGGTCGGAGGATACTTTAGACCTAGGGGACAAGTTCTTCTCGGTGACCGATGGCTCTGAACTTAGTCCTTCTGAGGCTGAAGATAGCAGCAATATCCAAATCTCCAGCTCCACCTCTAGCCCTGGCACACTACAGAAAGACACAGTTATCAGAAAAAAGAAACTTCTGAAGAAACAAAGAGACTTACAAACATGGGGAAAAGATGGAGAAGGGCACTCCAGAGGAAGCACGGACCCTACTTTAAAATGGGACTATTCGGCTACTAGGAGAACCTACCCGGATCTTACAGGACAAGAGGAGGAAGCTGCACCCTCTTTAAAAATAATATTTGACTCAATTAAGCAATTACAGGAAGAGACCCGAATGGATGGAAAGAAAAATAGACTGGCAACAAAGAAACTTCAGGGCGCAGTGAGAAAAATGGCCAAGTTTGCATTAGGAGAACATAAATTTTTGTAAACACTTATGCATATTAGATGGAACAGGCTGGACAGACTTAGGTGGAAAAGTTAAATGGTAGCTACCCACCACCATGTAGAGTAGAAAGCAAATTAGTACATTAATTGGATGATGTCACCAGTGATGTTATCAATGTTGTCATTCGAGATGTCATCAGTGATGTCATAAATGATGTCATAGAACATGTAATGAGTAATGTCATATGTGAGGTCATAAGCAGTGCATGGCCGGGGCACAAGTTACTAAATATAACTGGTGAATTTTTTAGTTCAAAACATTAAGGTTATCCCCGGCATATTCACTTGGCTATAATGGTGTAAACCTTTGTTTTTTCCAGTGAATTTCTAAGGTTTTACAAAAAAAACATATCATTTTAACATGCCTAACTGCATTACTTTAACCTTTGTTTTTCAGTGACTATATATGTGTATATATATATATATATATATATACGAAAATAAACATGTACATACTATAATATTGATAAGTATGTGTGTGGGTTTATATATATATATAAAGTTAAGTTGGAAAAAAGGAACGTCATGTGTGGCACTTCACTGTTTGAGCAGTTTCATATGGATATATATATATATATATATATATATATATATATATATATATATATATATATATATATATATATATATATATATATATATATATATATATATATATATATATATATATATATATAAAAATATTACCTATAACATCGAAGCAGGGCTCACTTCAAACGGAACTGCCAAAACCTCCTGAACACTGCTTGGGCACTGAGGAAGGCCGACAGGCCGAAATGCATTTGCCGACAATAAAAGTGGTTCTCTGGATTTCCCCCGTGTGGCCTCTGCTTTCTTCGTGAGGAGGGAGTTTGTGGTGATATTGTGCACGTCGGCCGGAGACGTGATACAGAGGCACCCGCATTGCAAAAGGGTCCCAGCTCTTCTGGCTGCTCTTCGGCGGTTTCTCTGACACTTCAAGGTATTGATAAGCTGGGACACGCCTCAACGCTGTGGAAGGAAAATGGTGGTTGTGAAGTATTCTACTTCACACAGGGCGGGATGCAAGGCCATACCTATCCCCGCTGATTGGTTTCCATGGCACAGAGGTTGATGCGGTTCGGGGACCCAGGGAAGCGCCTGACTAACATCGCAGCAGGACATTGGCTTTGGAAGAATCTCCGTTTGTTTGGCACGCAGTACGACCATTCTCACAATTTCATACCCCACTGCATCACCTACCTGATAGCCAACAGCATTCTGGGACTAGTAGTTCACCATCAATCTCGTGAGCTACTTTGTGTGAGCAGTTTCACCTGTGTGGGGGCGGAGCCAACATTGTCCTATAACATCGAAGCAGGGCTCACTTCAAACGGAACTGCCAAAACCTCCTGAACACTGCTTGGGCACTGAGGAAGGCCGACAGGCCGAAATGCATTTGCCGACAATAAAAGTGGTTCTCTGGATTTCCCCCGTGTGGCCTCTGCTTTCTTCGTGAGGAGGGAGTTTGTGGTGATATTGTGCACGTCGGCCGGAGACGTGATACAGAGGCACCCGCATTGCAAAAGGGTCCCAGCTCTTCTGGCTGCTGCTTCGGCGGTTTCTCTGACACTTCAAGGTATTGATAAGCTGGGACACGCCTCAACGCTGTGGAAGGAAAATGGTGGTTGTGAAGTATTCTACTTCACACAGGGCGGGATGCATGGCCATACCTACCCCCGCTGATTGGTTTCCATGGCACAGAGGTTGATGCGGTTCGGGGACCCAGGGAAGCGCCTGACTAACATCGCAGCAGGACATTGGCTTTGGAAGAATCTCCGTGTTTGGCACGCAGTACGACCATTCTCACAATTTCATACCCCACTGCATCACCTACCTGATAGCCAACAGCATTCTGGGACTAGTAGTTCACCATCAATCTCGTGAGCTACTTTGTGTGAGCAGTTTCACCTGTGTGGGGGCGGAGCCAACATTGTCCTATAACATCGAAGCAGGGCTCACTTCAAACGGAACTGCCAAATCTCCTGAACACTGCTTGGGCACTGAGGAAGGCCGACAGGCCGAAATGCATTTGCCGACAATAAAAGTGGTTCTCTGGATTTCCCCCGTGTGGCCTCTGCTTTCTTCGTGAGGAGGGAGTTTGTGGTGATATTGTGCACGTCGGCCGGAGACGTGATACAGAGGCACCCGCATTGCAAAAGGGTCCCAGCTCTTCTGGCTGCTGCTTCGGTGGTTTCTCTGACACTTCAAGGTATTGATAAGCTGGGACACGCCTCAACGCTGTGGAAGGAAAATGGTGGTTGTGAAGTATTCTAATTCACACAGGGCGGGATGCATGGCCATACCTACCCCCGCTGATTGGTTTCCATGGCACAGAGGTTGATGCGGTTCGGGGACCCAGGGAAGCGCCTGACTAACATCGCAGCAGGATATTGGCTTTGGAAGAATCTCCGTTTGTTTGGCACGCAGTACGACCATTCTCACAATTTCATACCCCACTGCATCACCTACCTGATAGCCAACAGCATTCTGGGACTAGTAGTTCACCATCAATCTCGTGAGCTACTTTGTGTGAGCAGTTTCACCTGTGTGGGGGCGGAGCCAACATTGTCCTATAACATCGAAGCAGGGCTCACTTCAAACGGAACTGCCAAAACCTCCTGAACAATGCTTGGGCACTGAGGAAGGCCGACAGGCCGAAATGCATTTGCCGACAATAAAAGTGGTTCTCTGGATTTCCCCCGTGTGGCCTCTGCTTTCTTCGTGAGGAGGGAGTTTGTGGTGATATATATATATATATATATATATATATATATATATATATATAAATATTACCTACTGGCTATCGCCAGTAGGTGGTTATAGTTAGGACCTATTATCCATAGGAAATCCGCAACATTCTATTTGGAATAACTTTGCGCCCGTTGACGAATCTTCGCAAAATTTTCAAAACTGGTGGGGTGCTCCGGTCTGCTCCTATCCTGAAAGTCTCGGGTTGATTCGTCAAGCGGACCCGAGAAAAAAGGGGGGTCCCAATATGTGTTTTCCCAACACAATTTTCCATAGGAACCTTTAATCACAGCTACAGCCCGAACTACTGAACGGAATTACACCAAATTTGGCAAAGAGGTAGCCCTTGGTTCACACTCATGCCTTTTGGTTAAATGGTATAAATCCGTTCAGTAGTTCCTGAGAAATTGAAAAGTAAAAACATAGATATATCTAGGGCCGTGGATCCTCCCGAGCACAAGCTTTATGCTAATTGGCTGTCAACACTTCAAACCAGGAAGTGTTGGCAGCCATCTTGTACCTCGGTAAAACTGAGGCACAAGAAAGCAGAAAAAAAACACGAAAAACGCAAAAAGGGGGCAGGGTAGAAACACCCTTGAAGGAAATTTGAGGGACATCTGCTACCACTAAAGTTTTTACTTACCTGAAACTGCATGAACCAGAATGCAATGCGTGCACACGCCCCCAAAGGGCCGGACTATTCACTCAAGTGCTGATGAAAAATGAAACACAGCTGGTCCCTTCTCCACAAGCCCGCCAGTGACCAAGGGAGAATTACTCCAGAAAGGCGTTTGGCAAACAGGCTTTGAAGACATGATGCTGTACAAAGTGCGCTGGGTTTTGCTGCAGCTTCCTGAATAAAGTTGGCAAAAAGGAACGTCGTGTGTGGCACTTCACTTTTTGAGCAGTTTCATATGGATGTGTAGTGGCCCGCTCTTGGCCCCGAAGTTGCCCCACTACTGACTGCGTAGGTCCGGTTGCTTTCAGAACAAATCACCACAAGGAACGATGTCACCATTTCAGTAAAGCACGAGAAAAGCAGCAAGAACAGCGTTTCCAAGTGCAAGCAACCCAAAGGTATTTTACTGAAGGAAATTTGAGGGACAGCTGCTACTACTAAAGTTTCTACTTACCTGAAACTGCATGAACCAGAATGCAATGCGTGCAGACGCCCCCAAAGGGCGGGACTATTCACTCAAGTGCTGACGAAAAATGAAACACAGCTGGTCCTTCTTCCACAAGCCCGCCAGTGACCAAGGGAGAATTACTCCAGAAACACGTTTGGCAAACATGCTTTGAAGACATGATGCTGTACAAAGTGCACTGGGTTTTGCTGCAGCTTCCTGAATAAAGTTGGAAAAAAGGAACGTTGTGTGTGGCACTTCACTGTTTGAGCAGTTTCATATGGTTATATATATATATATATATTACCTACTGGCGGTCGCCAGTAGGTAGTTATAGTTAGGACCACGTTTCCATAGGAAATCCGCAACATTCTATTTTGAATAACTTTGGCGCCGGTCGACGAATCCTCGTGAATTTTTCAAAATAGGTGGGGCGCTACGCTCCGCGCCTTCCCTGAAAGTCTCGGGGGGATTCGTCAAGCGGGGGCTAAGATAAAAGGGGGGTCCCAAAACGCGTTTTTCCCATGCATTTTTCCATAGGACCTTTAGACAGGGCTACAGCCCGAACGGCTGAACAGAATTACTAGAAATTTGGCAGAGAGGTAGTCCTCAGGTCAAGGAAGTGCCTTTTGTAGGTTTGGTGTAAATCTGTTCAGTATTTCCTGAGAAAATAGCATTTAAAAGCATATATATATGTGGGCGGAGCCTAACCACACATCTCATCCTGAGATCTGATTGGCTGTCAGCACTTCTTTCAAGAAGTGTTGGCAGCCATCTTGGGACCAATATACATGATAGCACCTCATTAAAAAGCATTGCAGTTAATAGAAGGTTTTAAGACTTTAGTTACATTATAAATCATTTGTTGATGGTACCATACTCATTTTAGGAATTGTGGTATGTTCTAAGGTGATTTCACCATGTGAAATAGCCTTCTGCTGGGATATCATGATTGAGAGAAAAATATTTTCTCATGCTTTTACCACAGAGGTTTGGAAGGTGATCTATAGGCTAAACTGAGAGCTTATTTTCTGTAAATTCACATTATCTTTCTCAGTCATGTGAGAATGAAGTCTGACATTCTCAGTAAAACATGTACATCCAACAAGGGCAGAGACTGTCAGTTGATTCCTTTGTGTTCTACTGCAGCTTCCCAGAGTGTTCCAAAGAACTACTAGAGCGCTAACAGTCCTACTTATGATAAACGTATGGCACACCTGAAGCCATCTTGCTTGGATTAAAGTGGTAACTCTTAAAACATTTAATTTAAAAAGGAACAAAATGAGGGGGTTCATTTTTCCATAAAAAGTATGATTAGTGCTGCAGAAAGAAAAATTAGGGCACATTTTGAGTGACTTCTCAAATCCTCTATTTCATTAAAAAATTCTGACATGCAGACTGAAACATGCACTTTCAATACCAGCAGCAGTTTTCCCTGGTGAGCAGTAGCTTTACTACAGTGATCTAATGAGCAAAAAGAGTGCTAACATTCTGAATTTATGGCAAATGTGTGACACATCTGAATGCCTTCTTGATGGAATCAAAGTAAAAAACTGAAAGTATTTCCTACTGAGGAGACTGCAGTAAATGAGGAAATTAGGAAACTTCATAACAAATAAGTCTCCCAAGATGGCCACCAGAGACAAAAGAGCCCAAATGTAGCCCAAATATCACCCAGATGTAGCCCAAGTATAGCCCAATGACAGAATGTCCCAGAATGTTCTTAAAAACAACTAGAGCGCTTACTGTCTTCATTATGACAAAAGTATGGCACACCTGAAGCCATTTTGATTGGAATAAACTGGTAACACTTAAAACATTTAATTTAAAAAGGAACACAATGAGGAGGTTCATTTTGCCATAGAAATTATGATTAATGCTGAAGAAAGAAAATGAGGGCACATTTTGAGTGACTTCTCAAATCCTCTTCTATTTCATTAAAAAATTCTGACATGCAGACTGAAACATGCACTTTTAATACCAGGAGCAGACTTCCATGGTGCAGTAGTTTTACTACAGTGATCTAATGAGCAACTAGAGTGCTAACATTCAGAATTTATGGCAAATGTGTGACATATCTGAATACCTTCATGATGGAATCAAAGTAAAAAACTGAAAGCATTTCCTACTGAGGAGACTGCAGTACATGAGGAAATTAGGAAACTTCATAACAAATAAATCTCCCAAGATGGCCACCGGAGACAAAAGAGCCCAAATGTAGCCCAAAATCACCCAGATGTAGCCCAAATATAGCCCAATGACAGAAGTGTGCAAAACACTTATTATTTTGTGTTTTTGCAGTGTTATATAGTGCAGACTTGTCAGGTATTGGAGTGCTTTACATGAGCATTGGTTACATCACACAAGAACAAATTCATTTTGGTTGTAGACATGGGGAGACTAAGTGATTTGACCAGAATCACAGAATGTCGAGCTGAAGCAGAAACTGCAACCTGGTTCCCCAGTTGCAAAGTCCGCAGTTCTGGAAGTAACACCACATCCTCTCCCCTAAGTGCAACATTTAATCAAGTGGTCAACTGGATAAAAAAACATAAAGATAACAAATAATTTAAAAGTGCTTTGTCGCTATTTGAAAACTCAGAAAATATGTCCTTATTTTAGTCTTTTAGAGCACTAACCATAATTTTGATGCCAATAAGACCCTCTCATATATGTAATTTCTAAAGGAAATGCTCTAGGTATTACAGTTTTGATTACATCAAGATGATGTCAGGCGTTCCACACTTTTGTAATAAATATAGAATGTTAGCAATCTAGTTGTTCATTAGGATACTGTTGAGAGGCAGAGGCCAGGGGCACGGACTCTGAAAATTGAAGGCAGGTAGGAGGGTGCAAAGGCAACAATTTAACCACACTGAGCAGGCAGGAAGGGCCGTGGAAGCACAACAGACTATGGAGGGCAGTGGAAAGGGGGGCAGGGGCAACAAACCAACAATACAGGACTTGCAAGAGAGGCTGTTGGAGGGAAGATCTATTACGGGTCAAGGAAGCTAGGGGCGGTCCCCAGATCCCCGGGAGCCACCACAGAACTGAGCAGGAGAGTGAGTCAGGGACAAAAGGGGCACCTTAATTTGAGCCGGGGTGCCTAGGAACGCTTGCTCCAAAAATGAAGAAAACAGACATATGAGACATGGAATTGGAGGCAGAATACAATGGCAGTTTAATGAGAAGATGCAACTTCAAAGAAACCGCAGAATAGAGACATAAAGTACAAAATACAGAATCCAGATAATCATACAGCTGTCATAATATTCTCTGTATCTCAATTAATGTACTGACAGAGAGAGAGAGAAAACACATCTATAAATGCATCATGAGAAACAAGTTACACCAAGGAAAATGTTACCTAGGAACACTCACGTTTACTCTTAGAGCAAGCATTCCTGCAATTACAATACAAAATCTTTTAAATGCAAAAGTAAAGAGAACAATGGTTAAACATAACATGACATTTCATATAGGTAAAATAGAATAAGATACTTCAAGCAAAGCAGAGCAAGACATTTTAAGCAAAGGAAGACAAGAGCTCCCAGCTCTTGGGGAAAACCTGCACAGCCTGTTAACCTACATACAGACGGCGAGGTAGTCCGTCGATATCTGTGGGTGCTCCCTTTTTATATCATTTTGTGGGCTCCTTTGCACGCTACATCTACCTACGTATGCTACCCAAAAGCTTCGTCTGCAGATTTTACCAGACATTTCGTCATTTACCCACTTAATGCTGACAATGGACTGGGTGAAAAGGTCAGTCTCTCAGGCCAATCGCTTATCGTAAGTTCCATAGAGCAAGCAGAAAATAATGGGTATTGTATGGGAATTCAATATATTCATGTATACAATCTCCTCAGTTCTCCTAACTTGACGCTCTGCGGTTGCCACTTCCTTAAAAGCGGGAAACCTGCCCAGGAAGCAAGTACCAGTCCAGGATGCAGCCTACTGTATGTCGACAGCTTCAGGGGGATGTTGAACTTTGATACCGAGCACGGAGCACTCGGGTAGGGTGGGGGCTACTAGTTTGGATCAGAAGGCCTCGCAGACCTGCCTTCAGACTGCTATACACTAAAATTGCAGAGCTATGGTCAATTTAACAAAGAGGCCTACATATTGAACAGAAGGGCCTACACAGGGGTTTTATGCTGGCTGAGTGGTAAGGATGTCTCAGGATAATTATATAGCAACACAGGACCCGCTGGTCAATTTAATACGGCCTACAAATGCAGCTGGCAGGGCAAGGACAAGGGTCTCATACTTCAGGTGTGGACAGAACGGGCCAGGGGCCCCCTGTGATACAAAATCTACCCTCCTTCAAGGCTGTGGCAATGTAATAGACCATTGTGGGCAGAAGGAAGAGGCAATGGTAGTACAACCATACATGCCAACAGACCCGATTCAGCCAGGAAACGTCCAATGTTTTTAAGCTCAAATGGGCTTTATTTGATCTGTCTCCTGTCTACAATATCCTCTTTTTCAATGTAACTCAAAGGGGAAAATCAATACCCCAGTTTTTTTTCAAAATCTCCCTCTTACCAAGTTCAAAATGTTCGCAAGTATGGTACATTGGATCATGGAAGGAAATGGGATAGGGACATGGACTTGGATAACAGAGGACAGGAGGGACATGGAGAGGTGCACCAAACTGACCCTGCAGGGCAGGCATCAGGGTTTGCAGCAGCACAATACACCACACAGGGCATGCAGGACGGGAGTGCAGCACAACAATCCATAGAAAGCAAGAGGGAGGGGACAGGACCATGCACATGGACAACAGAGAACAGAGGGGCAAGAGGCAATGGTAGCTAGCTGACCATAATGGACAGACAGGAGAGAAAGCTGCAGCATAACAGACCATAAAGGGCAGGAGGGACGGATCAGGGGCATTACAATGGAACAGACAAGCCAGGAGGGAGGGAGTAGGGCTGGGGGCAAGGGGGCAGGGCAGGAGCAGCAAGATAGCCATGGAGGTCAGGCAGGATGGGCACTAGAAGCAAGACACACCATGAAGAGCAACAGTGAGACTGTGATGGCATACACACAGACCATGGAGGGAAGGTGGGAGGGGGTCAGGGGCAGCTAACTGACCACACAGGGAAGGTGGGAGGGGCCATGGCAGCACAGAAGACCATGCATGGCAAGTGGGAGGGTTAGTGGCAGCACAATGGCTATGATGGGCAAGAAGGAGGGTGGAGGGGCATGCACAAAGGACGATGGAGGATAGAAGGGAGGGTCAGGACCTGTGCACAGACAAGAAAGTTCAGGGGAAGGGACCTCACAACAGACCACACGGGGCAGGCAGGAGGAGCAGTTGCAGCACAACAGACCAGGGAGGGCAGAAGGGTGTGGCAGTACAATGGACCATGTAGGACAGGAGGAAGAGGATAGGGGCATGGCATGTGGACAGGCAGGGTGGAGGTGGCAGGGACAGGTTACAGTCATCTGACAATGCTAGGCAGGAGGGAGGGGAGTGGCAGCTCAACAGAACACTCAGAGTAGATAGGAGTGGCAGGTCCATGGGACATGGTGGGCAAAAAGGGTGGAGCAGGGGCATGCACAAAGACATCGGAGGGCAGGGGGAAGGAGAATAGGGGCAGCAAGCTAAGCACAGAGTTTAAGCAGGAGGTCAATGATGGGGCATAGAATTGGGCAATGGAGGGCAGGAGGAGTGGACTGGTACATCATACTAAATTGAGGGCAGTGGCAGCACATCAGACCATGCATGGCAGGAGGGAGGAGGCTAGTCCATGGATTCACACAACAGAGGATAGGGAGGAAGGGGATGGGGCAGCAAGCTAACTGTTCAGAGAAGGCGGGTATTAGGAACTTTATTGTTTTTAAAACATTGTGTCTGTGCGAACTACTTAAAATATGAACAAGTATGCAGCATAATCTCACTTTTATTCAGGAAGAAGAGGACGTTTGTGACTGTGACTCCGGGCTCACTTGGCAGAAACACCCCCTGACCCTCCACCCCCTATCGCAAAATGTAATGCCCGTGAAAAGGGTAGGTGAACACAGTGTTATATAGAACATAGTCCTGAGAGCACGATTGAAAATGAAAACTAGATATAGTGTATGGTATAAACTATGCACCAAAAAGTGTGATATAAGATGAACCGGGCGTGAAATATAATATGCAATACATTGTGCGCAATGACAGATTCATTGGAGAGCGCGAGATAGCACAGGCACTAGCGCATGCTATGCGATATGCGCCTTGGAGTGTAATATGCACAGGGCAGTGTTGTGTAACCTAACTAGTCTCTAAAGTTGTAATATAAAATATGTGCTGGGGAGTGTAACGTTGCATATGAACTGTGACAAAGATATGGATCCCAGATTGTAATATGTATGGCATAGCACTGTGCGTTATAACATAGGCATCGAGAAAGGCACGTTAGATGGGGCAATATAACCCGTGCGAAGACAAGTGTGGCATGACATATTCACGGGGTGGTGTTACAGTGCACATGGGCTAGAGAGTGTCATAGCATATGCACTAGCTAGTGGAATACAACACAGAGGTGTGTGGCACTCGGCAGGCAATGGTGGGTGTAACACAGCATTGGGCTCTGTCAGGAGCACGCTGTGACTCTCAAGTGATGTTCGTCCCCTTTCCAGAGAGTAAAATAAAAAGTATTACACATCCGGCAGTGGATGTGTGTTTTATTAACCGTGAGGGGGGTTTCTTGCATAGTTTTGGTCGAATTTTTGTCGAATCCCCTTTGAATGGCTTGGTGTGCATGTGTATTAAATGTGCCCGTCAATAGCTACCCATGTTTGTATAAATAAACGACAAGGGTGTCTACCGGGATTAGACACGGTAGGGCATCAGACATGTCAGAGCTTCACTAGTGGTGTAAATACATTCCACGTGGATTCATTGCATGCATAGTCGCCTTTTAATGAATATCACGCAAATCGTCATGGTGATAGGTACGTACGGTTTGTCCAGCATGTCCTAGGTGTGTCTATGAATATATATTTTTTAAAAATAATAAAAAACAGTGGCCGGCCCTGGGGATTGGGGTCAAAAAAATATAATTAGGAGACTGGCCCTGGGGGATGGGGTCATCAGGGCCAATAAATTAGAATAAGAAGGGGAACCAAACAGCCCCCCTTATTAAAAAACTAAAATAAATAAAAGACTGGCATCGTGCCGGAGGCCATGCCCCCTCCGTGCAGCACTCTGCAAACGCGCCCCCAAGAGGCATCTCCAGTATGCGCCAGGGAGCTGCGCTGCAGCCAGGTGTTCTGAGGCCAAGCCCCTTTTTACACCTCTCTGCAACGCAGCTCTGTGGCGCTTACTGGAGGTACCTAGTGGTCTAGTTTGACCCTAGGGACCCTTAGGATTCTAGGGGACTTAATCTCTCAATTTAGAACAGCCACAGGGCGCGTTTACACAGTGGTGAAGGGAGGGGACGGGGCCTGAGGTGACGTGTGCAAACACGCACTATGGCACGTTTTAAATTGGGGATATAATTTCCCTTCAATACTGAGGGCCCCTGGGGGCTAACTAGCCCACCAAGTGCTTCCAGTAAGCGCCACTGAGCTGCATTGCAGAGAGGTGGTCTAGTTCGTGCCACTTTTTACACCTCTCTGCAACGCAGCTCTGTGGCACTTACTGGAGGTACCTAGTGGGCTAGTTGGACCCTAGGGACCCTCAGGATTCAAATGAACTTAATCTCCCAACTAAAAATGGACACAGGGCGTGTTTACACAGTGGTGAATGGAGGGGACGGGGCCTGAGTTAACGTGTGCAAAAACGCCCTGTGGCCTGTTTTAAGAGGTAGTTTTAATCCCCATGCCCTATTATATACTAGGGGCTTACAGAGGAGGTCATGCTAATCACAGGGGGACCCCAACGCATAATGTTCCCTAGTGTATGTAGGTGTTTTCACTGTATTCTAAGTGTCTTTTAACATAGCACTGGCTCTAGGACTGGTTAGTCAGACTCAGTTACCACCAGTATCCGTCTGAAAAAGTTGAGGGTACAGGATGATTTTGCAACAAGGCTTCTTTCTGCTCTTCTTTTTGTTCTTTCTGCACGTTATCCTTCTTCCTGCACTTATCTTCGTATTTGAGGACTTCTGTTGCTTCTTTCTTCACTTCTTTTGTTTCTTTCTGTGCATTTTTTCTTCTTTCTTCACATGTCCTATCTCTGTAGGCATAGTTAGAAATTAGCATTTAAAAAACCTTTGAAATTCACAGAAAAAACCATAGGTTTCAGGCACGTTATAGTTAGGAATTAGCATTTAAAAAACCTCAGAAATTCACTGAAAAAACCATAGGTTTCAGGGGTGTTATAGTTAGCTGGACTTTTTACTTGTACAAAACCATTGAAATTCCCCCGTTATAGTTAGTTCAGCTAACTATAACTCGCG
Source organism: Triturus cristatus (assembly GCF_964204655.1). Taxonomy (NCBI): domain Eukaryota; kingdom Metazoa; phylum Chordata; class Amphibia; order Caudata; family Salamandridae; genus Triturus; species Triturus cristatus. The sequence goes on from NC_140594.1 coordinate 921,346,479, forward strand.
CGCCCGCAATGCACTGCTGATGACGTCACATATTACATCACTCATGACATGGTCAGTGACATCACTCATGACATCACTGATGACATCTCAAATGACATCACTGATGACATCACTGATGACATCATCCTTGTGATTGAGTGGCAGACCTCCTCTCACCCTAATATAACCTTTGATACACACATTCAAAAATAGAGACTAAAATTTTCAAAACAATGGACATACCAATACCAGTTACAACAACCTCTTCAGTAATTCTAAGATCCACATACACATCCACTCATTCACCAACAGTCCTATACAGTCACTCATACATGTACTCACTCATCATATGTACTCATACATCTATACATCCTGTTACACAATGCCACTCATCCATAGAGTTACTCACACACATAGTCACTCATGCTAATAAAGAATCAAACATACATTTACTTGCATATACAGTTATACACACACCACCATACTTACTTCTACGGAAACTTACACATACTTAGTCTTTTAAACAATCACTTATAGAAACACATACTTATTCATACAGGAACTCTTTCAATCTCTCACTCTCACATATACTCACATATATACACCAATAGTCACATATACTAGTTTAAAACATATGTAGTTACTCATAAAGACACTATTGAGACAGTCATTCACTCACTAACACACCCATACACACACTCATCCACCCATACAGTCCTGCACACATGCTGTGTTCAACCCATACAAACAGTGAGTCACTCATTCATGCACCTATGCACTACGTAATACCCCCCACCGAACCATGCAGACACTCAGACTGATACTCAAAAAAACAACTAATAACCTATATAGACACCCATGTAGCTACTCACCAATCCATGCAGCCACTTATACACAAAGTGAGAGACTGATACAGATATTTACATATTTAAACATTACTCACTAAGCCATGTATTCACTATGATACACTTAATCAGTCAGTTACACAATCAATTTTTCAAAAACAAATCATCCATTTAGACACTTATATACCCATTTATTCTTCCATCGACCTTGAGATATACATATATAAAACATATTTAATTTTCAGAAAAACACACATTCACTGGATGATGTCATCAGTGATGTCATCAGTGATGTCATTTGAGATGTCATCAGTGATGTCATGAGTGATGTCACTGACCATGTCATGAGTGATGTAATATGTGACGTCATCAGCAGTGCATTGCGGGCGCGCGAGTTATAGTTAGCTGAACTAACTATAACGGGGGAATTTCAATGGTTTTGTACAAGTAAAAAGTCCAGCTAACTATAACACCCCTGAAACCTATGGTTTTTTCAGTGAATTTCTGAGGTTTTTTAAATGCTAATTCCTAACTATAACGTGCCTGAAACCTATGGTTTTTTCTGTGAATATATATATATATATATATATATATATATATTCACTGAAAAAAACATAGGTTTCACACATGTTATAGTTAGCTGGACATTTTACTGATAAAAAACCTATGAAATTCCCCTGTTATAGTTAGTGCAGGCAACTATAACTCACGCGACCGCAATCCTCTGCTGATGCTAATACTGTATTTAGACACTTATTTGCCCATGTCTTCTTCCATTAAATTTTAGCTATACAGATATTACAAATATTTTTTTTTCATAAAGACACATATGTCATCAGCAGAGGATTGCGGTCGCGTGAGTTATAGTTGCCTGCACTATCTATAACGGGGGAATTTCATAGGTTTTTTATCAGTAAAATGTCCAGCTAACTATAACATGTGTAAAACCTATGGTTTTTTCAGTGAATATATATATATATATATATATATATATTACCTACTGGCTGTCGCCAGTATGTAGTTATAGTTAGGACCTATTATCCATAGGACATCCGCAACATTCTACTTGGAATAACTTTGATGCCCGTTGAGGAATCTTCGCAAAATTTTCAAAACTGGTGGGGCACTCCGGTCCGCTCCTATCCTGAAAGTCTCAGGTTGATTCGTCAAGTGGGCCCAAGAAAAAAGGGGGGTCACAAAATGTGTTTTCCCAAAGCAATTTTCCATAGGAACCTTTAAACACAGCTACAGCCCGAACTACTGAACGGAATTACACCAAATTTGGCAAAGAGGTAGCCCTTGGTTCACACTCATGCCTTTTCGTTAAATGGTATAAATCTGTTCAGTAGTTCCTGAGCAATTGAAAAGGAAAAACATAGATATATCTAGGGCCGCGGATCCTCCCGAGCACAATCTTTATGCTATTGGCTGTCAACATTTCACACCAGGAAGTGTTGGCAGCCATATTGTACCTCGGTAAAACTGAGGCACAAGAAAGCAGAAAAAAAGCATGATAAATGCAAAAAGGGGGCAGGGTAGAAGCACCCTGACCCCCTAGGCCTGCTCAGGGGGTCCCACAAGGATCTCCAGGGCCAAAAAAAGCATTTTCCTTTTTGAAAAACTGCAGAATTCGCATTGGGATTGCGAATCCTGTCGTGAAAATAAAAAAAAAAAGCGCGGACTGCCGCACTTAATTTTCAAAAAGTCCCCAGGTGGGCTAGGTCCCGGGGCAATTGGTGAATTATTTGCAGGGGCTCAAGGAGGCCCCCCACAGCCCAGGTACCGCCATCTCCCTGGGGCTTACTAATTTGATTGCGGGGTGGCAGGTGACCCCACCACATCCCCGGGGACTGCCACCTCCCCAGGGCATTCATGTAAATGTGCAAGGCCCCCCGAGTCCCGGGGACCGCCACCTTCCCGTGGCACAATTTTTTTAAAGAAAGTGTATGGGGGCTCCTGCCCCTCCCCACACTGCCCTGAGGACCACCACCTCCCCAGGGCAATAAATATTTAAATGCAGGGGTCCATTGCGGACCATTGGCTTCGGGGACCACCACCTCCCCGGGGCTTTAAAGATGGAGGGAGTGGACCACACAGCCCCCCTCCTGGAGCCCTCCTTGGCCCTGAGGACCGCCACCCCCCAGGGCCAGCTCCTCCAGTGTCCCGGGGTGCTCACCCCCGGGACACTGCTGTTTGCTATGGCAGGGCGGGTGCATGGCTCCTGCCCTGCCATAGCAATCTCTGCTTTGCTACCTTGCAGCAAGAGCAGGGAGACCTGCTCTTGATTCAAAAAAGCAAAGTAGAATTGCATGTCAGCAGCTCCATTTTCTCTAAAGCAATGCCGACTCCCGCAGGAGGCAGGGAGACAGCGGGACCGTGGGGGCATTGGTGCTCCCCCCAAGGGCCCCAACGGAGAGGCCAGGTCCCCGGAGATGGGGTCCCTGGGGCAGAAGTGGCCTCGGAGGGGGGCACGCGGCCCTCCTCCCCTGAAATTATAATTAAAAAAAACATATGGAAAGGCCGGCCATAGGGGATGGGGTCCCCGGGGCCATAATTGGCCTCTGGAAGGGCCACGTGGCCCTCCTCCCAAAATTTCAATAAAAAAAAGAAGGCTACCTGGCCCCGGGGTATGGGGGCTACACAACCCCCCTCCCATAAAAAAAGATAAAATATAAAAATAAAGCAAAAGCCGGCATATCGCCGGAGGCCCCGCCCCCTCCCTGCACCACTGTGCAAACGCGCGCCCCCTGGCGCTTTGTAAGTTCGGGGATTAAGTCCCCTCCTTTTTACCCCTCTTGGCAAACGTGGCTTCTGGTGCACTGCTGGTGTGGCAATGAGGTCCTCTTGTGTCCTGAGGACCTCAGGATACAAGTAGACTTCATCCTATGAGCAGCAGTGGGCCACAAGCCATGTTTGCAGCGTTGTGTAAAAAGTGGCATGACCTCGGAACACCTCTCTGCAATGCAGCTCTGTGGTGCTTACTGGAGGTACCTGGTGGGCTATTTGGCCCCCACGGACCCTCAGGATTTAAGGGGATTTATTTGGGACATTATAGTTAGAAATTAGCATTTAAAAACCTTTGAAATTCACTAAAACAACCACAGGTTTCAGAGACATTATAGCTAGAAATCAGCATTAAAAAAACCTTTGAAATTCAGTGAAAAAAACATAGGTTTCAGGGACGTTATAGTTAGAAATTAGCATTTAAAAAACCTTAGAAATTTACTGAAAAAACCATAGGTTTCAGGGCACTTCATAGTTAGAAATTAGCATAAAAAAACTCAGAAATTCACTGACAAAACCATAGGTTTCAGGGACGTTATAGTTAGTTGGACATTTCACTCGTACAAAACCAGAGAAATTCCGGCATTATAGTTAATTCAGCTAAGTATAACTCATGCCGCCGCAATGCACTGCTGATGACGTCACATATTACATCATTCATGACATGGTCAGTGACATTACTGATGACATCACTGATGACATCTCAAATGATATCACTGATTTCACCATCCACGTGAAAATCTGATGCACCTCCTCACACCCTAATATCAATTCAATTCAATTCAAAATACTTTATTTGGATGCTTTATAAGCATACCATAAAAGCACATCTCATAATTTATACAATTTAAAAAGAAAGAAAGAAAAGTAACAGGGAACGGTTTATAACACTATCATATCAGAACACAATTGATTTCCGCAATTTAAAAACAATTTTTAGAAAAGCAGTAATAGCAGCAATTATATATACACTCTCCAATAATTGTAGTGCTCGTAATGCAGGGCGGCATTGTCTCAATCCTAGTGTTTTTTAAGCACTGGTAAAATCCATCTTTTCCTAGGATTATGATAAAATTTACAGAAAAACAAAATGTGTAAGGAGGATTGTGCGGAGAGATCATCACACAGGCATTTACATAATATTCTTGATCAGTCATTCAATTCTGGAAAACTTAAAGACCTAAATATAATGTTTAACCTAAATCTAGTTGGCAAGAATATTTCATAATCGCTAATGACCATTAGAATATAAGGCTGCATATGCTCAAAGGCGAGAGTTAGATAATGGAATTGAACTGTTGTTTTGTCCATTTCACTCGAAATTCTCATTTCACTTAGAAATGTCATGCAACTAGACTTTATGTCCTTTTTAGACACCTTGTGTAAAGTGTGGGGATCATAATAATATTCCTGATGGCTTATCTGGCCTAAGAATAATTTAACATATTCTAGCCATCTTATACTTTTTACTCCATCAAGGCCCGTTGCATCACACCCTAATATAACCCTTGATACACCTACTCTAAAATACAGACTACCATTTTCGAAACCATGGACACACCAATACCAGTTACTACAAACACACTCACTGATTCCTAGGTCTACACACACATCCACTCATTCACCCATACAATCAATCATACATGCAGTCACTCATCAACACAACACTATCATATGTACTCACACAGATATAGACACTCACACACCACCACTCATCCATGGAGTTAATCACACACCTAGTCAGTCATGCGAAGAATCAATCACACTTCCATTTACTCACCTATACACACATAATATCACTTATTCATACAGATATTGATGCATACTTACTCTCTTATACAATCACTGATACAAGTACACACTCATCCATACAGCCACTCTCACAATCACTGACTCTCACGTATAGTCATTTATATACTCCAACTCTCGCATAGACTGCCTTTTGCATATTTAGTTACTTGGACATGTACCACTGAGACATCCAGTCACTCACCAACACACCCATACACACACTCACCACCCATACAGCTGTTTCCACATGGACTCTTGAACCCATACACCCAGTGAATCAACCACTCACACATCTATGCACAGAGTCACACACCTCCCACCCACCCACACACACACTCAGGCACCCATACAAATATTCAGGCAACCAATCAATAACCCATATAGACACTCATGTAGCTACCGACCAACCCATGCAGCAGCTTACACAACAACAGACAGATTGATACAGACATTCACACAGTTTAGTCACTAACCCATGAATTCAGTAAAATGCATTTATTCACTCACTTATATATACAGTCAGTCACGCACCTACTAAATCTTCCATCCAGACACTTATACACCCACTCATTCTTCAATACACCTTGGCATATATATAAAACATATGTAAATTTTATAGAAACACACAGTCACTGGATGATGTCATCAGTGATGTCATTTGAGATGTCCTGAGTGATGTCATCAGTGATGTCACAGACCATGTCATGAATGATGCAATATGTGACGTCATCAGCAGTGCATTGCAGGGGCACGAGTTATAGCTAGCTGAACTAACTATAACGGTGGAATTTCTCTGGTTTGGTACGAGTGAAATGTCCAACTAACTATAACATCCCTGAAACCTATGTTTTTTTCAGTGAATATACATATATATAAATATATATGTGTATATTATCTACTGGCGGTCGCCAGTAGATAGTTATAGTTCGGACCGTGTTTCCATAGGAAATCTCAAAATTCTATTTTGAATAACTTTGGCGCCGGTTGACGAATCTTCGCGAAATTTTCAAAACTAATGGGGCGCTCTGCTCAGCTCCTACCCTAAAAGTCTTGGGGGGATTCGTCAAGCGGGGGCCGAGAAAAAAGGGGGGTCCCAAAACGCGTTTTCCCCATGCATTTTCCCATAGGACCTTTAGTCGAAGGTACAGCCCAAACGGCTGAACAGAATTACTTGAAATTTGGCAGAGAGGTAGTCCTCAGGTCAGGGATGTGCCTTTTGCATATATGGAGTCAATCTGGTCAGTAGTTCCTGAGAAAATTGCAGTTAAAAGCACATACATATCTATAGCCGCACACCGTGCGCGCACCGTGTGCGCACCTTTACGTGTGGGAGCGTAATTCTGATTGGTTGTTACATGTCAGTCAACGTTCGAATCGGTGGAAATCAGGAAGTGTCAGCCGCCATTTTGTTTGTTTTCAGTGCGAGAGTGGAAAAGGAAGGTGGCGAACGTGAAAAGGGAGCAGGGTAGAGAGTTCCTGACCCCCTAGCCTTTGTCAGGGGGTCCCTGAAGGACCCCGAAGGCAGAATTTTTTTTTATTTTTTTTTTTAAATCTCTTTATTGACAGTTTCATTTATCGCAAGCAGGAAACAGCAATTGTATGACAGAAGTAAAAAACAAAACACATAATATATTAACACAATATACATAATTGTTAACAAAGGTAGAACACTTCCGGACACATGATATATAAACACCTTAGTTCAAAATTTCATTAATCCAGTTCTCTAGAGGCGCCCAGAGTTGTACACCCATCATTCTCCTTTTCCTGCCTTTAGCCCTATATACGGCCTTTTCCAAATTACACTTGGCTAATAAGCGTGCTCTCCAAGAAGAAAAGGAGGGAGGATCTGGATTCACCCAGCCTTGAGTGATACATGCCCTCCAAGTTGCCATAGAGATAAAAAGAAAGTTTGTCTGGTCTTCGGATAGATCGAGAGACGATACACCTATTAGCACTAATTCTCCTGTCAAAACAATTGTCTGACCTATCAATACTTTAAGAAAAGTTTGAATTTCGGACAGCACAGAGGACAGTCGAGGACACACAAAAAACATATGAAATGCATCTGCTGCAAAAAGCCCACATCTGTTGCATGAAGTACCTACCGTGGTACCCCATTTACTAATTTTGGAGGGTGAATAATATAAATCAAATACGGCCATATAATGTTGTGTACGGGCTCTCCCAGTTATTAATATAGTGTTAGCCAAAACTATTGATTCTTGTATTTTGATATTAGCAATACCCAATTTATCCCTCCATCTGTTTTGATGTAACAAAATATCGTCTGGGAGTGAAGCCAAGAGTAAGTTATAGTATGAGCCAATCGATTTTTTGGTGAACAAACTATCAATGAGTGGGATCCTCCTTAACCAGGATCGATCTTGCGGACGAAGGGCATTACAAAACCTATGTATCTGCACATATTTAAAATAATCTTTGCGGGTTAAATTATATTTGTTCAGTAATGATGGATAAGTAATAAGCTGACTATCCTGCCATAGATCGCCGATGCAGCTAATTCTTAAGTTTCGCCACTGTGACATTACTGCATCCTGAAAAATTGCTGGGAAAATACTAGATGAAGTAAACGGAGTATACAACAAGATTTTACCAAAGCCCACTTGCCTTTTAATTAGCCGCCAAGCACCAAACGCAGCACTCAAAATCTTTAACTTGTTTTTTTTAAAGTAGCTAGGCTCTATAATTCTCAAAAAGCTTCCTTGGCATTCTGTACCCATTGCAAATTCGTAGATTGATGGTGAATGACTAGCTGGAATTCGTATTCTAGGCCAAATTATCAGTGATGAGATAAACTGTAACACCGCAGCCAGATAATAGTAAAGAAAATGAGGAATCCCCCAGCCTCCTCTTGATTTAGGAAGAATCATTTTTTATATGTCCTACGGTGCCCCCTGTACCCCCAAAGAAATCTGGCAGACATCCTTTCCAATTGTTGAAAAAAGGTCGAGGGGAACGCTAATGGAATTGCCCTGAACATATATAAAAATTTAGGTAGGATCATCATTTTTAGAACACTACATCTGCCAAATAAAGATAAATGGAGATGGTCAATACGTTCTAAAGATGAGTTCACTTTTTTCAGTACAGGAGTCAGATTAAGTTCTGGAATAGCAGCAACTGGTGATGTAATTTTTATGCCCAAATAAGTAGCCTCTGGAACTATATTTAGTTGTGATGGGGTTTCAAAACGGCAAACAAAACTTGTGTTTTTTTATATTTAATCTATAACCAGAAAAATTGCCAAATTGGGACGCAAGATCTTGGATTATTGGTATTGCCCCCTTAATATCCGTTGTCAGTACTACTATGTCATCTGCATAAGCTAGAGCTCTATATGTCATGGCAGCCACCTGAACTGATTTTATATCCTCTGCGTTATTCAATCTATTTAAAAAAATGTTAATGTATAGAGCAAAAAGAAGAGGTGAAGCAGGGCATCCCTGTCGAGTCCCACGATGAATACTAAGGGGAAGAGATTTCTTCCCGCCAATACTAATACAGGAAGAAGGGGAATCATAGAGTACTTTTAAAGCCGTAACCATTTTGGGACCAAAGCCCTTTAGGATAAGAAGATCCCAGAGATATGGCCACGCCACCCTATCGAATGCCTTTACGGCATCCAACAGGGTGATTCCCATATCTATGTTTGAGCCATGGGCCCAGTCCATTAAAGCAATCACACATCTGATATGGTCAGTAGTATTTCGGTTAGGAATGAACCCATGCTGCAGATGCGAAACAATTGTAGCAATAACCCCAGAAAGACGGGAGGCTAATATTTTTGAGTACATTTTGCTGTCTGCATTTAAAAGAGATATTGGTCTATATGAGGCTGGTTGTAAAGGTGGTTTCTCTTTTTTAAAAAAGGCCATGATAATTGATTCTCTCCAAGAAGGTGGAGCTGTCCCTTTCTGTGCTTCCAAGCATATGGAAAGTAATGTCTGTTTTAATGCATGTCGAAAAGTTCTGTAGAACTCAAGGGGAATTCTATCTGGTCCCATGGGCTTACCCGCTGGAAAGGAAAGAATGGCTGCTTCTATCTCATCCCAAGTAATATCTTTGTCTAGTGAGACTGCCTGTATAGATGATAACCTAAGGATGTTATTATTAACAATAAAGTTTAAGATCGAGTCCGATGTGTATGATGTCACCTCCTCCGTATATAGATTCCTATAGAACAGACGAAAAACCTCCAAAGTTTTATCAGGCTGTTCATGAACTTGACCAGATTCATCCTGTATTTTATTTATAGTGTTGCGGATTTCTTTTTGCCGAATGTTTTTTGCCAGAATGTGTCCTGACCTCTCCTCCAACTCATATACCTGTGCCCTGAAAACAACAAGCTGTTCTGCAAGTTTGGAAGCAAAATTCTCATATAGCCTAGACTTGAATATGGCTAAAGTAGCTTTGATATTCTCAGTATCTAGAGAATTCTTAATGGCTACAGCTACAGCTAGTTTTGTCTCACATTCCAGTACTGCGTTATAATAAGTTGTTAATTTGTGCTGATACTTTCTTTGCTTATTGATTGAGAAAGAAAGAGTCTCCCCCTCACCCCTGATTTAAAAGCATCTCATACCATCTGAATAGACGTTGATCCTGTATTGAACTCAAAGAAATCCTTAATCCATTTTTCCATATGCTCAATATAGGATGGATCTGCTAAAAGCCTCCGTTCGTATGTCCAAGTCGTTGCTTTACCCAGCGATCCAGAGTCTATTTTAATCTCTATTACAATGGGATTATGATCAGAGATTATTTTTGGAAAAATCGCATACTTGCAATCAGGTGTTAAAAGGGAAGGTATAAGAAAATAATCCAAGCTGACACATTTTTGATGGGGTGCTGAGAAGAAAGTATAGCCTGGAAGAAGATTTCTTTTTACAAAGCCTACATCCTGAAGACCCAGTTCAGATACCAAACTACGTAATGCTTTAAACATCTTTTTTTTTGCCCCTGTATATGGCGAATCAGAAAGAATATCAAAGTCTGCTTCCAGATGAATATTTAAATCGCCGCAGAGGATAAGAGTGGAGGGCCAGCCTGCAAGTTCGACATTTAATAAATTTAGCAACTCAGGGTCATCTGTGTTTGAACCACGAGGTACACTCTATTAAGATTTCGGCTATTACCCACCGACCATACTGATCGGACTTGATCCGTTTCAGGGTAGCCTGGTTTATTCTACTGAGAATGGCCACCCCCTTAGTAGTAGTACCTTGATTAGTGCAACCAATTACATACATGCCCAAGTCGGCCAACCAGGCTCTATTATTCAATTTAAGATGAGTTTCCTGTATACAAAGGAAATCTAACCTCATGCTCTTAATTATTTGTGCGCATATTCCCCTTTTCTTTTTATTATTAAGGCCACAGACATTCCAAGAGCATACTCTAATTCTAGTCATCACAGCAAGTTAACCCATGTCTGAGCAATAGATCACATGCTAACCTATAATGTAATTTAAATATTAAAGATATTGAAGATTCTGAACAGTGAAGAAATAAACATAAATGCAGAAGTCTTTCACAATCACAATGTTTCTTGAAGTTGATAAAGCTGTCCTTGCTTGCCCCTACACGTAACCCCACAGTCCCCCCCACCCATTACACTCCCTCCAACCTCCCTTCCCAACACCCACCCGCAAAAGGCATGGGGACTGAAAAGTCCCTCTAATGATGGATAGAGAAGCTTGGTGCGTCTCACCATTCGCTTCCCACCGTATAAGGTATCTTGCTAATAGAACAATTTTAAGAATAAAGACTGTAGGAATCCCAACTCTACAGAATTTGCAAAAGGAAAAGAAAAGACAAGAGGGAAGAAGGAAAATTGAGTTACATCCTAACTCAAGCTACAAAATATTTTTTAAAAACTTGAACATATTCCTTTCCCTTTCACATCCAAAATAAGCGATGATACCCCCAATAATCCAGATAGTAATCCGCTACAACAAAAAGACTGTGAGATCAAAGCAATTGTAAGCAGTCCTAACATTTAATTTTTTTTTTTTAAATCGCGGGGGTGCGCGCACCGTGCGCGCACGGTGAAAAACCATAAAAAAAAAATATTAATTTTAATTCGTAGTTTATTGTAAAATAAATATATAAAAAAAAATAATACATACATAACTTAGCATTTAAAAAAACGTACAAATTCACTGAAAAAACCACAGGTTTCACACACATTATAGTTAGGAATTAGCATTTAAAAAACCTTGCAAATTCACTTAAAAAACCATAGGTTTCACACATGTTATAGTTAGGTGGATACTTCACTCGTAAAAAAACAATGAAATTCCCCCATTATAGTTAGTTCAGATAACTATAACTCGCGCCACCGCCACTCTATCACAAGGATGATGTCATCAGTGATGTCATGAGTGATGCCACTGACCATGTCATGAGTGATATAATATGTGACGTCATGAGCAGAGGATTGCGGGCGCGCGAGTTATAGTTATCTGAACTATCTATAACGGGGGAATTTCATTGTTTTTTTACGAGTGAAATATCCACCTAACTATAACATGTGTGAAACCTATGGTTTTTTAAGTGAATATATATATATATATGTATATATATGAGTATATGAGTTTTTATAAAAGTATAACATTTATATATACTTTTAGATTATTTAAGTATTTTTAATTTACATTATATCACTGTTTAATGTTAATATATTTAATGTTTACTATGTTTAACTATGTTTATCTTAAAAACTTTATTTTTTTGTTTGATAATAGTGTATAACGATATTGTTTTCCATATTTTAGTTATTTACATCATAAGTATAGGATAAAGATATTTTTTGTACTTTTTTATTTTTGACACAATAGTCATATTCCACAATATTGAGGTTTCGATATTTTGTCAGTGAACTACGATGGGCATGGCATGCAGCGGATGGTGATTGGGCCCATCTGCAGTGTGACCAGCAGTGCCTTGAAACCCAAGCACCTAATCCCAAGTAATTGATGAGACCTGTGGGCGATCGCTTGCAGAGGGATTGCTTGGGACTGTGACAGTGCTGTAACTATCTCCTCCTGCAGTGAAGGCGCTGCCTGCAGCTGCATGGCCTCACCAATTTAGGCCCCACTGATGGGGCCTAACAGCTAAATGCAGCTGGGGACAAGAAACACAAGGCAGAGATTCTTTGCACCTGCATTTGCCTGGTGCCGCCTAGGGGTATCGTGTGCTGCTCCTTTGGTGCCTGCTGTGCCCTGCGGTGGGCGAATTACTGTGGGATACCAAGTGCTGTGGTGCCCCTCTAGTGCTGAACTGTAATAAGCAGCAGCAGCAAATGAAAATCACCTGGCAAACCAGGAAGCTTTGAACCTGGCACTATGGCTAATGCTGAGTGCCAATAGAGTTGTGGGATCAGCGAAGAGAACAGACGTGCTGTCTTAGGGCCAGTGCTGGATTACCGATGTGCAAAGTGGCCATATTACTAAGCTCCTTGCGGCAGCCTCCCCAGAGCAACTGGAACTTGTTGCCCCGTGCAGATCAGTAGTGACATATGCTCACCCATTCATTTTCTCTGTGATTCCCCCCAGGGGTCACCTCCTCTGGAGTATGCACTGACAGATCACCTTCACTACTGGCCTCCAATTGATACAGAATTGCTCCCCCATGAACTGTGGGGGTGACCGATTGGGGGGTTGATGGGGACCTACCTTAATGGTGTCAACTGAGCACTTAATGACGTGCCTTGATATTGTAGTTCTTCTCACCTCCCCACTGTTAATATGCTGTGCCTGAGACTGCATGGGGATGAAGGGGTGTTTATCTGTGAAACGTTTAGGCACAGCACAGCGAGCAACAGGTCACTCCACAATGACCCCCTCGGAGCTTGCTGGAAGTGGACCTCACAGATGGCCTTGAAGACAGGGGCAGACATATCTGTTTCTAATGGACTGTTTCAGTGCTCTCCTACTCCAAGCCATGATGGTGAAACCCAAGCTTTCCAAAGGCCTGGCCTCTGACTCCAGTGGGACTGTGGATCCACTAGCCCCCTCCAATCACAATGTGGGGGTGATGAGCCATTTAGAAGTTTTCTTGTGCTGTTACTCAGCCCAATTTGAAAAGGTGCTCCATCCTACCCAGATACTGAAACCAAGCCGGAAGCAAAAATCAGCATGGTCTCCCTGGAAGTGAACTAGCTTCGAGTAGACCACCGGAAGCTGAGGGACTGATTTGATGAAGTGGAATCCTATGTGAATTACTTGCGCCCCATGATACAATATCTCCAAGCTCAACTGAAAAGCATGGAAGATGAGATATCCTTCCTCCAGCAAAGGGCTGAAGATGCTGAGGGCCGCGCAAGATGAAATAACATCTGCTTTTTAGGGTTTCCCAAATTCTCGGGAGGCCTGTGTGTTGAGTGCTTTCTTACAAATTGGATGCTAAACACTGCCCTGGATGGCAGAGTTCCCACGTTTTTCTCAGTGGACCATACATGGTATCTAAACAGGACCGACTTTTCCTTATGCTATCTTTCATTTTTGTTTGGAAGTTGGTTGTGATGGTAGTGTAGTCTTATTTGTGGACCCGTTGCCCACCTAACCCAGGAGGGGATGGGTTTGGTATGTTCTTGTTCTTTTAATCATTTGTTGAATATGTGGAGACTCAAAGGTACAGATCAGAGTCATTACCTAGATGAGGATAGGATGTGTATAGGTATAGGATTGACACATGCGATTCCTCACACTCCACTGTTGGAGAGATGCCCCATGCAGAACAGCACATATTTGTTCCACAGCAAACTATATAGTTATACCCACAGGTAACCTGACTGGCTTAGCCACACAGAGAGGCACCAGACATGGCTGTCCACTGTCTCCACGCAATTTTGCGCTGGCCATGGAACCCCTGTACTGTTGCATGCACTTGCAAGTGCCCCTTTGGGAAATATTAGCAATGGCGAACACAACATGACATTACTGTATGCGAATGATGGTCTTGTCTTACTACGGGATGTGGTTACCTCACTACTGGACATGATGGAAGTGCTGGAGGAGTTTTGGGCCATGTTGGACCGCCATGTAAATGGGGCCAAATCATGCTGTTTCTGTTATCTCAGATTCCGGGGCCCGAAAGAGGTGGTTACCAGGAACGAGGTTCACATATTGCTATGATTTATTCAAATATCTGGGGTCAAGATCTGCCATGGAGATAAGGATGTCAAGTAGGACAATGTAGATAGAGCACTGAGTGCGATCCTTAAATCTATCTCCTTCTGGTTGTTGCTCAAACTATCACTACCCAAAATGCTCATACTACCTTGGCTTCTTTTTTTTTTTGCAGCGCTGCCATAATCACTCCCCAGGTGCTTTATCCTGGAACTGCGTGTTATTCTGCTGGAACTGATCTGGGGAGCAGGCAGGTGGTGGGTAGCACTCTTTGCACTTCAGTGGCCCGTAATCGAAAGTTAAATTGATGCCCCAAATTATCAATTGTGTTCTTCCGCAGTGCAGCTACAGTATCTGATGCAGTACCTGAGTACAGGCGTTAGCCCTGAAGGAGCAACCATGCGTAGGGTTCTTGAAGATACACAGATATATACATGGCTGTCAGACACCAAAATTCACCATTGTGAGATGACACATCAGATGGTAGTAGCTCGCTTCTGCAGGAGAACATATGTCCATACCACAGGCCCTATTCGCCATATTCTTCACTCAGTCCACCCTGGCAACGATCGGAGCTCCAAGAGGTGCCCTTAGACTTGACACAGAGCCCTGGAAGTAGGCCATACTTAATCATTTGGAGGACTTTTTTGACAATGGTGTATTATTCTTGCCCTAGCAGAGTATCATGGGCACTTACAGGTGTCAGCAGGGCAATTTTGAAAATAACATGCGTTGCAACATGTGGTATATAGCACCTGGGGGCCAGAGGGCGCCAAACCTCCTCAGTCACCAACACTGCATGGACTTGTACTTGGGTGGTATGTGATGAGCTGTTTCAGCACTGAACATTGCACTCAGTTTGGTTCAGACAGGGGTGACCGCCAAAGCCAGTAAAAGATGTACTGCAGACTTACTGCAACTGCTGATGGATGCACAATGGATTCAAGCCCATCAGCTAATCAAGGAAGTGCCCCGTAAAACAATATATTGATTTACCCAATTTCATTATCTACATCAAGCATACATCACACCACAATGCATACAGCATTTTTCCCTCAGCGGCCTCTGAATCCTCTAGATTCAAGACACCCACAGCGGACTCTATCATGTGGTCTAGGAATGCTCAGTCATATGGAGAACATGGGCAGAGATCATGAGTATAGTTTCCAAGGTTGCAGACCACCTCGTAAGTCCCACACCTGAATCATTCCCTACTCAGCATTAGATCCAAAGCTAAGACGGAGAAGCATTATTCACAGATTCTTTGACCTTGCATTTTTCCTAGTCAAAAGAAACATAGCAATATCCTAGAAAGACCCAGTGGCTTCGGACATCCAATGCTGGCTCTCTGTTTTTGTTGGAATGGACACGTTCTGAGGCTATGGTACTGACGGACTTGTGCACTAGAGAGAATGAAACAATGGGTGGGGGTGCTGGCAGATCTTCATCAGAAATGTGAAGGCAAAGAACAATGCCCGTCTGCCCTGAACAAATTGGTAGACCAGATTTAATCCCCCCAGCATAACTGACTTGTAGTGAAATTTGCATACAATACGCCCCACACTCCACTTTGCACCAGCGAACCTGAGTGCCTGGCATCTTGGCCTGTTCCTGCTGCATGTATGTTTAGAAGATGGGACCCTGAAACAGATTTTTAGGATTAAGCGGGATTAGCATCTAGATCCCCAATACTAGATCCCGTAGAGGGAATTGGTTACCACAACTTCAGGGAGGGACGCATAATAAGTATGAGATGGTGGGTATCAGGGAGACAATATCATCTACATGCCAGGTCTGTTTCCATGAGGTCACATGGCCCCACGATCATGACTAGACCACAGGCTGACAATACAACTCAAGGGCGCCCTATTGTGCTCTTGTGAGACTTGACCGATTTCTTCCTTCAAAGAATTCCACTGTTATCGCTTGTGTTTGCATTTATGCTTTGATTTTATCATCATATGGCTTATGGAACCTGGACTGCTGATAAATATGGATACTGCAATGTTATTCCCTGTCGGTGAAATGCATGTCTGTGTTTTGTTGTATTGAAAACAATTAAATAAATCTAAAATAAACGAATAGGTCATGAGATGGGAGGAGAGTAACCTTATATCAGAAGGGATTCCGTTGTGATAGTGAAGGAACAAGGAAAGATGAGTGTGGTAAGGAAGGATATAGTGGATGATGATTACAAGTGATGAGGAATTAGTGGGAAGTGGTAATAGTTTGGTTGGGTTGTGAGAGTGAGAGGGTGATGAAGATTCCGGGCTCGTACTAGATGGGACAGACCAGAACCTCAGAGCCCAAATTTGAGAAATTACAGGATGTAATTCAATTCAAAGGACTGTGTTTTAACCTGATTCATTTATGCATATTTAGGTTTTTGTTGCATATGAAAGAAACAAAACCATATTTAGTTGTTTAAGTGGATGCAAGTGTGGTTGCTGCAACCTACTTGTGTTAACTACTTGATAAGGACATGTTTGGGATAGAATTTTCTATATGTAGTATTCCATGTTGCAAGGAGGGTGGTGAAGCTTGTGGATGCTACATTTGGGATTCAGCCATGCATGGTGTTTTATTGCAATAAAGTGTTTCTGTTTATTACTGCAATAGCTTCCTGATAATCACTACACTGCCATCCAACTGCATATTAGTTCCCAGCAGCAGTGACATGTCTGCAGCTCTGATGAAGATAACATGTTCCAGTATTCAGTTAGTTAATGCTTCAGTTACATTCAGCGTGTGATTATTATGTATAGATATATTCAATGGAAAATTAAATTTTATTTCAAGACACAGAGGGTAACATTTTGTTTGCTTTTTACTCTGTCATCAATAAATAATCAAACTATACAGTGGAAAAAGAAAAATCAGAAACTAAACACACAGTTAGGGAGATTCTCTCACAGTTAGAATATCAAGATGTGGTTGAGCCTTGTGTCTTCTCTATGAATAATCCATTATTGACAGTGCTTAAACCTGATCACTCTTATTATATAGTCTTAGACCATTGACAATTAAATAGTTACAAATATACAGAGACTTTTGCTGTAAAGAATTAATGCAGCATGGGCTTAACATATAATATAGTTCATAAAAATGCAAAACTACATTGGACATTTCAAATGCTTTTTTCTGTCGAACTATAGCTCCTGGAAGTCGGACATTGACTGCATTCTTACCAATGGGAGTACATCAAGGGTTCTGTTGACTATATGCTATATGAGAAGTCCAGGTATGTTTGCAGCCAGACTTATGTCAATGTAACTCAGAAGCATTGTCTTATGTTGATGACCTGTACCTCACAGACACTCTGCCACAGTAGATTGTATTATTCTTGAATTCTCTGACCATGGCAATACATTTAATGTTCCTAAATCTAAAACTGCCTTCCTTAGTGTCCTCTTCTTAGGATATGACTTATGATATGAAGGCAAAAGTCCAGCACAATTTCTTTTAGAGAAATGTTCTGATTTTTTAAATAAACATTTGACTGCTGAACATACTAATAATCTCTGAAATTGACAGACATGCTTGAAATTGAATCTAAACACTTATGTACTTGTGTAAACTCCACTAATTTCATGATCCTCATAACTTTGGGTTCCAGTGGTTACATATATGTAGGAGAAGCAGTTCTGATTGGTTTCATAGAGTGCAGCCTGTGATTTTCTGTCTATGGTGCTCATTTGAGTGTGAGCTCAACTCGTGCCCTGCAATTGTCAGTCTCCAAATATAAATCTGTGTGTGCGTCGCATTGGTTGTGTTTTCAAATGATGCTGCTTCTTTTGCTGCAAGGAGCCTATTATGTGCTGCTTTCGCTAGTGACAGATGCATCTTCGACTTCAGTTTTCCTGGCATTTTGTCACTCTTTTAATGCTGCACTCATCACACTGTCACCTTCGGTATCTGCTGAATGGGCTGTTGATGACCATCTTGAGTCACTTCTGGACTTGGATCTTGTTTTTCAGGCCTCTTTCGATGTATTGTCAGTGGATGCAGGTTCCCATCGGGCCCTAATGACATTCAGGACATGGATATTGTGGACGTTTCCTAAATGCCATCCTTCTCTTTGGATGCCTCTTAGTCTCTCAGGTTGGCATTTTTTTAAATGTTTCATTCTTACATAGATTATGTGTTTTTTTATTGGCAGTTTTTATGGGATATGAGTTGGTTTATGCTGTTAAAGTGTTCTTATGAATGAAGGGCTTTTTACACAAATTTAGTGCTACTGCTGTTTTCTATATAGTCATATCCTCCAACCACAGGGAGGGTACTACCAGGATTATATTTAGTCTCCATATTAGTTTTCCTCCAAGATGGTGGTTTTAACATGCTTATCACCAATACAAGAAAGTGCCACATATGCATTTATTTTTGGTAGACATTGTTCTGTCATCTGCACTGTTAGTTCCAGGGACACACATACTAGAAGGCGATGTCATTTCTTAATTATGAGATCATAGGAGACAACTCTTTTTCCCCAGATTAAGTACAGATGTTATTCTGTGTCACTAAGCAGAATGCTATAAGGCTTCTGTTTTATTATTTTAACAGCGTCCATTTTGAATTTAGTGAGAGGCACTTCTCTGGTGGAAGGGCACTCCTGCAATGCTCTCTCTAGAGTAGGGGTATTAGTGATTGATGGGAGTAACATTACGATTTATCGACATGGTTGAATTGTTTGAGTTTTTCAAAATTCTAGTAATGCTTAAAACAATGATGTGTCTCATCTGTCTAATAAACAAAGTTACTGTTTTACTTACAAGGTTTAGATATTTTCAATAAACATTTGACAATGTGTCATTGTGTCTTTCCTTTGTATCACCTTGGGCATGCAAAAGTATCAAACGAAAGGGTTAGATCCATTGCCACGAATAGAAGAGGTCATGTTCGAGGCTGCTGACAGCATCTATAACTGTGGAGGATTAGGAGTTTAGATGAGGTACTGTGAGCTATGTGAACCAATATTAAAAAGTGATATTGGAAGACTGATTCTCTGTATGATGTAGTTTTGTTGATCTAATACACAGTTCTACTCAATTTGTAGGAACAGTAAAATAAGTGGTAGCATTGTTGCTTTATGTGTGGGCACAGGCCCCTCTCCACACCTGTGCAACAACCTCCCAGGGAGAATAATGATGACTTAGAAGCAATAGTTTGCTACATCAATCCTTTTATAAAGTGATAAACATTATAGATGTGTTTTAAAAAATAATATTTAGCTATAATATGGTATAATGAATAATAAATAGTCATATTAAATAATTTAAAAATCACACGCTAGATAATTAATTTGAAGAAATTAAATATTAAATATTTTGAAATATATAATTCTACATTTGATATACTCAAAATATAAAAAATAGCTTTTGGATTAGAGTAACAATTAGTAACCTAACTCCAAAATTAACAAATAAAAAGAATTCAAATACACTATGTGAGAAGTTGGCCTGGCATATGCTGGTCACTAGTTATAGTGGCCACCTTGCACCAGTCCGATTCGACTCTTATGGTAGATAGGTTTAAGACAACCTTTTAAAGAAAGCTATCCTAGTGGTAGCTGTGGAGAGCAGCCTTCAGGCTAAGTCTCAGAGGAATGTAAAGCAGCGTGTTTTACCTTATAATCTCTTGAATTACCAAATGAAAGGACACCACACAGGTATATATATCAAATATATATGTATTTATTACTAGGCACACTCTACTAATCTCTTTATGAGATTAAAAGCCAGATACACATTCAAAATTCAACGTTTCTCATTAAGTTAAGCACAAATATGGCTGGAGCCCTAGGGGCGTACCAGTCCATATACTAAAAAAATGGTATAAGAATGTCGACTTGCAAAATGACAAGGCCTAGGGCCTGGGGAATCGCTGGGGCTTCACTACTGCAGTGTTAGCAGGTAAGTAACAGGCCCACGGGAGATGCGTGCAGTGTATGAACACAGCCGCGGGTTCCCTATTTATTATAATGGTGCAAGTCGCGGTTTGATTTTTAAAGTTTTAGGGTACTTCGAGGAAGACTACAAGCAAGCCACTTACAAGGTAAGTAATTCGAGGGGCAACACACACTAGGGCACCGGAGTGCACGAGTTACCTCACCCAGGGAAGCCGGGTGCATAGGTGACTTTTGGTGTTGTGTCGCGTCGCTGTTTTCTATTGAGACCAAAGAAGACTTGCTGCTTGCGTCGACTGAAAAAGTGTCCGGTGGAATCCAAGGGTGGATTCAAGATGGAGGTGACCTGAAAATTGAAGGGACAGTGTTCAAAGTCACTTGCCAGTGACTGGTGGCCAGGAAGATGGATGACCACAGATATCGGGTGATTTCAGGTCATCAATGGTGTTTTGACTCTTCGCTCACGAGGTCCAGGAGAGATCGATGATGACCAGCAGCTGGATTCTGAGTGTCCCACAATGTCTGCAGCTGACTGCAGTGTCGGCAACCAGATTGGAGCCAACAAGCCTTGGCAACTGCAGTCTTGTGTGGAGTGAAGAAAGTCGATGGTGCAGACCAGCAAGGCCGGAAGGACTCACCCACCAAGGAGAAGTGAGGGCAGGCCTGGAGCAATCAGGGGAGTCCTTTGAGTTGATAAGAAAGTCTTTGGGAGACCCAAAAGCCAACAGGCAAGGGATTGCAAAGATGCCTCTTCAGGAAATGCTTCACAGGAGTCCACGGTCACTCGGGACGGGGTAGGCTGATGATTTTTGCTGCAAAACCTGCTGGAAGCTTGGGCCACAGATGGTCCAATGCACAAGTTTGTAGAACATCGTGAAGGAGTTGCACTTGACAATAGTGCACGGTCCCTGGGTATTGCTGTTCCTCGTCACTTGGGGGGTCCACTCGCCACAGCTCTGCTGGGGACTCACAATGGACATTCAGAAGTCAGGAAATCTTCTTCCAGGGCTGCAGGGACTTCGAACTTTGGCGGGAGCGGGAAAGTGTGCGACCGTTGATTACGGTTTTTTGTGCCTGCCAAGCAGGGGAGTCACTCCTTGACTACAAGGGAGATTCTTCTGTCTTCCAAAGGTAGTGGAACGTTGAAGGGCCAGGATTCTTCTTTGCAGAGCGTCGTCCAGGGTTATCCGATTTGCAATGGCAAAGTTTGCTATCTTATACTGAAGATAGGGGAGGGACTAGCTCTACGACCACTCCTCTGGGAGGGTCAGGGTAGGGGGTGGTTACACCCACTTCCCTTTGTCCAGTTTCATGCCAGAGCAGGGCAGGTAGCCCCTGAACCGGTTTGAGCTGGCATATGCACAGAGGAGCCTGCTGCTCCCCCAGTGCAGGACTTCAAAGCACTCTAAGTGTGCACCCGCCCAGCTCCAATACACTAAATCCTGTCTGGAAGGTGGTGACACCTCCCTGTGACAGGCTGCCTTTTGTTGGGCTTCCTCCACTGTGAGTTTCAGTCAGCAGCAGGAGGGCAGCCCAGTGTCTGTGCTGGTGGCATCCATTATGTGATGCCAGGGCTGTATAGGATTTCTGTTGTTTTACATGCCGTCCCCTCTAGAAGGGTGGGATCATGCTCCCACATCATGGACTGATGTGGGGGTATGATTCCAAGTTGTTTGACACCAAACACGTGTTTTGATGCAGTCATTCCAAAGTTAGCATTTTAATGCACTTAAGAGTATATGGTTTAACCGCATCCACAAACAGCCATAAAGAATAGACTCTGGTAGATGCAGAGGGGCCCTGCTCATGCAGAGGCACCCCCTCACATTGTAAACCAAGCACCCTGCCCTCAGGATTGATAGGGCCTGCCATAGGGGTGGCTGATAGGTTTATATGTGTGTGTATGGTGAGATATAGAAACCTATATCTCTGTGAGGAGTGCTAACACTACCTCACACAGGCTGCAGTAGCAGGCCTGTGGTGTCAGATTGAGAATGCTTCCCAGGGGTGGCATAATACATGCTGCAGTCCCTGGTAGGCCTGTGAAGTACCTATGCCCTAGGTACCTAAGGTACCTTATACTAGGGGCTCATAAGGTACCACAGAATCCAATCACTAATACATCTAATATGCACACCAAGTCGTTTAGAGAGAACAGAGAGATTGGGGCCCTGATTAGCAGGGACCCAGCCAGACTTTAGCCATAAACCAGTGTATACATCAGAAAAAAAGTGGGAGCAACATAAGTGCAGATCCTACTCTCCTACACACTATACTAATTGCATTCCTGTAAAAAGTAGGGAAAATGTATACCTTGTGAGGGGTTCATATTTACTAATCAAACTACATTCTAACAAACGGTTTCTCATTGTCAGGAGGGCAACCTGGTTCCCTCCTTCACATTGAACTGTCAATTCAAAGCACTTGTATCTGTAATTATTCCTTTACTTTCAATTCTTCACATTTTTCAGTTGGTTCTCAGATGTTGGTGTCTTTATGTCACATACAGATATTTTTCTTATTCAGTATCCAATTTGCAACAAAACTTTCAACAGACCCAGCTAACACATTTTGTCCCTTATATGAACTTCATCAGTCATCAGGGCCAAGATTTTTTTTAAAACACAAAATCAATACTTTTTACACTTCAATTTCTAGAAATGTGTTAGTCATAATTTCTATACAACCATATTTTTTTGTTGGAGTTTTATATAGAGCAAACTTGACCCGAAGGTATCAGGTATCAGAGCACTTTACATGAGCACCACTTGCTTTACACAAGGACACATTAATTTTTAGGTTAGGGACAGGGAGATGAAGTGATTTGCCAAGAATCACAGTATGTTGAGCGTCATTGCTAAAACTCGAACCCAGTTTCCCAGATTTGAAGTTGACTGCCTTAGCCGTTTGGCCACTTAAAGACTAATATATACACACACCGTATCCAAATTACATAAGTCTGTCCATTACTTAAACCCAAAGACACCAACTAATTAGGATTGATTGCAGTTACCATGTGCATACTCCGGAACTTACACCTCTAGTACCTATCAAATGTGCATACAAGAAGATCACTATTTTACTCACAATTTCCTTCATCTATTTCTTCCTTTACCTTCATTCTCCAGTTTACTTGTTTGGTCTGTTGTCAGTAAATATAAGGTTCATGCATCTAAATGCCTGCCACTTTCCCAAATCGTTCTCTTATATAATTGTTCTTTCCTCAGCATCGCTTTGTTTATATCCCTTTTTAGCAGCTTCCTGGAAGGTCTGGGGATCTTCCAATGATCATTGCCACACCCTATTCGCTCCTTTTTCATTCCCTCTCTATTTTGCATACCACCCTTACATATCTGGTCTTCACAAGAGTGTATACCTATTTCCATATATTTTCTCCTCTCACTCTCTCATCTGCAGCTTTCTCACTTGCCCTTTTCAGTATATGTTTTATTAATTATTATTTATTATTTATTATAAATTCTTGGTTCCAATAACCTGGGGGAATCTACTTTTACATATTCCATCATTCCCCTGTCACCCATCTAAATCGCATTAACATTTTTTGCCACAATCCTCAAGTCTCCTATCTTGTAACATTTCTCCAATGATACCATGCCTTGTATCAGCCTCAACCAACATAGTTCCTCCATCCCTTTACAAATCATTAGGTCTCCATCCTTCACTTTGGGGGGTCCCCAGTAATTCCATGTGATCTTTTGCATTTAGAACAGCCTTGCAGCAAGCATTTCTTATTCTCCTCTGAATAATCTATCAGTGGCTACCTTTGTCCTGCCTTACAAATACCCATCCAATCACAGTGACCAATTTCAGCTGTGTCACATCAGAGTCCGGGCTTCCACTGTATTATGCAATGGTGGCCATCTTGTATGGGTTCCTAGCATGGTGAATCGCTGCAATCAGATATCAGTATATTCAAACTCACCTCATTTGCTCCCTTTCTTTTCCCAAATCCTGTGTTAAATTCAGCCCCGTCCTTGGCGTTTCACACACTTACTGCAATTTGTAAACGCCAGAGTTTCCACCCCCGATATATTCTAGTATAGACGCCATCTTGGAAGGGATATCTTAAAATACTCATAAATGGCCGCCATCTTCAAATGGCTATCTCATTGTTCCTTTTGCATTATCCTCCGTTATTTTATTAAATTATAACACCAACCCCAACCTCATCCATTTATTGAAAACTTCTATTCTTATTGTTTTACATTGATAGCTCATCCCCAACATATAGAAGCCCCGTTATATATTATACTTCTCCAATGACCGCCACTGATTCAGTGGCAAGCCTGTTTCTTGTAGAGGGGGCGTGGCTTGACGCTGATGTAAGCAGAAGCAGACCTCGGAGCTCCTCCGTGGCCTCCCTCTGTTACAATTGATCCTGAAGTGCCGAGGGGGCCCCTGACCGCTCATCCTGTGTGGGAATGTCTGGTGCCCCAGTAGGAGGTCCCTCGGCGACATACGTGGCTGGAGTGTGGAGCGGGGAACGACTCTTTGCCCTGAATGCGCTCCGGCGACCTAAAATGGTGGCTGTGGCCTGACGGAGAGACCGCTGTGGATTGCAGAATCCTGAGAGTTGAGGACTACACCTGAGGGGCAGTGGAGTATCCCAGTGTTGCCATCGACACAGAGGTTTGCGGGCGATCCGGCGTGGGGACAGTGCGCAGAGGAACCAGAGCGCTGAGTCCTGGCGATGCATTGCGACCCGAAGATGGCGGACCCGAGACGGAGCGAAGGGGCATTCTGAGGAGGACCGCGGTTGGAGACCGCTGAGTCCATGCAGGCAGTGGAGTGGGCCCGGTACCAGCGCTGATGCACAACAAATGCTGGTAACCCGAAAGTGTGTAGAACTCCTGCGGGGTGGTGCTTACATGACAGGCAGCCCCTGAAACACGCCCGGGACACTGGGGGCTGTTGTGGGCAGCTGGACATACTAGCCTCACTACTGCATTAGGGGCGAGCTGCGGCAGTGTCGTTGGGCTGAAGGGCCCTGTTGTGGTGTATCCTGACCTGCTTACGGCCGGGATGTCGCCCTGTCTCCTGAGTTGGCCTGCTTGGACAGAGCTTCTTCCTTGCGGTGTGGCCTGTGGTGAGCGCGGTGACTGTATGAGAGTGCTGCCTGTCCTGGTTGCTGTGGCAAAGATGGAGCTTGGATACGCTCCTAGAGCACCTGGACTAAGTGCCCTTGTGGCTGCACCCGGCCCATGCTGAGAACTTGAAGGTATGTGGAGCTCTTGCGGAGCAGCGCTCGCATAGCAGATGGGCCCTGAAACTCACCTGTGTCACTGGGGGCTGTGTGTGGGCAGCTGGACTTCCAAGACTTACTGCTGCATTGGGGGTGAGCCGCGGCGGTATCGGCGGGCTGGAGGGCCTTGATGAGCAGTGCCCTGCACTACATGGGATTGGGACATCACCCTGACTCCCCCCTGAGTTGCCCTGACTGAGTGGCACTTTCTTCTTGCGGCGCAACCTGTGGAGAGCGTGATAATTTGGTGGGAGTGCAGGCCGTCCTGGTTGCTGTGGCGGTGGTGGAGCACAGGCTGGATCCCGGAACCTCTTGAACTACTTGCCCTTAAGGCATGGCGCCACTGTCTGGCCCGCACGTTCTTGGCTGGGGCTCGTTCTTTCTGTGCTAAACTGTCTGCTGAGCAGGGTCGCGCCAGCTACGCGGCATCTAGTGGACAGTTGTGATGGGGAGCGTATCCAACAAAAACGGTTTCGCAGCCATCCAGGAGGAAGAGGGTGGACACCAGTCTGGCAATGAGGACGACGAGACGTGGAGCTCCGGTGTGGCAGTCTCAGGAAGCCCTACATTGGCAGACATAATGCAGGCCATCACTGCGTCAAGAGAGGCCCTCGAGACAAAAATTGATGCCATTGGGGTGGACCTCGCTCTACTCAAGGATGACCATAGGAAGCTAAAAGAGTGAGTAAAGGCGGCCGAGAAGACATTGGAGGAGGTGCTGGACAAAATTACCACCCTGCAGCACTCCTTGAGGCAAGTGGAGGAAAGAGTTTAGCTTAGGGCGCTCTCGCAGGAATAACCTTCGCATAGTGGGGGTTCCGGAACGAGCAGAAGGGGCGGACGCTGTTCGATACTTGGAGGGATGGCTCAGATCGGAGGTTGCCCCGGAGGGGCTGTCTCTGTTTTTTGCCCTTGAGAGAGCCCACAGGGTCCCGGCTATGGCTCCCAAGCCGGGTGCACCCCCGCGGCCGATGGTGGCGGGGCTCTTGCACTACCGCAACAGGGACCATCTCCTGCAGCAAGCCCGGGAAAAACAGCATCTACAAAATGAAGACTCCAAGGTGATGCTCTTTTCTGGAATATACCAGGGAGGTTTAGTGACAGCGCGCCTCCTTCGTTGCTCTCAAACGGAAATTGCGTCAACTCCACATTCCCTTCGCCATGCTCTTGCCGGCGCGACTACGAGTGGTGGACTACACCGGCACGCGCTTCTTCACCACTCCGCAGGACGCGTGGCAGTGGCTGGAGATGCGTCAGACGAGATCCAGGTGAAGTTCAGCAGTGAGCAATGCGGAGAGGAGATCCCCTGAACCTATGAGCCCATCGAGGGCCCTCTCACTGCCGGATCGTTGCCTTGAACGAGACAGAGCAGTGCAGGTGGTTGCAGTGATCAGTCAGAGTGGGATCAGCTCGACTTCTGCTTCCTGCCTCTTTGAGCACGGTTGATGGGTATTTCAGTTTGGATGGGGACTAGATTAAGGGAACCTATCCTGGGGAGTGGGAGTTGGGGGGGTTGGGATGCAGGGGGGAGGGGGAGTTTTGGACCAAGCATGCCACTAGGGGAGATAGGAAGGGCAGCATTTGTATAACCACACCATGGGTACCGCCGTAGGTATTAAGTGTCTATCTTGGAACATTAGAGGAATGCACACTATTAGCCATCATCACAAGATTCATGCTTACCTTAGAAGGGGAGGGGTTCAGATAGCACTACTACAGGAAACATACTTAACTAAACAAGAGGGATTGGCTTTGCAACGGAGGTGGCGGGGACTGTTCTTCTGTACCACATACTCGGCCTTTGCACGGGGTGCATTGATCTGGATTAGGGCAGGGGTACTGTTCCAGAGTACTGGGCAGATGATTGACCCTGAAGGTAGATATGTTGTAGTAACGGGGCACCTAGATGGAAGGGATATCGTACTAGGGAGTATATATGCCCCTAACACAGATCAGGCTTCCTTTTTCGCACATCTCTCTGGGAAGTTGGCACCTTTATTGACAGGTTCCTTGCTTTTGAGGGGTGACTCAATTGCATTACCGACGTTTCCCTTGATCGCTCCCATCCTCCCTTTCCAGATTCCCCGGTTCACAGACTGGCTGCAGTGCGGCGGGCTTGGCAGCAACAGTGAGGGTTGACTGATACATGGAGAGCACATCACCCAACTGACAGGGACTATTCTTACTTCTCATTACTACATTACCCGCATGTTTGGCTGGACTCGATCCTCAGTTCCCCAGACGTACACGGGGTGATGGTACATAGTGAATACTTGGCTAGGACAACGTCCGATCATAACCCACTGCTGGTAAGACTTCATTGGCTACGGGATCGCCCTTCTATTCCCACTTGGCGACTCCGGCCTGATACCTTAGAAGATCCAGTGTTCTGAGCAACTATAGGGTCGGCCATATTTCAGGGTTAACGCTAACACGGCGTCTTCTCAGGTGGTGGAATGGGATGCTTTTAAGTCAGTAGTTAGGGGGCGCTGCATAGGAGTGGTAAGAGTGGGCAGAGTGTTGCTGCAAGACGTACTGAAGGCGGAACAGACGGTACGCAACTCAGAGAAGGAGCATCCGGAACGCCCGGACAGGCAGGATGTGTTACTTGAGGTTCGGGAAGAACTAGTGATTCAACTCGAGAGATTGCGCTGTTTCGACTATAAGGCCTACACGGATAAGGCACACGCGGAGCGCGATAAGGCTGGCGCATTGCTCCTGTGGCTGCCTAATCCGGCGCGTAGAGAAACGGTGATACTGGAATTGAGAGGCCATGGAGACGAGGTGTTTTTACACCCAACGAGGTATTAACGATCATTTCTTACAGTATTGTACCGAGTTATATCGGAGTAGGCTGGGCCCTGGGCTCCCTAGTGATGAGGGGTTTCTGCTAAGTGCGGAACTAGCACAAATTGAAGCTGAGGGGGCCGAAGCTCTAGGTGGGGACATTGAAGCGGGCGAGGTGCACAGTGCCATAAAACACATGGCCAGAACGAAAACACCGGGTACTGATGTGCTTCCAGTGGAATTTTACGCGGCCTACGCCGATGCTCTGGTACCTTGCTTGGTGGCACTCTATAATAGAGCGCGACTTGAGGGTGCCCTCCCTGCCTCCACACGTGAAGCCCTCATAGTCCCCCTTCTCAAGCCAGGCAAACCTGCTTGGGATCAGTCCTCGTACAGGCCCCTCACGATGCTCAACCTGGACTTTAAGATCTTAAGCCGAATATTGGCCAGTCGTTTGGTGCCCCATATGACAAAGCTGATCCAGAAGGATCAAGCCAGATTTATACCATCTCAAAATACTGTGATGAATGTTCGCAGACTCATGCGCATTATGGGGTCCGACACCTATGACAAGGAAGAGGCCTGCATTTTCACGGTCGATATTGAAAAGGCATTCGATAATCTGGAGTGGCCCTACCTTTTTAATGTTTTGCGGGCATTTGGCCTAGGGGAGCACTTCATACGGTGGATGGCGCTGCTGTACAGTGCTTCTACTGCCAGGGTCAGAACAGGGGGCTTGATTTCTGCTGCCTGTCAAGTAGCCCGGGTGATGAGGCAGGGGTGCCCGTTGTCCCCTCTATTGTTTGCTCTGGCGATGGAACCCATGGCTGCACACGCCAGGACAGGGCAGTACTACTCTGAGCTCTTGGTGGAGGGACAAATGCAGCATATAGTGCTGTATGCGGATGACCTCCTCATGTTCTTACCGGACTCTGGGGACGCCCTTTGGGGAGCGAAGAACTTGTTGGAGACCTTGGAGAGGGTAGCGGGACTCCAGGTGAACTGGACCAAGTAGTGTTTGTTCCCCACCAGGTCGTACGGGATAGACCAACAGAGTGCAGGGGGGCGTCCTGTGGGAATCCCATTGTCTACCTTACTTGGGGACCCAGATTTACCATGCTCTTGATGACCTTTTGGAGGGCAATGTGGGGCGAGCGGTGTGGAGAGCAAGAACTTGCTTTGATTTTTGGGGGACTCTTCCTCTATCCGTTGCAGGTAGGGTTGCTTTGGAGAAGATGGTCATCCTGTCCAGATTCCTTTATTACTATGGGACGCTCCTCATTTGGATCCCGGGTAAGCTCTTTGCCCAGCTCAATACTTTGATTACAAGATTTTTATGCGGAGCTGGAAGACGGAGGGTTGCCCTGACTACTATGCAACGGCCCAGGGCAGAGGGAGGCCTTGCGGTGCCGGACCTAGAGGCCTATTATCATGCCGTGCAGCTCCAATGGTTTACAAAATGGGTGGCGGGCCATATCAGGCACCCAGAGGACCTGGGGGGGTCAGATCCGTGTTGGCATCTCTTGTCCTCTGTTCTGCTATGAGTACCATTGCAGGATGAATAGCTGCACCAGATTTACGTGCAGTGGCAGTGCTGGGCACGCATGGCCAGGAGGACACGTGTCAAGATACCTTATGCGCCTGAGATCCCGCTGAGGATGTGTGAGGTGCTGCCTCATGGGGGTGATTGGAGCCAGTTGCTGGCCTGGGAAGAGGCGGGAGTCACCGCAGTAGGTGACCTATACGAGGATGGCAACCTTCTTCCTTTTAATGGCCTCCGAGAGCATCATGATCTTCCGCAAGGGGACTTTCTCTTGCATGCGGCCCTGACAGCAGCTATCAGAAAGCACTGGCAAGGGGGATTGTTGGAGCCTGTCACATCTCTCGCTTGTCAATACATAGTGATGGCAGCGGGAACTTTCAAAGCGGTAACTTATCTTTATAGGCGGATTACCCGGGACGTGCGCCAATCTTTGATGGTGTTGCGGCTCAAGTGGGAGGCAGATTTTGTGGAACCCATTGAAGAAAAACCTTGTGAGGTGATTGTAGAGAGGGCTTGGAAAAGCTCTCAAAATGCACGATTTCATCTCATCCAATTATATGTCTTGCATAGGTCCTACCTCACACCCAGTGTAGTGTAGTTCCTATATCCCTGATAGGCTCTGCACATTGGAATAACATACACTATAGATTTGACATAGGACTAAGGTCAGTATGTCTCTATCGAGTATATTAAACTTAATTACTTGTGTGTGCCAGCTAACTCAGAGGTCACTAGAACCTTCTCGAATATACAAGAAGGGATTAGTCTCTCACAACCGCATAACATGACAACATTGTTTCCCTTTAGAATCGGAACAGTCTCAGAATCATGGAAACAATAGAAAACAGTTTCACTCAGTCAATCGTGCATGCTTCGTTTCTACAGAGTTGCATAGAAATAGAGAGACGGGCGTTTCAATAAAAGGGTTTATTGAACAGTCTTATTTCTCATGCAAGAGATATGAATTGCTTCAATCGTAAGACAGACTGCGAAGTACAACATGTACGAGGTTAGCAGTAAGATAAAAATAATACTGCAATAGCATGGTTTGTAGCTATTACATATATTAATCAAAATACATACATAAATACCATAAGCTAAAATGTGATACTCATCTGATGCTTCTAAATTGTTCTACCCCAGTGTACCTAACCTAAGTGCAGTATGAGGTTTGAAGTAGGTGCCATTTCTAAAGTATAGCTAGCTATATTTTAGTTTAGCCAAGAGTCGCCAAAGGTTTCTCTAAGTTCCAGTCAGCTCCATACCTTAGAATGAGAGAGGTTGGAATCTCTTTTCTATACTCGATAGTCTAACCCCCAGCAAGGTAAGTCAGAGAGCACTGGAGCTGGATTCTCTGCAAGGAGGATGGCAGCGTCCGGTCAGTGCATCAGGCTGGAACTCAATCTCCTTCCAAACTTGCTGTGATGAACCGCGTAGTCTGGGTTGGATCAAACCCTCCGGGAACCGCAATTTGCCAGGGCAAGTGCTGGTATATTTATATCTTGAAGGTGTCTAGGAATGCCAGTATTGACGAAAAAGTTGGGCAGAGGAACATCATGAATGAACCCCTAAGAAATGCCCATTTTCTATTCTCATCCTTTTTGATCTTTTTGTTTAATGTGGTGTCTCGACTGGTCTGCAGAATCCTACTTTTCAGCATGCTCCAAGACCTTTTCTTTGTAACCTCTCCATTATAGTCTTGTTTTCAAACCCTCCAATCCCTTCCTGAAGTCACTTTACTCACTACAATTCCTTCTTATTCTCACAATTTCTCCATATGGTATACCATCAATCACATGCCTGGGGTGTGCACTCTCTGATTGCAAAATGCTATTTGTGGCAGTGGCCTTATGGAATAATTTGCTGCAAATTCTCTCTTCTTTAGCAAACAATTGCACATCCAAAAACATGATAGACTTTTTGCTCTGTGTCATAGTAAATTTCATGTTATATAGACTCTCATTAAGAAAATAAAAACATTCCTCCCATTCAGTCACTGAACCGGTCCAGATAAGCAAAATAAAATCAATGAACCGGCCCCAAAAAAACACAGAAGGAGTCAAGTTTTTCGCTGCTGAGGTCCAGGCATGGGGGTTGCATGAGAGGGTGCAAGTATGGGCATCGGAAGCCAAAAAATTGACTCCTCATGTTTTTTCAGGGCTGGTTCTTTGATGATATTTTGCTTATCTGGGTCAGATGAAATATTTAAAACACAGTCTAACAAACTTTGGAAAAAGTGCGTTCATGGTGGTGGGAATAGAATTAATATTCTTGCTCCACTCTAGGAAAAGTTGGGAAGTGTGCATTCATGGAGGGGGCAGATTTACTTTTTAAATTCCTGTTTACAAAACATTGGTGAAAGTGCACACTTTGGAGGGATCATATTTATGACCCTAACTACAGTCTAACAAATATTGGGTGATGGGCATGATTTGGAAAATGTCTGCAGCACAAGTCACAGTGTTATTGAGAACTTTGTGGTGCCTGGCACAAGGTGCATGAATGTGGGCCTTACAGTGGCCCACAGGTGATAGTACCTCTGCTTGGGGAGCCCAAAGTCCCTGCCTGGCTACCTTTTCCTAGCATTGGGATTGCCATGAACAGGCAGTCAGAAAGGGACATTGTGATTTTGACCAAGGTGCCTGAGCAGGCACTGCCTCCATTCAGGATCACGATTCTAACCGCTGCCCTGTCGGGATCAGTAGATCCTGCATGAGGTGGCGGTCTCTCCCCCCGGCAGTTACAGATCTGACCGCTTGCATCGTAATGCAAGACTGTCGATGGAACCACCACCGACAGCCTGTTGGTGGTGGTACCACCGGCATCGTAAGGATGCCCTAAGTTCTTTCTAAGAAACAATGGGGGCAGTGCATACATTTTGGCAGAGGTAGATTTCATATTTTAACTTCAGTCCCACAAACATTGAGGAAAGTACATACAACGGGAGGAGGTAGAAAAGATGTCATATTCTAACTCAAGTATAAAAAATATTGTGGCATGTTCTTATTGAGGGAGTTAGATTTCTGTTCTATGCCCTTGCCAACAACCAGTGGACAAATTCATGCATTGGGGTTCTCAGATGCAACACACCCAAATTATATAAATAAGAAAAAACATTATTGCATATATGTAAATACAAAAAATTAAAACCTTAAATATATTAAACATTTAAACAAAATACTTAAATAACTTTACAAATTCAACAAATATTTCAAAAATGCACATGTATTAAATAAAAAAAGTAAAATAAAGAGCATACCAAAGCGTATAAATTTAAAGTAAACACAAAAAAATCTTTTAGGATAAAAATATTTACATTTTTCTTTGATTATTAGTTAACTATATTTAAAGAACATACAGCCCATGAATTCCATCAATAAACTTAGAATGGCAAAAAAATTAAAATAAAACATAAATTATTAAGTCGTAAAAAATAACAAACAATGTCAAGTATAAATAATGTAATATATTATACAAGTAATGATAGCTAATACATACTTGAAAACACAATACAGACCCAAAATTATATATAAAATTATAGTATCAATGAAATATGATTAGATATCCAAATTATTTCCAAATAAAGAATCGAATCAATAATGCATTAATAAATTATTGTCAATTTGTACATTTATTCTATTTAGGTACTACATACCCAATCACCCAATACATTCCTGAACCTGAAGCTAAAATGTATTCAGTAATTCACACTTTATTAAATATGCAAACTAATAAATAATAATACAAAATAATAAGTCATCATTGTACATTGTTAATGATATAATGAAAGCATGAAACTATCCCTCGAATTCCTAATAAAACCCCAATCCCTCAAATTTAAATTAAATAAACAATGTCCAACTTTATTGAACTTGAAAACAAAAACATGAAATAATTCGATTAAAATTAACTAACATTTCATTAATAAACACTCAATCATGCAATAAACCCTACAATATTAATTATGAATTATACAATACTATAATAATATTTAAACATTTTTTAAATGTCTTGGTAGAAATAATAGAATAACAACATAACACTTTAAGACAAAACAATAAAAAAGCTAATGTAGTAAACACTGTTTTAAACGAATAATAATATTACCTTATTCTTTGTGAACGATATTTTCTGGTCACAATATTTTCACTACAGTATTATGGTCACGATTTTTTTTTAATCATTATTTAGGTAGAACCTGATGTGCAAACAGTGCCAAAAAAAACATCCTTGCGAATACATACAGCGCTTTAAGTGTACCTACATGAGTGTGTCCAGCTTGGTGCGTTGTTTTAACTACAATTGACCTGTGTTTGCAGTATTGAATACTCAATTAATCTGTTTATAATCATTAATTTAAAAGAGCAAAATGACCTGCGCCATGGAAACGGAGTAAAGTCACTCGAGGATTTTTTCATGTATCACAGTTCAAAAACAGCTCCTCCACAAATGCCACTTTATTTACTGCTAGGAAAAGTATCGAAAGTATATTTTTAGATTCCTTAAAAAATCAGCAAACAGTCAGTCCCCTTTAAAATGTCCACTTGCCTGTCATTGAAATCACGTTCCATTTAGATTACTTTGCAAGGTCTATGTTAAGGTTACAGTTAACTATCAAGGTCTCAAAAAGGACGATTGGGAACTTACCAAATTCATGATTGTTCTTACAGTCGAATCTATCAACATGACTTTCCATCTCTCCTCGACGTTCTCTGGAAGAGGTATATAAAAATAATATCCCACAAGAGCAGACGCAACTGCAAAATAAAATAATTTCGATGCCATTTTAGATTCTTCACTCGGTTCAGTTCAGCTCCTTTCACGGCTCCTAACTCGAGTCGTCTCACAGGAGTTAAAAGGTTAATGTCAATATATTATGCTGAACCTTGTACACGCCTTTCCTCCGAGCTTTTCAACTTGCAGAGTTTGCCAAATCACAAGCTGCCCAAGTTAACCATGGAATGGTTTCTATTGAAGGGTGTGTTTCATGAGCACACTGCCAACCCACGTCTCTAACTTGATTGGGGCATGATAAAACCTGGCACAGTGTATTGTAAGGTAAAATATTCATGTTACTAGTAAACAGTGTGAAGCATGAGGAAGTATCCTCATTTATAATGTACCCATTTAAGGATCAGAAAATATCATGTCTTTATAAAATGTTTTCCTACACATCACTAATCTACTCATGGACGCTATTTGGCAAAGTCAATAGTTCTGGTGATGTTTATAAGTGAGTGTTCTCCACTGATTAGTGAGTTTCTATGCATGGGTAGGCTGATGCATGAGTGGGTAAGTGTAAACATGTTTAAAAAATGGATGGATGATTGAGTGCATGGATGAATGTTCTTCAATAAATGACGAGTTTGTGGGTGAAGATATGTAAATGGATGATTAGTTTAATGTGAGAATGTGGAAACTATTGGATGGAATGATTGTATGGATAAATGAGTAACTGCATCAATAATTAGTGAGTGAGGTTCAAGAGTGAGTGAGTGCATGGATAATTGTTGAATTAACGCATGGACAGATAACAGGGTGAGTACATTAATGACTCATTAATACCCTTCCTCCATGTCCATTCCTTAAAGCTTTCCCACTCTGTAAGATTTTTTTAATTAATTGTTTTTATTAAGTTTTACACAGAGCAAACTTGACCCAAAGGTAATGAAGCACTTTATGTGAGCATCAGTTCATTACACAAGGTCAAGCTCATTTGTTTTTGTTTTTTTAGGCACGGGGAGTAAGTGATATGTGCAGAATCACAGAATATTTGAACCTGGTTCCCTTGTTCTAAGGTCGGGAGGTGTCCTGGCCACTGCACCACATCATCCTCCCCTAGTCTGTTCCTCCCTTAGATTTCTGCCTCTCTAGTGTCCTCTGTCCTCACAGATGGACTGCAGCTGCTTGATGCAGACCGTCATGGCACCATTAACAGATCACCACATTTGTGCTTCTAAGAGGATGAACATGTAGGGAAACAATAGGAAGGAGTGGGAATTGACGTGCCTACTGCTAGGCATGCTAAGTGCATGCATGGGCATTGGGTGAGGCGTGTGTGTTTGTGTATAAACTGTGGACTTAGTAATCCGCTTCTACTTCAACAGCCCCCAGAGGATAATTCTTAATTGGCAAATGCATGCTCGTTTGAGAGAGGGTATTTGTTGAAAACGTGAATGACAACTACTTCCTTTTGCTATGGGAGACTGAGTGGAATGCTGTGTCTACTTAAAGGTCTTCTTCAAGAGAGGGGAGAAAGGCCCCTATCCCTTACTCGCCAGGTATTAAGCGTTGGTCGAGAGGTACTGGTTCTTGCCCGATGACAGGGGGAAACCCCTATCCCCCTAATTTTAGCAAAAGTTCTGATGGGTTGTCTAGGCAAGATTGGTATATTTTAATTCTTGGAGGAACAAATTCCAATTCAAAACAAGTTGATCCAGAGGTGAACAAGTCCTTTATTTGCACTCACACATAGGAGTGGGTATGAAGGATGAGAAAAAGGGGTGGCACAGCCAACACATGTTTCGCCCCCTACATGGCCTATAGGCCTGGGGCTTCTTCAGGGCTGTACATTAAGGGTAAATAAAAACCATTTGGGAGTATGCAGATACATATAAGGTATATAGCACAAGAGTTATAGAGATAACAAGCCAGTGGGTCAAGATGTGAAAGCGCATTGGGAGGAGAAAGCAGAATGAACAGTGTGATAGACATTAGAAGTAGTGATTATATAGTTGACAGCGGGGAATTAGTAAGGAAATGGATAGTGCATTGCAAGGGAAAAACAAAAAAGGGGGGGGTTATTTTTTTGAAGAGGTCACGTGAGGGTTAGTAAGGAAGATGCAGTAGGTATCAATATATATAAGTTTATATACAGTGTGTAACATATTATAGGATAAAACACGATAGTGATTATAACACATGTCCACATTTAAGAATAAAGAAAGAAGCAGGACGTGATTAGAGGTCATCAAAACCGGAGACATCAAAGGTTCCATAGGCCACAAGTCATTTGAGTGTACAAGGAAAGACATTGTTATATACAGTTGGTATGTCAGTAAGGGCCATAAACAGAGATTGAACACGTGGTTTGTTACAATATACATGGTAAATGTAATGTGATCCACATAGGCGTAACGGCAAAAATTTCGACAAGTCATGGAACATGGAACATAAAGGTGAAGTAACGACAATGACGAAGCGTATATATGACACATTGAGGGCCAACAAAACATTAATGTATGATATATAGATAAGTAAAGGTTGTATATTTACAAGGTCGGTACCGGATCACGGGCAGCAAGGTGATGAGTTGATAATGAGTTGGTAAAGGTTGTCACGAGAGAGAGGATTTTAGTTAGTCTTAATAATGGGTCTGGTCGCTGCGCATGCAATGCGAGTCAGGTGATATCTCGATGCTCGACGAGAAATGTGAATATGCTTAAAGCCAAGTGGTGGTGATCTGCGATCAGGTAAAGTCAAGTGGCGTGGTTGTTGGGCAATATCATGCTCGAGGTGAGTACATTCGTCGGTTTAAGTTGCAGGCGTGATCGCGATTCAAGTAGCCAACGTAGGATTTACAGGGGTCGTTTCCATTTGAAGTAGGTCATTAACGTGCACTAGAAGGTTCCATGCGTGAACTGATAAAGTGATCATGATTTAAGTTGAGGTCGGCAGCGCGGCAAAGTGCGGTCCCAAGCGGGATAGACGTGTTGAGATATAAGTGGCGCGGTATTGAAAAGATATAGGTTTTAGGTTGAGCGTGCTCATGACGGTTGAGGTTTATTAAAATCTGACAATGCAGTGGTGACAAGACTTAACGTAGTGACAGCAAGACGTGATCAGAATGGCGTTTTTACCGGGCGTATTTAATTTAGGAAAATACAGCGAGATACGAGTGACGTGGTCGTGCAGGTATTTATTAATTTACAGTGAAGGTGTTCGTAACGAGTGAGGTATAAAGCGTTAGGGCGGTAGAGGCAAAAGCAAGCAGAGTAGAGCTTACCGGGTATTTCTGTAAAAGGAAGTTTCAACGATGTGCTAGGTAAATAACGTAGGATTCTAAGGGGAGGGGATCAAAAGGAGAAAAAGATATCCTTAGCTCATGGAAGGAGGTAAAGCCGAGGGGAATATCAGCTATGTTGCATTGCTTACCTCAAGTCTTGGCTAATGCCTGATACGAGCGTTCTGTTCGGTTCGGTTCAGTGTTCGATGTGCGCTCTGTGGAGGCAGCGTAAATAACGGGGCTCAGGGAAGGACATCCGGGTTAGGACCCGGAAGTGGCCTGGTTCGTGCGGGGGCGCCATTTTGGATTGGGAAGGGGACGCGGGAGGGTGATCTGCTGCCAATTGTCATGTTAATCAGACAAAGGACGGATAAAGTTCTAATTTGAATTGTATTGGGGATTTGAGAAGAATAAGGGAACAGTAGTTAATTTGCATGTCAAGAAAGTGCGTAGAATTGTGAAACGAATTTCTAGGGGATGCCAAGGGTCGGACCTAGAAGGAAATCTGGATATATAATGTAAATTATTCTTAAGAATACTTATCTGACTCATTCCCAGGGGGATGAAAAGGAAATTATAGAAAGGAAAATAGGGATGTATTCACAGTTGTATTACATCCAAGGGAGAAAAACAATCAGAAAAGGTGGAAACTCAGTTGATGGAATTAATCTTCTCCCAGCCATACATGCATTTCTGCATCTTTGTTGAGTCCTAGTTCAGTTGTTTTGAAATTCATGATTAGCTCACTTTCGCGTCTGCGAAGTCTCAGTTCCCGGTTTCCTCCTCTTTTGGTCTGGTGTACAATCTCCAGTCCATAGAAAATGAAATCCTTTTTATGTTGATGTTTGTCGGCAAAATGTTCTGTCAGGGGGTGACCAGATGTGTATTTATGGATATTGCGGTAGTGTTCTTGTATCCGGATACGCAGTGGTCGGATTGTACTCCCAATGTATGGTAGGTTGCATGGGCAAAGGATCACATAAATGCAGAATTTGCTATTGCAATCAATCCATTCTTTTATGGTGAATTCTTTTCCTTGTGTCATTGGTATCTTTTTGGTTTTGTTGCGGCTCAGTTTGCAGACACTACAGTTTTTGCAGGTATGGTATCCTGGTGGTCTGTCCAGAAAAGTGGTAACTTGTTTGCGTTTATCTTCAAATTCTGATTTGCACAGTATGTCTTTCAGGTTCGGGGCACGTCTGAAGGTTATCTCAGGATATGTTTTAATTTTATCAGCTAGGTTCGGAGTGTGTTGTAACAGGTGCCAGTGTCTACTTAAAGGTCCTTTGGTTCCACCATCTTGCATCATTGTCAATTATAGATGTAAGACTGTACCTTTGCTCTCAGACCCTGTGTGAGAAGACAGAGTGCCCGACTCGCATGCAAGGGCCTTGCACTCACACTGATTTTTTTCCATAGGGCAAGTGTGAGGACGTCAGCAGGTAGCCCGGGCATACAGTGTGATGATAGTTTTTAATAAGCCATAATGATGGCTTGTGCTTTGAAGTGGATTACTGGATATGAACGACAGGGGGCTTGTGCACACAATAGTAACAAAAGAATCAAGATCTCGGGTCTTGTGCATGTTCACTCAAGAGATAAGGCAGAACTGAAGGAAATCCATTTTGTCCCTCATTTTCTACCACTAATATACTTAGGGCCTTATTACGATAGCGGTTGGACCGCCACTGATAGGTCATCAGTGGCAGTCCGACCACCAACTGTCTTTCGGTCTGACTGCTGGATTACAATCCTGGCGGTTGGACAGACAGCGGTCGGGAGGAAGACTACCCCCTCCACCAGGATCAGTGATCCTGACAGGGCGGTGGTCGCAATCCTATTCCCGAATGGCAGCAGTGTCGAGGCAGGCAGTGTCGTCGGGATTATGATATCTCTTTCCAACAGCCTTTTCATGCTGGGAAGACCGCCATGTAAAGGCTGTCAGAAACAGAATTTTGGGTCCCAAAACAGACCTTAAATCCATTATAGGCCATTGTAAAGTAGCCCTGGGGGCACATGCAGTGTGCCCAGTCACCTCCTTGCACCGAGTGCCATGCATGGCATGGTGCATGACACACCGTCAATGGATGAGTAGGAGGTGCTCCTTATCATGGTGTCTTGTACTGCAACCCTTTTCCTTGGCCACAGATAAGACAACATGATAAGGAGCACTTTCCAAATGAAAGAGGGCGGTTGCATCATAATGCAGCAGTCAGACCACCACCTACTTGTCAATTTGTTTCCCTGCAAATGAATTACACGTTGTATTTAGTCACATATACAAAATCACTATCTTCATGAAAACGCTTGTGTGGAGCCTTCTGCTATAATTCAAAAGGAAAAATGTAGTCTCATTTCTCCTTTTAGTAAGTATCTCATTGAGTTCCAGATATAATAAAATGTATGCACAGAATGTTTACTTATCCCTAGCCAATTAAAACCTACCTTAGTTAGGAGAGCTCCTCATTCACACCTCATAAGCTATGGCTGCTCCAATTTGGTATAGAGGTATGGCCAGGGCCACTGAAATTATGCGATTGTGTGGCGGTGGCCTTTGGTATTGCCGGACAGGGAGGTGCAGCAGACCTTAAAGGACTGGCAGCACACCCCCCTCATTGGTAGCAAACAAAGAGCACGGCAGAGTCAGGGCAGCAAAAAAGCATAACAAAGCTGAGGGCCAGCGAGTGGCCAAAACATGTATCGCATTTAAGTGGCCCAATAATTGGAGGGGGCAAAGCCATGAGCACGGCTAAAAGGCGCCGGGGTAAGTGGTCTTCAGAATTGTCTCCGCCTGTAGACGTTGATCACCGGAAGGACTGTCTTCTGGGAGGACTGTGTGACCATCACCGTAGAGCTACTCACAGGATGATCTCAGTGCATCATCAGTCTGCGAGTGAGGGCGACCAGTGAGGGATCCCTCACCACCCTACAGCTGGAGGCAGGTGAGGCGAAGCCCCAAAGAGCATTGTGAGCTGCATGAGTGGTAATTGACTGAGGGGAA
The DNA here is from genome assembly GCF_964204655.1 of Triturus cristatus. Taxonomy (NCBI): domain Eukaryota; kingdom Metazoa; phylum Chordata; class Amphibia; order Caudata; family Salamandridae; genus Triturus; species Triturus cristatus. The sequence goes on from NC_140594.1 coordinate 921,387,537, forward strand.
AGAGAGAACTCTTCCACACTACTAGGAGGTAGAGTGGTGGGCGGGGAAGAATTTGCAGCAGCACGGAGAGTGCTCTGGCCCCGTAGGACCCGTTTGACCTTGTCGGCGGCGTGAGGTGGAGAGTGCTCTTTGTCTATGCTGAGCCCCAGGCTGCTGTTGGAGACAGGCCATTGCGCTAATACTGGTTCTGTGTCGGAATGCCCAATCCAAGCAGTTTGGTCACAAGGTGCAGCAACACACCTGTTCTTAAAGATGCTGGGGCATTTCTGGATGCCAAATGTGAAGGAGCAGAGCACCGAAAAGCAGGTGGCAATGAGGAGGGAACACGCTAGCCCCCATAGCATCTGTGTGACCTGGGTTCTTTTGTATTGAGCATGAGGAGCGGGGCACACCTGCTCTTAAAGGCACAGGGGTAATTTTGAAAGCAAAGGCCTAAAGCGGCAGTGCATTGTGGTCGCGAGCAGAGACAAATTACAGCAGAAGCTGCTTCAAGCTGCACGGTAACAATAGGAGTAAAAGAGAGGGCAACTGACATTTATAATTACACCTACTTCAAAGCACACTCTTGTTGATCTGGGGAGGAAAATACAGGGTAGGGCTGCAAGGGGCTACAGTGGCTAGAAACCAGGAAACCACCAACTGCACCAAGGGAGTCTTGAAGGGTATCACAGAGCATGCCAAGTGGAGCAAACAGAGGGAGAAGAAAGGGGGCCAGCACAGCGGGGGCTCCCCTGGGGGGCTTACCTGAAAAAAGATCTCACAGGAAGCCCGCAAGGTTCCATGAGAGGGCTTGAAACATGGCACAGGAGGCAGTGAGCAGGGTAAAAAAGCCAGACCCCTCTAGTTGGCAGGGGAAGGCACCAACCATGCCTGGAGCACCGGAGAACCAGGGCGCCACAGAGGTGGAGCAGCTCTTGTAACAGATGAGGCAGGTGGCTGACCTACACTGGAGCGAGTGGCTGATGGAGCAGGTCTTGGGCTCATGGGTTAATCCAGGGCAAGGGAAAGAGAAGCCACCTGGGGGCAGGAGGAGCAGAAAGAGCAGCCCAGGGAAGAGTCCTCCAGAGGGAAAAGTGCAAATGTAAGAGCACAACTGGAGCCTAGTGGCAGCAGGAGTTCAAGGAGCAGTGAACCCAGCTGAAGCGGTAGTGGAGAGACTGCAGGGGGGACACCACAGAAGTGGACGCAGCAGCACACACTCCGAGGGCGCACTAGCAAGGGGGCATACATCCACATTGGCAGCCCTACACAGATGGAGGCATCCTCAGTGACCAACAGACAGCAAGGATGGGCACAGCAGCGCAAGACCCAGCTCCAGGGAGCAGTCAGCGGGCACATTCAGCCTCAACAGCGGTGTCTGATAAGGACTGAAGGGAGCACTGGGGCAGATCCCCTGCAGCTACTGGTGAGGCATGCACAGCTACCAAAAGGATGAGGGTATGCCAAGCAAGCGTGGCTTGCACATTGTATGCAAATGGGGGGTGCACAACAGGAGGACACAGAGGCAAGGCAATGACTAGGGTCAAAGGGACAGAAAGGTGCAGCACATGGAATAGACAACTATGGGACGCAGATCAGGGTAGTTAACACAGATATCACATCATCAGGGCAACCCACTGGACATGTGCAACGCTTGCGGACCCCCTTGCTCCCCTGGCTTGGTGACCATGGCAAGGAGTGGGAGGGCTAAATGCATCCCCTCCCCTACCATTTGCAGAGCTGACCATTATACTTGGCCAAAGCAAGTGCAGGACGTAGGCACAGGATGTAGGCACAGTGCCCCTGAAGGCATAGAAAAGTTCCAAGCTACATGCAAAAGGGTGGGCACAGACAGCTGACCTGGTGAGCCACACAAACCAGAAGGGTATCCAAGGTGCTAAGGCTCAGGAAGGGGCAAAACATGCAACCCAAGGGCCAGGGAAGCACAACATGCAGGACGCGTACTCAACAGTAGCATGGGGAGGCAGAGTTGCACTGGGCGGGGTGAATGGCAAGCCAGCCAGCAAATATATGTACACAAGACTGAGCTTTCAAGCTTGGTTCCCTTGGCTTTTACATATAGAGCATAGAGTTTATTGATGTGTTTTTGCTGCCTGAGGCTAAACAAACAGGGCTGGACCTGTTGCCGCAGGACAAAAAAAGATAAACAGGCAAGACAGGCGCCAGCCCAGGTTATAGAGGTTAATGTTGAACTGGTTGCATGCGTTTTGTACTTTGGCTTGGGTGTTTGTTGAAAAATTCCTGTACGCCGCTGTTGCATTATTGTTGTATGAATAGAAGGTGCTTGCAGAGTACCAGGGGGAGGCCTCGTTGAAGTATGAGGAGGGCTCTATGCAGTGCTTTAAATGGGAAAAAATAAGTGCAGGTACTCTTAAAATGAGATATGAGTGTAGCAAGTGGGTGGGGTTAGGGGCGGGGCTAAGGACAAGACATAAGACACTTCTACTATGTGGCCAAATACTTATATATTCTTGAGTGCGCACTCACAGAAACAAGCAGCAATGCTCACACAAAGCATTCCAAGAATGTCCTTTAAAATACCTCCCTAGTGTCTGGATTCTCTCCCTCTTTCACTTGCTTTCATCTCACACACACACAAACAAGCGCACACAAGCAGGCAAACATCCAAACAGAGAAAAGACAGACACTCACACAAAGACTCAGGTGGGATAAAGGCCATTTTACACCCCTTATCTCCCATGGATTTCTTAATTGCTGCTATTGCTGCTGTCAGCGGGATGCCTGGATTCGAGTGTGTGCACAAATGCACACCATAGTGTGAATGTGATTGACAGCATAGGGCCAGAATGGACCCTGCTCTGTTAAACACAGCGAGGTGGTGAACACCGGACATTATGCTGATGAGCCCTACTGAATTGTTTAAAGGTGGCTCAGCTTGGGCTAGAGGCGCTTTGGCTGTCAGACAAGCTCGTTTGTGCGCTTGAGCCAAAGCAACAATGACCCTACCTTTGATGAGTACCGGTACTCTCCTTGGTAGCAGAGAAGTGCCGGTACTCAGAGCGGTAAAAATGCGAAGTGCCAGTACTCAGTACCGGTGAGTACCAGCCCATTTAAAGCACTGGCTTTATGGCAAAAATACAGACATGGCCAATCAGAGTCTGGAAACATCAGAAGATAGCATTTTTCACTGAACACCCGGTTGCTGCACATTAGGGGATGGGGACACACAATCAGTCCTTTCATTCATACAGGGGAAAGTGGAAGACAGAATGTTACCAGCAGGGCAGCAGAGGGAAACATTACACAAGGGGAAAGCAGGAACAATCACAGCCTGCATCATGTTGGATGTTTGATAGGGGTGAGTGCAAGTGGGGACTATTTTTGCTCTCTACACTAATAGTCCTGTTCTGTCCTGCCCTACTTATCGCCAGCTTCACCTTCTTTTTTACTTCCCGGTGAACCGAATGCCATTCCAACCAGCGTCGACTGCGCTGCTGAAACTGATGTCTCACATCAGTTCAGACCCTTTTCATTGTATTGTTAACCATTGAGCGACTCGCGCTTCAATAGCCAGCGCTGTTTTATCTCATGTGCCTTCGCGTGGATTATGCAGCATTTGTTTATTTCTTTGTTGCCTTTCCAGTTTCTCCACGCCTCTGACTCCTTTTGTCTATCTATTTACCTTGTTAAGGAGCCCCCTACCGCTTCGCTAATTAGTCGCGGCGGACAAACCTTTGATTTTCTGACAGCGTCTTCCGTAACCTGTCAGCTGTATTCCAGTCTCCTTGGTTACTGCCATACGAGTGGACTAACACTTCTGATTGGTTCTCCCCCTCGACGGCATGAGTAACCTTTCCCCTGATTGGTCCGCAACTGCTGACATTTCTTTTCTTAATCCGCCTCCGCCCAACCCCGCGGGACCTTCGGCTGCAGGCTCATTCCAGCCCGGTTCCCCGACGGAGAGGTGAGATTTTTTTGACGCTGGGCACAGACTGTCCCTCCTTTCAGTTCGTTTTCTATTTAATTTATTGTTCTATGAAGGCGACCAACCCCTCACCTTCTAGCGATAAGTTTGGGCTGAGATCGCGACATCCTTTTACACTTGTCTTGACAAGTCCTATTCATTTCACGATCATACAGGAGGGGTCATGTCTCCCTGACTGGCCTTTCCTGTTGATTAGCAACCATCTTTGCACCCAACAGCATTTCGTGCATACGCTGTTTCTGTCAGTCTCCCTCGTTGTTGGAGGACGCACTCAATTTCATTCACACTCGCTCATGATATGTAAGCTCTCCTTCCTTCAGCAGTCTTACATCTCTTTTTCAGAGCGGTGTTCCTTCCTGAGCGGTTGCCAGGTGGAGGTCCATGTTCCACCCAGTTTACACGGGTGAGTGGTAATTGCTTTTAGTTTATACATTCTTACCTGTCATTACTGAGCAATTATGACCCACTTTCTTACACTGAGCCTTTTTTTGTCTAGGTGATGTTTGTATCGTTGAGGAGACGCACACCCTACAAGCATTTTTGAGGGTGCCCTCTGTATCCTTTGTTACGTCATTTTTCATTCTTGCAGTAGCTTATAAGGTCCTGATGAAAGCCGAGCCAACCTAGGCGCCACGGCTGAAACATGTTGACCACCATCTTGTACATTGCTCCATTGATTACATCGAATTAGTGGGGCGTTCACTTCTTTTAATCTAGCATCGGCACGGCAGTGTCCAAGAGAGTCCTCCTGGCCGTCCCGTAACTAGTTTTAAACACACTCCTATTGCACTACTATTTCATCAGCACTGCACCCCCCACTCATACCCAGTTTATATGTGGATTTACTCCACCTTTAGGTGCACAACACAAACAGCAAAACAAAAGCTCTTATCTCTCGTTGAGGGGCTTGCTGCCACCTGAGAGTTCGAGATTTTTCTTTGGGATGAGAATCCCATGTGTTGGGGTTCGTTACCCTGGGTGAGTGAACCACCACGTTTCCAAGGTTTTGGCATTACACCACGTACATTAGACTTTTGTTCCTCATTTCACACACCACCTTTTCTCCTTGCCATTTTAGACCTCAGGATTTTCAGTGTCTTTAGTACTTTGTTTGGGGATCCAATCCTGCGCGGTCTTTAAACTTGTTCCCTTTGACCCTCCGGTATTTAACCGTTTTCAATTAGAGTTCATGTACAGCTTTCTGGCTGTGGGTCTGAAACACGGCACATAGGTAGTGCCTTAACTGTTTTGCAAGATTAGTCTTTTTGCAGGTTGATTCTTTCTCCCGTTGTGCACAGTTTGCACACACTTTTTTTGTATATCTTCTTGTGAGTTCTTTCCTTCTATTTCCTTGGTTGAGATTGACTTGACTTTGTTTGCACCAAATAGCCATTCTTACAAACATGGCAGAACGCCTTGGTTTAACTTTTGACGACACTATAGCTCAAGCTATCCTAGACACACCTAGTATCATGGACACTTTTCAAGGTCCCTTAGTTAGCGTCGAAGTTGATTGGACTAAGGTTTTAACCTTAAAAAAATCACACTCCCGAGTGTACATCCACGGAGCCATTATGACCGAATATTTGAGAGCCAACTGTGCCCCTACAGGACTCATTGTGACAAACGCTCCTAGATTGTTCTTGGATGACAAAGTTTTTCTCAATGATTGGTCTCTAATAGCTTGGAAGTGCACCAGAGATTGGTTAATTCTTATTATAAGTACTGCCAAACGAGTTGCTGATGCCGTGTTAGTTGAGATCCAGGCATTAGAATCACAAATTAAAGTGACACTCACTGGCGCACTCTTCAAGAAACAACAAGAGGAATCCAATAAACACAACAAAGAATTCAAGGATTCGGTACTGATGACTAAGATTACCAAATTTAAAAAAGATTTGGCACGTTTTTCACTAGAGAAAGTGTACCCATACACTAGTGCTGATTACGTGCCTCCTCAACTCAATCGACAGGGCCGCAGATATGGGTCCGACTACTCCACATCAGGCAGTGATGACTGGTCAAGTGGGTCAGATACTGCCTCGGGTGAAGATTCCTTGCCGAGAGGAACTAAAAGGAGAGGTAGAGGCAATAGGAGAAACCTGAGAGGCGCACCTAATCCCATGTATCCCTCTCAATGGTGGCCCCCTGCCGCTTACAACTACCCCCCCTTTCCTCCATTTGGACAACCCCCTCCCTTCGGACAACCCTGTCCCTGCCCCCCTCCTCCACAAATGTATACCAACCAGCCTTTTTTAGGGTTTGGCCGAGGACGGTCAAGGGGAAGGAGACGGAACCAAGTCCATTGGTCAGATCAACAACAAGGAACTCCAACATCGAGCTCGAGGGACACTCCAGCAGTCCCGAGCACGAGCTCGAGCACGACTTAGTCATCAATTTATCCAGCAGAGCTCTGACACAGGATGAAAAGTCTCTCCTGAATAAAGGACTGGGGTTTGTTCCCTCCTTTAAAGGAGATATGTTCTCCATAAATCAGGAGCTCGCTCATTTTTTCAGAAAGATTCGCTTGAATTTCTTTTTTCGCACAGAACACAGTACCTCTGTAAATGACAACGACTCGAACACGGGCTTACGCAACAAATCCACCTTTAATCCTTTGCCCAGTCAAGTACCACCACAGGTACTTACCTTTGAAAAAGCAGTGACCTCACAGATATCCTCCTCCTGTGTCTCCCAAAACCGCCAATACCAAAACCTCACCAAATCAGAGCGCTTAGCTTTGCGCTCCCTTACCTCTGATGACTCCATAATGATCAAGCCAGCTGACAAGGGTGGTGCCACCGTCATCATGGACACCACCGCTTATCGCTCTGAATGTTTGAGACAGTTGGGGAACACCAACTTCTATCAACCTCTTGCTCAAGACCCTACCACACGCTTACTCACGACCATTCAGATCCTAGTGAATGAAGCCAGCACTAATGGTTGGATCACCTCGAATGAAGCTCAATATTTGGTCAACACCACTTCTAGTGTACCTTATTTCTACATTCTACCCAAGGTACATAAGAATGTGAATCCTCCTCCTGGCCGCCCAATAATATCGGGACTAGGGTCCCTTTTGGAACCTCTGTCGGCTTTTGCAGACCACTTCCTACGCCCTTTTGTGGCCAAAATGCCAACGTATCTCAAGGACACTAAGGACATTCTGATCCTACTTGAAGACTTGTCTTTTGATTGTACAACAGAATTCTTAGTTTCATTCGATGTAGAGTCATTGTACACTTGCATCCCGCAGGATGAGACTCTGGAAGTCATCGAATCTCTCCTGTTGGCTAATCCACCAGACTCCATCACTCCTGTTGCATTTATCATGTCATGTGCGAAGCTCGCCATGAAAGAGAACTTCTTTCAATTTGAAGAACAGTTGTTTTTGCAAGTGTCAGGCACTTCAATGGGGAGCATTTTTGCTCCCAGCCTGGCAAATCTGTATGTTCATGTCTTTGAGGAACAACATGTACTGAGTACCAACAATCCATACAGTAATCATATCAAGATTTGGAAGAGGTACATAGACGACGTGTTCGTACTTTGGCAGGGACCTCTTTCCTCACTTTTGGCTTTCAAAAATTGGCTTAACAACTGTGACCCCTTTCTCAACTTCACCTGTGAGTACTCTAAGACTCAGCTACCATTCCTTGACATCTTGATAACCCCGCTTGAGGGTCGCTTGAGTACTGAGCTATACAAGAAACCCATGGCGGTGAACGCTCTCTTGAAGTATGATAGCTTCCACCCACGGGCTTTGCGAGATAATCTGCCCTTTGGCCAGTTTCTGCGCCTCAAAAGGAACTGTTCCTCAACTGACAAGTACAAGGAACACGCCAGTAATCTATCCAGACAACTAGCGGCCAGAGACTATCCCAAACACCTGATCCGCAGAGCGACCAAACGCGCTGCGAACAATAACCGTGAGGCTCTGTTGGCACCTAAGATCCCCAAGACACCAGAGAACAGACTTACTTGTGTGCACACCTATTGTCAATTTTCCAACCAACTCAAAAAAATCATTCTATCCAATTGGAAGATTCTTAACATAGGTGATGCAGGGCTGCCCAAACCTCTTTTCGCGTTTAAACGCAGCAGTAACATCAGAGACCAGTTGGTACACACTCGTCCACGCACTAACCCCACCTGCACCCAACAAACTTTGTGGGGTCTCCCTCCGGTTGTGGGCCATTATCCATGTGGTTCTTGTGCGGCATGCAGCCACACATCTGTGACCAAAGAAATTGACATTGGCACTGGCAGACCTTGGACTCTTAGAAGCCACAGTAATTGTAACAGTTCAAATCTGATTTATCTGATAACCTGCCCTTGCGGGCTAAGATATATTGGCATGACCACTCGCCGTATTAAAACTCGCATTTTGGAACACAAAAGCACTATACGATGTGGTCGTTCCTCTACTAAACTTACGAACCACTTTTTAGAGGTCAATCATGCTCCCAATGATCTACACTGGACAGTCCTTGACAAACCCTACATACCACCACATCTTACAGATGTCTCTTCTTTTTTATTCAAACGTGAGCAGAGGTGGGTGTATAAATTGAAGACACACGTTCAAGGACTGAACGACGATATTCCTTGGCTATCTTTGTAACACATATGGCTTGATCTCACCAGCTGACCCATGCTTTACACCCCATCCATGGGCATTTTCCATCAAGCATTCTAGTAACTCATCGTTACTACACACATCCCTAGCATGTGCTTTACAGGGATTCTGTGCTCTGGCACGCACACTTTCAGGCTGATGCCACACTACCGACTATTTTTGCTCTCTACACTAATAGTCCTGTTCTGTCCTGCCCTACTTATCGCCAGCTTCACCTTCTTTTTTACTTCCCGGTGAACCGAATGCCATTCCAACCAGCGTTGACTGCGCTGCTGAAACTGATGTCTCACATCAGTTCAGACCCTTTTCATTGTATTGTTAACCATTGAGCGACTCGCGCTTCAATAGCCAGTGCTGTTTTATCTCATGTGCCTCCGCGTGGATTATGCAGCATTTGTTTATTTCTTTGTTGCCTTTCCAGTTTCTCCACGCCTCTGACTCCTTTTGTCTATCTATTTACCTTGTTAAGGAGCCCCCTACCGCTTCGCTAATTAGTCGCGGCGGACAAACCTTTGATTTTCTGACAGCGTCTTCCGTAACCTGTCAGCTGTATTCCAGTCTCCTTGGTTACTGCCATACGAGTGGACTAACACTTCTGATTGGTTCTCCCCCTCGACGGCATGAGTAACCTTTCCCCTGATTGGTCCGCAACTGCTGACATTTCTTTTCTTAATCCGCCTCCGCCCAACCCCGCGGGACCTTCGGCTGCAGGCTCATTCCAGCCCGGTTCCCCGACGGAGAGGTGAGATTTTTTTGACGCTGGGCACAGACTGTCCCTCCTTTCAGTTCGTTTTCTATTTAATTTATTGTTCTATGAAGGCGACCAACCCCTCACCTTCTAGCGATAAGTTTGGGCTGAGATCGCGACATCCTTTTACACTTGTCTTGACAAGTCCTATTCATTTCACGATCATACAGGAGGGGTCATGTCTCCCTGACTGGCCTTTCCTGTTGATTAGCAACCATCTTTGCACCCAACAGCATTTCGTGCATACGCTGTTTCTGTCAGTCTCCCTCGTTGTTGGAGGACGCACTCAATTTCATTCACACTCGCTCATGATATGTAAGCTCTCCTTCCTTCAGCAGTCTTACATCTCTTTTTCAGAGCGGTGTTCCTTCCTGAGCGGTTGCCAGGTGGAGGTCCATGTTCCACCCAGTTTACACGGGTGAGTGGTAATTGCTTTTAGTTTATACATTCTTACCTGTCATTACTGAGCAATTATGACCCACTTTCTTACACTGAGCCTTTTTTTGTCTAGGTGATGTTTGTATCGTTGAGGAGACGCACACCCTACAAGCATTTTTGAGGGTGCCCTCTGTATCCTTTGTTACGTCATTTTTCATTCTTGCAGTAGCTTATAAGGTCCTGATGAAAGCCGAGCCAACCTAGGCGCCACGGCTGAAACATGTTGACCACCATCTTGTACATTGCTCCATTGATTACATCGAATTAGTGGGGCGTTCACTTCTTTTAATCTAGCATCGGCACGGCAGTGTCCAAGAGAGTCCTCCTGGCCGTCCCGTAACTAGTTTTAAACACACTCCTATTGCACTACTATTTCATCAGCACTGCACCCCCCACTCATACCCAGTTTATATGTGGATTTACTCCACCTTTAGGTGCACAACACAAACAGCAAAACAAAAGCTCTTATCTCTCGTTGAGGGGCTTGCTGCCCCCTGAGAGTTCGAGATTTTTCTTTGGGATGAGAATCCCATGTGTTGGGGTTCGTTACCCTGGGTGAGTGAACCACCACGTTTCCAAGGTTTTGGCATTACACCACGTACATTAGACTTTTGTTCCTCATTTCACACACCACCTTTTCTCCTTGCCATTTTAGACCTCAGGATTTTCAGTGTCTTTAGTACTTTGTTTGGGGATCCAATCCTGCGCGGTCTTTAAACTTGTTCCCTTTGACCCTCCGGTATTTAACCGTTTTCAATTAGAGGCCTCTGTAAAGAGCTCAAATACCCTAGGGCCAAACCCTAGGGCCAAATTCACATTATGCAAAACAGTAAAAATTAAAATAAACAAATAGCATCAGTTCTGCTGCATTCCCCCACATAAGTGTTTCACTGAACTCATTGTGCACCATGCTCCCACATTCTGTGGCTTGTGGCTCCCACAGCAGGTGCCAGAGGAGCATAGTTTCAGCACTGGAAGTTTGCTGTCTACAGTTAGTATAACAGTGCCCCAGGCAGCGACATGTCTGGATTTAGCCTCTTTACAGACAAGCACACATGTCTAGACTGAACCTTCTGCTGTGAGACGGGGGCAGACTTCAGGAACCAGCCATTCTATACTCTAGTGCAGAAAGCTAGACTGACACTTTGTGAGAGGGCTGGAACCAGCCTCTCAGCAGACCAGCACACTTGGCGAGACTGACATTTTGTCATAGAACATATTTATTTATTTTATTTATTTACTTCATTTGTAAAGCGCTCTGTCACCTAACAGGCATCCTGGCGGTAGCAAACTCAGAGAACAGTGTAAAAAAAAGTGCCAGAAAAAAAATCAGACAACTTACTAGACTTTGGGGAACAACCAGGTTTTTAGTCTCCTTCTAAAAAGAAGGAGATCACTGATTTGTCTCAGTTCCAATGGGAGTCCATTCCAAAGACTAGCAGCTGCTACACCAAAGGTTCTACCACCCGATTTAACTTTCCTGAACCTTGAAGTCTTAACCAGTCTTGCCGACAAAGAGCGGAGGCTTCTAACTAGAACATACCACTCAAACTTCCTCTGCATAGAAATAGGTCCCAGCCCATGCAGGGCTTTAAACACTAAACAGAGGGACTTAAACTGAATTCTCGGTCCCAACGGGAGCCAATGCAATTCTGCCAAGGCCAAAGAGGAAGAGTACCTTCTGGGCCAGCCTAAGACTAGCTTGGCTGCCGTTGACTGAATCCTCAAAAGTCTGTCCAGAAGAAATTTCGGAGACTCTAACAAAAGGGCATTGCAATAATCTAATCTGCTTAGGATGGTGCTTCGTGCCACTAGCGCACGCGCATGGGGAGCCAGCAGTGGAAAGATTTTCCGCAGAGACCTAATAAAAGCCAAACAGCTGCCCACTGTTCTAGCAACCTGAGCCTCCATTGTAAGCTTATTGTTGAACATAACGCCCAGGTTACGGACCGTTTCAACTGGTCTAACTACGGTCGAAGTTTCGCTGGGCCAAAAGTTGCTGGGCAACACAGAGGGAACCCTGTCAGCCGAACAATAAAGCACCTCGGTCTTACCCGCATTAAACTGCAATGAGTTTCCCTTCAGCCACAGAGCCGTGTCACGCAGGCAGCAGTGAAACACTTCCAATGAGGTTGACTGATCTCCCTCCAAGGAGAGAATCAGCTGCTTGTCATCTGCATAATTTACGATGTTGATATTATGCTCTTTGATGACCGCAATCAGGGGTTTCATATAGATATTAAATAAAATTCGGCTGATTGCCGAGCCCTGTGGCACGCCATGTGAGATATTAATAAAGGCAGATTGGTAAGGGGGGAGGGACACTGCTTGCTTTCTGTCTGAAAGAAAAGACTGAAACCACTTAAGAGCACAACCCATCACCCCCACCTCCCTCAACCTTCTCAGAGTCCCATGGTTGACCGTGTCGAAGGCGACAGACAGGTCAAGCAAAATTACCATAAAGAGCTCTTGAGCCAGCTACTCTCCAGATCAACATAGAGGCATTCAAGGAACCTGTGTGGAAGACAGAAAAAGATCTGGAACCTGTACCATTATGGATCATTGCAGGCTAGGCTGTGAAGACATTGGAAACTGGTGGATTCAGTCCCTTTGCAAAGAATAACATTGCTAAACGTACCCCTCATGAGAGAAACCAGGGTGCATCTATTGCAGTACTGAACACTTCAACATCCATGCACTGCAGTATAATCACTCCTTATATGGACAAGGACACTTCCAGGCCGAGCTGGAGGAACAGCGTGCATCTATTGCATTACCTGGACACTTCAACATCCATGCACTGCAGTGTAATCATTCCTTATATGGACAAGGACACTTCCAGGCCAAGCTCCCATAAATTGGTTCATCAAGAAAATAACTCACCCTGTGCCCATTTTTGGATACTCTTTCTCAAGTCAGTCATAACCATGGTCTGTAAACTTGATTTGGAAATATTCTGTTTATTTGATGTATCATTTAATGAAGATAGGCTACTTTCAACCTATATGAGAAATATTAACCATGGAGCACTCCCTAGTGCATGGTCCTAAAAAGGATCTAATAACACATCACAGTGAATTGAGGCAAGTTTGTATGTATTTAACATCCATTTGTACTGGAAACATGTTATGTAGCAGCTCACAGTGCATTGATATGTGGGCCAGATGGACAAACATGTGCAGCCACATCACAAAAAAAATACATTTCTGTGAACCAGAAACAGTGTATATCATATGTCTTTGTATATGCTTATACCCTATTTGGTTTGACAGTCGCAAACATGTGCTTTATCTAGGAGTAAAAACAGTGAATATCAGACAGTCACAAATAGTGAAATATTGCATCGGCAAGCACTAAGAACGTAACACAGTCCCAATCACATTAGCATTGTAGAGACCAACATAGTTTGGCAGAGAGACAAAAAGGCCAACACAACAGAGAAAAGTGCAACATTATATTTCAGGTTAATCCCGACGATGCAGCAAAGCAGATGATGAGGACCATGCCCTCCTATGTGTAGGACATGTAGGTAGAGGAATGTGGCAGAGATCACAACAATTGTTTTTCAAAACTTTACTACATGTCCCAGATTGATAAATATTGAAAAATATACAGATATCTGAAAAGATACAAAGCAGTGGAGAAACACACTGCACAATTCATCTACTCAGAAAAGGCCTCTGTGAAGTAAGGGTCTTTACAGTGAAGGGGAGGCATCTGGAACAAGGTGCAGACCCAATACCAAACTCCTTCTGAACCTTTGAAGCAGTACATGATATCACTCTGATACTAGAAGTTCAATGATTTTCACCAACAGACAGATCCATGGATAATACTGTACTAGTGATACTTACAATTTAAACTCCTCTTGAGCAAATAAACCCATTTTCAAAATATGAGCACTAGAAAAGAGAAGCAGTGCTTACCATGTTTAGCACAAAAGAGACATTGCAACACCGGCTACAGATATGTTTTTTTTTTAAATGTAAGGTAGACATCAATACAATGCAGGTTTAGGTTGCTCTGAAAATGTAGATGGGTACAAAATCACAATGGCAAGCATGAAAGATGAGTTTTCTTTCACTATCAATGGGTGACACTGTAAAAATGTTTACTTCAACTATTAGAAGACAAGAGATAAGGTAATACATCAGATATTTTAGTAATTTATATGCCTTAGTAACAATTGCTACCTCTCACTATGGGCCTTATTTAGATGTTAACAATTGTAGATCAGTGGACAAGGTGGACAAAGCTTTTTGACTGTCCCATTTGTTATTTGTTATGGTATGTTATTTAAATTTAATACAGTGCACGAGTCACCCAGGGGCATCTTGGCTCTGTAGCGGATAATAAGTATCAGAGAGAGGGGGAGAATTTAATATAGATGGACTTCGAGTAATTTCCTAAATTTGCAATAGTTTGCACAAGTGTGAATGTGCAGTGGCAGCTTGTTACAATATTGGGGGACAAGGTAAGAGAAGGCTTTTCCCCCACAACGAGTCAGACGAATGCTGAAGTACTGGGTATTTTAGACCCAGCGGTGCAGGGGCACACACCCTATGACTTCTGGGTTCACCCTGTTCCAGACCTACAGAAACACAGAGTCTTCTGGGTGAAGTCAAAGATTCGTTTATTGGCTGCAGACCAATTACAGGTATCCTAGAAGTACAACAGCGTGTATGTTCTCAGGAGACTGCTGAAAATCATAGGAACGGACATCATCTAAAATACCCTTTTCCTTGCCTCAAGCATACATTCCTAGGTTTTATGATACGGCAATATACAAGTGTACATTACAAAGAAAAGGCAGAGTCATGATGACCATCCCACATTCCAGTTCGGCCAGCCCACAATGATTTACACAGTAAGGTTCAGATCCCACATCGGATGTCAATAGACCCCCCAATAAACATGAGCATCTCCTGTTTTGGGAAACAAGTCATAAAGCAGGAACAAGCAGGTGTGGAAGAGATTAGCCGGGGGATTGTATAGAATGAAAGGGTTTTATGACGGGTCAAGCCCTGATGCTAATCACAGGTGGACGGAGGAAGGGGAGCTCGTGAGACCGGTTTGACCTGGGGCAGCAGAGCCAGCTGCCCAGGTCACAGAGAAGTCAGAGGGAAAGCCCATGTACTGTGAGGCCCGTATTTACTCCATTATAGCCTATGTGAGGGCAATGACAAGATGGCCACTGCTTCCAAAATGGAACCCGCGTAGTGAAGCAGAATAACGTGTACACAGTGCATTCATAGCTAGAACGGTATATAAAGCACTCGTACATGCCGCATTTACCATTTGCGGTTTGTTAATACCAAGATAGACAGGGGTAGGGCCCTGTCCCCTACGCGGTCCCGAATATTAAAGTACGACAGACCCTCCTTTTGCCCTTACATAGGCAATCACTATACTCATCTTAATCCGAGTCTAGGTCAATGTTCACAAAGTCATGGAGATGTTGCTGTAGCATCATCCTATTACTTAGTTCGTCCCTCGATACAGGTTTCCTTATACATAAGGTAGCACAGAGGCCACATATCGTGGGAGCACACTGTATACACAGACAGAACAGGAAAAGAATGGCTAAGATCATTCCAATGACCATCAGAACTTTCCCACCCCAGGCAGATATCAATTCCCAGAACCACCCCAGCAGTGACCAGTCTCCCTTATCCACGTGTATGGATTCAGATATTTTATGGAGTTTGGAGATGGCTTGATACACTGTTGGAGCATTATCTGGTATGAAAATGCAGCAACTGGATTGGATGGCCTTGCATACCCCACCGCGGTCTGCAAGAATAACGTCTAGAACCATGCGGTTCTGCAGAGTCATAAGGCGATCCGCTTGGAGCTCAGCTGTCAGATTACTAAGGGCACCAGCCGTTACATTGACAGTGGATTCAACCACACGAGTCAGCTGTCTCAGGTTCCTACTATTGACCATAGGTCCCCAAAACGGCAGGAAACCCAGGAAGAAGTCTCCTGCTTCCTGACCCGCAGTATCCTCCTTACTAATCACACCTCTCACAACTCTGGTCTTGTGATAGTCAGAGGCAGCAGTAAATGTCGGCGGTAGCAAGTTCGCAATATAACATGTGCCCGAGAAATCAGGGGGCAGCCATGTATATGCTCGGTCATTACAGATGAAATATGTGCCCTTGGCAGCCAAAAACGCAGGGGAAAACTGCGACGGGAAGGTGTACGTTTCAGTACAGTCACTTCTTCCCAGTTGAGCTCTAGGATTCTGACCATTACCCTGTAAGCAGAACCGACCCATGTGGGGTACAACCCAGATTGGAGATGAGATTTTTCGCTGTCTTTCACCCAGACTAATACTATACCCCGTCGCGTTCCATCCTACATAAGGTCTCAACTCTTCTTTGGGAATGGATGAGTATGCATCGATATCCCTACTCATATCGGCCACTCCTTTCATCAAAGCCTTATTATTGGTGATAGGTCTGATGGAACGCGGTTGGCGAGGGGAATATGTATCTAGAGCATAGAGAAACATGGTTTGGAATGCCCATGACGATCCATTGTAACTATACGGCAGCACCAGGTAGGGAATACCTTGTTAATGGTATGTGGCATTAACCCACACACCCAGCAATTGCTCGTATTCATTACTAGTTGGTGCTGGTGCAGGAGTTGGATAAACGAGTTATTTACGAACTCTGATCGTCTGGTCTGTTCGTGCTCAGGCAAAGGGTGAAAAGAGTGAGAGGAGGCAGTAGAAAGAGGTATAGGCTGTTCAGTGGGTTCAATGGGCTTTTGAGCGGAGAAGAACACAAATCCTACAATAAACATCATGATACTACACAGTGTAAAAAGGCACAAAAAGACAAAACATTTACTTTTTACAATTCTACACATCCTTGTGTTAAAGTTCATTTCCTCAATCAGTCTCTCCATCTTAAAAAACTCCATCCTCTACTCGGGCCGCTCGCGGTGGATGAGTTTCTTCTGCTAAGGAGTACGCCTGTCAGTCCAGGGAAACGCCCTAGACCAACCAGAACCGTTGACCTAGCGTCTTCGGCCTGTACCCCAAAGTCTTGGCACCGCGACCCTGCGGCAGAACCCGGATGGTGGTTCAAAAAACAAAAATCAAGAAAGTCCTTCAGATGGGAGAGCAAAAAATGTCAAAGAGGAAATAGTGAGGAAATCTTTATTTGTCCATGGGCCTAGGTCTCAAATTATAGCGGAGACGGCCAGGTGCTGTTTGGTCTTGAAACAAAAGTTCAGGCTCAGTGGTGTCCAGTCGATTTGATGGTGGCACAGCTTCCTGCAGAATATTGTCACTCTCTTGGTCTGAAACTGTGCCTCTTATGCGTGCGTCACTGAATGGTACAAAACGAGGTACAGTGTCTGTCTCAGAGTCGGCGATACCCTCCTTGACCCACTGGTCATATGGCAGAGGCAAGGGGACTACCTTACAGTGGGTACCATGGATCCAGTGCTTCTTCCCTTTCACTCGCACTGCTGATCTTGTCGAAAGAAGAACAAGATGAGGGCCGATCCAGCGAGGCTCGTCGTTGCTCTTGCGCTGGAAATTTCGGACTAGCACCCACGTACCAGGGTTGATAGGGTGTCCAGGAGGTTCAGAAGCTTGGGGAAGAGTATCATGTACCTGTTGGTGCAAAACACGCAGTTTAACAGTCAAATCATACAGGTAATCGAGCAGTACTGGATGCTCTATCTCACTGAACTTCATGGGCCTCGGTACACCCCATACATTGGCCGGACGGCCAAAAACAACCTCGTAAGGGCTAAGCCCCACTCGTGAGTGTATGGTCATTCTGGTGGACAGGAGTGCTAAAGGCAGAGCGTCAGGCCATTTAAGACCGGTGCTCGCCTGGATTTTGGCCAGCTTGAGCTTTAAGGCTCCATTGTAGCGTTCTACTAATCCAGCTGATTGGGGGTGATTTGCAGCATGGAACTTCTGCTTTATCCCTAGCCCTTCACATACATTCTTCATCACTTTACCCACAAACTCACTTCCGTTATCACACCACACCATTCTTGGCATCCCAAACCTAGGGAAAAACTCTTTCACAAGGGCTTTGGCTGTGGATAGGGCAGTGTTATCTTTCAGAGGATAAGCCTCTATCTATTTTGAGAAAGCACCACCAGTACATATTTCAGGTTGTTGCATCTTTCCATGTGAATAAAGTCCAGCTGCAAAACTTCAAATGGACATGATGGGGGTGCAAAGTGACCAGCTGGAGTTGGGGTTCCCCTACCAGGGTTGTACTTCAAACATACTATGCAATTCTTGACCACATTCTCTGCACACTTGGGAATCCCAGCATTCTGCCATACTGGAGCCAACAACTTGCATATACCTTTCGTACTGATATGTGCCATTCCATGTGCCATAGTAACCACTGGAAGCACATATGCATCAGGCAACAACCATCGCCTATGTTCTGTCAGATCAATCCAACAACCATTCTCATCCAATTTACCCATACTTTCTCTCCACTTGCTTAACTCTTCCTCTGTGGCTTCAGCTTGAAGCGACTTCACACTCTCTATTGTGTTTTCACACATTCCCACATCATTAACCCATCTTGCGGGGCCTGCAACATACATTCTAGTCTTCACATTCTGTGCTGTTTCTTTCGCGGTCTCATCAGCAAACGCATTCCCACGTCCAACATCATCTGTGACTTTCCTGTGCGCACTGCATTTCATGATCGCAACTTGCAACGGTAGGGTCAGTGACTCAAGGAGATCATTCACCAACTTGCCATTCTGAATTTTAGCTCCATGCGACGTCAGGAACCCACGCTCCTTCCACAATCGCCCAAAATTATGAGCCACGCCAAAGGCGTACTGGCTATCAGTGTATATATTTACTCTCATTCCTTCAGATAACACGCACGCTCTCGTGAGGGCGATTAATTCTGCTGCTTGGGCCGAATTATGTGGCACTCGTGCAGTTTCCACGACCGTGTGCAAAGTCGTGATAGCATATGCAGCAGTCGTGTCACCATTAGGGAGCTTGAAACATGAACCATCTACCCATAAAGTGCCATCACACTCAGTCAGGGGAGTATCTTTTAGATCTACTCTCCCTTTCGTCTCTTCTTCTGTTCTGAACAGACAGTCATGTTGCTCAATCTCATCTGAGTCTGCTGGAATTGGCAACAATGTGGCTGGAGTCAGCGTATTGCATCTTTTTATGTGTATGTGATTTGCTAACAGTGTAAGTTCATAACCTGATAATCGCGCACTAGTCAAGTGTTGTGTCTTGGTCCTATTTAATAATGTGTCTACAGCGTGTGGAACCATAACAATCAATGTATTGTCCATTACCAAACCAGCAGATTGTCGGATAGACATCGCTGCAGCAGCTGTCGCTCTCAGACAGCTTGGCAATGCCCTTGCTGCAGGGTCCAAGGTGGATGAAAAATATGCGCATGGGCGCGGTCTGTCGCCAAAAGGCTGTGTTAACACTGACAACGCACATCCATCTTTCTCGTGAACATACAATGTAAAAGGCTTACTATAGTCGGGGGTACCCAACACAGGTGCTGAACATAATGCATTACGCAATTCCACAAAACTTTTCTGGCACTCTTCAGACCATGGGATAGGATTCGGTGTGTCTTTGCATGTTAAGGCTAACAAAGGTTTTGCCAATAAAGAAAAACTAGGGATCCAATGCCTACAGTATGAAGTGATGCCCAAGAAAGCACGTACTTCTCTCTGTGTTCTTGGCACACTCAACTGTGCAATGGCTTGAATTCTTTCTGGGGTCAGTTCCTTCCCTCCTTCGATAAGAGATGACCTAAGTAGGTCACTTCTTGTCGACAATATTGCAGCTTAGAGAGAGACACTTTGTGATGAAAAGCGGATAAATGGCGCAACAGTGCCAATGTGGCTTCTTTACAAATCTTTTCAGTATCCGCAGCGATCAGTAAATCGTCCACGTACTGAATCAGGATAGCGCCACTAGGTAAAACAAGTGCATCAAGCTGCGCTTTCAAAGCCTGACTGTATATGGATGGACTCTCACAGTAGCCCTGGGGAGCGCGTTTGAAGCGGAAGCTTCGGCCTCCCAGACTAAAACCAAAAATATCTCTGCTCTCTTCTGCAATTGGGATGCTAAAGAAAGCATTCTTTAAATCAATCACTGAAAACCATGCAGCAGAGGCTGGAATCATTGTTAACAAGGCAGTTATATCAGGGACAACCGGAAACTGTGGCACAACAATCTTATTAACCTCTCTAAGATCAATCACAAATCTGTAAACAGGTGGCTGTGAAGGATCCGTTCGTTTTAAGACAGGTAAAATCGGACTATTGCAAACGTTGCCTCTTGTCTCTTCAATCACACCCTTATTAATCAAGTCGCTGACAATGTCTAACAATGCTTTCTGCCCTTCATTAGAGATCTTGTACTGGGGAATACGTGGCAGTCTGACATTAGCCTTTAAAGTCACCACATATGGCGGTATCTCCAAGAGGCCCACATCATTGGGACCAGTAGCCCAAAGGGCATCCGGAAGGGATGACAATTCAGGTGGCATTGTATTTTTAGACAAATACATTGGGGAAATCACTTTCTTGCCTAATGTAAGTTGTACTCCTGAAGGAGAACAATACAGTGTAGCATGCAATCTTTTCAACAAATCTAATCCCAGCAAATTCTCACCACAACCTGTTGTCAGAATCAGGGGTGCTTTCAGCTCGCAAGGTCCAACAGAAAGTGACATGGGACTAGAAATCGGGTTCCTAACTGGGGCGCCAGAAAAACCTATCGAAACATTTATATCGCCAGACAAAGGTGCGCCAGGGAGTTTTGAATGCATGATTGAACTCTTTGCAGCACCAGTGTCTAGCAGAAAAGGCTCCGTTACATTTGCTGTAGTCACCTCAACATACGGTCCACTCTGATCCACTGGCACTGAAACAACTCCCTCTCTCTGTCTATGGCTGTCCTAGTAATCATTATTTTCTGCATCACCGTCCTCTGCATAATAATCATTATTATAATACTGGGCCGTATTACTAGTCCCGTTAGCTTGCTGATCAAAGCTATTGATGGTACTCTGAGGCGGCAGAGGACGCGCGTTCTGGGGAACACTTCCACGCCCTCTGCCTCTAGGAGCTTGCTGACCACCCCTACCTCTTGCGCCATACGCATTACCGTTCCGCTGCATTAATTTAGGGCAACTATATTTAAAATGACCTTCCTCTTTGCAGTATGAACATTGGTTGGGACCTACAGGGATACGTGGTTGGTAATACCCATTCATTTGCTGATTGTTCTGAAACTGTTGGGGTTGGTGATAGACACCTTGGGGTTGCCTATAATTATTCTGACCTCCACGTGGCGGATAGGCCTGCTGTAAAAGGACCTTTGTCTTTAGTTCCTTCGTTTTCTTTTCTGTTCTATCTTTCTCGTCTTTATCTCTATTTTCATAATACTGTGCAGTAGCCAGTATTTGCGCTGAAGAAGAAACAGCCCAAGAACTTTCTGAATCTTTTAACTTTTTACACAGGTCAGGAAGTAGATTCTGCACAAACTTATCCACAAATAACCGTTGGCCACCCTCAGTACTCATATCCTGCCCACTGTGATCAATAAACGTTTCTTCAAACCTAGTAAAGAAGTCTGACACTGTCTCATCTTTCTTCTGCTTGCATGCAGATAACTTGTCCCAATTTACGCGCATCGCAGGCATTATTGTCTTCATATACGTGATGATTCTACCAGGCAGTTCAGCTACTAAAGGTTCTGGTTTCGCACCACCAGTTTGTCTAGCATCAGCAGCAACAATGTTAGCCCATGTATCCCCTAGTTCTGCATTGTGATCTACATTACGAATTGACCCCCATAGAGGCTGTGGAACAACATTACCAAACAACATGTCTATGTCGGCTAGATTCATAATGCATGACCCTGCCGTCTGTGACAACTCTTTATAATAACCTGCTGGGTTCTTACGGGGATCAGGCAAGGACTGCTTAAGCGCTAACACCTCAGAGCGCTTCCATGGAACATGCACCCAAACACGCTGGAAATGCGCTGCCACAGCGGGGTTACCACCGGCAGCTGCAACCGCTTCCTTCCATACCGGGGGAACTTCTCTCATAGGGTATTGTCGCGCTTTTACCTTTTTCCCCACAAGGACATCTTGTTCAAACAATGATTGTTGGCAATCATCATTCCTAAAGGACAATACAACCGCAACTGCTTTATCTACTCCACGGTCCACAATTATACCAGTTCCAAAATCGAACCTCACTCTACACAATTCCTGCGGGTTCGGATTTTTACCACTATCCTCCAATTCTTCACAGAGAATTTCGCACATTTTCTCGAACACATATCTCTGTTTTGGGGCATCCCATTGATGGAAAACGTTGACAACTGATTCCACATCATACAGTGAAGGAAAAACGATCCATCTACGCGCCATGTTATCTATTACCTTTTTCTCATCGGGGTTAGGCAATTGGCTACGCAATTGCTTACGCTGTAAACCAGGAGTCGCACCAGATGACTCAAAGAGAGGAGACATTAATGTAGTAACCACATTAGCTAAGTGCTGTCGCGCTGAAGGAGAAGCTGAGGCGAGAACAGGGGGAAAAACAGAGGGAAGAAAAGAGGATGTAGAGACAGGTACTGGAGTGGTGGAAGGAAGAGTGTCAGCGGAGGCAGCTGCTGTATTAGGCAAAGTCGCAGGAAGTGCGGGGGCAGTTGGAAGCACAACTGGCGGTCCTTGAGAGGGCTGCGCTACAGGGATAGGAACCGGCTGCAAAGCAGCTGGCGGTAGCGGCAAGGCTTGCAGTATATTCACTGGAGGTGGCAAATTTACAAGCTGGGGAGGCGCCGTGGAATTTTGAGCATACGGGGGTGGCAAACTCAACAAATGTGACATCAGGGGATCTTTCTCCTTTTCTTCTAACTCATTCTGCTTAGAATATGGTAAAGCTGGGTAACATTTGTCAATCCCTAACTTGCGCTGCCTGTGCAATTGCTCACTCATCTGCTCCTCCTCATTGTCTTTAAATTGTACAGCTGCTTGCATTACTGTCATACCTTTCTCTCTCTTATTCTTTTTCGCTAGCTTAATTTCCTTTTGTTTGGCTTCCTTTCGCCATAAGCGGAAAGAGTCAAACATCGCCGGCCGGGCTTTCTTCTTAAACAATTTAATTTCCAAATTATCTAAAATATCGGTATCAAAACTACCATTTTGGGGCCATTTTAAAACACCATCTTTCCTGGTGTAGTGGATCCATACTTCGTTATATGCAATGGGGCCTACGCCATGTTTTACATAGAGCTCATAAGTTGGAGTTCCAACCGGAGGAACCGGACATGATTCCTCTAGCTGGAAATCTTTTCCACAACCCAAACAGAATAATCTACCAAATAGTCCAGAACCAGGCATCTTTGCTCACTAGTCTAGATCCAAACGTCAAAGGATTATCGAATACGATATTCTCGTGAATACACAAGTCCTCTGGTTTTGGCGTTTGCAAACTCCAAATTACCAAATCAAACGATCCCGAAGGATACCAAAAACAAATAGGAGACGCTCCACTTATACTTAACTGAATATTGCTGATCGATGGCGTCACCAGAAGACTCTCTCGATTGTTTCGCTCTCTCAAATTCGTCAAGGGTCCAAAACAGGTCGATTAATCAGAACAGCAGTCCTTCGTAGCCGTCGGGACGCGGAGAACCTCGCAGAAAAGACTTTCGGACCACGTCGACATGCAGGGGTCGATGAAGTGGCGGCCTTCCTCCGGAATTTCCACACGAAGCTCCTCACGAACCTCTGGCTTGAACTGGTACCGCTGAAATCGTCCCGAGTTGGGCGCCAAACTGAAGTACTGGGTATTTTAGACCCAGCGGTGCAGGGGCACACACCCTATGACTTCTGGGTTCACCCTGTTCCAGACCTACAGAAACACAGAGTCTTCTGGGTGAAGTCAAAGATTCGTTTATTGGCTGCAGACCAATTACAGGTATCCTAGAAGTACAACAGCGTGTATGTTCTCAGGAGACTGCTGAAAATCATAGGAACGGACATCATCTAAAATACCCTTTTCCTTGCCTCAAGCATACATTCCTAGGTTTTATGATACGGCAATATACAAGTGTACATTACAAAGAAAAGGCAGAGTCATGATGACCATCCCACATTCCAGTTCGGCCAGCCCACAATGATTTACACAGTAAGGTTCAGATCCCACATCGGATGTCAATAGACCCCCCAATAAACATGAGCATCTCCTGTTTTGGGAAACAAGTCATAAAGCAGGAACAAGCAGGTGTGGAAGAGATTAGCCGGGGGATTGTATAGAATGAAAGGGTTTTATGACGGGTCAAGCCCTGATGCTAATCACAGGTGGACGGAGGAAGGGGAGCTCGTGAGACCGGTTTGACCTGGGGCAGCAGAGCCAGCTGCCCAGGTCACAGAGAAGTCAGAGGGAAAGCCCATGTACTGTGAGGCCCGTATTTACTCCATTATAGCCTATGTGAGGGCAATGACAAGATGGCCACTGCTTCCAAAATGGAACCCGCGTAGTGAAGCAGAATAACGTGTACACAGTGCATTCATAGCTAGAATGGTATATAAAGCACTCGTACATGCCGCATTTACCATTTGCGGTTTGTTAATACCAAGATAGACAGGGGTAGGGCCCTGTCCCCTACGCGGTCCCGAATATTAAAGTACGACAATGCGGGTAACACATAATAAGGCTTTATCACGCAATCTTAGGTTTCGGCTTGGTGTGTACAGTTTAATTTTTTGTTGCAGACATGACGGCCCTCTGCCTTTTAATTCATCGTAGGTAAGGCAGCAGATCTTAAAACAGCACCTTTTTTTTCTTCACTGTTGACCAGGGTAACTCCTTTAGCAACAGAGCCGAAGAAGTGCCAGGAGGGCAATTGAGAACTAGCCTGGCTGCAGTGTTTTGGACTATGTTAGAAATGGGGTCTCTAGTTGGCAAGGGCTTGCACCTTTGTTTAGGTAGGGATCCTTCTTCCTAGTCAAGGTAAGGGAGTTACACTCCTAAAATAACCCCGGCTCGCCAGCTTGGTAGCTTGGCACGAGCAGTCAGGCTTATCTTGGAGGCAGTGTGTAAAGCCTTTGCACATAACCGACAGTAATATAGTGTAGCACTACAAAAGGACACCACACCCGTTTTAGAAAAATAGCCAATATTTTTATATACTTTAAGACAAGACAAAAAAATAACAAAAATCCACAGTACAGTATTCAAAAATCTACAGTTGTCAAAATAAGCTTTCGAAATAGTTCCTTGAGGTCGATAGCTTCATCTGGGGCTATCACGGCGTCATGAACAACAAATCCACACAGTTCTGGCTGGTCGTGGTGTCGCGGATCAACTACGGTGTCAGGAAGACCCACAAACAGTACCTGTTAGAAATGCAGGGCGTGGAGGTCCTTGAAGTCACTCGCGTTGCAGGTCGAGCTCCTTTCTGTTGGAGTCAGGAGCGCTGGTGTTGGCAGGTGTCGGGTGCTGCGGTGTGAGGTGCAGCGGTGCGGCGTGCGGTGCCCTCAGGTCGTGGTGCGAGCAGCGGCTCGGTGTCAACATCAGATGGCGTCGTTGGTGAGACCAGGGTCGCAGTGCAAGATGAAGGCGGTGCTCGTCACGGTGCTGGCAGGTCATGGTGCAAGCAGCGTCATCGTCTTCGCTGAAGAGCTGTCGACGGCTGACAAGCGAGAGTCAAGCGAGAGTCGATGGCGCCGGTGTCCGTGGGCCAAGGCTGCAGTGCAGGATGAGGGCGGTGCGTCATGTGACTTTGCGAGCGGTACCCTCTAACCATGGTGCAAGCAGTGGTGTCGATTTCGGCAGGGAGCAGCGGCATCAGGAAGGCCACGGCGTCGTCGTGAAGCGAGGTGGTGCAGAGTGCATTGCCCACAGTTCGCAGTGCGAGCAATGGCTCGGTGACAGCATCAGCAGGCGTCGTTGGTGAGACCAGCGGTGCTCTCTGCAGTGCCAAGGCTTCGGCGTGAAGCAATGCGGTGAGGAGTGCAGTGCCCACAGGTCGTGGTGCGAGCAGCGGCTCGGTGGCGGCGTCAGCAGGTGTCTTTGGTGAGACCATGGTCGCAGTGCGGCTGTGCCCTCTGCAGTGCCGTCAGGACACAGAGTTGGCAGCGGCGTTGTAGACTTCGTCGAGTTGTTTTCACTCTGTTGCAGCACAAAACGCACCTTTCCTAGTGCTGTGGGCATAAAAGCTTGAAGTCTTTGCTGTTCCTGATACTTCGGGAACAGTGGGCAAGTTCTGCCTCAAGCCCTTGGAGAGACTCACAATTTAGGTCGCAGAAATTCCAGTCCAGGCCTTTCACTGCCCAAGACAGAAGCAGCCACTACAGGCCAGCCCAGCAAAGCACCCAGCAAAGTGGTTGTCCTTCTCACAGCGTCTCCGGCTCTTCTTCTTGGCAGTCTTCTTGACCCAGATGAGTTCTAAAGTTCAGGGGTTTGGGCCCCAGTATTTGCATCCAAAAATCCTTTGATCTTTCAGGCAGAGGGTGTCTGTGCCCGGCCAGAGTCAGTTCTGCCTTCTCTGGTATGATTTCCTGGCAGGAGGTGGAGACAGTATTGTCAGAGGCAGACCAGTCCCTTTGAGGTGACTGAGAAAGAAAATACCTACTTTCTAAAAGTGGTATTTTCCAACACAGAATGTAAAAATCACCTTCACTAAAAGATGCATCTTTAGATTCTGAGTTCAGGCATACTAAACTTAATTTCCTTACCTAATTCCCCAGGCCCATTATGTTTATAAATGTTATAAAGAAACTGCCCAATCCGTCCTATTGAGAACAGGAAGCCTTGCGATTGTGAAAAACAAAATTAGCTGTAATTCACTATCAGGACATGCCACACACACCAGGGCGTGTCCTGCCTTTCACATACACTGCACCCTGCCCACAGGGGTACCTTGGGCCTACCTTAGGGGCGCCTGACATGTAAGAAAAGGGAAGGTTTCGAGACTGGCCAGTGTGTGCATGGGCCAAGTCGACATGGCAGTTACACGTGCACGCAGATTCTGCAATGGCAGGCCTGAGGTACCTTTTCTGGTCTACCCACATGGGTGGCACCATCCGTGCTGCAGGCCCACGAGTAGCATTTGATCCACAGGCCCTCTCACACTTGGTGCACTTTACTTGGAACTGACACATAAATCAAACATCCAATCATGGAAACACCAATCCATAACATATTTTATCAAAGGAGCACTTGCACTTTACCACTGATCAGCAGTGCAAAAAGTGTGCAGAAATGCTATGCCAGCAAAAACAGAGTCAAAACCGGGAGGTCAGAGAGCAAATTCTAAGGGAAAATACGCCAAAAGATGCCAAGTCTAACACACTACCTGTAATTTATCTACCAAGGTCTCATTTGCTGCTGCTGAGAGAGCATTGCCATGGTCTAGCTTACTTATTACTAGAGCTTGTGCTAGGGTTCTTCTGGCCGATGTGGGATGGTAAGGAAATAATCTATGCAGCAGACGCATGTTATGATTGCATGTTCCAGATGTGACCAAGATGTGCTCTTCCATAGTTAGAGTTCGGTCGATTTTCATTCCAAGATTCTTAATGGATTTACTTGGCACAGGTGTTGTGCCTAGTTGGTGGGGCCACCATTCATCAGTCCAGATAGCAGAGGCCTTTCCCAGCAGCATAATCTCCATCTTATCACATTCAATTGGAGATGATTCTCATTCATTCAGTTGGAGATGGCTAACTTACCCAGGGCAAAGCTTTTTTTGTAGCAGCATTGTCAGACGCAAATGTAAACACCAACTGGGTATCGACTGCGTATGAGATTATTTCGAAGCCATAAGGCTCTACGATCTTTGCCAGGGGAGCCATATAAATATTAAACAGAGCAGAGCTCAGGCAGGAGCTCTGTGGAACACCCTTGTCCAATTGCATCTTGGGAGATCTCTCCCACACCCTGCCTCATTTACAGTGCAAGGGGTAGTGGTTTTTATTACATTGAAGCACATGCTGGCTCTTCCACTGGAAAAGTATCTCAGAGTACCCAAAACTGACAATAAGGACATTGTTGGAGCCAAACTATTAAGGGCAGCTTCTCAGATGTATTTCACTAGCATATTTCTGGTCCCAATTACAAGGAAAACCATGGAAGTAAGTTAGAAAGGGGGTTTCTGGTTGGCAGAGGTATGCACCCTGTCCAAACAGGAATCTCCCCTCTAGTCAGGGTAAACTAGATACACACTAAAAGATAAACTGTGCTCATCCTCTTGGCAGAGAGCAGTCAGGCTTCTCTAAAGCAGCAATGTATAAAGTATGTGTGCAACACACACACACACACACTCACACTGTAACACAATGAAAGCACCACAAAAATACTCCACACAGAGTTAGAAAAAAATATAATACGTTTATGAGTAATCAAGACCAAAACAACCAAATTCAAAAAATTAGAACTGGAGTTATGCATTTTAAAAGGTTACATGAAAATATAATGATTAGATTCATAAAGTGCCTCCCAGGGACATCTGGTTGCGCTAGACCAGGGTGACTCCAAAGTTCAGCTAGACCATGATGGGGTGCAGGCTGGCTCCAGGACTCAGGTAGGTCCTACCACAAAAGTAACTTGGATGGAGGATGTGTCATTCTTGAGGAGTCAATGCGTGCAGCAAAGGAGGCAATGCATCATCGTCAATCCCTTAGAAGTAGGTGATGCATCAGTTCCAATCTGCGCAGTCAGCACAGCTTCATAGAAGAACCCTTTTTCGATGCAGGTAATGCATTGTTATCGTGCAGTCTGTTGTTGTCAATTGGTACAGTCGGACAAATCAATATCATCGAGCAGCAACTACAACAACATTGAAGAAGACGTGCTGCTTCCGATCGGCCCAAAATCGTCGCTATGTGGGTTTTGCCGGGTCAGCACAGAAAATGTGACTTCCAAGAACCAGGATTGGGTTGGCACCACTTGGCTAGGCAGGACTCCCAGATGGCAGAGTCCATATTAGGGTCGGAGGAATCTCTAAAATATGAGGCATTGATTACTTTCCAGAAGGATACACTGTCTTTTAATTCACTCACCTTTTGGATTGCTTCCCATGTGTTTTCCTTAAGCTGGGACTTCCTGGTCTCCAGGGCCACTTTATAGAGTGCATGTGCGGGTTTAATATGTTATGCTATTTTGGGCTTGATATGCAGAGCCCTGTGAAGCTCCCTCCATGCTCTGGTACAGTTTGCAACAAACCAGCCCCTGGTATCAGGCTAAGAATGACAATGGGCCCACCTCAATTAATGTTTTATGTTGGCTGAAATGCCCAGAAAAGGATTTTTTTATTACAACTGGGTCAGCCTGTGAGTCCTAGCAGATGGCCACCTCATCTCTGGTATGCGTCAGTGTAGAGGTAAAACACCTATTGGGGTCAACCTTTGACCATTTAATGGTATACTCATTCATGTTTGCCAACTGTGGCAGGTATCTCAAAGAAGAGGAAACCTTAATGAACCTCTTAACCTCAAACTACATGTCAAGGCCACATGGTCACTATACTCAGTGAATTTACAATCAAACTACGCCACCATAATAGTTAGATCCTCAGTAATTAAAATATAATCATTAATACTTTCCTCATAAACTTTGATGCTAGTTCCCCCGTGTCCCGTGGTTCATTAACCATCCTGAGATCTAACTTAACCAGCAAGTTATTCAAGACGGATCCATAATCATCGGGCCAAAAATGCATCAATGGCTCATTATTTGGATCACTTAGCTCATATACTGCTTTAGCAGAAATGGGGCAATAATGACCATTAAAATCACCTGCCAAGAATAAACTAATCTGGCGAGGAAGAGGCCTGAATATTAGATTGATAGTCTCATCTAAATCATTACCAACCTGTGGAGCCATTCCATCAAAGCAGTTATAAAAATGTATAATTAACAATTCCCATCATCACAAATGTTGCATAAAAGTAGTTAAAAACAGGGTAGTTGTTAGTGAACTTAATCACCTTCACAGGAAAGGTATTCACAATATAAATGGCCAAACCTCCCTTAGCTCCACCCATGGGCAAGGGCGAGGCTTGGGTGTGATAGACAGAAAACCCATCAATAAAGTTTATATGCACTTCCCATGTTTCCTAGAGGCAAAGGATGTCATACACAACTATCATATCTCCCCAATCGATGATACCATTTTTTTGTTTGCATAATCCTGAAATATTCTGAAATGAGTGGCTAGGTCTTTAATACCAAATGTTTTTTATTTCATAGTCTGGTGTGCAGGGGGCTATCAGTGCCCCACTACCCGGAATACACTTCTCTTCATGGGGGAGGTATTAATAATGATGGGAGGGGCTGTGTAAAAGTATCTTAACACTGTTTATCTAAAAATTTCATTTGTATATACACCAATATTACCATATTTAGGGGAGAGGCAAATGCACGTTAGCACTCGTCAGCAGTGGTAACGTGTTCAGAGTCCTAAGGCCAACAAAATTAATCAACAAAAAGAGGAGGTAAGTTGGAAAAAAGTTGAGGGAAACCACCCTAAGGATGACAGGTCTAACAAGGTCACATAAGTAAAAGTCCACAACTGTTTTCCACATACTGGAAGAAAACTCCCAGCACATTCATGGTGCCAATTATTATTATTATTATTTAAGAGAAATGTCCCCTCCTGGGGGCTGTCAGTAGAGAGAAAGATAAGGGTAAACAGTCATGCCATGCCATAAGGCTTGATGTACCAGACTTCACTATTTTTCGCTAAGCAGCAACTGCCATGAATGTGGGAGTGGCTTTGGTTGAAAAGGTCCACCAAAACAATAGCCAATAATATGGGTCAGAGACTGCTGAGATGGTCGAGGCAGTGTCTCCATCAGAGCAACCTAGTGCCTTCTGGCCTATTAAGGACTAAATAATGCACTTTGTTCTCCAGTAGAAGACATATCCCATTAGCCTGACCAAGACGAAGACCATAACTTTACAGGGAATGTAAGGACACCGCTACTTCTTCAGAACTCTGTGTAACCTGAACCTACTCTTCAAACACAGCCACAGACCTAGCATCAAACACAGCCAATCAGACACGACCACAGAAAGAAGACATAAACTTCATTGTTCTTTTAGAGTGAGAGTATCACTTATATTGAAGAGGGATCCAGAGGCTTGAAAGGCCCATTTTCCAGGGGTGAAAACAGCAATGGAAAGTCCTGAAGGTATTTGGTCAGGAAATGAAACCAATCGACTAGAATATGCTTGTTTGTTGGCTAGTTAATATCCATAAACAAAATGGCAAACTATTTGTGTTAAGGCACAAAGAATTACTCTCATTCACTCACAACCCCCCTCAGGGTCATGGTCTGTGAGGGAATGCAGCAATACATCTTTTTATACTGTGAAACTAATGCAGGGTTTGGAGCATGATCTGTCATAGACATAACTCATATTTCATGCAGTTCTTATACTTTACGTTGCCTTGCATAATCACTCTAAAAGGTGAAAATAAAGTCCTTCAGTTCTGACAAACCAATGGGTGGTCCAGATGATCTCTGCAATGGAGAACATGCAGGCTTCAAATGCCTCAGAGGCAGGATCCATTCTTGAGTGAATTGTGGCAAATGTTTTGGTCAATGTATTCTGTCTGCTACAGAACAAGGACTATCAGACAAACCCTAAAATGTTTAGGGATACTCAAGTTTAGAGTTTGCATCCACAAGATCAGAGATCAGTGTCTGGAAGGGTGAGAAGGAAATAGTATTCTACGAAGTTTGAAAGTACCAGAGCATTTCAGAATTCTTATATTATTCTTTATTAAGGACACTGTGATTTAACATGTATTAGCAAAGTGTGCTTTCAGGGTAATATTCCACTGTACCAGTGATGAGATGTCCAATATTGATGAAAAACAAAGTAGACGGTCAATAAGGGCTGCCTCTAAGTTGGATAAATATAATAATTTGAAGCCAGAGGAAAGCTGAAAATGTGGATGCAATGCACCAAGATTGTTTGCTTTGCCTACTTATATACATTTGTATGTTTGTTGCATTCACATTTGCTTTTTCAACACATTCAATTTTGCAAATGCTTTTTCTATTTGGACTATGATCAGTATGTATGGGCACCATCTGCATTCCTGAAGGACTTTAAGTGTTGAATGGAGTTAAAATTCTAGCAATGTAGCTAAATGTGGCTGTTGTTGCAATTGTCTCTATGTATAATGCCATCTGAATGCTGCAATTAAATGGTAATCTGAGTAGTCTGGTGTGGAACTTAGTGATCTAAGATGGAGGCAGCAAAAGTGCAACAAAGTGGTGAAAGGAATGCTTGAATTAATACTAGGTATACCACCTCAGAGAGAGATCAACCATATACAAATTAGTCTTAATCCTGCTCCAGTCTGAACTGCTATGCCATGACCCCTTGAGAAGGGAACAAAAGTGACCTGAGACATGTTTCAGCTTGAGTCAAGCATCACAGGGTAATTATCTTTAGACTAATATAAGTATTCCACCACATTCATCTTTGCTTTATATGGAACAGAGAAATTGGCACAATAGACAATTTCCGTCTTGTAGAAGTAGAACATGAGAGAACAGAAAGTAATCAATGGAAGATAGCCTTTAATAGAATCAGAGATGCAAGATTGAAGGCAAACAGTAAAGATTTGAAAAGGTAAGATTTGAATATCATCCACATAAACATTGGAGGATACGCTGAATGAAAAGATAATGTCACAAACAGAAGGAATATAAGAGGATGGGAGAAGTTGAAAAATAGAATACCATTGGTCAGTATTTCAAAATTCTCATTATTTATTATTTTGTTGTCTTGAAAGTATAATATTGGATAAATGTAGATAAAAAAGAAGGCAACAATAAAATGAGTGTGACAAAAGTTATTTAAGCTATTAAAGGTTTCTCTCTCACTTCATGGCGTTAATTTGGGAGGTGAATATTAATGCTGCATAGTAATGCTGATTTTTGTTTCATTAGGTGGTTATAGTAACATATCTTCTTCATTCTTTTTTTAATTAAACTGCATTTCTGTTTCTGTTTAATAGAATTGTCTATTACTGTACTGTAAATGAATTGTGTAACATAAATATTTTCTTTCCTGATTTTTAACAATGTTTAAATATTGCTGTATTTGTATATTAATATATCTGTATATAGATACATGAATTAGTTCATCCCTGGGGAAGTGACACATAACATAAAAGTTACCAAACCCATGTTGGATTGTTATGTCCTGTTTTTAGATTTAAATATATGATAGAGTTAGAAAAATACTTTTTGGAACTTTATTCAATATGACCATTTCAAGACAGCCAAATATTAAATTAGAAAATAAAATTTTGAAAAACTGAATTATTTTGATTTTCAACTTAGGTATTATCTTTGGAAATTATATTGTTTGTGCTATGGTAAAGCTCAACCCGATTGGGGCATTTCTTCTGCCAGTTACCTTTTGGGCCAATTCACCCACTCATTATAAATAATGAAGATTTCATTGTCAATTAAATTCCAAATTGTTTGGTTTTTGTGACTGAAGTGCAGCTGGACCAAACTCTCGGTGCCCAGCAATCTTAAGGCCAGTGTAGAATTTTTTTTTTACAAACAAGACTAACTCCATTTAGTCACTGTAAAGCTTTAGGCTGTTTTCTTGTATTCAGCCAACACATTTGAGCATGTAGTCATCAAATTTTGATTGGGTGATGTAGATGTTGTTAGATATGGAGATCATGAGCAGCATATTGGCTGCATACAAATTGACCTCAAAACCATGTAATTTAATGATTGCAGCTATGGGAGCTAAGTAACTGTTAGAAAGTGTGGGACTCAGTGGTGAGCCCTGTGGAGTAACAAAGTTTACTTCTGGCGAGCAGGATAAAAAGATGGCAAGGCATACTGATTGAGCACCTTGTTCGGGAAAGATTGAAGCCACTTGAAGGTGTGTAGGAATGTAAGCAGTATAGCATGAGAACCTGTATCAAATGATGTTGAGAGATCCAACAGGATCAGCAACACAGAGCTCATTGATCTGGGATGCAGCAGATAAGGTTTGTGATGACAATTATGCTGGCAGTGGCGGTAGATGGAAGGCAGCAAGGAGGGAGATGTTGGGAGGCAACACCTGCAACGAGGGGTGTGAAGGACAACTGTTTTGTGGCAAGCTGACAATAATGGAATGTGGGAGGGAGGGGCCGGGGCAAGCAAGCAGACAACAAAATGAGGGGCTGAGGGCAAGCAAATTAACAGCATAGGGTCACAGGACGGAGGAACAACAAGGTGGGCTAGTACACGAGGCAGACAGCTCAAAAAATCATACTCTCCTAGAGTGAATAAATACAAATAAAAAAGTGGCACCCAAAAGAATGAGCAGTGGAACTACAGAAATAATGCATCAAATCTCCAAGAATGGGACAAACACACATAGAAGAAGGATGGCAGTGACAACTGACCAATAAGAATCAAGGAATGACAAATCACTGACATAACATCTACAGACACAATATCGACCTACATTTGCATCACAACAAAAATATTACCTACACTAATTTCGACACCCTATACTTAATTAAAAACATACACTAACATCGACACCAAAATATTGTTAAACATTAACATCAATAACAGTATTATCAAACACATAAATATGGTTATTTAAAATATCGAACATTGTTTAAAAATATACCACGTCAAAAATATCGATCACAAAAATATAGACAGCAATAATATCATTTTTTTTAAATATCGACAACTTAAAAACAGATAAATCAAACAAAACTTAACACCATAAATATATTTCAATAAATTAATATACTTTACAAGCAAAATAAATAAAATACAATCATTTAAGAAAATAGTAAAACATATAACACATTAAATTATAAATAAACTATCAATAACTATTTAATTTTATATTTAAATAATATACACACATTATTTTTCATCACATATATTATAATACCTATTTAAATCATTCAACCTGTTAAAAGAAAAAACATTAACTGATTCTTAATTAGCATTTTCCATATATGAAAAATAACTACCAAAATAATTAAAACAATATAGATCAACAAATCAAATACCGACAATATTAAATTAAAATAACAACGTTAACCAAACAATTAATTAAACACTATATAAAGAATGAAAAATTAGTCTTATATTTCACCATAAAACAAAAAGAATAAAGAACACGAAACTCTGCCAGAAGCAAAGACTTCATGAAAGAAAAATATATTTCATACTTCAAAAAGTAAGTAAAAGACCATTTATAGTATAACATTAATGCTAATATTCCAAAACTACTATATATCATGCACAAATAATTGATATATATCTTTTTACAATCTATGTCTCCTCTACAGATAATTCTTAAAGCATTCAAACAATTGCAGAGCAGCTTCTAAAATCATCTAACAAATAAAGTAAGTATTCAGCAAAATGCTTTTTTAAAAATTTTCTAAAACACCAAACCAAACCCAAACTTCATCCCAAACCCCCACCCCATCCCATATACAATTGAACAAAATATTTTAAAATATGTTTTATTCCACCAACAGAAACATCAGCAACAAAACACAATTCAACTAACAAAGAAAGGACATCTACATTGAAAACGAGCTCAAAATCAACATCGTAAGAATATGAATAACAATGTGTATGTATCAATTAAAAAACCTTTACATTATTCTTTTTATTAATTTTTATAAACATTTTTCGTAGCATTTAAAACATCACAATGAAAGAAGGCACCCAATTTATCACTTCCCAGAAAGGAAAGTTTTTGCTATGTTACATGGGGTATGCATATACCTAGGAAAAGCAAAGTGGACTTAAAGTAAATTGGAAATGTGTTATATTCTGAGTACAATGCTATTCTTACCCTGCCTGTAGAATCTTACTGCGATGACATGTTATAGAATGTTGTGGATCAAATAGTCACAGTTGGCTGGGCTGAGCAGCATGCTGGCTGCTCCTGGTGGGGTCTCTTGATGGTCTTGATATGGAGTAGATCTGATCTATTGTACCATCTTGAATAAAGCTACATGAAACTCATCCTGCATACCTGACTCAATCACTACACGTTTTTGGCGATGAGGATGAAGCGAACCTGCGTTTGTCATCTCATCAAGAACCTCAAGCAACTCCAAGTACAGACTCTACAGTAACTCAAGCTAAGCATCTACCTTCAACTGATATCCTTGACCCCACCAGTGACCTCCCACCGGTCGCCCACAGCAGTCTGCCAGTTGTTCCTGTGCGTCTGGGGAAGTGCTGCTTCTGGAGCTGCCCATTCACTTTTGGGCATCTACTCCCCACTACCTCTACACATCTTGTGCTGTGTCTTCAGTGAGGGTAAGCCTGCCATTTAACGATGTCTGCATCCTGTGCTGTTGCCTTCAGTGAGGATAAGCCTGCCATTCACCCTTATGTGAATCTAAGCCTTCTCAGCTGCCTAGAGAGTGCCTACCTGGGCAGTCACCAAGAGACACTTCTGCTACTTAATCGGGTCTGCTCTCCCTATAGCGTCTCTACGATTTCTACAAGAGTTTAAAGCACTTCATGTTGTTCTTACAGCGTCTCTACAATTTCAACGCAAGCTCATAGCACAGTATGCTGTTCTTACAGCATCAACATGTTTTTCAAGATTGCTACTGTCTTCCCTCTAACATGCTCTTTTCACAGGCACTTTCTACTTTGAGTTTACATCTTTTCTGTGCTTTTCTTTTTGGACAAAGATTATCTTCTGCTGGGTTATGACTAGTCAACTTTAATCTTCCTAGTAGTGCGATCGCCACTTCATTTCTTACAAGTGTTACTGTACCAGCGCTACTATTCACAAGTGTTACAGTACCAGCGCTACGAATCACAAGTGTTACTGTACCAGTGCTACGATTTTTGCCTTTGTGCCACCCCAAAGTACTGTGTTTCATTTTGTTTAAATTCCTCATTTCTTTTGACATTTTCCCCGTGTTGCTGAGAGCAGTTTAACTGTCATCTTCTTTTTTTTTAAACTGTGCGCGAGCGCGTAAAGCATACCAGATTGTGTTGTCTCGTGCTGGAGCTCCGTGTGCTTTCTGACGCTCCTGGAATCTTAACTGCTTCTACCATGCTTACTCACATTTGTCCTGCACCAACGTGTCGAGAGCCACCCGGTTCAGCATACGCTGCGTGCTGCCATTTCGTGGATGGAAATGTATGCTGGTTCTATGTTCTTCCCGGTACAGTCCTTCTGTTTGCCAACCACGTCACAAGCCTGATAAAATTATCCGGATCTCGTTGCTGTCAACCGGCATCGCTGTTGGAAGCTCTTTCCTAATCGGATACTGCAATGTTTTACCAGTAGAAGGATATGGCGAATTATCGGGACATTTCAATGATTGTTCTCCAGAATGTGAAGGGACTGTCTGCAGTTAAGCCTCAAAATGTAGCAAGTACTATTCAAATAAGTGTTCTGGGAGGGCAACAACTAGAGAAACAACTGTTTTGTATACAAGGGAGCATAACCACCGCCACATGTTACAGAAATAGAGGTTAGAACTGCCCTAGACAACATTAGAGAAGCTAGCACTAGCTCCCAAAAACCTACCACTCCATTACTTAAAGAACTGCTGCCCAGAGTACCCCAACATGCTACTGGCCAAATGCCTTCAATTTCTTCATTACAAGGAACTATAGCTCGAACACAAAAAGCCACAATCACTGCCACACCTGCCCCAAAAACATTTGATGAGGTAGAAATTCCCCCAGAACTATCTATAACTCATAACAAAGAATCTTTTATTCTTTATGAAAACAAATCAAGAGAGAAAAGAATAATTATGTTTGCAACCACAAATAATTTAATTAAACTGCAACTATCAGTAACTTGGATGATGGATGGGACTTTCAAAATTTGTCCCAAACCATTCTATCAATTATATACTATTCATGCCCTATATCAAAACACTGACATCCCTTTTATCTATGCCTTACTACCTAATAAACAAAATTCCACATATATGGAAATACTAAGTAAAATTAAACAAGAAACAAATAATTATTTACCACAGAAAATTTGTATTGATTTTGAACAGGCAATGATAAATGCAATTCTAAACTCCTACCCACACACATCAATTCAGGGTTGCTATTATCATTTCAATCAGTGTACATGGAGATACCTTCAGAAATCAACACTAAGGGGCTCATTAGGATGGCGGTCGTAGGCACATCCGCGGTGCTGACGGTGGTGGAAAATGACCTTTTCCGCACTCTATTATCAGTCCTCACGTCCGCCATATTAAAATGGGCAAACATAGCCTATTTCCCGTCTGCTGCAGAGTTACGTGAACCACCAGAAATTTCCTTCTGCAACGGAGGCGGAGGGAGCTAATAGAGAAACACCGCCATGCGGAATGACGTTCTGACCGCCAGACAAATCACGATGTCCAAAACTGCCCATCACACCGCAGCGGAGAATACAGCCACCAGGAGACGGTGGAAGCACTACTGCGGAAAGTGAAACTGGAATTCCCGGGCACCTCCACGCGGTCCTGACCAATATGGATCCAGCTCTTCAAGCCCTTTCACTGCTGTAGCTCATCAACTACCAGCAAATAAGACATCGCCGTGGACAACACTAAAGGTATGCAAAAACACAACTCCGCATACAACCACAACACACAACTCCTGTGCTGACATACGGTTCCTGTCCACATCAGACACTCTGGTGGGGACAGAAACATATCCCCCAGTGTACTCACACATGTCTTGCCTTATAGAAACCTACACCTCCGCATCAGGGTCACCCATCAACCACGAAATCACTGCAATGTCCTGGGAAAGTCACCGCAGCAGTGAAGACGCAGGAAACCCTGCACACAATGTAGTAGGCAGGGCCGGCACCAGGCATGGGCAGTCCGGCCACATTCACAGGGCTCCACCTTCACCCTTCCCACAGTACGCTTCCCACACCCATTTGGGCACATGCTGTGTGCACCTCTTGTGCCCCCTGCACAATTTACCAGCCAGGTATAGCCAGACCTCGCACCTCACACATCAAAGGACAAAGTAGATTGACTGGGAAGGTGGGGGTGAAGATAAACACCCTGCACAGAAAGTCAGGGGCTGGACAACCCTCCTCCTAACACCTACCTTCCACTCATGTGAATCATACTGAGTATAATTTAGAAATGAAGACTCACACTCCATATGAATATCCACTGAACTGTTTACACTGCTTGTCAAGTCCATCAGAAAGACCCCACACTGACACTCTGCCACATACTCATACCATAGGTCAGCAGCAATGTAGGACAATAAATGGGCTATCCCAAAGTGAAGTGCACAGTGCTGAAAAACCATGGAGCAAGCCACATTGCATCTGTACATCACATGCAAGAGGAGGAACACATCACACCACCATTAGGCACTCAAATCAGACATGAGTGGCACAGTGAGTGAAATTAAACCACAGCGACCTCTGTGCAACAACTCTGGGATACATCAATGTAAGCCTTGCATAGGCACAAGAAGGATGGGAAGTGTCAGAAGTCATACAGTGACCAGCCACACATCTGTGTCAACTTACTAAACCTTCACACATGCCCCTTACCTACCCACCTCACACCTGCAACACTCAACACTTGTGAGAAACACACATAATGGTGCAAATTATGTCCTGTGAGTTCACTGACAACCAATCGCACACCCTGTGGTGCATCCACAAATATCAGACTCACACTCAGGGATGCCTGAACCAATGTTGACACAAAACCAAAAATCTAACAAACAATATCCACAGAGGTCCAACAAGCCCAGACATGTGCAGCCAAACAGTGGAAAGGCAATGTGACTCTAGACAGAACAGGAATACACAACAATGTCACTCTGGAAAAATGCACGGGCACCATCCCCAACACAAACAAGAATTGCATCATCAAATGCCAATCATAAACACTAACTGGAATCAATGGGTGAAATCAGCTAACACACACATACACACCAAAACAGTTATCAAGTGTGCATGGTGTCATAGGTTACCACAAACATGCACATGTACAAACCTGACAAGTGACAGGCAAAAAATAGGAGGACAAACCACTATTGTACACTCAAAACAAGTTCAAAAACATGAATCCACATTGCTGCATGTGACATACACACAAGAAATGCACACTACACATGCAACACACATCATAATGTATCATAATGTATCACAATGCTCACACACAATGTCATGCAAATAGAACATCACACACACATTGCACCTGTCAGCAGAAAGAGCAAACACAAGCCAAACACTGTATACATCCACAAGAACAACGCAACAGTGGCAGATCGCTGAGGGTGTGCCCATGGGCGGTGGGGCGGGGGAAGGGCAGGGTGGGGGGTAGTAAACTCCAGCATAAGGCTGAAGGGAGTTAAGTAAATAAATAAATAAATAAAATCATTTACACTGCACGTGCTGCAATGTAAATGGTTTACTAACCACACCCTGCCCCTCCCCTGCCCCGCCCTGCCCCACCGCCCGCAGCACAGCCTCAGCGAGAAACCACTGCAACGCAACAGAGGCACATACCAATCCATCACATAGCAAACTAAGCTGGACATCAGGGGGATGCACAACAAGCAAGTACATGGCAACATACATTGACAGCACTGCATGCGCACCAAGCAGTGTGTGCACAGTGACAAAACCAATAGCACGCATATCTGAGTGCCACACCATGAACTCCCACAGCACAAATCATCACAGCACACAGATAACATCACACTCAGGAAGGGTAGCAGTACCTCAGCAAACACACATACAGCTTAGCCTTCACCCACAGATGCACAACTCAGGGAAGCCCAGATGCAACCAACATGACTAGAGGACTGTGCTGCTCAAACTTATGCACCGCATATGAGCAACCATGATTGCAATCTAGTAGAAGAAAATAACATGAAACTAATAGTGAAACTGTCCTGAGTGGCACTTTGGTCCTGTACACAGATCATCCTCACACAGTATAGTGTCACACTATAAAGTGGTGGAGAGGATCACACACTGGCAAGGCATGGGGTGGAAGACATGAGACTGAAGTGGTGTGTACATCAGTATTGAACAGGTGAGGGGTGTACAGTCCACAAACACAAGGAGGAGTAACTCACAATGTGTAGGCATCAGAAGCACCTCTAGTGTATGGTATGACTCCTGATACCACATACCATACTGGAGCCAAAAATGGGTCAAGTGATAGCAATGCATGGGAAAACTCACAAATAATGTCAGTGTGGCTGAGCAGGTCAGCAGAGTGAGCACAAACAGAAACATTATACATGGCTGATCAACAAAACACAATACAGACTTTGCAGTCACACACTCTGCATACTCACAACTGACAGCAACAACAAGTAGGTGTCCCCCAGGAGTGCAAGGACACACCGACACACTGCACAGTGCTCAGCCTACAACTCCTACATGTGCCCACAATCAGAAGCACATGGCTGACAATTGAAACAAACAGGCTCTCATTACCTGGATCATACATGTGTGTAGTTGGCATTGCAGGGGCACACACACATCCACACTACTGACAATGACAGGCCATCCGCACTGTATGACTACTGAAGTTCACACATTCAAATGTACCCATGTGACTATGAAGACAGGCCTACACAAGAGGTCCACACATCAACACTGCTGTTCACACATCAAGAAAGATCCCACAGAGATAACCGACCCTGGCCACCCCGCAAGTAATCCTGTGGATAGAATTCACCTCTGTTCTGGTATTGCATCCTAACATGACATGTGTAGAATTTAGCAAACCTGAGCATAGAATGATTAGGATAAGAGTAGATCATCACAAATAACCATCATTGCACCCTCAAGCCTCAGAGTCAAGAACAAAAGTGGCTGTCACCTCTGGCAACCTCTGAAAAAGTAAAACAAGCAATTGGCAATGTTAAAGTGGCATACAGGGCATGTGTCACATGAACCGATACCCATACATAAAACCTTTTATTTAGCAAGGACATTGACAAAGCAGACAACAGAAGTAACTGTCTTTATTATATAATACCCAGATAGGCATCAAAAGTACAAAACAGCAGGGCCATTGGCCAATGCGAATTCAAAGTATGTACATGTGTGCATGAGAAACTGCACAGGAATGAGCATCCAAAGTGACAAACAGCAAGGCCATTGGCCAGTACAAATTCAAAGTATGTACATGTGTGCATGAGAAACTGCACCGGGGATGGGCATCCAAAGTGACAAACAGCAAGTCCACTGGCCAGTGCATAGTTCCGGTGTGCACATGTGTGCATGAAAAACTGCACAGAGAATAGGTAACACCGTCCACTGCCATGGGATTCACCACAGCTCCGGGGATACAAAGGGGCCGTCCAG
The DNA here is from genome assembly GCF_964204655.1 of Triturus cristatus. Lineage (NCBI taxonomy): Eukaryota > Metazoa > Chordata > Amphibia > Caudata > Salamandridae > Triturus > Triturus cristatus. The sequence continues at coordinate 921,429,696 of NC_140594.1, forward strand.
GCACCACTGTGGGAGAGATGGTGTTGGGAGGGGGACTTTTCCTGAAATTTGGCTGTCAGTTGAACTGGGAGGTGGCTGATTGTCGGGGCCAGTTGGAGGACTGGACCTGGGAGGGAGAGGACCAGCTGAGGTAGAGGCATCAGTGGCTGTGGGAGCTTGAGGACTGCTTGGACCGGGTGGTGTGGTGGCATGGGGAAGCAGCGACATATTGCCGTGAGACACAGTGTGCGCGCGTGAATTTTGAGGGCTGGGTCTCAACTTCTTGGGGATTCGATAGCCCACAATTGTCTTGGCCAGAGGGGGAAGTGAGGTGGGCACAACAGCTTCAATCCCCACCAAAGGTGTTATCAGGTGCAGGTGATCACCCCGTGGGGATTTGCTGGACCTGGTGGTATGGTTGGGGTGGGCTTGCCTTTTCCCCTCCATCCCCTGTTGTCCAGGTGAACCACCCACTTTGCTCTCCTGTCCCAGCTTCACAGGTGTGTGGGTGGGAATTGAGGTTGTGGGTGAATGTGCCTTAGAGAAGTGTTTGTGCTGAGTCTTTGCAGGCACCAGGTTCACAGCAGACAGGGCAACTGTTTGTTTGTCTGTGGGAGCAGGTGCGGGGATGGGAGTGCCCTTGGATGGGTGTGATTTGGAGGAATGTGAGGTTGAGGCCTGCTTCTTGGCCTGATGCCCCTGAGTGTCACATGATGGGCGTTTGCCTTTGCACTCATGTGTGCCTGTTTTGTGTTTTCGGGATGGTGTCTGTGCTCTGGGCTGCTTGGAGTGCTGCTGTTGTGTGCTGCATGTGCAGGAATTGGTGCCTGAGGGCTCTGGCCTGTGGGCACTCTCGTCAGGTGGTGCCCACTGGCAGGGTGGTTGCTGAAGGGACTTGAGCTGGACTGGGAGCCCGTGACAGCTGAATGGCTGTTGTCACTGTGGAGGACAAAGACTGGACAGTTCTGTGTAGCCCACCCACGTCAGAGTGAATGCCCTCCATGAAGTCAACTACCTGTGCCAACTTCTTGTCAGGATCCTGGAAGGCATTCAGGACAACAGCCTGATCCACACACAGATAGTGCAAAAGGTCCACTGCTTCCACACTGAGGGCATCAGGGGAGACAGGGGAGGGGCAGTGGTGCCTGGGGGAAGGACACTCTACCCTTCCTAGGTCTGCGGGCACGGACAGCACTTGTGGTAGCATCCGGGAGGGTGGGCACTGGACTAAGTGTGTTGGAAGAAGAGGCAGATTTTGAACTCCCTGTGCCCACCAACATCAAGGAGTCACCGCTGGAGTCAGATGATGTTGAGGTTAGTGTTTCCGGGCATGATTCATTCAGAGCACTCCTGTCCCCCTCCGAGGCACTGGTCACATCAGTGTCAGTGAGCTCATGTGTAGCAGTCATGCCAGAAGCTTCACTGATGGGGTCCATCCCCTGTCCTTCTGTGCCCTCAGTAGATGCTGCAATAAACAGAGAGGTAGGTTCAGTAGAGTGCTATGCTCACAAATATCATATGCAAGCAAAGCACAAAACTAGAAAATGATCCCCCCATGTTGCCAACCATCATGTGCAACCGTTATGCAATCATCAGAAGATGCTTGGAAACATGCATAGTTGGCATTAATGACCCATATCATGTTGATACAGCTAAATACCTGGCCCGTGCCTCCTTGTAATGTAACATACTAATCTCTGTAAGCATACCTACGTGCCTGTAGGTGAGACAGATATGCATCTCAACATGTTGTCTCATATGGAGTCACTTTATGGGAACAAAACAGATACTGACTCCCAAATGTCCTTTTGCAATGGCCATAAGATCCTGATATCCCCCATGTTGCTTTGAAGCACAACTACAGTTGCACATTGGTGTCAGATGTGTAGTTCTCACAAATTCTAAGTTGTGCACAGCACACATCTACAAAATCACACTAAGATGATGCTCATTGCTGTTCACTGCCAGGTGATGTCTATGACACCCATAATGCAGCATATGTCACAAGGCCACATCTCATCCTGTAATGTCAAGGGTCATTGTATAAAACACATGAGAAACTACATGTTGTGAAAATGCAAGACACCACTGCACTGCTCTAAACCCTGAAACACCACCCCAGCACGACCCCCCATAAAGCCCAAATACCACTTCACTGCCGTAAACCCTGAAACACCAGCGCCAGCACGACCCCCTACACTGCCCGAACACCACTGCACTGCTCTAAACCCTGAAACACCAGCCCCAGCACCACCCCTACACAGCCAGAACACCACTGCACTGCCCTAAACCCTGAAACACCAGCCCCAGCACGACCCCCTACACTGCCCGAACTCCCCAGCACTGCCCTAAACCTGAAACCCCAGCCACAGCACCACCCCCTACACTGCTGAAACACCACTGCACTGCCCTAAAACCTTAAAGACCAGAACCGCACACCCCATACACTGCCCAAACACGACTGCACTGCCGTAAACCCTAAAACACCACCCCAACATGACCCCATACACTGCAAGAACACCACTGCACTGCCCTAAACCCTGAAAAACCAGACCCAGCATGACCCCGTACACTACCCGAACACCACAGCACTGCCCTAAACCCTGAAACACCAGTCCCAGCACGACCCCCTACACTGCCCGAACACCACTGCACTGCCCTAAAACCTGAAACACCAGAACCGCACGACCCCCTACACTGACCGAACACCACTGCAGTGCCCGAAACCCTGAAATACCAGCCCCCGCACGACCCCCTACACTGCCCCAACACCACTGCACTGCCCAAAACCTGGAAACACCACCCCAGCACACCATTTACTGCCCGAACACCACTGCACTGCCCAAAACCCTGAAACACCAGCCCCAGCATGACCCCCTACACTTCCCTAACACCCCTGCACTGCCCTAATCCCTGAAACACCATCCACAACACCACCCCCTACACTGCCCGATCACCACTGCACTGCCCTAAACCCTGAAAAACCAGCCCCAGCACGACCCCCCCACACTGCCCGAACACCACTGCTCTGCCCTAAACCCGGAAACACCAGCCCCAGCACGACACCCTACACTGCTCGAACACCACTGCACTGCCGTAAACCCTGAAACACCACCCCCAGCACGACCCCCTACATTGCTCGAACACCACGGCACTGCCCTAAACCCTGAACCACAGCCCCCAGCATGACCCCCTAAACTGCCTGAACACCACTCCTCTGCCCTAAACCCTGAAGCACCACTAACAGCACAACCTTCTACACTGCCCAAACACCACTGCTCTGCCCTAAACCACCAGCCCCAGCACGACCCCCTACACTGCCTGAACACCACTGCACTGCCCTAAACCCGAAGACCACTGCATAGCCCTAAACCCTGAAACACCAGTCCCAGCACGGCCCCCTACACTGCCCGAACACCACTGCACTGCTCTAAACCCTGAAACACCAGCCCCAGCACGACCCCCTACACTGCCCGAACAGCACTGCACTGCCCTAAACACTGAAACACCAGCCCCAGCACGACACCCTACACTGCCCAAACACCACTGCACTGCCCTAAACCCTGAAACACCAGCCCCAGCACGACCCCCTACACTGCCCGAACACCACTGCACTGCCCTAAATCCTTAAACACCAGCCCCAGCACCAGCCCCTACACTGCCCGAACACCACTGCACTGCCCTAAACCCTGCAACACTACCCCAAGCACCACCCCTACACTGTCCGAACACCACTGCACTGCCCTAATCCCTGAAACATCATCCCCAGCACGACCCCCTACACTGCCAAAACACCACTGCACTGCCCTAAACCCTGAAACACCAGCCCCCGCACAACCCCCTACACTGCCCGAACACAACTGCACTGCCCTAAACCCTGAAACCCCACCCCCAGCATGACCCCCTACACTGGACAAACACCACTGCTCTGCCCTAAACCCTGAAACACCACCCCCAGCACAACCTTCTACTCTGCCTGAACACCACTGCTCTGCCCTAAACCCTGAAACACCAGCCCTAGCATGTCCCCCTACTCTGCCCGAACACCAATGCTCTGCCCTAAACCCTGAAACACCAGCCCCAGCACGTCCCCTACACTGCCCAAACACCACTGTTCTGCCTAAAACCTTGAATCACCAGCCCCAGCATGACATCATTTACTGCCCGAACACCACTGCACTGCCCAAAACCCTGAAATACCAGCCCCAGCACGACCCCCTACACTGCCCGAACACCACTGCACTGCCCTAAACCGTGAAACACCAGCCACAGCACCACCCCCTATACTGCCCGAACACCACTGCACTGCCCTAAACCCTGCAACACTACCCCAAGCACCACCCTCTACAATGCTCGAACACCACTGCACTGCCCTAAACAATGCAACACCACCCCAACACAACCCCCTACACTGCCTGAATACCACTGCACTGCCCTAAACCCTGAAACACCACCCCAAGAAGGACCCCCTACACTGCCCAAACACCACTGCAATGCCCTAAACCCTGACACACCACCCCCAGCAAGACACCCTACACTGCCCAAAACACCACTGCCATGAACCCTGAAACACCACCCCCAGCAACACCGTTACACTGCCCGAACACCACTGCACTGCCCTAAAACCTGAAACACCACCCCCAGCATGACCCTTACACTGCCCAAACACCACTGCACTGCCCTTAACTCTGACACACCACCCCTAGCACGACACCCCACACTTGCCGAACACCACTGCACTGCCCTAAACCCTGAAACACCAGCCCCAGCACAACCCCCCACACTGCCCGAACACCACTGCACTGCCCTAAAACCTGAAACACCACCCCCAGCACGACCCTTACACTGCCCAAACACCACTGCTTTGCCCTTAACTCTGAAACACCACCCCTAGCACGACACCCCACACATGCCGAACACCACTGCACTGCCCTAAACCCTGAAACACCAGCCCCAGCACAACCCCCCACACTGCCCGAACACCAGTGCACTGCCATAAACCCTGAAACACAAACCCCAGCACGACCACTCACACCGCCCGAACACCAGTGCACTGCCAGAAACCCTGAAACACCACCTCCTAGCACAACACCCCACACTGCCCGAACACCAATGCACTGCCTGAAACCCTGAAACACCACCCCATGCACAACCCCCCACACTGCCCGAACACCACTGCACTGCCCTAAACCCTGAAGCACCACCCCCAGCAGGTCCCCCTACACTGCCCGAAAACCACTGCAGTGCCCTAAACCCTGAAACACCACTGTTAGAATCCGGGGTCTCTGGTTGGCGCAGGTATGCACTTGCGACAAGCAGGGACCCTTTCCTCTAAGTCAGGGCAAAGGATCACCTCTTTAAAAATAACTCCTGCTCACCCTCTAGGTAACGTCGTGCGAGCAGTCAGGCTAGATTTCCAGAGGGCATTAGGTTAAGCGTTGCAAGTTGTCCCACACAATAATCACCTCCCCACCACACAAAGACACAAGGCTGTATTTATAGTAAAATAAAAGCTCTTTATATATAAGATCTCTTGTAGGCAGGTTGTGAAAATACAGTACTCTTGTCAAAAGGCTGATCCAGTTACTCTTACAATACTTAGGCAATCCACAGGTGTAGAAATGGCACAGTTCTGTTTAAAATAAGTTCTTTGGGGGGTTTGCGCGCTTCGTAGCGCTTCAGATACGCTTTATACCACTTTTCTGGCCCGACGTGCCGTTTCCCATGCTTCTCGCGTGAGGTACGCATTTACCGGCCTCGAACCATACGGGCCGTACCCACGTTAGTCCGCGTCGAACAACCTTCGCTTGCCAAGTCCCACCCTTCCCGCGTGAGCACCGGCAAGGTTCTTCAATACAGTACGGTCCGTACCTGGAAGGAGACGCGCCGTACACAGGCGGCAGCGCTGGTACGATCCGAACACTGGCAGTACGAGGCAAATGCACCAGACACAAGCAGTTGAGAAGCAGGTACGCCTCAAACTGGGATGTTTCAGGGTCAGTACGGTTCGAACCAGGCACAAGTAGTTGTAAGGCGATTACGGCTCGTACGAAGGTTAGTACGGGCCGTATTTCAGCGCGCAAAGCCACAAATACCTTTTTCCTTGGGGGCAAATGTCCGCGGCAGTCTGTAGACGTCTCTCACGAGTGTCCCGCGTCGCGTCTCGGTCCCGGCTCCTCCGTGGACAGCGATGCTTCGTGGGGGCAATCCTCGACTTCCCAGCACACCAGCGAGGGCAGAAGCAGAGGGGGCAGCCTGGGGGTGAGATCTCAGCGCAGGTCCTTACGATGATTTCTGCGGCCCGGGGGGTCGCAGGGCTCGATGCTTGGACACAGGGATCTCCTCCTTACTTTGCGAGCACGTCTCGAGGGGGCAGTTGCTTACTTTGTTTAGGCTTGCGGGCCGTCACGATGCTCACAGCTATTCCAGCGGCAGAGGTCGCGTTGCTCAGGGAGATTAAGGCACAAGGTTCTCCGGGGTCAGCGGTGTAGAATCACCCACGGCAGTCTCTTCTCCTTCAAGGGGGGGTAGCGCCCAATGTTCCTGGGGCACAGTTCAGGAGGCAAGTTCTCTAGCAAGCCCTTGGAGATAGTTCAGCACAAGTTGAATCAAAAGTCTTTCCTTTCAGTCTTTTTCTCTCCTTCCAGCAGACAGGCACCCACTGCAGGCCAGTCTCTCAGGCAGAGAGACAGTACTCCTCCTTCAGCTTCTCCAGGTCCTTCTCCTTCAGGCAGAGGTTCGTCGTTGCGTAAACAGGATCTGATTTCTTAGGAGCCAGGCTCCTACTTTTATAGCACAATTCTTTTGTTCTTTAGCGCCAGGGGGCCTGGGCCTGGCTCAGTCCAGTTTTGGAGCACTTTGTTATGGTGACTCTGCTCTTTCCTTTCAGCAGCAGGGCAGAGACATCAGCCGCTCCACAGGGGGCGGAGCCGGCATTGTGGTGGCAGAGCACAGGTCTCTTCAGAGTCAAGGTGTACTCCTCCCACCCATCCTGGTGTAATCTCTCTACCCACCACCTGGCAGCCAGCCTGTCTCTTGGAATTCCCCAGCCCTGCTCCTTACTGTTGCTATTCAGAACACACACACACACACAGCAGAGGCGGACAGAAATGGCCAGGTTAGTAAATACTAACTTTCTAAAAGTAGTATTTACAAACACAGGATATTAAAATAAACTTTACTAAAAGAAGTATTTTATTATTCTGAGTTCAGGTGTACTAAACATGACTTTCTACCATGCTCTATGAGTCCACTGGGATTACAGCTTGTAGTAATTCCAGCAGCCCATTCTGCCCTATGGAGAGCAGGTAGCCTTCAATAGTGAAAAACGAAAATGGCTGTAATTCACTATTAAGACATGCCACACATATCAGGGCATGTCCTACCTTATGCCTACAATGCACCTTGCCCTTGGGCCTACCAGAGGGGTGACTAATATGAAGTTAAGGGAAGGTTTAGGGACTGGCAAGTGGGTGCACTTGCGCAGTCAGCGCGACAGTACCAGACTGCACGCAGGGTCTGCAGTGGCAGACCTCAGACACATTTTACTAGGCCGCTTCTGTGGGTGGCACAACCAGTGCTGCAGGCTCACCAGCGGTATTTGTATTTACAAGCCCTGGCACTCCTGGTGCACTTTACTAGGGGCTGACAGTAAACCAAATGAACCAATCGTGGACACCAATCAATGTATACACTTTTCAAAGGGAGCACTTGCACTGTGGCACTGATCAGCAGTGGCACAGTGCTCTGAGCACCTAACACCAACAAAACACAATGAGGCACATCAGCAAAAAGTGGAAGGGAAACTCACGTCAAGGTGCCAGGTCTAACACGTGTCCCCTCCAGCTGAAATGTGGGGGGAACTACCCTACCCCAGGGAGTTCCTCTTCACTAAGGCAGAAAAACCTGGACAGACCGTCAGCATTGGCGTGATCTGTGCCAGGGCGATGTTCCACCATAAAGTCCATACCCTGTAGGGAGATGGACCACCTTAACAGTTTTGGGTTCTCACCCCTCATTTGCATTAACCATCTGAGGGGCCTGTGGTCGGTCTGAACCCGGAAGTGAGTCCCAAACAAGTAGGGCCTCAGCTTCTTCAGCGCCCAGACCACAGCAAATGCTTCTCGCTCTATCGCACTCCACCTTTGTTCCCTTGGAAGTAACCTCCTACTTATGAAGGCTACAGGTTGGTCCCAGCCCTCCTCAGTCATCTGTGAGAGAACAGCCCCTACACCATGCTCTGATGCGTCTGTCTGCACTAGGAATTCTTTGGAGAAGTCATGAGCCAAGAGCACAAGCGCCGTGCACATGGCAGTTTTCAGGGTGTCAAAGGCCTTCTGACAGGTGTCAGTCCATATCACTTTTCTGGGCTGCTTCTTCGAAGTCAGCTCTGTCAAGGGGGCAACGATGCTGCCATATCCCTTGACAAACCTCCTGTAGTACCCAGTGAGTCCTAAAAGGCCCTCACCTCCGTCTGGGTCTTTGGAGGCTCCCAAACCAGGATGGTTTCTATCTTGGGTTGTAGGGGCGCCACCTGGCCGCTCCCCACCTGGTGTCCCAAGTACACCACGGACCCCTGCCCGATCTGACACTTGCTTGCCTTGATCTTGAGGCCTGCCTTGCGCAGTGCCATCAACACTTCCCAGAGATGTTGTAGGTGTTCTTCCCATGTGCCTCTGAACACTGAGATGTCATCCAGGTATGCTGCGCTGAACTCAGTCAGTCCAGCCAACACCTGGTTGACCAACCTCTGGAAGGTGCAGGGGCATTCTTCATCCCAAATGGCATAACCCGGAACTGGAAATGCCCATCTGGTGTGGAGAATGCGGACCTCTCTTTGGCCCCATCAGTCAAGGCGATCTGCCAGTACCCAGACGTTAAATCAAACGTGCTGAGGTACCGTGCAGCCCCTAACCGATCGATGAGCTCATCAGCTCTGGGGATGGGGTGCGCGTCAGTCTTCGTGACTGAATTGAGTCCTCGGTAGTCCACACAGAACCGGAGTTCGGGTGTGGCACCCGGCGCTGCAGCCTTCGGGACCAAGACCACTGGGCTGGCCCAATGACTGCTGGAGGACTCAACCACCCCGAGAGCAAGCATCTTTGAGACCTCCTCTTTGATGCAGGCTCTGACCCTGTCAGTTACCTTGTAAGCTTTGTGCTTCACAGGTAAGCTGTCTCCTGTATCCACATCATGGACGCACCAATCTGTGATACCAGGAACCAGGGAAAACAAGTCAGGAAACTGCCCCAGCAGCTGGCGGCAGTCATTCTGTTACTCAGGGGTCAGGGTGGGTGAGAGGTTAACTCCATCCACTGACCCGTCTTGCTCTGAGGCTACCAAGAGGTCAGGAAGAGGCTCAGACTATTCCTCCATCCCATCATCGGTGGCCAAGAGCATGCCCACTTCGGACCTCTCCAAGTGGGGCTTGAGGCGATTGACATGTAGGACCCTTTGTCGTACTTTAGAATTTGGGACCACGTAGGAGGCAGGGCCCTACCCCTGTCTATCTCGGTAATAGTGAACCGCGAATGGTTAATGCGGTATGTACAAGTGCTTTTTGTAACATTTTAGCTATGAATGCACTGTGTATACGCTATTTTACATCACTGCGTGGGTTCCATTTTGTATCGGTGGCCACCTTATGGTTGCCCTCACATAGGCTATATAGCATGAAGCAAATACGGGCCTTTTAGAGCACATGTGGCTTTCTTTGACTTTTCTGTGACCTGGGCAGCTTGGCTCCGCTGCCCCCGGTCAAACTGGTCCCACGAGTTCCCCGTCCTCTGGCCACCTGTGATTAGCATCAGGGCTTGACACACCATAAAGTCTTTTCATCCTACACAAGCCTCCAGCTAATCTCTTTCTCACCTGGCTGTTCCTGCTTTATGGCTTGTTTCCCAAAACAGGAGATGCTCATGTTTATTGGGGCCTATCGATATCTGATGTGGGATCTGAGCTTTGCTGTGTAAATAATTGCGGGCTGGCTTAACTGGAATGTGGGATGGTCATCATGACTCTGCCTTTTCGTTTGAAATGTATACATGTAATGGCCATATCATAAACTAAAGAATGTATGCCTGAGGCAGGAAATTCTGTATTTAAGCAGAAGCCCGTTTCTGTGATTTTTAGCAGTCTCCTGAGAACATACACGCTGTTGTACTTCTAGGATACCTGTAATTGGTCTGCAGCCAATAAACTGATCTTTGACTTCACCCAGAAGACTCTGTGTTTCTGTAGGTCTGAAACAGGAAGAACCCCGAAGTCATAGGGTGTGTTCCCCTGCACCGCTGGGCTTAAAATACCCAGTACTTCAGTTGGCGCCCAACTCGGCGCGATTTCAGCGGTACCGGTCCAAGCCAGAGGTTCGTGAGGAGCTTCGTGTGGAAATTCTGGAGGAAGGCCGCCACTTCATCGACCCCTGCATGTCGACGTGGTCCGAAAGTCTTTTCTGCGAGGTTTTCCGCGTCCCGACGGCTACGAAGCACTGCTGCCCTGATTAATAGCCCTGTTTTGGACCCTTGACGATTATTTGGTAGAGCGAAACAATCGAGAGAGTCTTCTGGTGACGCCATCGATCATCAATATTCAGTTAAGTATAAGTGGAGCGTCTCCTAGTTTGAATTTGGTATCCCTCCGGATCATTTTGATTTGGTGCTTGCAAGTCCCAAAGCCAGAGGACTCGTGTATTCACGAGACTATCGTATTCGATAATCCTTTGACGTTTGAAACTAGACTAGTGAGCGAAGATGCCTGGTTCTAGTGTATTTTGTAGATTGTTTTGTTTGGGTTGTGGAAGGGATTTCCAGTTAGAGGATTCATGTCCGGTTCCTCCAATTGGAACTCCAACTTATGAGCTTTATGTAAAACATGGCGTGGGCCCCATTGCATATAATGAAATATGGATCCGATACACCAGAAAGGACGGTGTTTTAAAATGGCCCCAAAATGGTAGTTTCGATACAGATATCTTAGATAATTTGGAAGTTAAATTGTTTAAAAAGAAAGCCCGGCCGGCGATGTTTGATTCTTTCCGCCTATGGCGAAAGGAAGCCAAACAGAAGGAAATTAAGCTAGCGAAAAGAAATAAGAGAGAGGGAGGTATGTCAGTGATGCAAGCAGCTGTGCAATTTAAAGATAATGAGGAGGAACAAATGAAGGAACAGTTACATAGACAGCGCAAACTAGGGATTGATAAATGTTACCCTGTTTTGTCACCCCTTGTGCAAGATGAGACAAAAGAGAATGAGAAAGATTCCCTAATGTCCCATTTGTTAAGTTCGCCACCCCCATATGCGCAAAATGCCACCACACCTCCACAGCTTGTAAATGCGCAGCCTCTAGTAAATATGCCGCAAGCTTTCCCGCAGCTGCCAGCTCCTCTTCAGCTGGCTCCTATCCCTGCAGTGCAGCCCTCTCAAGGGCCGCCAGTTTTGCTACCTGTTACCCCCGCGCTTTCTGCGACTTTGCCTAGCACGCCAGCGGCTTCCCCTGGCGCTTCTTCTTACACTACCCCGGTACCTGTATCCGAATCTGTTTTTCTTCCCTCTGTCTATCCCCCTGTTTTCGCCTCAACTTCTCCTTCAGCACGACAACGACTGGCTAATGTAGTTACTAGTTTAAAGTCGCCTCTCTTTGGGTCATCTAGTGCGACTCCTGGCTTACAGCGTAAGCAATTGCGCAGTCAGCTGCCTGGTTCTGACGAGAAAGAGGTGTTAGATCATCTGGCGCGTAGGTGGATTGGTTTCCCTTCACTCTATGATGTGGAATCAGTTGTTAACGTTTTTCACCAATGGGATGCCCCAAAACAGAGGTATGTCTTTGATAAAATGTGTGAATTCCTCTGTGAGGAATTGGAGGATAAGGGTGCAAACCCAAACCCACAGGAATTGTGTCGAGTGCGATTTGATTTCGAAACAGGTGTAATTGTGGGCCCCAAGGTAGATAAAGCAGTTGCGACTTTACTGTCCCTCAAAAATGGCGATTGTCAGCAATCATTGTTTGACCAAGATTTCCCTGTGGGGAGAAAGGGAAAAGCGCAACAATACCCTATGAGAGAAGTCCCTCCGGTATGGAAGGAAGCTGTTGCGGCTGATGCCGCTCATGGTATTGCTGCTATGCCAGCAAATTTTCAGCGTGTTTGGGTACATGTTCCATGGAAGCGATCTGAGGTGTTAGCACTTAAACAGACATTGCCTGATCCCCGTAAAAACCCTGCAGGATATTATAAGGAGTTGTCGCAAACTGCAGAATCTTGTGTAATGAATCTGGCTGACATAGATATGCTGTTTGGGAATGTGGTCCCGCAGCCTTTATGGGGATCCATTCGTAATATAGATCACGCTGTAGAATTGGGTGACACATGGGCTAATATCGTTGCTGCAGACGCTAGACAAGTTGGTGGCGCAAAACCTGAGCCTTTAGTGGCAGAACTCCCTGGTCGAATTATTACCTACATGAAAACTATAATGCCTGCGATGCGCGTAAATTGGGACAAACTATCCGCATGTAAGCAGAAGAAAGATGAGACAGTGTCTGATTTCTTCACCAGGTTTGAAGAAACGTTTATCGACCACAGTGGCCAAGACATGAGCACTGAAGGTGGCCAACGGTTATTCGTTGATAAATTTGTGCAGAATCTACTTCCCGAGTTGTGTAAAAAATTAAAAGACTCAGAAAGTTCTTGGGCTGTTTCCTCTTCAGCGCAAATACTGGCTACTGCACAGTATTATGAAAATAGAGACAAAGATGAGAAGGATAGAACAGATAAGAAAACGAAAGAACTAAAGACAAAGGTCCTCTTGCAGCAGGCCTATCCGCCACGTGGAGGACAGAATAATTATAGGCAAACACAAGGTATCTATCAGCAACCCCAACAATTTCAGAATAGTCAGCAAATGAATGGGTATTATCAACCACGAATCCCTGTAGGTCCCAACCAATGTTCATATTGCAAAGAGGAAGGTCATTTTAAATATAGTTGCCCTAAATTAATGCAGCGTAACAGTAATGCGTATGGCGCAAGAGGTAGAGGTGGTCAGCAAGCTCCTAGGGGTAGAGGGCGTGGAAATATTCCCCAGAACGCGCGTCCTCTTCCGCCTCAAAATACCATAAATAGCTTTGATCAGCAAGCCAACGCGACTGGTAATACAGCTCAGTACTACAATAATGATTATTATGCAGAAGACGACAATGTAGAAGATGATGATTACTAGGACAGCCGTAGACAGAGAGAGGGAGTTGTTTCAGTGCCAGTGGATCAGAGCGGACCTTATGTTAAAGTAACTACAGCAAATGTAACGGAGCCCTTTCTGCTGGATACTGGTGCTGCAAAGAGTTCAATCATGCATTCAAAACTCCCTGGCGCGCCTTTGTCTGGCGAAATGAATGTCTCAGTAGGTTTTTCTGGCGCCCCAGTTAAGAACCCGATTTCTAGTCCTATGTCACTTTCTGTTGGACCTTGTGAGCTAAAAGCACCCCTCATTCTAACAACAGGTTGTGGTGAAAATTTGCTAGGCTTAGATTTGCTAAAAAGATTGCATGCAACGCTATATTGTTCTCCCTCAGGAGTACAACTTACATTAGGCAAGAAAGTGATTTCCCCAATGTATTTGTCTAAAAATGCAATTCCACCTGAATTGTCATCCCTTCCGGATGCCCTTTGGGCTACTGGTCCCAATGATGTGGGTCTTTTGGAAATACCGCCATATGTGGTCACTTTAAAAGCCAATGTCAGATTGCCACGCATTCCCCAGTATAAGATCTCCAATGAAGGTCAGAAAGCGTTGTTAGAAATTGTCAGCGATTTGATCAAAAAGGGTGTAATTGAAGAGACAAGAGGCAACGTTTGCAATAGCCCTGTTTTACCTGTCTTAAAACGAACGGACCCTTCACAGCCACCTGTTTACAGATTTGTGATTGATCTTAGAGAGGTTAATAAGATTGTTGTGCCACAGTTTCCAGTTGTCCCTGATATAACTGCCTTGTTAACTATGATTCCAGCCTCCGCTGCATGGTTCTCAGTGATCGATCTAAAGAATGCTTTCTTTAGCATCCCAATTGCAGAGGAGAGCAGAGACATTTTTGGCTTTAGTTTAGGAGGTCGAAGCTTCCGCTTTAAACGCGCTCCTCAGGGCTACTGTGAAAGTCCATCAATATACAGCCAAGCTTTAAAAGCGCAGCTTGATGCACTGGTTTTATCCAGTGGCGTTATCCTCATTCAGTACGTCGACGATTTACTGATCGCCGCGGATACTGAAAAGATTTGCAAAGAAGCTACATTGTCATTGTTGCGTCATTTGTCTGCCTCCCATCACAAAGTGTCTCTCTCAAAGCTGCAATATTGTCGACAAGAGGTGACCTACCTAGGTCATCTCTTATCGAAGGAGGGAAGGAAACTGACCCCAGAAAGAATTCAAGCCATTGCACAGTTGAGTGTGCCAAGAACACAGAGAGAAGTGCGTGCTTTCTTGGGCATTACTTCATACTGTAGGCATTGGATTCCTAATTTTTCCTTGTTGGCAAAACCTTTGTTAGCATTAACATGCAAAGACACACCGAATCCTATTCCATGGTCTGAAGAGTGTCAGAAGAGTTTTTTGGAATTACGTAATGCATTGTGTTCAGCTCCTGTGTTGGGTACCCCTGACTACAGCAAGCCTTTTACATTGTATGTTCACGAGAAAGATGGTTGCGCATTATCAGTGTTAACACAGCCTTTTGGCGACAGACCGCGTCCATGCGCATACTTTTCATCAACCTTGGACCCTGTAGCGAGGGCATTGCCAAGTTGTCTGAGAGCCACAGCCGCCGCAGCTATGTCTATTCGACAGTCTGCTGGCCTAGTAATGGATAACACATTGATTGTTATGGTTCCACATGCTGTAGACACATTGTTAAACAGGACCAAGACACAACACTTAACTAGTGCGCGATTATCTGGTTATGATCTGACACTGTTAGCAAATCATATACACATAAAGAGATGCAACACATTGAATCCAGCTACACTATTACCAATTCCAGCAGACCTAGATGAGATTGAGCAACATGATTGTCTGTTCAGAACAGAAGAAGAGACGAAAGGGAGAGTAGATCTTAAAGATACTCCCCTAACTGAGTGTGATGGTACTTTATGGGTGGATGGTTCGTGTTTCAAGCTTCCGAATGGTGATACGACTGCTGCATATGCTATTACGACTTTGCACACGATTGTTGAAACTGCGCGTGTGCCACAGAATTCGGCTCAAGCAGCAGAATTGATTGCCCTTACGAGAGCATGCGTGTTGTCTGAAGGAATGAAAGTGAACATATATACAGACAGCCAGTACGCCTTTGGCGTGGCTCATAATTTTGGGCGATTGTGGAAAGAACGTGGGTTCCTGACTTCGCATGGAGCTAAGATTCAGAATGGCAAGTTGGTGAATGATCTCCTTGAGTCACTGACCCTACCGTTGCAAGTTGCGATTATGAAATGCAGTGCGCACAAGAAAATCACTGATGATGTTGGTCGTGGTAATGCGTTTGCTGATGAAGTCGCGAAAGAAACAGCAAAAGATGTAAAGACTCGAATGTATGTTGCAGGCCCTGCCAGATGGGTTGGTGATGTTGGAATGTGTGAAAACACAATAGAAAGTGTAAAGTCCCTCCAAGCTGAAGCCACAGAGAAAGAATTGAGCAAGTGGAGAGAAAGTATGGGTAAGTTGGATGAGAATGGTTGTTGGATTGATTTGTCAGAACATAGGCGATGGTTGTTGCCTGATGCATATGTGCTTCCAGTGGTTACTATGGCACATGGAATGGCACATATCAGTACGAAAGGAATCTGTAAGTTGTTAGCTCCAGTATGGCAGAATGCTGGAATTCCTAAGTGTGCAGAGAACGTGGTCAAGAATTGTATGGTATGCTTGAAGTACAACCCTGGTAGGGGAACCCCAACTCCAGCTGGTCATTTTGCGCCTCCATCATATCCATTTGAAGTTTTGCAGCTAGATTTTATTCACATGGAAAGGTGCAACAACCTGAAATATGTATTGGTGATTGTTTGCGCTTTTTCAAAATGGATTGAGGCCTATCCCCTAAAGGATAACACTGCTCTATCCACAGCCAAAGCCCTTGTGAAAGAATTTTTCCCTAGGTTTGGAATGCCAAGAATGGTGTGGAGTGATAATGGGAGTGAGTTTGTGGGCCAAGTGATGAAGAATGTGTGTGAGGGACTAGGTATAAGGCAGAAATTTCACGCTGCAAATCACCCCCAATCAGCTGGATTAGTAGAGCGCTACAACGGCGCTCTAAAACTTAAACTGGCCAAAATCCAAGCGAGCTCAGGTCTTAAATGGCCTGACGCTCTGCCTCTAGCACTCCTGTCCACTAGAATGACCGTGCACTCACGAGTGGGACTTAGTCCTTATGAGGTTGTTTTTGGCCGCCCGGCCAATGTATGGGGTGTGCCAAGACCGACGAAATTCAGTGAAATTGAACACCCAGTACTGCTTGATTACTTGTATGATTTGACGGTTAAACTGTGTGTTTTACACCAACAGGTGCATGATACTCTCCCCCCGGCCTCTGAAGCTCCTGGACACCCTATCGAACCTGGCACCTGGGTCCTTGTGAAAAACTTCCAGCGGAAAACCAACGATGAGCCCCGCTGGATTGGCCCTCACCTCGTACTACTGTCTACAAGATCAGCTGTTCGAGTAAAGGGGAAAAGGAACTGGATCCACGGCGCCCACGTGAAGAGGATCCCTTTGCCTCTGCCGTATGACCAGTGGGTCCAGGAGGGTATCGCAGACTCTGAAACAGACACTGTACCTCGTTTTGTGCAGTTCAGTGATGCACGCATAAAAGGCACAACTTCAGCGCAGGAAAGTGACGATATTTTGCAAGAAGCTGTGCCACCGTCAATTCGATTGGACACTACCGAGCCTGAACTCTTGTTTCAAGATCAAACAGTACCTGGCCGTCTCCACTACAATCTGAGACCAAGGCCTATGGACAAATAAATATTCTTTTCCTCACCTTTTTATTTTTTGATAACCAGAGCTCTCCCATCTGAAGGACTTTCTTGATTTTTGTTTTTCGAACCACCATCCGGGTTCAGCCACAGGGTCGCGGTGCCAAGACTTTGGGGTACAGGCCGAAGACGTTAGGTCGACGGTTCTGGTTGGTATAGGGCGTTCCCTGGACTGACAGGCGTACCCCTTAGCAGAAGAAACTCACCCACCGCGAGCGGCACGATTAGCGGATGGAGTTTTGTAAGATGGAGAGACTCACTGAGGAAATGAACTTTAAAGCAAGAATATGTAAAATAATGAAAAGCAAACGTTTTGTGTTTTTATGTCTGTTTATATTATGTAGTATGATAATGTTTACTGTAGGATTTGTATTCTTCTTCTCTCAAGAGCCCATTACGCCCACTGTACAGCCTATACCTCCTTCTACTGTCTCCTCACACTCTTTTCACCCTCTGCCTGAACAAGAGCAAGCCAGACGATCAGAATTTGTAAACAACTCGTTTATTCAGCTCCTGCACCAGCACAAGCTAGTCATGAATACAACCAATTGCTGGGTGTGATGTTTAATGCCACATACCATTAACAAGGGTATTCCTTATCTGGTGCTGCCGTATAGTTACAATGGATCGTCATGGGCATTCCAGACCATGTTTCTCTATGCACTAGATGCGTGCTCCCCGCGACAACCGCGTTCCATCAGACCTAGCACCAATAACAAAGCTTTAATGAAAGGAGTTGCCGATATGAGTAGAGATATCGATGCATACTCATCCATTCCCAAAGAAGAGCTGAGAGCTTATGTAGGGTGGAACGCAACGGGGTATAGTATTAGTCTGAGTGAAAGACAGCGGAAAATCTCATCCCAAATCTGGGTCGTACCCCACATAGGTCGGTTCTGTTTGCAAGGTAATGGTCAGAATCCTAGAGCTCAACTGGGAAGAAGTGACTGTACTGAAACGTACACTTTTCCGTCACAGTTTTCCCCAGCGTTTTTGGCTGCTAAGGGTACATATTTTATCTGCAATGACCGAGCATATACATGGTTGCCCCCTGATTTCTCGGGCACATGTTATATTGCAAATCTGCTACCGCCAACATTTACTGCCGCCTCTGACTATCACAAGACCAGAGTTGTGAGAGGCGTGATTAGTAAGGAGGATACTGCCGGTCAGGAAGCGGGAGATTTCTTTTTGGGTTTCCTGCTGTTTTGGGGACCTATGGTTAATAGTAGGAACCTGAGACAGCTGACTCGTGTGGTTGAATCCACTGTTAATGTTACGGCTGGTGCCCTTGGTAATTTGACAGCTGAGCTCCAAGCGGATCGCCTCATGACTTTGCAGAACCGCATGGTTCTAGACGTCATACTTGCAGACCGTGGTGGGGTATGTAAGGTTATCCAATCCAGTTGTTGCATTTTCATACCAGACAACGCTCCAACAGTTTATCAAGCCATCTCCAAACTGCATAAAATATCTGAGTCCATACACGTGGATAAAGGAGATTGGTCACTGGTGGGGTGGTTCTGGGAACTGATATCTGCCTGGGGTTGGAAAGTTCTGATGGTCATTGGAATGATCTTAGCCATCCTTTTCCTGTTCTGTCTCTGCGTACAGTGTGCTCCCGCGATATGTGGCCTCTGTGCTACATTATGTGTAAGGAAACCTGTATCGAGGGACGAGCTAAGTAATAGGATGATGCTACAGCAACATCTTCATGACTTCGTGAATATTGACCTAGACTCGGATTGAAATGAGTAGAGTTATTGCCTATGTAAGGGCAAAAGGAGGGTCTGTCGTACTTTAGAATTTGGGACCACGTAGGAGGCAGGGCCCTACCCCTGTCTATCTCGGTAATAGTGAACTGCAAATGGTTAATGCGGTATGTACAAGTGCTTTTTGTAACGTTTTAGCTATGAATGCACTGTGTATACGCTATTTTACATCACTGCGTGAGTTCCATTTTGTATCGGTGGCCACCTTATGGTTGCCCTCACATAGGCTATATAGCATGAAGCAAATACGGGCCTTTTAGAGCACATGTGGCTTTCTTTGACTTTTCTGTGACCTGGGCAGCTTGGCTCCGCTGCCCCCGGTCAAACTGGTCCCACGAGTTCCCCGTCCTCTGGCCACCTGTGATTAGCATCAGGGCTTGACACACCATAAAGTCTTTTCATCCTACACAAGCCTCCAGCTAATCTCTTTCTCACCTGGCTGTTCCTGCTTTATGGCTTGTTTCCCAAAACAGGAGATGCTCATGTTTATTGGGGCCTATCGATATCTGATGTGGGATCTGAGCTTTGCTGTGTAAATAATTGCGGGCTGGCTTAACTGGAATGTGGGATGGTCATCATGACTCTGCCTTTTCGTTTGAAATGTATACATGTAATGGCCATATCATAAACTAAAGAATGTATGCCTGAGGCAGGAAATTCTGTATTTAAGGAGAAGCTCGTTTCTCTGATTTTTAGCAGTCTCCTGAGAACATACACGCTGTTGTACATCTAGGATACCTGTAATTGGTCTGCAGCCAATAAACTGATCTTTGACTTCACCCAGAAGACTCTGTGTTTCTGTAGGTCTGAAACAGGAAGAACCCCGAAGTCATAGGGTGTGTTCCCCAGCACCGCTGGGCTTAAAATACCCAGTACTTCACCTTAAGGGGTTCCTAGGAGACTGCAAGTTCACCAAGTAGGTGACAGAACTCTTGCGCTCCACAATCTCAAAGGGTCCTGTCCACTTGTCCTGGAGTGCACAAGGCTCCCCCGGGGCCAGGACCCAAACTTTTTGACCAGGTTGAAGCTCAACCAGAGTGGCGTTCTGGTCGTACCACCGATTCATTTCCTCCTGGCTGGCTTCCAGGTTTGCCTCAGCAAGTTGCCTGAAACGCCGAGTCTGGTTCCGGAAGGCTAGCATGTAACTGTATACATTCTGGGGAGGTTTCCTGGGAGATTGCTCCCAGCCTTCCTTGACCAGACTCAGAGGTCCACGTACAGGGTGGCCATACAGAAGCTCAAAGGGACTGAACCCCAGAGACTTCTGTGGCCCCTCACGGTACGCAAAGAGAAGGCATGGTAAGAGGACCTCCCACTTACGCCTCATTGGTCCTTCAAGGCACCTGATCATGCCCTTTAGGGTTCGATTGAATCGCTCAACCAACCCGTTTCCTTGGGGATGGTAAGGGGTGGTGAACTTGTATGTTACACCACACTCTTGCCAAAGGGATTTCATATATTTCGATATGAAATTGGTCCCCCTGTCGGACACCACCTCTAGAGGGAATCCTACTCGTGAGAAAATTCCCATCAGTGCCCGTCCCACCACGGGGGCCGTCACTGTCCTCGGAGGGATGGCTTCAGGGTACCGGGTGGCATGGTCCACCAAGACCAGGATAAACCTGTTGCCCATGGCTGTCTTGGGGTCCAGTGGCCCCACAATGTCAATCCCCACTCGCTGGAATGGGGTACTGACCACAGGGAAAGGTTGGAGTGGAGCTTTCAGCTTCCTTCCACTCTTGCCACTTGCCTGGCAAGTCTGGCATGTCCTGCAGTGAGTGTCAGAACTCCTGCGCATTTGAGGCCAATAAAAGTGGATGACAAGCCTCTCAAAGGTCTTGTCCTGCCCCAAATGCCCTGCTAACGGAACGTCGTTGATGAATACAGGCCCCAGCTAGGCCCGCAGGACACAAGGGTTCGCTCTCCTGTAAAGGAATCTATAAGGAAGTTGGCACGGAAACTGCAAAGTACAAAGACAGAGTTTATTAACCCTTAAGGGTGGTCCTACAATCCATACAATACCCTTCAGTATTGCATAGAGTAGCACAAAGAACTTTCGTACACGGTCCCCTTTTATACACAACAGAGGGGCTCATAAGTGGGAGGATACAACATGAGGCGAAGAATGTTACCTTTTATGGACATTTTCAATACAAGATCAATATGTGGGCGGAGCTGACATACTCCTTAAGCCCGCGAAAACATGGTCAAGCAAGGACTAACTGATAACAGATGTGGTCAAGTCTGGGCATGCGCCAGACGGACAAAAGGAACTATTTATAGACTGTTACTAGGCAGATTACAAGAGCAACTAACACAAAGATAGGACTCTCCTCGTGTTGAGCACGTGGAGACATGACAATACAAAATGGAGTCCAAACTTCAGTCAACATAACAAAAGAGACATGTGTAAGCCAGGAGAATTCATGTCTTTAGTAAATGCTTAATCACATCGTAGTTTCAATTTACAACAGACGACCCTTTCAGCATTTACTGAAGACATCCGGTTTGTTAGGATAATCATCGTATATGTCAATTATCATCATCTCTTCTACTTCCTTAGCTAAACTTTTCTGATAAGTGACATTGGCGATAGCTTTCTTATCGGGGATACAGAATGATACACATAAGGAACAAAGCAAGGGACCACATTGGACACAGATGCAGCAAGAAAACAGAACTGCTATAATTATACAGAGACCAGTTAAAACCTTCCAACCCCAAGCAGTGATCAATGCCCAGAACCATCCGGAAAAGGACCAAGTGCCGTTTTCTGTATGGATTTCAGCTGCAATTTTATGCAACCTGTTGATTGCATTATAGACTGACGGTGTGTGGTCAGGAATAAACACACAGCAACTACTTCCGATAATTTTACAAGCTCCACCTCGATCAGCTAACATAACATCTAACACCATACGATTCTGCAATGCAACAATTCTGGTAATCTGTAATTCTTCCGTAAGATTCCCAAGAGCAGCAGCGGTTTGGTTTGTCACAGCCTCTACCACTCTTGTTAATCTTCAAACTTTCCTACTATTTAGGGCAGCTCCAATGAAGAAAAACAATCCTAAATTAAAATCAATATACTGCTGCAGACTGGTGTCAGTCTGGTCCACGTCATCAATTGATAGAGTACGTTTATACCTATTTACAGTCACATTATTTAACAACTTCAAATCCTTATGATAGGATGCAGGTGCCAAAAATACAGGAGGCAACAAAAATGCTACATAACATACTCCGGACCAACCGGCTGGCAAACGGTAATAACCTTTATTTCCGCATACAAAGTATGTATTATGGGATGCTAAGAAGGTACTGTTATTCAACCCATCAATGTTTAATATGGTAATACAATCGCTAACACCAACAGGAATATAACCCACACTTTGGACACACAGGTCCGCTTGAGCTTGTGCCACTTGAATCACAAATTTGTCTTTTCCCACAGTGTCTCTGGTGTTCGTGAAAACATATGGAATCGATTCATTGTCTGGTCGATACTCTTCCCATTCCCAAATTGTCCCATTCGCTTGCGGATATCCATCTTTATCCTGATGACATTCTTTATTGAGTCTGAAGAGTAATCGTCCCACTGTGGGTTTCCGAGTGGCAAAAAGCAAAGTGTACCATGCTCTACAAGAGCCATTATGAGAGAAAGGAAGAGGTATGAATGGCGTTCCTCCTTTCTTCTGATGAGCTGGCATCATACCACATATCCAACAGTTCGTAGCATTTGTGGCAACGTGGGTATGATGCAACATCTGGATGAAAGTGTTATTCAAATAAGATTGACGATGCTTCAATTCTTGATACGGAAGGGTATAGAAGTAGTGCTCCTCAGGCACTGGAGTGGTCAACACAAGTAACTCTCGAGCAGGAGTCACATCCTCCACAAACCATGTGGTTATCCCAACAATAGCTACTGTGAGCATAAAACCTGTCGCACAAAGGATCTTCTTTTTCTCCATGTCAGAATAGAGAATCAATATCTTCCTGAAACTAAAAGGTTTGTCAGAACTCTTCCCCTTGGGCAGCGGTCGATTTCTTCACCAACGGGCCAAGACGGGTGTCGCTACACTAATGCAGGGCTGATCCCCCCCCTTGCCTCATTGGCTCTCCGTTTCACTAACCCAAGAGCCGTTCTGACAACATGTCCCGATACTGAAGGATTCACTTTCTTGGCCTCAGATGATATCGCTTTCCTCCAGGAGCCGCGTGGTCCGGAAAGAGCTCCTCAGCGTCGTTCGATTCCACAGCACGGCCTTTCTCTGTGGTCAGAATCTCTCGTTGATCGGTCAATACAGCAGGCTCCACCAATCCGGGCGGTACTTTGCGGCAGTGCAGGGAATGGATCCAATTCTTTCTGTTGGACACTCGCACAGCCGTTCTCGTTGCCAGTAAGACTTGCTCAGGACCAACCCATCTCGGCTCCAGGCTGTTCGTCCTGTCAAAGAATTTCAGCATGACATAGTCTCCAGGCCGGAGACTATGTCCTTCGCCGGTGGACCGATCAGGGAGCGCCTCCCGGACCTGTTGATGAATGGAAACCAAGTTATCCGTTAACTGTGCCAGATAATCATTCATCATTACACAAGGTACATCATACACAGCCTTAGGTTTTGGTGGACCCCAAATATTCATTGGACGTCCAAAGACAATCTCGTACGGTGTAAGACCAATTCGAGAGTGCGGTACCGACCTAATTGACAACAATGCCAGCGGTAAAGCATCTGGCCAAGTCAAAGACGTCGAAGCTTGAATTTTAGCGATCTTGAGCTTCAGTGTACCATTATACTTCTCGACTAGTCCTGCAGATTGAGGGTGGAATACTGCGTGGAACTTCTGGGTGATGCCTAGACCCTTCAAAACATACTTTATAACATCCGCTATAAAGTGGGGTCCGTTATCACTCCACAGAAGTCTACAAACGCCATATCGAGGGAAGAACTCCTTCAACAGCATCTTGGCGGTAGTCATTGCAGTATTGTCCTTCGTAGGGTATGCCTCAACCCATTTGCTAAAGGCACACACCACTACTAGAACATACTTCAAATTGTTACAACGCTCAAGCTGGATGTAATCCATCTGCAAAACCTCAAAGGGTGCAGTAGGTGTTACAAACCCTCCTGCTGGGGTTTGAGTACCCTTTCCTGGGTTGTACCTCAGGCAGATCATACAGGTCTGCACCACCCTCTTTGCCGTGCTAGCAATCTCTGGATGCTCCCAAACTTGGGTAAGCAATTTTACAATTGCGGAAGCTCCAACATGTGCTAGCCCATGCGCCATCTGAACCATAGGTTGTACAAAAGCCGTGGGTAATTTCCATCTATCCATCTGCTTATTTCTCCAGCAACCCTCATCATCCAGTTCTCCCTCACTGGACCATTGCTCCCGTTCTTTGTCAGAAGCGGTCCTCTGTATTTCTCGCACTTCTTCCTTCGCATCATGCCATCTTTCTACTTGTGACTTCACTACATACATGGCAGTAGCACCGGGCTGCATCGCAGTCTCCCGTGCCACCCGGTCTGCTAACGCATTCCCTTCTCCAATTTTATCGACTACCTTCCTATGGGCGCTACATTTAACGATGGCAATTTTCTTCGGATATGTCAATGCAGTTAAAAGATTATGAACTAACTCCCCATGCATTATTTGTACTCCATGTGACGTTAAGAACCCTCTTTCCTTCCAGAGCAGGCCAAAATCGTGCGCTACTCCGAAGGCATAGCGGCTATCTGTATAAACATTCACACACAATCCTGTACTGAGCTCACATGCTCGTGTTAATGCTATCAGTTCCGCTGCTTGAGCTGATTTCTGTGGTATGCGTGCTGCCTCCACTATTGTTTGCAATGTGGTAATCGCATACGCTGCTGAAGTCGTACCATCTGGTAGCTTCAGGCATGACCCATCCACCCACAGTTCTCCATCTACATCTGAAAAGGGCGTATCCTGGAGATCAATACGACCCTTTGTTTGTTCCTCGGTCACAAGGATACAATCATGTGCTTTCCGTGCCTCAGACCGAGTCTCGGGGTATGGCAACAATGTGGCAGGATTTAACGTCACGCACCTCTTTAACGTAATATGAGGAGCCAAAAGCGTCAGCTCATATCCCGTTAAACGGGCACTGGTCAAATGCTGAGTCTTTGTCTGATTAAGCAAGGCGTCAACAGCGTGGGGGACTAATACCAACAGCTTATGAGATAACACAATTCCCTCGCTTTGGCGTATTGACACAGCTGTTGCCGCGACCGAGCGAAAACAACCAGGCAATGCTCGGGCAACAGGATCAAGTACAGCCGAAAAATATGCACAAGGGCGCTGCTTGTCGCCGTGCATCTGCAGTAAAACCGATAATGCACATCCATCTTTCTCATGCACATACAGCGAAAAAGGCTTGGTATAATCAGGAGTCCCTAACACTGGTGCTGAACAGAGGGCCTGTCGCAGTTTCTGAAAGGCAGTGTCACACTCATTCGTCCAAGGAAGCGGGATAGGTGTATCTTTTGTCAAAAGGGCTAACAATGGCTTGGCTATGTGCGAAAACCCTAATATCCACTGCCTACAAAAAGAAACAAGACCCAAAAATACGCGCACGTCCTTCTGCGTGGACGGCGTCGGTGTGTCCAGAATCACTTGGACACGATCTGGTGTGAGTGCACGTCCCTCCTTAGACAAAAGGTGACCCAGATAAGTCACCTTTGGTCTACAGAATTGCAACTTTTTCCGAGAGACTTTGTGATTGTGGGATGCCAAAAAGGAAAGCAAAGACAACGTACTCCTTTCACACAACTCCGGAGTGTCAGCCGCCAGCAAGATGTCATCGACATATTGAATGAGGGCGACACCCTCAGGCAGAACAAAGGAGTCCAATTGTCTTTTCAAAGCTTGACTGTAAATGCTAGGGCTTTCTGTGTAGCCCTGAGGTATTCTACAAAATCGGTAAGACCTATTATTTAGAGTGAAACCAAAAAGGTATCGACTATCGGGATGAATGGGAATTGAAAAGAAAGCATTTTTCAAATCAATAACTGAAAACGTGGTCGCCGTAGGCGGGACCAAAGTAAGCAACGTCGTGATATCTGAAACCACTGGGTACTGAGGTATCACGATCTTGTTTACTTCTCTCAAATCAATGATAAACCGATAGACTTTGGCATCCGTATCCTTTTTCAGAATGGGTAGAATCGGGCTATTACAAACATTATAGGGAACTTCTTCCACTACTCCCACCTTAATCAAATCCTGCACAATCTGTATAAGAGCCTCTTCCCCCTCCTGCGAAATACGATACTGTGGAAGGCGTGGTAACACCGCCCCCTCCTGGACACTAATGTGAACAGGCGGAATCACCATCTGTCCCACATCAGTATCCGAGGTGGCCCATAGGGCGCAAGGGAGGGTAGCTAGCACAGCATCTTCTGTAACCACACACATCCGTTCAGACAGGGGGTAATTGTCATTCAATATCACCCGCACTCCAGCAGGGGAACAGCGGATCGTAGCTCTGAAGTGCTTCAGCATATCAAGGCCCATAATATTGTCCGGCGTGTTCGGGGCAAGCAAAAACGGACAGGGCGCAGAGAAGGAATCAACCTGAAATGTGAGGGGCCGCGAAAGAGGGCTTCGGGAGAGTGTACCATCAAACCCTACCGATGTAACCATTAAGCCAGATGGGGGAGCCCTCGGAACCAATTGTTTAGACAGCGCACTACGAGTCGCTCCTGTATCCACTAGGAACTGATCAGTAGAGCCCAAAACCTCAGCTGATACGTAAGGACCCTTCTGATCAACTGGCACCTCAACTGATTCTAACCCCCATCCAACGCATTCCTATGCATGCTGAGAATCATGGTACCCAGAACGGTCAATCCCCGACACTTGATACTGATTTTGTCGATCGAAAACATTAGACCTATCTCGTTGCTGCCCGGCAGGGTCAAAACGAGCGTGATCATTAGAATTCCCTCTAAAATTCGAGAAACCCCCTCTACCTCTCGGGCCACCCTGATTGTGTCCCTGACTGTGTCCCTGACGCGAAGCATGCAACGCTGGGCAATCTCTGGCCCAGTGTCCCGATTGCTTACAATACGCACATTGATTCCTATTAAGATCAGATCGGCCCGAGGGAGGACCATAAAATCCTCCCCTACCTCTATTTACACCCCGTCGGGGCGGACCATATACTTGTGCTAGCATCACCTTTGTTTTTAAGTCCTTCGATTTCTTCTCCTCCTGCCCCTTCGCTTCCTGCTCCTGGCGCTCATAGTACTGAGCTATAGTCAGGAGGTGTGAGAAGTTGGCCTGGTATATGCTGTTCACTAGTTCTAGTGACCACCTTGTACCATGCCAAGCAACCCTTATGGTGTGGTTGTAAGTCAACCTTTTTGGACTAGCTGCCCTAGTGGTAGCGTAGGCTAAGCAGTCTTTGAGGCTAAACTCGTGATGCGTGTTAAGCAAGCTGTTTTACCAATAGTAACCCCCTTTTATACCAATGAAAGGACACCACACAGATATATATTCAAAATATATATGTATTTATTTCTCAAAGTAACCCCTAGTCTCTTTATGAGCACAGGAGCACAAATCGTCAAACAAGATTACAGTAGAATACACAGAAGTTGCACTTTATATGGATAGGCCCTGGTGGCCACTCAAACCATATACTAAAATAGTGGTATAAGTACCACGAACAGAAAAGGGAAAAGGCCTAGGGCCTCTAGAATCGCTGGGCCTACAAGGAGCTAACGTCAGTTAGTGACCAGGAGGTCCACGGGTGGCGTGTGCAGAGCAAATAGTCACACGCGGGCTCCCATAGGTTTCAATGGGTGCGTAAAAAGTACAAAGTTACTGCAAAAGGAATCTTCCGGATGACCTAGGAACTTAAGATTTGGAACACAGGCACTAGAGATGTATTACTACACATGGGCACCGGAGTACCAGCTTTACCTCACCCACAGGAAGCGGGTGCATAGGCCTCAAAGTGCGTCGGGTTTCTTCTATCTGTTCCGTTGAGCCTGGGACAAAGATGCTGCAGGCGGTCGGTCGGGAAGAGATGCAGTGGATCCAAGAGTGGATCGGAGATGTTGAAGACCTGTAAGCAGAGGGGACAGTGTTCACAGTCACTAGCCAGTGACCAGCGTGGCACCAGGTGGGTACCAGGCGATGTCGGGTGCAAACAGGTGATGAGGGGTAGCTTGTCTCCGCAGCCACGTAGTCCCTGAAGGTCGACGACGTCCAGGAGTCGGCTCACGAGCTGTCCCACGCAGGCTCTCGCTGTCGGCGGTGTCGGCGACTTGATCGAAGCAAACAAGCCTTGGCAAAAGCAATTGTAGGAGGAATCGGAAATCAGCTGTTGGTTCTGACCAGCAAGGTCAGAGGGATTGCTCCTTTGGAGGGGAGCAAGGGCCAGTCTGGAGCAACCAGACCAGCGGTGTTTGTCGTAGATTTCGTCGCCAAGATGGCCACTAGCCAGCGGGCCAGCAACCGGTTAGGCGCGTCGAGTGGCAAAATGCAGAAGGGCCCCACGCAGATCGTGGAGATGCTGGAGGGCTCACCTTTGGTGCAGATGCTGCTCGAGGGTTGGGCTTCTCAGGACCCAAAGCACAACTTGGAGGGAGCCTCGGTTGTTGCACTGGTCAGCTTGTCGTAGTCGTTCCAAGATGGCTGGCTCCACGTGTCTCGGTGCCTCCACGGGTCTCCTCTTTGCAGGGACTGTGGATCGGGCGGTGAGAGGTCTGGAGGTCCAGGTCTTGTCAGTCTCTGGGCTCGGGCTCCGGCGGGAGGCGGCGGCAAAGCAGACGTTGATTCGCTGGATGGTGCTTGCGTTAGCAAGGTGGTCACTCCCTGACCACAGGGGAGATTTTCTTCAGTCTTCTGTGCAGCAGAATGTCGAAGTTCCCGTCTTCTTCTTAGTTTCAAGTTGATTCCAGGATGTCTGAAGTCTTAGGACACAGCTCCTACCTTTAAGCGGATTCTAGGGGCCGGACTACCTGCTAGGTCCCTCCCTATGGGTGGGACCAGGAAGGGGGGTGGTTACACCCCCAATCCTTTGTCCAGCTCGCCCCAGGCCCGGGACTGGTGTGCCCCAGGACCGGTTTGAACTGGCATATGCACCGAGGCTCCTTGTGAGCCACAGGCATGTCTGGTTTCTTTCAAGCCCTACCTGACCAATACACAAAATCCTGTCTGGGGTGGTGCACGCACCTCCCCTGGCAGGAAACCCTTTGTCCACACCTCCCAAGCTGGAAGGACTCCCAGCAGCAGGAGGGCAGACTTGTGTCTGTGGTGGCAGCATCCATTTTGTGGAGCTGAGGCTATGTCTGATTTTACCCGGGTTTCAGGTACTGTACATGTCGTGTCCCTCTAGAAGGGTGGAATGCTAACCCCGTCGCCAGAATTGGCGAGGGGTTAGTATTCCAATTCGTATGACACCTTACTCGACATGTTTTGATAAAGCCAAACCAAAGATAGCATTTAACCGCGAGGTTCATAATGCACTTAAGAGTATATGGTATGACGATATCTGGAAACAGTAGAAGGAAGTTGTTCCGACCACTGCAGACAGGCTCAGCTCATGCCAGAGCACCATCTCACATGGAACCAAGCACTCTGCCTTCAGGATTGTTAAGGCCTGCCATAGGAGTGACTTATAGGTTACCAGGTGTCCCATTTAAGGTTAGGTATAGGTATACTACACCTAAGTAAGAGGTGATTACACCAACTTACCCCAGCTGAGTGATCAGCCAGTTGTGTCAAATTGTTAGGCCAAGCCTGGGGTGGCATAATACATGCTGCAGCCCTTGGCAGGCCTTGGGTACACCAATGCCCTGGGTACCTAGTGTACACTGGTACAGGGGCTGACAGGGTGATCCAACCAATTGGGTATGTACCTAGGGTACATGGAGTCCATTTTACAGAGAGAGCAGATAGCCTGAGAGCCTGAATGGCAGGATCTCAGGCCAACTAAGTCGAAAAACCAGCTAGACACTAGGCAAAAATTTGGGGGTAACCATAGTCAGATATCCACCTTCCTACACAACCCCCCCCCAAACGAAGGGAGATAAGGCTGACCTTGACCAGGTAAGCCTATATTGCCCAAGTGGCCATATAAGGAGGAACCAGCACTGGCATGGTTACCCCCTGTCTCATGGTCCACTAAGCAATCCCTCACCCTAAGGGTATCAGAGGGTCTCCACCATAGGGAATCTCTACCTGTGGTGTGTCTTGGCAAAGTAAAAGGCTGGTGTTGAGATGGAGTACTGAAGTGAGTGTCCTCAAAGTGAGGCCTCAGCTTCCTCCAATCATCCTCCACCATGGATGCCTTTCTTTCTTTAACTGAGTTGCACTGTGCTCTCAGGGTCAGCCTCTGGCTACCTAAAGCTGGAGGCTGGGTCCCTTTTGTGGGCTTACTGGAGGGACAGGTCAGGTTTGGGGCCCTAAGGTCCCATGTTTGCCTGTGCCCAACAGAATCCCCCTGGGGGAGGTCCCTAACTACCTGTAAAGGAGATCCCTCAGGAATGTTTTTACCCATCACCTGACTAGGGCTACTAGCCAGGCAATCCTCATTCTTTTGATGGGGGGGTTCTTGTGGACAGGGGCCCTCTGGGGGTCCACTGGCCTCCCTGACCTCTGCAGCCCTGGGCTGACTGAGGCAGGGTAGAGAGAGGCAGGCTACCTGCACCAGACTGGATCCCACCTTGGAAGGGGCCACTGACATCAGAGGCTCTGCCAGGCCAGGCCTGGCTACCTCTGGGGCAGTTCCTTCACAAGGGGTGAGGTCAGATCCCTGAGGAGGCTGACCTTTTCCTAATGTCTGGGGAGAGGGAGACTTTTCTTCCTCCCCACTACTCTCAGTTTGTGTGGAGTGATCCATTGTTTCAGGCTTCACTACACCTATGTCAGTCTGAGTATAGGCTGAGACCATTACAGCCTTGCCAACCTTTTCAGGGGGGCACTCAGTTTGTGTTTGAGCTGTGACTGTCACAGCTCTGCCAGTCCCTACAGGGAAGTCTGTCTGTGCCTGGGCTGTGGCTACCACTGCCCTTCCAACCTTTTCAGGGAGGAAATCTATTTGGACAGGGGTTGTGAATGGCACAACCCCCCTACCCTTTTGTGAAAGGCCTACCATTTTAAAATGGGTGTCTTGTTCAACTCCAGCCCAAGCTGAGAGTTCTAAGTCATTCCCCAGTAAGCAGTCTACAGGCAAGGTTGGGGACACTGCTACCCTTTTAGGGCCAGTGACCCCTCCCCAGCTGAGACATACCTCTGCCATGGGATGACTGTTCTGTTTGCCATCAATGTTAGTCACCTGGTAGGAGAAACCGGGCAAAAGCTGCTCAGAGGGAACTAGCCAATGGGCCACCATTGTGATGCTAGCCCCAGTGTCTCTGTAGGCCTCAGCTTTTGTACCATTGATGTAGGGCTCCTGTCTGTACCTACCCAAAGTGTTGGGACAGGCAGTGAAGTTGGCAAATCCCATGCCACCATCACAGACAAGAGTGGTTGCTGTAGGGGAATTGGCTAAGCCAGGGTCCCCCTGTGTTCCCCAAGTAAACCCACCCAGATTTCTGGGGGCACTCCCACCACCTGGGGGATTACTGCTGACAGTAATAGGTGGTGTGACAGGAGTAATTGGAGGAACAGTTTTGTTTTTAGCCCTTGGGCAACCGCTGTCAGTTTTCCAATGCCCAGGAGTTTTACACTCATGGCAGTAGGGCTTTTTAGCTGTGGTAGAGGAGGGAGCTTGGGACCCACCACCCTGTGTGGAGTTTTGGGGCCCTGAGGAAGGTTTCTCTTTTTCTTTATCCCCACCCTTCTCTTGAGGCTTGGTGGTATCTTTCTTTTGGTCACCACCCTGGTTTTTAGGCCTGATCCTGGTCCTGACCCATTTATCTGCCCTCTTTCCCAATTCTTGGGGAGAGGTCAAATCTGAGTCTACCAGGTGTTGATGGAGAAGCTGGTTTTGACAATTACTTAAAATCTGCTCTCTCATCATCAAATTGTACAATCCTGTATAATCAGACACCTTACTTCCCAGCAACCAACCCTCCAAAGCCTTAGTGGCACATTCCACATATTCAGACCAGTCCTGAGTCTGTGTCTTCTGGGTGTCTCTGAACATTAACCTGTACTGTTCAGTGGTTAAGCCTAACCCATCAACTAGGACACTCTTCAGGACTCTGTAATTTCTGACATCCTCTTCTCTAACAGTGAGGAGTCTATCTCTGCCTCTCCCCTCAAAGGAGAGCCATAAGATTGCTGCCCACTGGTCTTCAGGAACCTGCTGCACTTTGCAGGCTCTCTCAAGAGCAGTCATCCATTTGTGGATGTCATCCCCACTTTTGTAGGGGGGCACAATCTTGGACAGGTTCCTATTGTCAAAGACCCTATCTTTGTCCCTAGGGACATTGCTGCCACCAGTGGGTATAGACCCACTCTCTCTATGCTGCCTAGCCTTGCTCAGTTTTTCTTCCATCAGGGCTACTTCTAGCTCCTGCTTCCTGATCCTCAGCTGGGCTTCCTGCATTCTGGCCTCATGTTCCCTCCTCTGAGGGGTGGTCAGTCTCCTTCTGGAGTGACCTTGAGAGCCTCTAGAGCCATGGGAAGCATTGGAGTCACCTGAGCGATTCCTTTGCCTTCCAAGCCCTGTGTTAAGTCCACTGGGGAGATCCAATGGGGTGAACCCACTGTCAGTCCCCAATAGCCTTAGTTTAGCTGGGCCAAGTATAACACTTGGCACTGGGCTAGTTCTCCCTTCATCCCCACTCACATCTGTATCCCCATCACTTTCTTCCTCTGTGGTAGGCATCCCATCTAAGGGGTGACTATTGAAAGGGGGTACCTCTGTGGCATCTTCAGAAGGGGGGCCTCCTGTTCCTGACCCTAAGGGGGCTAACTGGGAAGCTTTCTTGAGTGCTCTCTGATTCTCATCATTCTGTAAGAGCTCTCTGAGCTCAGCAGAGTTTGGGTTCTTGGGCTGTTTAAGGCCTCTAAGAGTTGCCAAATGCCTGAGCTCATTCTGATTAAGGGTAGCAAAGCTGGTTGGTGCCCTCTGGGGGTCACTCTCGACAGAGATGGGTACAGTGGACCCCTCTGCCCCGGCCATTGCTCTTAAGTGTGGGTGGATGTGTTGCAATCTACCTACACTTGGGTTTACCTACTAAACCTATCTAGTAGTTGTAGTCAGGGTGTGCTACTCCCTTTGCTCTACAACAACTAAGTTCAGTAGAACTTAAGTATATCTAATCTTGTTTTATATGTACCTACAGGTACCTATGTGATCTTTCAATTGGTAACCAAGAGATTACAATGGTAAAACACAGCAAGCTCAAATCCAACCGCTGCTCACCAATGTGAGAAGTTGGCCTGGTATATGCTGTTCACTAGTTCTAGTGACCACCTTGTACCATGCCAAGCAACCCTTATGGTGTGGTTGTAAGTCAACCTTTTTGGACTAGCTGCCCTAGTGGTAGCGTAGGCTAAGCAGTCTTTGAGGCTAAACTCGTGATGCGTGTTAAGCAAGCTGTTTTACCAATAGTAACCCCCTTTTATACCAATGAAAGGACACCACACAGATATATATTCAAAATATATATGTATTTATTTCTCAAAGTAACCCCTAGTCTCTTTATGAGCACAGGAGCACAAATCGTCAAACAAGATTACAGTAGAATACACAGAAGTTGCACTTTATATGGATAGGCCCTGGTGGCCACTCAAACCATATACTAAAATAGTGGTATAAGTACCACGAACAGAAAAGGGAAAAGGCCTAGGGCCTCTAGAATCGCTGGGCCTACAAGGAGCTAACGTCAGTTAGTGACCAGGAGGTCCACGGGTGGCGTGTGCAGAGCAAATAGTCACACGCGGGCTCCCATAGGTTTCAATGGGTGCGTAAAAAGTACAAAGTTACTGCAAAAGGAATCTTCCGGATGACCTAGGAACTTAAGATTTGGAACACAGGCACTAGAGATGTATTACTACACATGGGCACCGGAGTACCAGCTTTACCTCACCCACAGGAAGCGGGTGCATAGGCCTCAAAGTGCGTCGGGTTTCTTCTATCTGTTCCGTTGAGCCTGGGACAAAGATGCTGCAGGCGGTCGGTCGGGAAGAGATGCAGTGGATCCAAGAGTGGATCGGAGATGTTGAAGACCTGTAAGCAGAGGGGACAGTGTTCACAGTCACTAGCCAGTGACCAGCGTGGCACCAGGTGGGTACCAGGCGATGTCGGGTGCAAACAGGTGATGAGGGGTAGCTTGTCTCCGCAGCCACGTAGTCCCTGAAGGTCGACGACGTCCAGGAGTCGGCTCACGAGCTGTCCCACGCAGGCTCTCGCTGTCGGCGGTGTCGGCGACTTGATCGAAGCAAACAAGCCTTGGCAAAAGCAATTGTAGGAGGAATCGGAAATCAGCTGTTGGTTCTGACCAGCAAGGTCAGAGGGATTGCTCCTTTGGAGGGGAGCAAGGGCCAGTCTGGAGCAACCAGACCAGCGGTGTTTGTCGTAGATTTCGTCGCCAAGATGGCCACTAGCCAGCGGGCCAGCAACCGGTTAGGCGCGTCGAGTGGCAAAATGCAGAAGGGCCCCACGCAGATCGTGGAGATGCTGGAGGGCTCACCTTTGGTGCAGATGCTGCTCGAGGGTTGGGCTTCTCAGGACCCAAAGCACAACTTGGAGGGAGCCTCGGTTGTTGCACTGGTCAGCTTGTCGTAGTCGTTCCAAGATGGCTGGCTCCACGTGTCTCGGTGCCTCCACGGGTCTCCTCTTTGCAGGGACTGTGGATCGGGCGGTGAGAGGTCTGGAGGTCCAGGTCTTGTCAGTCTCTGGGCTCGGGCTCCGGCGGGAGGCGGCGGCAAAGCAGACGTTGATTCGCTGGATGGTGCTTGCGTTAGCAAGGTGGTCACTCCCTGACCACAGGGGAGATTTTCTTCAGTCTTCTGTGCAGCAGAATGTCGAAGTTCCCGTCTTCTTCTTAGTTTCAAGTTGATTCCAGGATGTCTGAAGTCTTAGGACACAGCTCCTACCTTTAAGCGGATTCTAGGGGCCGGACTACCTGCTAGGTCCCTCCCTATGGGTGGGACCAGGAAGGGGGGTGGTTACACCCCCAATCCTTTGTCCAGCTCGCCCCAGGCCCGGGACTGGTGTGCCCCAGGACCGGTTTGAACTGGCATATGCACCGAGGCTCCTTGTGAGCCACAGGCATGTCTGGTTTCTTTCAAGCCCTACCTGACCAATACACAAAATCCTGTCTGGGGTGGTGCACGCACCTCCCCTGGCAGGAAACCCTTTGTCCACACCTCCCAAGCTGGAAGGACTCCCAGCAGCAGGAGGGCAGACTTGTGTCTGTGGTGGCAGCATCCATTTTGTGGAGCTGAGGCTATGTCTGATTTTACCCGGGTTTCAGGTACTGTACATGTCGTGTCCCTCTAGAAGGGTGGAATGCTAACCCCGTCGCCAGAATTGGCGAGGGGTTAGTATTCCAATTCGTATGACACCTTACTCGACATGTTTTGATAAAGCCAAACCAAAGATAGCATTTAACCGCGAGGTTCATAATGCACTTAAGAGTATATGGTATGACGATATCTGGAAACAGTAGAAGGAAGTTGTTCCGACCACTGCAGACAGGCTCAGCTCATGCCAGAGCACCATCTCACATGGAACCAAGCACTCTGCCTTCAGGATTGTTAAGGCCTGCCATAGGAGTGACTTATAGGTTACCAGGTGTCCCATTTAAGGTTAGGTATAGGTATACTACACCTAAGTAAGAGGTGATTACACCAACTTACCCCAGCTGAGTGATCAGCCAGTTGTGTCAAATTGTTAGGCCAAGCCTGGGGTGGCATAATACATGCTGCAGCCCTTGGCAGGCCTTGGGTACACCAATGCCCTGGGTACCTAGTGTACACTGGTACAGGGGCTGACAGGGTGATCCAACCAATTGGGTATGTACCTAGGGTACATGGAGTCCATTTTACAGAGAGAGCAGATAGCCTGAGAGCCTGAATGGCAGGATCTCAGGCCAACTAAGTCGAAAAACCAGCTAGACACTAGGCAAAAATTTGGGGGTAACCATAGTCAGATATCCACCTTCCTACAGGAGGGCTGTCCGGGTCGCAGTGGACCAAGAACTTTCACTCGCTTTTAGGCGAGCTGCAATCGCCGGTAATAAATTCGCCACATATTTATCAGCAAAAAGGTGCCGACCCGTATCATCCGTAAGGGACTGACCACTAAAATCATGAAACGTCTCCTCAAAGCGCGTAAAGAAATCTGCAACTGATTCATCGGCTTTCTGCTTGCACGAGGCTAGCATATTCCAGTCAATCTTTTTAGGGGGAATGATTGTCTTCAACTTAGTCAGAATAGCAGCGGGGAGATCTAAGATAATCTGAGGTGGTTTCTGCGCGGGCTTTCTCTCCCTATCCTCATCCTCAAGTTCAGACCATCGAGCCTTAAAAGTGGCAGCATCATCCACCTTCCGCACAGATCTCCACATATCTGGTGGTAGAATAAGCCCAAAGAACAAATCTATTTCCGCTAAGGTCATAATACAAGAATTCAAGGCCCCCTCGACTTCTTCGTAAAAGGCCGCTGGATTCTTGCGGGGATCAGGCAACGCATTCTTTAATGCCATGACGTCAGCCCTGTGCCAGGGAGTATAAACCCAATTATACACAAAATATCCCTTAGCATCGGCAGAGGTAGTATCCGAGCTAGTCCCCGCTCCTTTAGGAGGAACATACAAAGGCGCCGCCTCGCGCATTGGTTTAGCATGCACTAGATCACTCTTATCTGATTGAGAGGTGGATGAATGGCCATCTCCGGTACGCGAAGCCGACCGCTTCTCCTCCTCGACTTGTTGGCGTGCTTTCTCTTTAAGATCTGCCACCGCATCCCGCAATGCAAACAGTCGCCGAACCGCCTCAGGCGCCTTAGAGGGAGAGAAAACACCATTACGCAATGCTTTAGCATCTAATACCACATCGTCAGGTTCAAAGACACTGGAATATTTCCGAAAGGCACCAATCACTTCATCAGAAAAGTGTCCCAAGAAATACAACCTTTCTCTATCCTGCCACGACTCCCAAGAATCCAACAACTCAGCAAGGGATAACTTGCCCTTACATGCACGATAGGAAACCTGCCGAAGCTCACCCATTCGCTCAGCCGATAACATGGACCGCGTGTCTACCTTACTCGAACCCGATCCAGAATCTTGTGGCCTCGGGGCAGACGCGCCAACATAAGGAGGCGGAGAACGATCTAATAAATAAAAGTCATCGTCATGATTATTAAGGACAGGATAGAGTGGCTGACGAACAGCATATTGACCCGAGACTTGTAACCTGCGTTCTTTCTCCTGCCTCTCCGTCTGTTCTCTTTCCTCCCGACGCTTTGCGTCCTGCGCTCTCACATGATCATTCTTTCGTTGCTCTTTATCAAACAGCGCTTTCTCACGTTTCTCTCGCTCACGCACTTCCTTCACCCATAATCGCACACATTCAAACATGTCTTGACGAGCACGCCATTTACACATACACTGTTCCACATACTCAATCTTACGCATATCAAATGACCCATACAACGGCCACCGTAACTCAGGATCCTTTCTGGTATATTTCCTCCATACTGTGCTGTACATTATGGAGGAAAGACCATGCTTCACATACATATCCCTATTAGGAGTCCCCTCTGGGGGAGCTGGAGCAGATTCCTCGAGGTTTAACCGGTTTCCAAAGCAGCAGCACCACTTACGGAGTGCGCTAAAAGCAGGCATGCTCAAAAATAATGCAGAATATGCAGTATTATCAAAAAAATGGCACTTAAACGTTGTGCCGTTCAAAGTTACACAGTTTCGGAGAAATATCTCCACATTACCTGCCTATATGTGTTGCAACGCATATATTCTCACAATAATCAATACAAGATATGACCGGTCATCACAAATCAAACTCAAATAGCCAACCCAGGCTTCAAAAACTCGGAGCAAGTACCGTACAACGGTTCTTACCAATCAAGAGTCCAGATTCCAACTGCCAAGCTCCGAAATTCGCCCAAACGGCTGTCACGGCTGGACCGACAGAAGAGGTCTCAGTCGAGGACCGGCGCCACCCAGATGGTCAGGTCGGAAGGGAAGGAAGAAAAACCTCGGGATGCCAGGACTAAAATGCCTCTGGCAGTGATCACATCCCCGGCCAAATTCCTCACCTTCGTCGCGACCAATCCTTCGAGCATCCGAGTCGCCGATGAGCCCCACGTGATGGGCGCCAATTGATGAATACAGGCCCCAGCTAGGCCCGCAGGACACAAGGGTTCGCTCTCCTGTAAAGGAATCTATAAGGAAGTTGGCACGGAAACTGCAAAGTACAAAGACAGAGTTTATTAACCCTTAAGGGTGGTCCTACAATCCATACAATACCCTTCAGTATTGCATAGAGTAGCACAAAGAACTTTCGTACACGGTCCCCTTTTATACACAACAGAGGGGCTCATAAGTGGGAGGATACAACATGAGGCGAAGAATGTTACCTTTTATGGACATTTTCAATACAAGATCAATATGTGGGCGGAGCTGACATACTCCTTAAGCCCGCGAAAACATGGTCAAGCAAGGACTAACTGATAACAGATGTGGTCAAGTCTGGGCATGCGCCAGACGGACAAAAGGAACTATTTATAGACTGTTACTAGGCAGATTACAAGAGCAACTAACACAAAGATAGGACTCTCCTCGTGTTGAGCACGTGGAGACATGACAATACAAAATGGAGTCCAAACTTCAGTCAACATAACAAAAGAGACATGTGTAAGCCAGGAGAATTCATGTCTTTAGTAAATGCTTAATCACATCGTAGTTTCAATTTACAACATCGTGAGCCAGCCCCAGTAGGAAGGCTCTGTACTTCTGGGGTACCACCAGCGCACGGGCTGACCCAGGTTCAGCAACCTTAGGCTCTGAGTATAGGAGGTCGTTCTCCCAGTAGATCAAGTGAGTACCAGACTGATCACCATTGGCTTGGGCTGCAGCCTTTTGCCGCATACCCACTAGAGAGGGGCACTCTTTCTGCTCCCTGCAGAATTCCTCCCTGGTGGGGCCTCCTTCTTGCTGCCAATGGGTCAGCTCAGGCAGGTCCCCCAGTTCGGCTATCTGTTCCCCGGTAGGCTCCAGGGCATCCCCCTCAAGGTCTGCTTCCTCCTGGGCCGTGGGAACTTTAGGAGCCGGTTTCCCGTACCTCCTGCGCCCTCTCCCTAAAGCCAGTTCCTGGGCCTCTCCCTCAGGCTCCAGGGTCCCTTCAACACCCCTACTGGCTGCCATTGACCGGGTGGTCACGCACGTCCAATCAGGTAAGCCCACCATCTGCAGGTGAGCTGTCTTCTCCACCTTTTCCCAAGGGGAGCTCTCCAAGTCATTACCTAAGAGACAGTCTACAGGCATGGCAGTTCTCACAGCGACTTGTAGAGTACCAGAGACCCCCCCCCTCACTCAAAGGGAACTTGAGCCATTGGACAACGACTCTCCGTGTTGTCAGTATTGACAACCCGACAATAGGCATGAGGTACGACCTGCTTTTGAGATACCAGGTGCTGCCGCACTGCAGTCACGCTGGCTCCTGTGTCTCTAAGAGCCTCCACCTTTCTACCATTGACGGTCACCACTTGCCCATATTTCTTAGTGTTAGGGGGCAAGTCGGCGTTTGGGACCATCTCACTGTCTCCTAGCGAGACTAAGGTCATTTGGACGGGGTCCCACCAACCTGGGACATCTACCTCCTCACCAAAGGCTACTGTAGCCACTTGCTTCGGTAGAGCACCAGTGGGTGCTGGTTTTACATACTGGCGACACTTGGAATCACTGGCAAAGTGACCTAGCTCACCACATTTATAACATTGAAGGGGCCCCTTGGGAACAGGTTTACCTGTCGGGGCCCCGGTTGGCTTCGGAGTTGGGGGAGGCTGAGAACCTTTCCGCTGGTTCCCTTGGGGATTACTTTGGGGGCCTTTTTGGAACCCTTTCTGTTTTCCCTTGTCCCCCCCACTCTTCTGCTGGGGACCCTGCCCACCCTTGGCGGAGTCTCCCACATGACCCTTGTGGACCCTGGTGCTGACCCAGCGGTCCGCCTCCTCTGCAAGCTTCCTAGGGTTAGTCAGCTTGCTATCTATCAGGTGTTGGCGTAGCTCAGGAAAACAATTAAGCAACAAGTGCTCCCATGCAATTAAATCAAAGAGACCTTGGTAATCATCTACTTTGCTACCCTTCACCCAGCCATCCAGTGCTCTGCAGAAAAAGGTCACATACTCCACATACGTACTCCCCGCAATCTTGGCGCACCCCCTGAACCGCTGTCTATACAATTCAGGAGTTAGCCCATATCTGGTCATTAAAGCTTCTTTCATGTGGGGGTAAGAAGTCTGCATGTCAAAGGGCAAATCTAAAAGTGTGTCCCGCCCCTCACTTAGGAACCGTCCCCACAACCCCGCTCCCCAATCTTTCTCAGGGACCCGGTGGGAGGACATGGCTATCTCATAGGCCCGGAACCATTGCCCTATGTCATCATTCTTGTAGAACTCTTTAACGACATCTTTTGGTATGTACACCCTTGACTCTACCTGCACCGGCGTTGCGCTGCCACCAGAGGGAGTGTTCTCCAAACCTTTCTCTTTTATCGCCAGTTCCCTCATTCTGGCGTCGTGCTCCATTAGAGCCTTTCTTTCTTCCAGAGCTATTTTCTTCTCTTCCAGAGCCATTATCAGTTTCGCCAAAGTGACCTCTTGTTCTCTTGCGGCCTGTCTGTCTGCCAGCTCCCCTGGCGACAGGTCTCTGCGAAAGCTGTGGATGCTCTCTGCTGGCTCCACTGGCACAATCTCAGGTACACCATCACCAGCTGCACCCCTTGATTCCATCCAGGCTCTCAACGCCTTGTAGAGATCTGGTTTGAGCCTACATCCTACATGTGGAACCTTGAACTTCTGGCAGAAGTACTTGAGTTGTTTCTTTGTGTAGTTGTCCAGCTCTGATTCATCCCATTCCCATTCCATTCCAGAGGCTTCAGATGCTGTGCTGGTTGAGCCCGGCATGGCTTCAAATGCAAGGG
Organism: Triturus cristatus; assembly: GCF_964204655.1. NCBI lineage: Eukaryota > Metazoa > Chordata > Amphibia > Caudata > Salamandridae > Triturus > Triturus cristatus. Next base: position 921,470,568 of record NC_140594.1, read on the forward strand.
ATCTTGTTTTCTTGGCAAGTGAAAATTTAAACTTTTAAAATTTCTGTGGCTTAAGCTACTGGACCGTCTACTGTGCAATGGTTAGTAATCACTGCGCAGACACCAAGAACGCAAATCCGTAAATCCTCACCGCTGCCAACAATGTTAGAATCCGGGGTCTCTGGTTGGCGCAGGTATGCACTTGCGACAAGCAGGGACCCTTTCCTCTAAGTCAGGGCAAAGGATCACCTCTTTAAAAATAACCCCTGCTCACCCTCTAGGTAACGTGGCGCGAGCAGTCAGGCTAGATTTCCAGAGGGCATTAGGTTAAGCGTTGCAAGTTGTCCCACACAATAATCACCTCCCCACCACACAAAGACGCAAGGCTGTATTTATAGTAAAATAAAAGCTCTTTATATATAAGATCTCTTGTAGGCAGGTTGTGAAAATACAGTACTCTTGTCAAAAGGCTGATCCAGTTACTCTTACAATGCTTAGGCAGTCCACAGGTGTAGAAATGGCACAGTTCTGTTTAAAATAAGTTCTTTGGGGGGTTTGCGCGCTTCGTAGCGCTTCAGATACGCTTTATACCGCTTTTCTGGCCCGTCATGCCGTTTCCCACGCTTCTCGCGTGAGGTACGCGTTTACCGGCATCGAACCATACGGGCCGTACCCACGTTAGTCCGCGTCGAACAAGCTTCGCTTGCCAAGTCCCACGCTTCCCGCGTGAGCACCGGCAAGGTTCTTCAATACAGTACGGTCCGTACCTGGAAGGAGACGCGCCGTACACAGGCGGCAGCACTGGTACGATCCGAACACTGGCAGTATGAGGCAAAAGCACCAGACACAAGCAGTTGAGAAGCAGGTACGCCTCAAACTGGGATGTTTCAGGGGCAGTACGGTTCGAACCAGGCACAAGTAGTTGTAAGGCAGTTACGGCTCGTACGAAGGTTAGTACGGGCCGTATTTCAGCGCGCAAAGCCACAAATACCTTTTTCCTTGGGGGCAAATGTCCGCGGCAGTCTGTAGACGTCTCTCACGAGTGTCCCGCGTCGCATCTCGGTCCCGGCTCCTCCGTGGACAGCGATACTTTGTGGGGGCACTCCTCGACTTCCCAGCACACCAGCGAGGGCAGAAGCAGAGGGGGCAGCCTGGGGGCGAGATCTCAGCGCAGCACGCAGTCGGCTTCGTCCGGTTGGGGCGAACAGTGCGCACAGGTCCTTACGATGATTTCTGCGGCCCGGGGGGTCGCAGGGCTTGATGCTTGGACACAGGGATCTCCTCCTTACTTTGCGAGCACGTCTCGAGGGGGCAGTTGCTTACTTTGTTTAGGCTTGCGGGCCGTCACAATGCTCACAAGCTACTCCAGCGGCAGAGGTCGTGTTGCTCGGGGAGATTAAGGCACAAGGTTCTCCGGGGTCAGCGGTGTAGAATCACCCACGGCAGTCTCTTCTCCTTCAAGGGGGGGTAGCGCCCAATATTCCTGGGGCGCAGTTCAGGAGGCAAGTTCTCTAGCAAGCCCTTGGAGATAGTTCAGCACAAGTTGAATCAAAAAGTCTTTCCTTTCAGTCTTTTTCTCTCCTTCCAGCAGACAGGCACCCACTGCAGGCCAGTCTCTCAGGCAGAGAGACAGTACTCCTCCTTCAGCTTCTCCAGGTCCTTCTCCTTCAGGCAGAGGTTCGTCGTTGCGTAAACAGGATCTGATTTCTTAGGAGCCAGGCTCCTACTTTTATAGCACAATTCTTTTGTTCTTTAGCGCCAGGGGGCCTGGGCCTGGCTCAGTCCAGTTTTGGAGCACTTTGTTATGGTGACTCTGCTCTTTCCTTTCAGCAGCAGGACAGAGACATCAGCCGCTCCACAGGGGGCGGAGCCGGAATTGTGGTGGCAGAGCACAGGTCTATTCAGAGTCAAGGTGTACTCCTCCCACCCATCCTGGTGTAATCTCTCTACCCACCACCTGGCAGCCAGCCTGTCTCTTGGAATTCCCCAGCCCTGCTCCTTACTGTTGCTAGGCAGAACACACACACACAGCAGAGGCGGACTGAAATGGCCAGGTCAGTAAATACTAACTTTCTAAAAATAGTATTTACAAACACAGGATATTAAAATAAACTTTACTAAAAGAAGTATTTTATTATTCTGAGTTCAGGCGTACTAAACATGACTTTCTACCATGCTCTATGAGTCCACTTGGATTACAGCGTGTAGTAATTCCAGCATCCCATTCTGGCCTATGGAGAGCAGGTAGCCTTCAATAGTGAAAAACGAAAATGGCTGTAATTCACTATTAAGACATGCCACACATATCAGGGCATGTCCTAACTTATGCCTACAATGCACCCTGCCCTTGGGTCTACCAGAGGGGTGACTAATATGTAGTTAAGGGAAGGTTTAGGGACTGGCAAGTGGGTGCACTTGCGCAGTCAGCGCGACAGTACCAGACTGCACGCAGGGTCTGCAGTGGCAGACCCTAGACACATTTTACTAGGCCGCTTCTGTGGGTGGCACAACCAGTGCTGCAGGCCCACCAGCGGTGTTTGTATTTACAAGCCCTGGCACTCCTGGTGCACTTTACTAGGGGCTGACAGTAAACCAAATGAACCAATCATGGACACCAATCAATGTATACACTTTTCAAAGGGAGCACTTGCACTGTGGCACTGATCAGCAGTGGCACAGTGCTCTGAGCAGCTAACACCAACAAAACACAATGAGGCACATCAGCAAAAAGTGGAAGGGAAACTCACGCCAAGGTGCCAGGTCTAACAACCACCCCCAGCAAGACCCCCTATACTGCCCGAACACCACGGCACCTAAGCCCTGAGACACCACCCCCAGCACTAACCCCTACTCTGACCGAACACCACTGCACTGCCCTAAACCTTGAAAAACCACCCTCTGCACGACCCCCTAAACTGCCAGAACACCACTGCTCTGCCCTAAACCCTGAAACACCACCCCAGCACAACCCCCTACTCTGCCCGAACACTACTGCTCTGCCCTAAACCCTGAAACACCAGCCCCAGCACCACACCATTTACTGCCCGAACATCACTGCACTGCCCAAAACCCTGAAACACCAGCCCCAGCACGCCCCCTACACTGCCCAAACACCTCTGCACTGCCCTAAACCCTGAAACTTCATCATAGCATGACCCCGTACACTGGACGAACACCACTGTTCTGCCCTAAATCCTGAAACATGACCCCCAGCATGACCCTCTACTTTGCCCAAACACCACGGCACCAAAGCCCTGAAACACAACCCCCAGCACGACCCCCTAGTCTGACCGAAAACCACTGCACTGCCCTAAACACTGAAACACCACCCCGAGCACTACCCCCTACACTGCCCAAACACCACTGCACTACCTAAAACCCTGAAACACCAACCCCAGCACAACACCATTTACTGCCCGAACAACACTGCACTGCCCAAAACCCTGAAACATCAGCCTCAGCACGCCCCCCTACACTGCCCAAACACCACTGCACTGCCCTAAACTCTGAAACACCACCCCAAGCAAGACCCCCTACAATGCCCGAACACCACTGCCCTAAACCCTGAAACACCAAACCAGCAAGACCCCCTACACTGCCCGAACTCCACTGCACTGCCCTAAACCCTGAAACACCACCCACAGCAAGACCCCCTACACTGCCCAAACATCACTGCACCTAAACCCTGAGCCACCACCCCCAGCACTACCCCCTACTCTGACCGAACAACACTGCTCTGCCCTAAACCTTGAAAAACCACCCCCTGCACGACCCACTAAACTGCACGAACACCACTGCACTGCCTAAACCCTGAAACACCACCCCCAGCACGACCCCTACACTGGACGAACACCCCTGCTCTGCCCTAAACCCTGAAACACCACGCCCAGCACAACCACCTACTCTGACCAAACACCACTGCTCTGCCCTAAAACCTGAAACACCAGCCCCAGCACATCCCCCTACACTGCCCGAACACCACTGCACTGCCCAAAACCATGAAACACCAGCACCAGCATGACAACATATACTGGACGAACACCACTGCTTTGTCCTAGACCCTGAAATACCACCCCCAGCATGACTCCCTACTCTGCCCGAACACCACTGCTCTGCCCTATACCCTGAAACACCCACCCCAGCATGTCCCCCTACACTGCCCAAACACCACTGCACTGTCCAATACCCTGAAAGACCAGCCCCAGCACGACACCATTTACTGGCCTATAACCACTGCACTGCCCAAAACCCTGAAACACCAGCCCCAGCACGCCCCCCTACACTGACCAAACACCACTGCACTGCCCTATACCCTGAAACACCACCCCCTGCATGACCCCCTACACTGCCTAAACACCACTGCACTGCCCAAAATCCTAAAAGACCAGCCCCAGACCGACACCATTTACTGCCCAAACACCACTGCACTGCCAAAAACCCTGAAACACCAGCCCCAGCATGCCCCCTACACTGTCCAAACACCACTGCACTGCCCTAAACCCTGAAACACCACCCCAGCATCACCCCCTGCACTGGACGAACACCACTGCTCTGCCCTAAATCCTGAAACACGACCCCCAGCATGACCCCCTATTCTGCCCGAACACCACTGCACCAATGCCCTGAAACACCACCCCCAGCACGACCCCTTTATCTGACCAAACACCACTGCACTTCCCTAAACACTGAAACACCACACCCAGCACCACCTCCTACACTTGACGAACACCACTGTTCTGCCCTAAACCCTGAAACACCACCCCCAGCACGACCCCCTACTCTGCCTGAACACCACTTCTCTGCCCTAAACCCTGAAACACCAGCCCCACCACGTCCCCCTACACTGCCCGAACACCACTGCACTGCCCACAACCCTGAAACACCAGCCCCAGTACAACACTATATACTGCCCGAACAAAACTGCACAGCCCAAAACCCTGAAACACCAGCCCCAGCATGCCCCCTCCACTGCCCGAACACCACTGCACAGACCTATACCCTGAAACACTAGCCCCAGAATGACCCCCTACACTCCCCAAACACCACTGCACAGCCCCAAACCCTGAAACACCAGTCCCTGCACGACCCCCTACACTGCCCAAACACCACTGCACTGCCCTAAAACCTGAAACACCAGAACCGCATGACCCCCTACACTGACCAAACACCACTGCAGTGCCCTAAACCCTGAAACACCAGCCCCCGCACGACCACCTATACTGCCCCCACACCACTGCACTGCCCTAAACCCTGAAACACCAGTCCGAGCACCACCCCCTACACTGCCCGTACACCACTGCACTGCCCTAAACCCTGCAACACTACCTCAGCACCACCCCCTCCACTGCCCGAACACCACTGCACTACCCTAAACCCTAAAACACCACCCCCAGCTCGACCCCCTACACTGCCCAAACACCACTGCACTGCCCTAAACCAGAAAACACCACCCCCAGCACGACCCCCTACACTGCCCGAACACCACTGCACTGCCCTAAACCCTGAAACACTACCTCAGCACCACCCTCTCCACTGCCCGAACACCACTGCACTGCCCTAAACTCTGCAACACCACGCCCAGCACAACCCCCTACACTGCCCGAACACCACTGCACTACCCTAAACCCTAAAACACCACCCCCAGCTCGACCCCCTACACTGCCCAAACACCACTGCACTGCCCTAAACCATAAAACACCACCCCCAGCATGACCCCCTACACTGCCCGAACACCACTGCACTGGTCTAAACCCCAAAACACCAGCCCCAGCATGACCCCCCACACTGCCCGAACACCACTGCACTGCCATAAACCCTGAAACACCAGCCCCAGCACGACCCCCTTCACTGCTCGAAATCCACTGCACCGCCCTAAACCCTGAAACACCACCGCCAGCAAGACCCCCTACACTGCCTGAACACCACTGTACTACCCTAAACCCTGAAACACCACCCACAGCACGACCCCTACACAGCCCGAACACCACTGCTCGGCCCTAAACCCTGAAACACCACTCCCAGCATGACCCCCTACACTGCCCGACCATCACTGCTTTGTCCTAAACCTTGAAACACCACCCCAGAACAAACCCCTACACTGCCCTAACACCACTGCTCTGCCCTGAACCATGAAACACCAGCCACAGCACGACCCCCTACTCTGCCCGAACACCACTACACTGCGCTAAGCTCTGAAACACCAGTCCCAGCACGACCGCCTACACTGCCCGAACACCACTGCACTGAACTAAGCCCTGAATCACCACGCCCAGCAAGAACCCATACACTGCCGAACACCACTGCCCTAAACCCTGAAGCACCACCCCCAGCAAGACCCCCTACACTGCCCGAACACCACTGCACTGTAATAAACCCTGAAACACCACCCCCAGCAAGACCCCTACACTGCCCGAATACACAACTGCACTGCCCTAAACCCTGAAACACCACCCCCTGCTCAACCCACTACACTGCCCGAACACCACTGCACTACCCTAAACCCTGAAACACCAACCCAGCACGACCACCTACACTGCCCAAACACCACTGCTCTGCACTAAACCCTGAAACACCAGCCTCAGCCCCAGCACGACCCCCTACACTGTATGAACACCACTGCACTGCCCTAAACCCTAAAACACCAGCCCCAGCACGACCCCATACACTGCCTGAACACCACTGCACTACCCTAAACCCTGAAACACCAGCCCCAGTACGACCCCCTACACTGCCTGAACACCACTGTACTGCCCTAAACCCTGAAATACCACCCATAGCACGACCCCCTACACAGCCCGAACACCACTGCTCTGCCCTAAACCCTGAAACACCACTCCCAGCATGACCCCCTACACTGCCCGACCATCACTGTTTTGCCCTAAACCTTGAAACACCACCCCAGAACGAACCCCTACACTGCCCTAACATCACTGCTCTGCTCTGAACCCTGAAACACCAGCCACAGCATGACCCCCTACTCTGCCCGAACACCACTGCACTGTGCTAAGCTCTGAAACACCAGTCCCAGCACGACCGCCTACACTGCCCGACCACCACTGCACTGCACTAAGCCCTGAATCACCACGCCCAGCAAGAACCCATACACTGCCCGAACACCACTGCCCTAAACCCTGAAACACCACCCCCAGCAAGACCCCCTACACTGCCGAACACCACTGCACTGTAATAAACCCTGAAACACCACCCCCAGCAAGACCCCTACACTGCCCAAACACCACTCCCCTGCTCAACCCACTACACTGTCTGAACACCACTGCACTGCCCTAAACCCTGAAACACCAACCCAGCACGACCACCTACACTGCCCAAACACCACTGCTCTGCCCTAAAATCTGAAACACCATCCCCAGCACAATACCCTACACTGCCCGAACACTACTGCACTGCCCTAAACCCTGAAACACCAGCCCCAGCCCCAGCACGACCCCCTACACTGTACGAACACCACTGCACTGCCCTAAACCCTAAAACACCTGCCCCAGCACGACCACATACACTGCCTGAACACCACTGCACTGCCCTAAACCCTGAAACACCAGCCCCAGCACGACCCCCTACACCGCCCGAACACCACTGCACTTCCCTAAACTCTGAAACACCACCCCCTGTGAAGAACCAGAACCTTATGGGCCTGGCGGCGCAGGGTACGCCTTAATCTCCTGGGTTCTCCTTCTTCAGCTAACAGAGACACGGGGACACTCTGTCGGCGTAAAAGATCGGATTTTATTAGCTGCAGCTAGTACAGTTGTCCTAGAAGTACATACGGTATGTTCTCAGGAGACTGTCACTTCACTCCGTGGCGCACAATCTTATATAGTATGTAGATAGCATATAGATTAACCAGAAACACACCCAATACATACAGGAAGAACCAATAAGAAAATGTTAAAAACAAAATGTAGCCAATAGAAAGAATGTAAAATAAAGTATCGAGTAACCGGAAGAAGCCTCTCCTTCAACTGTGTTTGTCGCTCCTCCTTACGGATTAATTTATTAACGTGTCTGTAGCTGACTCGCAGGTGGCGAGATACATTTGTGTGTTTTGCAGGACAGTTGTGAAACGACAGAATACGAGCAGAGAACAGCGAAGGCCAGAAGATAAGATAAAGTCAGAAGAGAATAGTGTGAACCGACAGATAGTTGAGACAGGGATTAGAAAAACCAGACAGGGATTAGTGTATTCGGCTAGTCCCTAACACCAGCTTTGTAAACAGAGGTAGAAGGCTATTTTGACACGATACTGCAGGAAAAGCAGAAAAGTCTTCGTTCGTCGTGCTGCCTGAGTGAGGGCAACACAAAATGGCGGCGGATTACAAAATGGCGGGTCAATACGATCGAGATTGAGAATCGAATTTCCTCAGACCCTCTTTTTGCCAGAACTTAGGCAATAATACACGGACTCTTGTTGATCTGAGTCGATGTCAATGGCCATGAGGTCATCAAGCTGTTGTTGCAACATCATTTTAATATTCTCTGTTCTCTGTGACTTAGGGTTTGGGATGCACATAGTAGCACAAAGGCCACAAATGGCGGGGCCACAGTGCATACAGAGACAACAAGAGAAAATGATGGCCAAAACCATTCCAAGGAATGTTAATACCTTCCAGCCCCACTTAGACAGTAGTCCCCAAAACCACCCCAATAACGACCAATCTCCTTCGTCCTGATGAATCGACTCGGAGATTATATGTAATTTAGAGATGGCTTGGTATACTGTCAGAGCATCATCAGGTATATAAATACAGCAACTTGATTTGATCACTTTACAGACTCCACCACGATCTGCAAGAATAACATCTAGGGCAACTCGGTTCTGTAATGTCATAAGACGATCCGCCTGTAGTTCCGCTGTAATATTACTCAAAGCTCCTACAGTGATGTCTATGGTAGTCTCTACAACACGAACCAGTTGTCTCATATTGCAGCTGTTTGCCATAGGACCCCAAAAAGGAAGAAATCCTTTTAGGAAGTCTCCTCCCTCTTGTCCTGCTGTGTCTTTGGAATCAATAATTCCTCTGCCATATCTGTTTTTATGAAAATTTGAAGAAGCAGTGTATGTAGGGGGAAGAAGAAAAGCTATATAGCAAGTTCCAGAAAAAACCAGTCGGCAACCACGTATAGGCTCTATCGTGACAGATGAAATACGTGCCCTGGGATGGCACTAACGGCGGCGAATTCTGAGATGAGTGGATGTACGTATGGGAACAAAAGCTTTTTCTCTGTTCGGTGTCAGCAGTCTGGCCATTTATTTGCAAACAGAAATTGCCTTGATGAGGTACAGTCAAAATTGGGGGAGATTTTCCTTGTTTAACCTTATCACTAAGGCTAGTGATATAATGAGTGACGTTCCAATTAGTATATGCTTTTCTCTCATCAACAGAAATTTTACTATTTTCCATGATTTTAGCCATAGCTACCATTCCCATTATCAATGAACTATGACTGAAATCTGGTCCACCAATATAAGAACTGACAGGTCGTTTAAATCGGCTTTGATAGGCGTTAGAGAAAATTACAAAATAAGCCCAAGCAGAACCTTCATAAGAGAACGGAAGGACTAAATATGGCATCCCTTTTTCTGTGGTATGAGGCATAAGTCCACACACCCAACAATTGGTTGTATTAATTACTAATTGGTGTTGGTGTAATAACTGGATAAATTAATTATTGTAATATTCGGTTCTTCTAACAAGTTCATGTTGAGGAAGTGTATGAAATAGATGTGGAGAGATAGTAGAATAAGAAGGCACAGTGATAGAAGAAGGGACAACTTTTTGCTGCATAGCATGAACAATCCAACCTATACACGCCAATAAAATACACAATAATATGAAAACACATAAAGTTATACCACAACGACTATACATCAATTTACAGTATTTTTTCATCTTATCCTTCTTCTCTCTTACTTCTAATGTAGTCTCCATCTTTTAAGTGGATGCTCACGGCAATCTTCCTCAATCACTTGGTTATGATTATCTGCCGTCCTATGACACTGCACGTCCTGCAGACCTATTGTCACTACTCAGGTCACAACCAAGACTCCTACCGTGACCCTGCAACCGGGATAGAAACTACATGGAAGAGAGAATCTCAAGTTTTCTTCTTCAGTCTAGGTCTTAAATTGTAATGAGCCTTATCAGGTTCAGTCTGATCCTGAAACAATGTTCATGGATTTGTGGTATTCAAACGAAAATGTGGTGGTACAGCTTCTTGGAGAATGTCGTCGTTTTCTTTTTCTGACAGTGTTCCATTCAAGCGTGCATCACTAAAAGGTATAAATCGGGGAACCTTCTCGCTTTCAGAGTCACTTATACCCTTGCGGACCCACTGATCGAAAGGCAAAGGCAAAGGCACCTTTTTGCAGTGCACGCCGTGAATCCAGTTCTTCTTTCCTTCAATTTTCACTGCTGTACGGGTGGTCAAGAGAACCTGACGAGGTTCTCTCCAGCGAGGCTCCAAATTCTTCATCCTTTGAAAATTCTTCACACAAACCCAGTCACTTGGTTGGATGGAATGACCTGAGTCTGTGGAGGCCTCTGGCAAAGCGCTCTGAACCTGTTGATGGAGAACACGCAATTTAGTTGTGAGGTCGTGCAAATAATCAATCAACATCGGGTATGGTATATCAGAGTACTTTTTAGGGTGAGGGACTCCCCATATATTAGCTGGGCGTCCGAAAACTACCTCATAAGGGCTAAGTCCCAATCGAGAATGCACAGCCGTTCTGGTGGATAGAAGAGCCAAAGGTAGGGCATCGGGCCAACTAAGGCCTGTACTGGCTTGTATTTTAGCAAGCTTGAGTTTTAGAGTACCATTATAGCACTCCACTAGACCCGCTGACTGTGGATGGTTTGCCGCATGGAACTTTTGCTTGATGCCAAGAACCGCACAAACTTTTTGCATGATCTGGCCCACACATTCACTCCCATTGTCACTCCAGACAATGCGCGGCAAACCAAATCTAGGAAAAAACTCTTTTAGAAGTACTTTGGCTGTAGATAAAGCAGTATTGTCTTTCAGGGGGTAAGCCTCTATCCATCTGGAAAAGGCACATACCACCACTAGAACATATTTGAGATTGTTGCATCGTTCCATGTGAATGTAATCGATTTGCAACACCTCAAATGGATAGGTCGGAGGAGCAAAATGACCTGCTGGAGTTGGGGTTCCCTTTCCTGGATTGTACATTAAGCAAATAATACAATGTTTCACTACATTTTCTGCACACTCTGTATTCCTTCATTCTGCCACACTGGAGCCAAAAGCTTGCATATTCCTTTCGCACCTAGGTGGGCTGGACCATGCGCCATAGTAACTACAGGTAGAACATAGGCGTCTGGTAACAGCCAACGCTGGTGCTCTGATAATTCTACCCAACATCCCATCTCATCTAACATTCCTGTACTTTCTTTCCACTTGCTCAATTCTTTCTCTGTAGCCTCTTCTTGAATTGATTTCACACTTTCTACTGTGTTCTCATACATTCCTCTTTCTCTGACCCAATTTGCAGGGCTCGCAACATACATGCGAATTGTAGCATCTCTGGCTGTCTTTTTCGCTACCTCATCCGCAAATGCATTCCCGCGACCAACATTGTCAGTAATCTTCTTATGCGCACTACACTTCACAATTGATATCTGGGTGGGTAAAGCAAGTGACTCAAGAAGGTCAGTCACCAACTGACCATGTTGTATCTTAGTGCCGTGGGATGTAAGGAATCCCCTTTCTTTCCACAAACGCCCAAAATTGAACGCCACACCAAAAGCGTACTGGCTATCGGTATACATGTTCACTCTTTTTCCTTTGGATAACACACACGCTCTGGTTAAGGCTATCAGTTCAGCTGCCTGAGCTGAATTATGTCTGATGCGTGCTGTTTCCACGACTGTATGCAAGGTAGTAACAGCATAGGCTGAAGTTGTCTCTCCATTAGGAAGCTTAAAACAAGAACCATCTACCCATAGCGTTCCATCCGGATTCACTAATGGCGTATCTGTTAAGTCAATTCTACCTTTTGTCTCTTCCTCAGTGCGGAGGAAACAATCATGTTGTTCTTGAACTCCTTTCTCTTCTGGAAGAGGCAACAAAGTAGCTGGATTTAAAGTGTTACATCATTTGATGTGTACGTGACTTGCCAAGAGTGTCAGCTCATATCCAGACAAACGAGCACTCGTAAGATGCTGTGTTTTTGTTCTGTTTAGCAAAGTATCCACTGCATGTGGCACCATAACAATGAGAGTATTATCTAGCACCACTCCAGCCGACTGACGAATGGAAATTGCTGCTGTCGCTTTAAGACAACTAGGCAATGCTTTAGCTACTGGATCTAACGTAGCCGAAAAATAGGCACATGGTCGCTGTTTATCTCCAAATCGCTGTGTTAAGACTGACAACGCACAACCTTCTCTTTCATGAACATAGAGCGTAAAAGGTTTACTGTAATCAGGAGTACCTAGTACAGGAGCAGAACACAGAGCAGTACGTAAGTCAGTAAAACTCCTCTGACATTCGTCAGTCCATGGAAGGGGCTGAGGTGTATCTTTCAAAGTAAGTGCCAACAAAGGTTTGGCCAACAGAGAGAAGTTAGGAATCCACTGCCTACAATAGGAAGTAATGCCCAGAAAAGCATGTACCTCTCTTTGTGTGGATGGCACAGACATTTGCACAATTGCTTGGATACGTTCTGGGGTTAATCGTCTTCCCTCCTTTGATAAGAGATAACCCAAGTAGGTAACCTCTCGGCGAACATATTGTAGCTTAGAAGGTGAAACCTTATGATTAAGATCGGACAAGTGTCGCAATAATGCAACCGTCACATTCTTACATATATCCTCTGAATCAGCAGCGATTAACAAGTCGTCCATGTACTGAATGAGAGCAGCACCAGACGGCAAAGAAAAAGCATCAAGATGACATTTCAGAGCTTGACTATAAATAGAGGGACTTTCACAATAGCCTTGAGGTGCGCGCTTGAACCGGAAGCTTTGGCCTCCAAGAGAGAAGCCAAAAATATCCCTACTCTCTTCGGCAATGGGAATACTAAAGAAAGCATTTTTCAGATCGATAACAGAAAACCAAATCGCTGTAGAAGGTATCATTGTCAACAGCGCAGTGATATCTGGGACAACAGGAAACTGTGGTACAACACTTTTGTTTACCTCCCGAAGATCAATTACAAAGTGATAAACAGGAGGCTGAGAAGGATCAGTGCATTTAAGAACAGGAAGAATAGGGCTATTACATATGTTACTTCTTGTTTCCTCAACCACATCCTTCTGAATCAAATCATGAATGATTTCCAAAAGCGCTCTTTCACCTTCAGTGGAAATTCTATATTGAGGAACGCGTGGCAATTCAGCATTAGGCTTGAGAGTAACAACATATCGTGGAATCTCAAGACAACCAACATGATTTGGACCCGTAGCCCAAAGCGTTGTGGGAAGAGAGAGCAATTCAGGTGGGAATTGATCTTTAGACAAATTCATTGGAGAAGTCAATTTCTGTCCTAAAAGGAGAACAAGATATTGTGGCATGTATTCTTTTCAATAGATCCAAGCCCAATAGATTCTCGCCGCAACCATTCGTTAAGAGAAGCGGAGCTTCCAAATCATAAGGGACAATTGAAATAGGCAAAGGGCAAGAAACCGGATTACGAACTGGGGCGCCAGAAAAACCTACAGATACATTCGTTAAGCCAGACAAAGGTGCCCCAGAGAGTTTTGAATGAATGATAGAACTTCTCATCGCACCAGTATCTAAAAGAAATGGCTCTGAAACACCCATTGTAGTGACATTAACATAAGGTCCATTCTGATCTACTGGAATCGACACAACTTCCTTACTTTGTCCATGGCTGTCCTAGTTAGCATGAAGACTTTCATTCTCGCCTTCAACATAACAATCCTCATTGTAATACTGTGTAGACCGAGCGTTTTGCTGATCAAAGTAGTTCACGGAATTAGGAGGAGGAAGGGAATGCTGTTCTTGGGTCAACATACCTCGACCTCTATCTCTGTTTGCTGACTGGAGGCCACCACGACCTCGTGGAGCAGATAGTGTTCCATTGCGCTGCAATAAAACCGGACAACTATTCTTAAAATGGCCCTCCTCTCTACAATAGGCACATTGATTAGGACCTAACAAAGGTCGCGGAATATATGGCTCAGGCTTTTGATACGCCCTCTGAAACTGTGGAGGCTGTTGAAATTTGGGCTGAGCATAACGAGGTGGATAAGCCTGTTGCAAGAGAACCTTAGTTTTCAATTCTTTAGTCTTTTTCTCTTGCTTATCTTTTTTTTCTTTATCTCTATTTTCATAATATTGAGCAGTAGCCAATATCTGGGCTGAAGAAGAAACAGCCCATGAACTCTCGGAGTCTTTCAACTTATGCGACAGCTCGGGAAGCAAATTAAATACAAACTTATCTACAAATAATCGCTGTCCACCCTCCGTAGTCATGTCCTGACCACTGTGATCAATGAATGTCTCCTCGAAACGAGTGATGAAATCGGAGACACTCTCATCTTTCTTCTGTTTACACGTGGCTAGTTTATCCCAATTAACTCTCAAGGCAGGCATCATCGTTTTCATTAATGTAATAATCCTACCAGGGAGTTCTGAAATCAAAGCATCAGGCTTTGCACCACCCACTTGGGCTCTATCTGTGGTAATTATAGCATCCCAGTCACTACCTAATGCTTGGGCATGATTCTCTTTACGAATTCTAGCCCATAACGCTTGTGGGACTACATTCCCCAACAACATATCAATATCTGCTAAATTCATAATACAGGAAGTAAAAGGTCAAGGAAAAACCCTAACCTGCGTGAAGCACCGCGTGGACACAAAGGTCTCAACAAATGTTGATCCAAATAATCACAATTTATTTATGTATTAGAAACGACATGATAAGTGCTGTCATCTCACTCTAAGGAGCATGAAAGAACAACCGTGAACCTCAACGAAATGCCATTTCCTACCTTGCTCTCGTATAACTCAACTCCCCCGCCCATTGTTTACACGCACACATACTCGATGTTTCTCGGGTGCTTACGATTGTGTTTAATTTCAGACTGAAACATCACTGCTGAGTCTAATATTTTTTCTTTCGTGGGTAAGTAGACATTTATATTGAACATAGACACTTAGTAGCATGCTTCGTATAGTTCGTTAAACACCTTCATGTGTATTTTTTAACCCCTGGGGCACATTATAGCATTTCGTTGAGGTTCACAGTTGTTCTTTCATGCTCCTTAGAGTGAGATGATTTGTTTAGGTAATTTCTTTCGCATTGAGAACGGGTTAATTTTCTCGTAACACTGTCACTGACCATCATCCAAGGACACTTAACAGCACTTATCATGTCGTTTCTAATACACGAGCACCAACGGGTTTAGAGTGGACCGCTTGAACATACCATTGTCTCCCAGCTGGGCCTTTTGGGTCTTTTTCTGAGAGTGCAAATCCTACAGATTAGTTTTGTAAATCTGCATTTCTGTTTTTCATTTATTTTTTCTTGGATATACACATAAGATTTCTTGTTGTTGTAGCTCTGGAAGATGATTCTTTGGAAACGAATACACGCATTCAAATGATTAACTGAGACTTATACATCCCCTGACGAAGGGTTTAGAAAAACCCGAAATGCATTGGGATTGTCCATCTTTTAATGTGTTCTGATTTTGAAACAAGACACTAATTTTGAATTGTCTAATGAATTATGTGATGAGTAACATATTCATGTGTTTACGTTTGAGTAAAATACATACAGTTTGTATTCAAAGTTCTGGCTGTTTGACATACATTTTTTGATGCTTATTGTTTCTAAAAAACTTTTAAGTTTCCATGCATATGACTGACTTTGAAAAATACTGAGAAAATTATGATTATTTGGATCAACATTTGTTGAGACCTTTGTGTCCACGCGGTGCTTCACGCAGGTTAGGGTTTTTCCTTGACCTTTTACTTCCATTCATATTAACCTGGGATGTTAGCTCTCATCCCCCACGTGTATGCACGCTAAAAAAAACGCTATTGAGTTTTATTATTTTCTATACTTTTGAATAATTTGTACACTCGGTGTGCAGGCTCACTCACCTTCAAATTCATAATACAGGCATCAACGGTCTGTGACAATTCTTTATAATAACCTGCAGGGTTCTTGCGAGGATCCGGTAGAGAGTGTTTAAGAGCCAAAACTTCAGATCTTTTCCAGGGGACATGTACTCATATACGCTGGAAGTGAGCAGGAATAGCTTGATTAGCACTTACTGCTGCAACCTCTTCTCTCCATACTGGAGGAACCTCTCTCATTGGGTAATTTTTCAGTGTCAACCTAACTGAGGGATCGGAGTCAAGAAAAGTCTGTGTGGTAAATAAGGTTCTAAAGGTAACAAGTGTCTTTACAGCGTCCTCAACCTTAGAACCCACAATGAGTCCCTTATCAAAATCAGCCTGAACATCTAACAGACCCTGAGGAACCGAACCCAAGTCCATATCCTCCCATCCTTTAACGAGAGTATCACACATAACATTGAAAACATATCTCTGCGTAGGCGCATTCCACTGTGAAAAGGTAGGCATAATGTCGGGCACACTATACTGGGGACCCTTCTCAATCCATTTACAAGCGAGAGAGTCCAACCTTTCTCGTTCTTCGGAAGCTGGGAACTGACTACGAGACTGTCTTCGAGAAAAATCCGGAGACACATTTAAAGCCACAAAAAAAGGAGATAAAAGACCAGAGACCGTATCTGTGAGTCGTTTACGCATAGACGGAGAATTGGAGATAAGAATAGGGGACAAGGTATTAGGCGAACTAACTGAAGAGGAATCAGTAATTACCGGGGGAGCAGAAGTCAAAGAAGATGAAGGCAAAGGAGTCGAAGGCAAAGCTGGCAGAGGCGGCAATACTTGAGGGGGCAAATGTGGAAGAGCCGGAGCAAGCGGAGGCGCAACTGGCGGCTGAACAGGCTGTAACAACGGGGGTGCATTAGCACCTTGTACATAGGGCGGAGGCAATCTCAATAAGTGAGACATCAAGGGATCTTCCTCTAAATCCTTTCTTCTATCAGAAGGGGAAGCTGGCAACATCAGATAGCATTTATCTATCGCCATACAATGCTGTCTCTCTGAAATTTCCATCGCATTATCAACTTCATTATCTTTAAATTGCTGAGCAGCCTGTATAATCGTCATACCCTGTGTTTTCCTATCTCGTTTTTCTTGCTTAATTTTTCTCTGTTTGGCTTCCTTACGCCAAAGGCGGAAAGAGTCAAACATTGCCGGCCGGGCTTTTCTTTTAAATAAAATAGCTTCCAAATTATCTAGTATGTCAGGCTCAAAACTACCATTTTCTGGCCACTTTAAAACACCATCATTCTTCGTGTATCGGATCCATGCCTCGTTAAAGGCAATGGGGCCAACACCATGTTTAGAATAGAGCTCATAAGTGTGAGTTTCAACCGAAGGAATCGGACAAGAGTCCTCCAGCTGGGAATCCCTATTACAACCAAAGCAACAAAGTTTCCTAAACTTAGTCAGACCAGGCATCGTTATTTCACTGGACTGTTCACAAACATCAAGGGGGTTAAATCAATTAACACAGCACAAATGTACTTACCCCTCGGCTTCGGTTATTGCAATACCCGAATCAAAGACCCAAAGAACCTAAGAACCAAAGAACCAAAGAACCAATGTGGGAGCGACCCACCAATACTTAACTAAGATGTCTTCTTACACCAACAGAGGCCCGTCTATCGTCTCGCCTTACCATACATCACCAAAAAGAGGGCCAAGGCAGGGCGGCAGTCAGGGCAGCAGTCATCAGTAGCCATCAGGAAGGAGTAACCACGCTGCAAAAGACCTTCGGACCACTTTCGACATACAGGGGTCGCTTGACGTGGTTCGCGATTCCTCCAGAATTTTCTTGCGGGGTTCCTCACGACCTTCAGGCAGAACCACTACCTCTGAAACTGCCCCACTTGGGCACCAGTTGAAGAACCAGAACCTTATGGGCCGGGCGGCGCAGGGTACGCCTTAATCTCCTGGGTTCTCCTGCTTCAGCTAACAGAGACACGGAGACGCTCTGTCGGCGTAAAAGATCGGATTTTATTAGCTGCAGCTAGTACAGTTGTCCTAGATGTACACACTCTATGTTCTCAGGAGACCGCCACTTCACTCTGTGGCGCACAATCTTATATAGTATGTAGATAGCATATAGATTAACCAGAAACATACCCAATACATACATGAAGAACCAATAAGAAAATGTTAAAAACAAAATGTAGCCAATAGAAAGAATGTAAAGTAAAGTATCGAGTAACCCGAAGAAGCCTCTCCTTCAACTGTGTTTGTCGCTCCTCATTACGGGTTAATTTATTAACGTGTCTGTAGCTGACTCGCAGGTGGCGAGATACATTTGTGTGTTTTGGAGTTGTGAAACGAGAGAATACGAGCAGAGAACAGCGAAGGCCAGAAGATAAGATAAAGTCAGAAGAGACTAGTGTGAACCGACAGATAGTTGAGACTGGGATTAGAAAAACCAGACAGGGATTAGTGTATTCGGCCAGTCCCTAACACCAGCTTTGTAAACAGAGGTAGAAGGCTATTTTGACACGATACTGCAGAAAAAGCAGAAAAGATTTCGTCCGTCGTGCTGCCTGAGTGAGGGCAACACAAAATGGCGGTGGATTACAAAATGGCGGGACAATACGATCGAGATTGAGAATCGAATTTCACCTGCATGACCCCCTACTGTCCCCGAACACCACAGCACTGCCCTAAACCCTAAAACACCACCCCCTGCACGACCCCCTACACTGCCCGAACACCACTGCAATGCCCTAAACTCTGAAAATGCACCCCCTGCACGGCCCCAATACACTGCCCGAACACCACTGCACTGCCCCAAACCCTGAAACACCACGCCCTGCACGACCCCCTACACTGCCAGAACACAACTGTACTGCCCTAAACCCTGAAACACCACCCCCTGTACGACCCCCTACACTGCTCGAACACCACTGCACTGCCCTAAACACTGAAACACTACCCCCTACACTGCCCGAACACCACTGCACTGCCCTAAACCCTGAAACACCACCCCCCGCATGACCCCCTACACTGCCCAAACACCACTGCATTGCCCTAACCCCTGAAATATCACCTCCAGCAAGACCCCCTACACTGCCCGAACACCACTACCCTAAACCCTGAAACACCATGCCCAGCAAGACAACCTTCACTGCCCAAACAAAACTGCACTGTCCAAAACCCCGAAACATCACCCCCAGCACGACCCCCTACACTGCTCGAACACCACTGCTCTGCCCAAAACCCTGAAACAGCAGCCCCAGCACGACCCCCTACACTGCCCGAACACCCCTGCTCTGCCCTAAACTTTGAAACACCACAACCAGCACGACGCCTTACACTGCCCGAACACCACTGCATTGCCTTAAACCCTGAATCACCACGCCCAGCAAGAATCCCTACACTGCCCGAACACCAATGCACTGCCCTAAACCCTGAAACATTACTCCAAGCAAGACCACCCACAATGCCCAAACACCACTGACCTAAACCCTGAAACACCATCAAAACAAGACCCCCTACACTGCCTGAACACCAGAACACTGACCTAAACCCTGAAACACCACCCCCAGCAAGACCCCCTACACTGCCTGAACACCACACCACCCCCAGCAAAACCCCTAACACTGCCCGAACACCACTGCACTGCCCTAAACCCTAAAATACCACCCCCTGCACATTCCCCTATACTGCCCGAACACCACTGCTCTGCCCTAAACCCTAAAATACAGGCCCCAGCACGACCCCCTACACTGCCTGAACACCACTGCTCTTTCCTAAATCCTGAAACACCAGCCCCAGCACAACCCCTACACTGCCCGAACACCGCTGCTCTGACCTAGACCCTGAAACACCAGCCCCAGCCTGAACCCTACACAGCCCGAACACCACTGCTCTGCCCTAAACTTTGAAACACAACAACCAGCATGACGCCCTACACTGCCCGAACACCACTGCATTGCCCTAAACCCAGAATCACTACGCCCAGCAAGAACCACTACACTGCCCGAACACCACTGCTCTGCCCTAAACCCTGAAACACCATCCCCAGCACGACACCCTAGACTGCCTGTACACCACTGCACTGCCCTAAACCCTGAAACACCAGCCCCAGAATGACCCAATACACTTTCCAAACAACACTGCACTGCCCTAAACCCTGAAACACCAGCCCCAGCACGACCCCCGACACTACCCGAACACCTCTGCACTGCCCTCAACCCTGAAACACCACCCCCTGCACGACCGCCTACACTGCCCAAACACCACTGCACTGCCCTAAACCCTGAAACACCACCCCCTGCACGACCCCCTACACTGCCCGAACACCACTGCACTGCCCTAAACCCTGAAACACCAGACCCAGCACGACCCATACACTGCCCGAACACCACTGCTCTGCCCTAAACCCTGAAACACCACTCCCATCACAACCCCTACACTGGCCGAACACCACTGCTCTGCCCTAAACCTTGAAACACCACCCCCAAAACGAACCCCTGCACTGCCAGAACAACACTGCTCTGCCCTGAACCCTGAAACACCAGCCACAGCATGACCCCCTACACTGCCCGAACACCACTGCACTGCCCTAAACCCTGAAACACCAGCCCCAGCACAACCCCCTATACTGCCCTAACACCACTGCACTGCCCTAAACCCTGAAACACCAGCCCCAGCACGACCCCCTACACTGCCCGAACACCACTGCACTGCCCTAAACACTGAAACACCACCACAGCAGGACCCCCTACACTGCCCAAGCACCACTGCACTGCCCTAAACCTTGAAACACCACCCCCAGCAGGGCCCCCTACACTGACCGAAAACCACTGCACTGCCCTAAACCCTGAAACACCACCCCCAGCAGGACCCCTACACTGCCCGAACACCACTGCACTGCCCTAAACCCTGATACACCACCCCCAGCATGACCCCCTACACTGCACGAACACGACTGCACTGCCCTTAACCCTGAAACACCACCCCCAGCACGACCCCTCACAGAGCCCGAACACCATTGCACTGCCATAAACCCTGAAACACCAAACCCAGCATGACCCCTTACACCGCCTGAACACCACTGCACTGCCAGAAACCCTGAAACACCACCCCCTAGCATGACACCCCACACTGCCAAAACACCACTGCAGAGCACTAAAAACTGAAACACCACCCCCAGTATGACCCCCACACTGCCCAAACACCAATGCACTGCCCTAAACGCTGAAACACCTCCCCAAGCAAGACCCCCACAATGCCCGAACACCACTGCCCTAAACCCTGAAACAACGTCCCAGCAAGACCCCCTAAACTGCCCAAACGCCACACCACCCCCAACAAGACCCCTAACACTCCCCAAACACCACTGCACTGCCCTAAACCCTGAAATACCACCCCCTGCATGACCCCTACACTGCCCGAAAACCACTGCACTGCCCTAAACCCTGAAACACCACCCCCAGCAGGACCCCTACACTGCCCGAACACCACTGCACTGCCCTAAACCTTGAAACACCACCCCCAGCAGGGCCCCCTACACTGCCCGAACACCACTGCACTGCCCTAAACCCTGAAACACCAGCCCCAGCACGACCCCCTACACTGCCCGAACACCACTGCACTGCCCTAAACCTTGAAACACCACCCCCAGCAGGGCCCCCTACACTGACCGAACACCACTGCACTGCCCTAAACCCTGAAACACCACCCCAGCAGGACCCCCTACACTGCCCAAGCACCACTGCACTGCCCTACACCTTGAAACACCACCCCCAGCAGGGCCCCCTACACTGACCAAACACCACTGCACTGCCCTAAACCCTGAAACACCACCCCCAGCAGGACCCCTACACTGCCCGAACACCACTGCACTGCCCTAAACCCTGATACACCACCCCCAGCATGACCCCCTACACTGCACGAACACGACTGCACTGCCCTTAACCCAGAAACACCACCCCCAGCACGACCCCTCACAGAGCCCGAACACCACTGCACTGCCATAAACCCTGAAACACCAAACCCAGCATGACCCCTTACACCACCTGAACACCACTGCACTGACAGAAACCCTGAAACACCACCCCCTAGCACGACACCTCACACTGCCAAAACACCACTGCAGAGCACTAAAAACTGAAACACCACCCCCAGTATGACCCCCACACTGCCCAAACACCAATGCACTGCCCTAAACGCTGAAACACCTCCCCAAGCAAGACCCCCTACAATGCCCGAACACCACTGCCCTAAACCCTGAAACAACGTCCCAGCAAGACACCCTACATTGCCCGAACACCTCTGCACTGCCCTAAACCCTGAAACACCACCTCCAGCAAGACCCCCTAAACTGCCCAAACATCACACCACCCCCAACAAGACCCCTACACTGCCCAAACACCACTGCACTGCCCTAAACCCTGAAATACCACCCCCTGCATGACCCCCTACACAGCCCGAACACCACTGCACTGCCTTAAACCCTGAAACACCACCCCCAGCAAGACCCCCTAGACTGCCCGGACACCACTGCATTACCCTAAACCCTGAATCACCATGCCCAGCAAAAACCCCTACACTGCCCGAACACCACTGCTCTGCCCTAAACCCTGAAACACCAGGCCTAGCACGACACCCTAAACTGCCCAAACATCACACCACCCCCAACAAGACCCCTACACTGCCCAAACACCACTGCACTGCCCTAAACCCTGAAATACCACCCTCTGCATGACCCCCTACACAGCCCGAACACCACTGCACTGCCTTAAACCCTGAAACACCACCCCCAGCAAGACCCCCTACACTGCCCGGACACCACTGCATTACCCTAAACCCTGAATCACCATGCCCAGAAAAAACCCCTACACTGCCCGAACACCTCTGCACTGCTCTAAACCCTGAAACACCACCTCCAGCAAGACCCCCTAAACTGCCCAAACATCACACCACCCCCAACAAGACCCCTACACTGCCCAAACAGCACTGCACTGCCCTAAACCCTGAAATACCACCCCCTGCATGACCCCCTACACAGCCCGAACACCACTGCACTGCCTTAAACCCTGAAACACCACCCCCAGCAAGACCCCCTACACTGCCCGGACACCACTGCATTACCCTAAACCCTGAATCACCATGCCCAGCAAAAACCCCTACACTGCCCGAACACCACTGCACTGCCCTAAACCTTGAAACACCACCCCCAGCAGGGCCCCCTACACTGACCAAACACCACTGCACTGCCCTAAACCCTGAAACACCACCCCCAGCAGGACCCCTACACTGCCCGAACACCACTGCACTGCCCTAAACCCTGATACACCACCCCCAGCATGACCCCCTACACTGCACGAACACGACTGCACTGCCCTTAACTCTGAAACACCACCCCCAGCACGACCCCTCACAGAGCCCGAACACCACTGCACTGCCATAAACCCTGAAACACCAAACCCAGCATGACCCCTTACACCACCTGAACACCACTGCACTGCCAGAAACCCTGAAACACCACCCCCTAGCACGACACCCCACACTGCCAAAACACCACTGCAGAGCACTAAAAACTGAAACACCACCCCCAGTATGACCCCCACACTGCCCAAACACCAATGCACTGCCCTAAACGCTGAAACACCTCCCCAAGCAAGACCCCCTACAATGCCCGAACACCACTGCCCTAAACCCTGAAACAACGTCCCAGCAAGACACCCTACACTGCCCGAACACCTCTGCACTGCCCTAAACCCTGAAACACCACCTCCAGCAAGACCCCTAAACTGCCCAAACATCACACCACCCCCAACAAGACCCCTACACTGCCCAAACACCACTGCACTGCCCTAAACCCTGAAATACCACCCCCTGCATGACCCCCTACTCAGCCCGAACACCACTGCACTGCCTTAAACCCTGAAACACCACCCCCAGCAAGACCCCCTACACTGCCCGGACACCACTGCATTACCCTAAACCCTGAATCACCATGCCCAGCAAAAACCCCTACACTGCCCGAACACCACTGCTCTGCCCTAAACCCTGAAACACCAGGCCTAGCACGACACCCTAAACTGCCCAAACAGTAAAACACCACTGCACTCCCCTAAACCCTGAAACACCAGCCCCAGCACGACCCCCTACACTGCCCGAACACCACTGCACTGCCCTAAAAACTGAAACAACTCCCCAGCAGGACCCCCTACACTGCTTGAACACCACTGCACTGCCCTAAACCCTGATACACCACCCCCAGCATGACCCCCTACACTGCACGAACACCATTGCACTGCCCATAACCCTGCAACACCACCCCCAGCACGACACCCCACACTGCCCGAACACCACTGCACTGCCCTAAACCCTGAAACACCAAACCCAGCACAACCCCTCACACAGCCCGAACACCACTGGCCTGCCATAAACCCTGAAACACCAAACCCAGCATGACCCCTCACACCGCCTGAACACCACTGCACTGCCAGAAACCCTGAAACACCACCCCTTAGCACGACACCCCACACTGCCAAAACACCACTGCAGTGCGCTAAAAACTGAAACACCACCCCCAGTATGACCACCCACACTGCCCAAACACCAATGCACTGCCCTAATCCCTGAAACACCTCCCCAAGCAAGACACCCTACAATGCCCGAACACCACTGCCCTAAACCCTGAAACAACGTCCCAGCAAGACCCCCTACACTGCCCGAACACCACTGCACTGCCCTAAACCCTGAAACACCACCCCCAGCAAGACCCCCTAGACTGCCCGAACACCACACCCATCAAGACCCCTAACACTGCCCGAACACCACTGCACTGTCCTAAACCCTGAAATACCACCCCCTGCATGACCCCCTACATTGCCCGAACACCACTGCACTGCCCTAAACCCTGAAACACCACTCCCAGCATGACCCCCTACACTGCCCCAACACCACTGCTCTGCCCAAAACCCTAAAATAACACTCCCTGCACATCCCCCTACACTGCTAGAACACCACTGCTCTGCCCTAAACCCTAAAAAACCAGCCCCAGCACGACCCCCTACACTGCGCAAACACCACTGCTCTTTCCTAAACTTTGAAACACCACACCCAGCACGATGCCCTACACTGTCCGAACACCACTGCCTTGCCCTAAACCCTGAATCACCACACCCAGCAAGAACCCCTACACTGCCCGAACACCAATGCATTTCCCTAAACCCTGAAACACCAGCCCAAGCAAGACCTCCTACACAGCCCGAACACCACTGCACTGCCCTAAACCGTGAAACACCACCCCCAGCAAGACTCCCTACACTGCCCGAACACCACACCACCCCCAGCAAGACCCCTAGCACTGTCCGAACACCACTGCACTGCCCTAAACTGTGAAATACCACCCCCTGCATGACCCATACACTGCCCGAACACTACTGCTCTGCCCTAAACACTGAAACACTACTCCCAGCACGGCCCCTACACTGCCTGCACACCACTGCTCTACCCTAAACCTTGAAACACCACCCCCAAAACGAACCCCTACACTGCCCAAACACCACTGCTCTGCCCTGAAACACCAGCCACAGCACGACACCCTACACTGCCCAAACACCACTGCACTACCCTAAACCCTGAAACACCAGCCCCAGCACGACCCCCTACACTGCCTGAACACCACTGCACTGCCCTAAACCCTAAAACACCAGCCCCGGCACGACCCCCTACATTGCCCGAACACAACTGCACTGCCCTAAACCCTAAAACACCACCCCAGCAGGACCCCCTACACTGCCCGAACACCACTGCACTGCCCTCAACCTTGAAACACCACCCCCAGCAGGACCGCCTACACTGCCCAAACACCACTGCACTGCCCTAAGCTCTGAAACACCACCCACAGCAGGACCCCTATACTACCCGAACACCACTGCACTGCCCTAAAACCTGATACACCACCCCCAGAATGACCCCCTACACTGCACGAACATGACTGCACTACCCTTAACCCTGAAACACGACCCCCAGTATGACACCCCACATTGCCCGAATACCACTGCACTGCCCTAAACCCTGAAACACAAAACCCAGCATAATCCCTCATACAGCCCGAACACCACTGCACTGCCATAAACCCTGAAACAACAAACCCAGCACGACCCCTCACACTGCCCGAACACTACTGCACTGCCAGAAATCCTGAAACACCGCCCCCAGCATGACCCCCCACACTGCCCAAACACCAATGCACTGCCCTAAACCCTGAAACACCACCCCAAGCAAGACCCCTACAATGCCCAAACACCACTGCCCTAAACCCTGAAACCCCATCCCAGCAAGACCCCCTACACAGCCCGAACACCACTGCACTGCCCTAAACCCTGAAATACCACCCCCAGCAAGACCCCATACACAGCCCGAACACCGCACTACCCCCAGCAATACCCCTAACACTGCCCGAACACCACTGCTCTGCCCTAAACCCTGAAATACCACCCCCTGCACGACCCCCTACACTGCACGAACACCACTGCACTGCACTGCCCTAAACCCTGAAACTCCACTCCCTGCACATCCCCCTACACTGCCCGAACACCACTGCTCTGCCCTAAACCCTCAAATACCAGCCCCAGCACGACAACCTACACTGCCCGAACACCACTGCTCTTTCCTAAATCCTGAAACACCAGCCCCAGCACGACCCCTACACTGCCCGAGCACCGCTGCTCTGACCTAGACCCTGAAACAACAGACCCAGCACGACCCGTACACTGCCCCAACTCCACTGCTATGCCCTAAACTTTGAAACACCACGCCCAGCAAGTACCCCTACACTGACCGAACACCAATGCACTGCCCTAAACACTGAAACATCACCCCAAGCAAGACCCCCTACAATGCCCAAACACCACTGCCCTAAACCCTGAAACACCATCCCAGCACGACCCCCTACACTGCCCGAACACCACTGCACTCCCCTAAACCCTGAAACACCAGCCCCAGCACGACCCCATACACTGCCTGAACACCACTGCACTGCTCTAAACCCTGAAACACCAGCCCCAGCCTGACCACTACACTGCCCGATCACTACTGCACTGCCCTAAACCCTGAAACACCACCCCCTGCACGGCCCCCTACACTGCCTGAACACCACTGCACTGCCCTAAACTCTGAAACACCACCCGCTGCACGACCCCCTACACTGCCCGAACATCACTGCACTGCCCTAAACCCTGAAACACCACCCCCTGCATGACCCCCTACACTGCCTGAACACCACTGCACTGCCCAAATCCCTGAAACACCATCC
Source organism: Triturus cristatus (assembly GCF_964204655.1). Taxonomy (NCBI): domain Eukaryota; kingdom Metazoa; phylum Chordata; class Amphibia; order Caudata; family Salamandridae; genus Triturus; species Triturus cristatus. Next base: position 921,497,965 of record NC_140594.1, read on the forward strand.
CCACCACGACCCCCACACAGCCTGAACACAACTGCACAGCCATAAACCCTGAAACACCAACCCCAGCACGACCCGTCACACAGCCCGAACACCACTGCACTGCCATAAACCCTGAAACACCAAACCCAGCACGAGCCCTCACACATCCTGAACATCACTGCACTGCCATAAACCCTGAAACACCAAACCCAGTGAGCCCTCACACTGCCCGAACACTACTGCACTGCCAGAAACCCTGACACACCACCCCCAGCACGACCCCCCACACTGCCCAAAAACCAATGCACTGCCCTAAACCCTGAAACACCATCCCAGCAAGACCCCCTGCACAGCCCGAACACCACTGCACTGCCCTAATCCCTGAAACACCACCCCCAGCAAGACCCCATACACTGCCCAAACACCACACCACCCCCAGCAATGCCCCTAACACTGCCCGAACACCACTGCTCTGCCCTAAACCCTGAAATACCACCCCCTTTATGACCCCCTACACTGCACTAACACCACTGCACTGCCCTATACCCTGAAACACCACTCCCAGCACGACCCCCTACACTGCCCGAACACCACTGCTCTGACCAGAACCCTAAAATAAAACCCCCTGCACATCCCCCTACACTGCCCGAACACCACTGCTCTGCCCTAAACCCTCAAATACCAGCTCCAGCATGACCCCCTACACTGCCCGAACACCACTGCTCTTTCCTAAATCCTGAAACACCAGCCCCAGCACGACCCCTACACTGCTCGAACACCGCTGCTCTGACCTAGACCCTGAAACACCAGACCCAGCACGACCCCTACAATGCCCGAACACCACTGCCCTAAAACCCTGAAACACCATGCCAGCAAGACCCCCTACACTGCCCGAACACCACTGCACTGCCCTAAACCCTGAAACACCACCCCCAGCGAAACCTCCTACACTACCCGAACACCACTGCATTGCCCTAAACTCTGAATCACCATGCCCAGCAAAAACCCCTACACTGCCCGAACATCACTGCTCTGCCCTAAACCCTGAAACACGAGCCCTAGCACAATACCCTACACTGCCCGAACACCACTGCTCTTTCCTAAATCCTGAAACACCAGCCCCAGCACGACCCCTACACTGCCCGAGCACCGCTGCTCTGACCTAGACCCTGAAACAACAGACCCAGCACGACCCGTACACTGCCCCAACTCCACTGCTATGCCCTAAACTTTGAAACACCACGCCCAGCAAGTACCCCTACACTGACCGAACACCAATGCACTGCCCTAAACACTGAAACATCACCCCAAGCAAGACCCCCTACAATGCCCAAACACCACTGCCCTAAACCCTGAAACACCATCCCAGCACGACCCCCTACACTGCCCGAACACCACTGCACTCCCCTAAACCCTGAAACACCAGCCCCAGCACGACCCCATACACTGCCTGAACACCACTGCACTGCTCTAAACCCTGAAACACCAGCCCCAGCCTGACCACTACACTGCCCGATCACTACTGCACTGCCCTAAACCCTGAAACACCACCCCCTGCACGGCCCCCTACACTGCCTGAACACCACTGCAATGCCCTAAACTCTGAAACACCACCCGCTGCACGACCCCCTACACTGCTCGAACATCACTGCACTGCCCTAAACCCTGAAACACCACCCCCTGCATGACCCCCTACACTGCCTGAACACCACTGCACTGCCCAAATCCCTGAAACACCATCCCCACCACGACCCCCACACAGCCTGAACACAACTGCACAGCCATAAACCCTGAAACACCAACTCCAGCACGACCTGTCACACAGCCCGAACACCACTGCACTGCCATAAACCCTGAAACACCAAACCCAGCACGAGCCCTCACACATCCTGAACATCACTGCACTGCCATAAACCCTGAAACACCAAACCCAGCACGAGCCCTCACACTGCCCGAACACTACTGCACTGCCAGAAACCCTGACACACCACCCCCAGCACGACCCCCCACACTGCCCAAAAACCAATGCACTGCCCTAAACCCTGAAACACCATCCCAGCAAGACCCCCTGCACAGCCCGAACACCACTGCACTGCCCTAAACCCTGAAACACCACCCCCAGCAAGACCCCATACACTGCCCAAACACCACACCACCCCCAGCAATGCCCCTAACACTGCCCGAACACCACTGCTCTGCCCTAAACCCTGAAATACCACCCCCTATATGACCCCCTACACTGCACTAACACCACTGCACTGCCCTATACCCTGAAACACCACTCCCAGCACGACCCCCTACACTGCCCGAACACCACTGCTCTGACCAGAACCCTAAAATAAAACCCCCTCCACATCCCCCTACACTGCCCGAACACCACTGCTCTGCCCTAAACCCTCAAATACCAGCCCCAGCATGACCCCCTACACTGCCCGAACACCACTGCTCTTTCCTAAATCCTGAAACACCAGCCCCAGCACGACCCCTACACTGCTCGAACACCGCTGCTCTGACCTAGACCCTGAAACACCAGACCCAGCACGACCCCTACAATGCCCGAACACCACTGCCCTAAAACCCTGAAACACCATGCCAGCAAGACCCCCTACACTGCCCGAACACCACTGCACTGCCCTAAACCCTGAAACAACACCCCCAGCGAAACCTCCTACACTACCCGAACACCACTGCATTGCCCTAAACTCTGAATCACCATGCCCAGCAAAAACCCCTACACTGCCCGAACATCACTGCTCTGCCCTAAACCCTGAAACACGAGCCCTAGCACAATACCCTACACTGCCCGAACACCACCTCACTCCCCTAAACCCTGAAACACCAGCCCCAGCACAACCCCATACACTGCCCGAACACAACTGCTCTGCCCTAAACCCTCAAATACCAGCCCCAGCATGACCCCCTACACTGCCCGAACACCACTGCTCTTTCCTAAATCGTGAAACACCAGCCCCAGTACGACCCCTACACTGCTCGAACACCGATGCTCTGACCTAGACCCTGAAACACCAGACCCAGCATGACTCCTACACTGCCCGAACACCACTGCTCTGCCCTAAACTTTGAAACACCACACTCAGCACGACGCCCTACACTGCCCGAACACCACTGCATTGCCCTAAACCCTGAAACACCAGCCCCAGCCTGACCACTACACTGCCCGAACACCACTGCACTGCCCTAAACCCTGAAACAACACCCCCTGCATGACCCCCTACACTGCCCGAACATCACTGCACTGCCCTAAACCCTGAAACACCACCCCCTGCATGACCCCCTACACTGCCCGAACACCACTGTACTGCCCTAATCCCTGAAACACCATCCCCACCATGACCCCCCGCACAGCCTGAACACCACTGCACAGCCATAAACCCTGAAACGCCAATCCCAGCACGACCCGTCACACAGCCCGAACACCACTGCACTGCCATAAACCCTGAAACACCAAACCCAGCACGACCCCTCACACATCCCGAACATCACTGCACTGCCATAAACCCTGAAACACCAAACCCAACACGACCCCTCACACTGCCCGAACACTACTGCACTGCCAGAAGCCCTGAAACACCACCCCCAGCACGACCCCCCACACTGCCCAAAAACCAATGCACTGCAAGCTGAACCGGGCCATCCGCACGTATCACTGAAGGTCCCGTACCAACGCCGCATCCCGACGCCGCGACCGGACCAGCATCGGAATACGCTGCCGAACTACGACCCGGACCCATCAACTTGTCCCGCACTGTCCGTCGCGGACCCCCCTACACTGCCCGGACACCACTGCTCTGCCCTAAACCCTGAAACACCAGCCCTAGCACGATACCCTACACTGCCCGAAAACCACTGCACTCCCCTAAACCCTGAAACACCAGCCCCAGCACAACCCCATACACTGCCCGAACACCACTGCTCTGCCCAAAACCCTAAAATAACACCCCCTGCACATCCCCCTACACTGCCCGAACACCACTGATCTGCCCTAAACCCTCAAATACCAGCCCCAGCATGACCCCTACACAGCGCGAACACCACTGCTCTTTCCTAAATCCTGAAACACCAGCCCCAGCACGACCCCTACACTGCTCGAACACCGCTGCTCTGACCTAGACCCTGAAACACCAGAACCAGCACGACCCCTACACTGCCCGAAAACCACTGCTCTGCCCTAAACTTTGAAACACCACACCCAGCACAACCCCATACACTGCCCGAACACCACTGCTCTGCCCAAAACCCTAAAATAACACCCCTGCACATCCTCTACACTGCCCGAACACCACTGCTCTGCCCTAAACCCTAAAATACCAGCCCCAGCATGACCCCCTACACTGCCTGAACACCACTGCACTGCCCAAAACCCTGAAACACCAGCCCCAGCACGACCCCCCACACAGCCCGAACACCACTGCACAGCCATAAACCCCGAAACACCAACCCCAGCACGACCCCTCGCACCGCCCGAACACCACTGCACTGCCAGAAACCCTGAAACACCACCCCCTAGCACGACACCCCACACTGCCCGAACACCACTGCACTGCCCTAAACCATGAAACACCACCCCCAGCACGACCCCCCACACTTCCCAAACACCACTGCACTGCCCTAAACCCTGAAACACCACCCTAAGCAAGACCCCCTACAATGCCCGAACACCACTGCCCTAATCCCTGAAACACCACCCCCACCAAGACCCCCCTACACTGCCCGAACACCACACCACCCCCAGCAAGACTCCTAACACTGCCAGAACACCACTGCATTGCCCTAAACCCTGAATCACCACGCCCAGCAAGAACCCCTACACTGCACGAACACCACTGCTCTGCCCTGAACTCTGAAACACCAGCTGCAGCACAACCCCCTACACTGCCCAAACACCACTGCACTGCCCTAAACCCTGAAACACCAGCCCAAGCACGACTCCCTACACTGCCCGAACACCACTGCACTGCCACAAACCTTGAAACACCACATCCAGGAGGACCCGCTACACTACACTAACACCACTGCCCTGTCCTTAACCCTAAAACCGCACCCCCAGCATCACCCCCTACACTGCCCAAACACCACTGCTCTGCCCAAAAGCCTAAAATAACACCACTTCACATCCCCCTACACTGCCCGAACACCACTGCTCTGCCCTAAAACCTCAAATACCAGCCCTAGCACGACCCCCTACACTGCCCGAACACCACTGCTCTTTCCTAGATCCTGAAACACCAGCCCCAGCACGACCCCTACAGTGCTCGAACACCGCTGCTCTGACCTAGACCCTGAAACACCAGACCCAGCACGACGCCTACACTGCCCGAACACCACTGCTCTGCCCTAAACTTTGAAACATCACACCCAGCACGATGCCCTACACTGCCCAAACACCACTGCATTGCCCTAAACCCTGAATCACCACGCCCAGCAAGAACCCCTACACTGCCCGAACACCAATGCACTGCCCTAAACCCTGAAACACATCCCCAAGCAAGACCCCCTACAATGCCGGAATACCACTGCCCTAAACCCAGAAACACCATCCCAGCATGACCCCCTACACTGCCCAAATGCCACTGCGCTGTCCTAAACCCTGAAACACCACCCCCAGCAAGACCCCCTACACTGTCCGAACACCACTGCTCTGCCCTAAACCCTGAAACACCAGCCCTAGCACGACACCCTACACTGCCCGAACACCACTGCACTCCCCTAAACCCTGAAACACCAGCCCCAGCACAACCCCATACAATGCCCGAACACCACTGCACTGCTCTAAACCCTGAAACACCAGCCCCAGCCTGACCCCTACACTGCCCGAACGCCACTGCACTGCCCTAAACCCTGAAACACTACCCCTGCATGACCCCCTACACTACCCGAACACCACTGCACTGCCCTGAACTCTGAAACACCACCCCCTGCAAGACCCCCTACACTGCCCGAACATCACTGCACTGCCCTAAACCCTGAAACACCAACCCCTGCACAACCCCCTACACTGCCTGAACACCACTGCACTGCCCTAAACCCTGAAACACTACCCCAGCATGACCCCCTACTCTGCCTGATCACCACTGCTCTACTCTAAACCCTGAAACACCAGCCCCACCACGTCCCCCTATATTGCCTGAACACCACTGCACTGCCCAAAACCCTGAAACACCAGCCCCAGCATGACCCCCCACACAGCCCGAACACCACTGCACAGCCATAAACCCAGAAACACCAACCCCAGCACGACCTCTCACACCGCCCGAACACCACTGCACTGCCAGCAACCCTAAAACACCACCCCCTAGCATGACACCCCACACTGCCCGAACACCACTGCACTGCCCTAAACCCTGAAACATGACCCCCAGCATGACCCCCCACACTTCCAAAACACCACTGCACTGCCCTAAACCCTGAAACACCACCCCAAGAAAGACCCCCTACAATGCCCGAACACCAGTGCCCTAATCCCTGAAACACCATCCCAGCAAGATCCCCTACACTTCCCGAACACCACTGTACTGCCCTAAACCCTGAAACACCACCCCCAGCAAGACCCCCTACACTGCCCGAACACCACACCACCCCCAGCAAGACTCCTAACATTGCCCGAACACCACTGCATTGCCCTATACCCTGAATCACCACGCCCAGCAAGAACCCCTACACTGCCCAAACACCACTGCTCTGCCCTGAACCCTGAAACACCAGCCGCAGCACGATACCCTACACTGCCCGAACACCACTGCACTCTCCTAAACCCTGAAACACCAGCCCCAGCACAACCCCATACACTGCCCGAACACCACTGCTCTGCCCAAAACCCTAAAATAACACCCCCTGCACATCCCCCTACACTGCCCGAACACCACTGCTCTGCTCTAAACCCTCAAATACCAGCCCCAGCATGACCCCCTACACTGCCCGAACACCACTGCACTGCCCTAAACCCTGAAACACCACCCCCAGCAAAAACCCCTACACTGCCCGAACACCACTGCTCTGCCCTAAACCCTGAAACACCAGCCCTAGCACGACACCCTACACTGCACGAACACCACTGCACTCCCCTAAACCCTGAAACACCGGCCCCAGCACAACCCCATACACTGCCCGAACACCACTGCATTGCCCTAAACCCTAAAATAACACCCCCTGCACATCCCCCTACACTGCTCGAACACCACTGCTCTGCCCTAAACCCTCAAATACCAGCCCCAGCATGACCCCCTACACTGCCCGAACACCACTGCTCTTTCGTAAATCCTGAAACACCAGCCCCAGCACGACCCCTACACTGCTCGAACACCACTGCTCTGCCCTAAACTTTGAAACACCACACCCAGCACGACGCCCTACATGGCCCGAACACCACTGCATTGCCCTAAACCCTGAATCACCACGCCCAGCAAGAACCCCTACACTGCCCGAACACCAATGCACTGCCCTAAACCCTGAAACACCACCCCAAGCAAGACCCCCTACAATGCCCGAATACCACTGCCCTAAACCCTGAAACACCATCCCAGCAAGACACCCTACAATGCCCGAACACCACTGCACTGCCCTAAACCCTGAAACACCAGCCCTAGCACGACACCCTACACTGCCCGAACACCACTGCACTCCCCTAAACCCTCAAATACCAGCCCCAGCATGACCCCCTACACTGCCCGAACACCACTGCTCTTTCCTAAATCCTGAAACACCAGCCCCAGCACGACCCCTACACTGCTCGAACACCGCTGCTCTGACCTAGACCCTGAAACACCAGACCCAGCACGAACCCTACACTGCCCGAACACCACTGCTCTGTCCTAAACTTTGAAACACCACACCCAGCACGACGCCCTACAGTGCCCGAACACCACTGCATTGCCCTAAACCCTGAATCACCACGCCCAGCAAGAACCCCTACACTGCCCGAACACCAATGCACTGCCCTAAACCCTGAAACACCACCCCAAGCAAGACCCCCTACAATGCCCGAACACCACTGCCCTAAACCCTGAAACCCCATCCCAGCAAGACACCCTACACTGCCCGAACACCACTGCACTGCCCTAAACCCTGAAACACCACCCCCAGCAAAAACCCCTACACTGCCCGAATACTACTGCTCTGCCCTAAACCCTGAAACACCAGCCCTAGCACGACACCCTACACTGCACGAACACCACTGCACTACCCTACACTATGAAACACCACCCCAAGCAAGACCCCCTACAATGCCCGAACACCACTGCCCTAAACCCTGACACACCATCCCAGCAAGACCCCTACACTGACCGAACACCACAGCACTGCTCAAAACCCTGAAACACCACCCCCAGCAAGAACCCCTACACTGCCTGAACACCACACCACCCCCAGCAAGACCCCTAACACTGCCCGAACACCACTGCACTGCCCTAAACCCTGAAATACCACCCCCTGCACAAACCCCCTACACTTCCCGAACACCGCTGCTCTGACCTAGACCCTGAAACACCAGCCCCAGCACGACCCCTACACTGCCCTATTATCACTGCTCTGCCCTAAACTTTGAAACACCACATCCAGCACAACGCCCTACACAGCCCAAACACCACTGCATTGCCAATATAAAGCAAGTGGATAGTTGGGGAAAGCCACAGCTGCACTACCCTACTATACACACAATGTCAATAATACAAATAGTTCAGGTTGCCCACCTCAAAGCTCCACTATCCAAGGACCATATATGTTTAGACACCAAAAATCATTTAACAGAGAGGCAACACTGTAAAGGAGTAATAATAATGATGGTACATAACGTATTTCAAAAAACAAGTATACACAGAGAAAAAATAGGTTCTTTAATTGTTGCAGGTTGAACAGGCAGCAGAGAAACAGCCAACGTGTTTCGCCCAACAGCGGGCTTCCTCAGGGCTGTAAAAAGCAACATACATTTTTCAGAGAGTGATATTTATAAAATTGCATTTAATATAATATAAAAACCAAGAAGGTTGAATATTAACCATATTTCAAAAAAGCAATTCATCATTGGTGATTGATAGATAATCAAAGTCATCTTCTACCATAAGTAGTGGCAGAGGGTGACATTGATAGAAATGTGAGTACCAAGAATATAAGTAGAATGGAAAACAATTAAAAGTGAGAGAGGAAAGAGAAGCGGAATGGGAGGAAAGAAAATACCCGTGAAAGGAAAAAAGGACACAACACCATCCACAATATTAAATAAAATCCATATATCCAATTGAATGATTGATGAGGAGTTTTTATAGAACACCAAGACGCAAAAAAGCCCAAAAATGAACAACACAGAGACCACATACCCACAAACCAAAAACCAAAGAACAAAGTGTTAGGCTGCTAGGGAGATACAATGAGTGAAGCCTATGAATAATCAAAAAGGCTCACCACATCTAGGTGAAACGAAAGGCATGTTAGTAAATCCCAAGTGGATAAACATCCACATAAAAATCTCACCAAGGATCAGAGTGTAGTCCAATCCAGTCCAGAACCTAACAATTTTCACGATATCGACTTTGGATCACTGTGTCAAAGAAACATAGTAGTATATGTAACAATACACTTGATAGAAATAATTATTAGATGCCAAAGACCGCCTATTTACTATATTCATGGTAACACAATTGTACCTCTGTTTTTAAGCCACAAGTCTCCTCAAGTGTCCAAATTAGTCAGATGAATCCAACGGAAAAATCATCAATGAGTCACAAACAATAGAATTTTCTCCAAAAGTAAGATGTAGTCAACAAAGTTCACTTCGATTGGTGAAGTCTTTTCTGAGCACTAAAAGAGAAATGAATTATAAAATGTTTTACTTGTAAAAGCGGTATTCAATTCTTAAATGAAGATAAAAACTTCTGGCTGATTCTAAAGTTGATAAAAAGAGCCAAACTAGAAAAAAGGTGTCCTAAATGCATGCTATGCTGAATAAGAACACCATAGAATAGCTGCAATAGTCTCACATACTCTAAAGACAGAAACACGAAGAAATACAAGAAACAAGTAATGAAAATATTCGGGAAAAAGAGACCCAAATGTTACAGTGCTGAGCACTCAACAATGGTAAATAGCAATAACAATCTGCAAAATATTTTCAATTTGCTTCAAATAAAGAAAAAAACATAAAGAATGACAGGCCTTTATGGATATATATTATACCAATAACGTTTAAGAAAGCCCCGTCTTGGTATATATTTCATTATTTCAGTCCATGAGCATTGAATGAACCTTATCGCCATTTTAATTTAGCGTATTTAGGAAACATCCAGGAAAAAATATAAAGTCATAAAGGCTTAAAATTTGGCCTTCACGTGTAATCGCGTATACACTACATTCAACACCGCGTCTAAATTACCAATGTCTATTAGGTTAAGTAGGCCAATATTTTAGAGACAAATAAACATACGGCGTTCAAATATTGTCAGCCAGACTGAATATAAAAGCTGACTTGTAATCACATGTATAGTAAACTCAAGGCAGAGAAGTGGTTGCAACTGTTCGATTAACCCTCCTGCAAAGGTAAATGAAAAAACACGAGTTCCGATATTATCAAGTACTGGCAAAAGAGCACTTACTCGATACTTCTTAAGAAAGCGACTCCATAAAACTCCGAGTTCTAGGATCACGGACCTGCCGATGCTCCTCCAGTGTAGCCTCTCTGTTAAATGATTTTTGGTGTCACCACTGCATTGCCCTAAACCCTGAATCACCACGCCCAGCAAGAACCCCTACACTGCCCAAACACCCCTGCTCTGCCCTAAGCCCTGAAATACCATCCACAGCACGACACCCTACACTGACCGTACACCACTGCACTGCCCTAAGTCCTGAAACACCAGCCCCAGCATGATACCCTACACGACCCGAACACCACTGCACTGCCCTAAACCCTGAATCACCAGCCCTAGCACGACACTCGACACTGCCTGAACACCACTGCACTGCCCTAAACCCTGAAACACCACCCCATGCCTGACCCCCTACACTGCCCGAACTCCACTGCACTGCCCGAAAACCTGAAACACCACCCCCTGAATGACCCCCTACACTGCCCTAACATCACTGCACTGCCCTAAACCCTGAAACAACACCCCCTGCACGACCCCTTTCACTGCCCGAACACCACTGCACTGCCCTAAACCATGAAACATCACCCCTGCACTACCCCCTACACTGCCCAAACACCACTGCTCTGCCCTAAACCCTGAAACTTCACCCCCTACAAAACCCCCTACACTGTCCGAACACGACTGCACTGCCCTAAACCCTGAAACATCACCCCTGCACTACCCCCTACACTGCCCACACACCACTGCACTGCCCTAAACTCTGAAACACCACCCCAGCATGACCCCCTACACTGCCTGAACACCACTGCTCTGCCCTAAACCCTGAAACACCAGCCGCAGCACGACTGCCTATACTGCTCAAACACCACTGCACTGCCCTAAACCCTTAAGCACCAGCTCCAGCATGACCCCCCACACAGCCCGAACACCACGGCACTGCCATAAACCCTGATACACCAACCCCAGCACGACCCCTCTCACTGCCCGAACACCACTGCAATGTCAGAAACCCTGAAACACCACCCCCTAGCACGACACCCCACACTGCCCGAACGCCACTGCACTGCCCTAAACCCTGAAACATCACACCCAGCATGACCCCCACACTGCCCAAACACCACTGCACTGCCCTAAACCCTGAAACACCACCCTCAGAAAGGCCCACTACACTGCCCGCACACCACTGCACTGCCCTAAACCCTGAAACACCACCCCCAGCATGACCCCCTACACTGCCCGAACACCACTGCTCTGCCCTAAACCCTGAAACACCACTCCCAGCACAACCCCCTACACTGCCCGAACACCACTGCTCTGCCCTGAACCCTGAAACACTTGCCGCAGCACGACCCCCTACACTGCCCGGACACCACTTCACTGCCCTAAACCCTGATACACCATTCCCAGCAGGACCCCCTACACTGCCCGAACACCACTGCACTGCCCTAAACCCTTAAGCACCAGCTCCAGCATGACCCCCTACACTGCAAGAACACCACTGCACTACCCTAAACCCTGAAACACCAGCCCCAGCACGACACCCTACACGGCCTGAACACCACTGCACTGCCCTAAACCTGAAACAACAGCCGCAGCACGACGCCCTACACTGCACGAACACCACTGCCCTGCCCTAAACCCTGAAACACTACCCCCTGCACGACCCAATACACTGCCCGAACACCTCTGCACTGCCCTAAACTCTGAAACACCTCCCCCTGCACAACCCCCTACACTGCCCGAGCACCACTGCTCTGCCCTGAACCCTGAAACACTAGCCGCAGCACGACACCCTACACGACCCGAACACCACTGCACTGCCCTAAACCCTGAATCGCCAACCTTAGCACGACACTCTACACTGCCCGAACACCACTGCACTGCCCTAAACCCTGAAACACCAGCCTCAGAACGACCCCATACACTGCCCGAACACCTCTGCACTGCCCTAAACCCTGAAACATCACCCCCTGCATGACCCCCAACACTGCTGAACACCACTGCACTGCCCTAAACCCTGAAACACCACCCCCTGCCTGACACCCTACACTGCCCGAACTCCACTGCAATGCCCTAAACCCTGAAACACCACCCCCTGCACGACCCCCTACACTGCCCGACCACCACTGCACTGCTACAAACCTTGAAACAACACCCCCAGCAGGACCCCCTACACTGCCTGAACACCACTGCACTGCCCTAAACACTGAAAAACAACCCCCAGTAGGACCCCCTACACTGCATGAACATCACTGCACTGCCCTTAACCCTGAAACACCACCCCCAGCACGACAACCCACACTGCTCGACCACAGCTGCGCTGCTCTAAACCCTGAAACACCAGCCCCAGCATGACCCCCACACAGCCCGAACACCACGGCACTGCCATAAACCCTGATACACCAACCCCAGCACGACCCCTCTCATCGCCCGAACACCACTGCAATGTCAGAAACCCTGAAACACCACCCCCTAGCACGACACCCCACACTGCCCGCACACCACTGCACTGCCCTAAACCCTGAAACACCACACCCAGCACGACCCCCACACTGCCCAAACACCACTGCACTGCCCTAAACCCTGAAACACCACCCCTAGCAAGACCCACTACACTGCTCGAACACCACTGCACTGCCCTAAACCCTGAAACACCACCCCCAGCATGACCCCCTACACTGCCCGAACACCACTGCTCTGCCCTAAACCCTGAAACACCACTCCCAGCACTACCCCCTACAGTGCCCAAACACCACTGCTCTGCCCTAAACCCTGAAACTTCACCCCCTGCAAAACCCCCTACACTGTCCGAACACGACTGCACTGCCCTAAACGCTGAAACATCACCCCTGCACTACCCCCTACATTGCCCAAACACCACTGCACTGCCCTAAACTCTGAAACACCACCCCAACACGACCCCCTACACTGCCCGAACACCACTGCTCTGCCCTAAACCCTGAAACACCAGCCGCAGCAGGACCCCCTATACTGCTCGAACACCACTGCACTGCCCTAAACCCTTAAGCACCAGCTCCAGCATGACCCCCTACACTGCACGAACACCACTGCACTACCCTAAACCCTGAAACACCAGCCCCAGCATGACACCCTACACGGCCTGAACATCACTGCACTGCCCTGAACCCTGAAACACCAGCCGCAGCACAACGCCCTACACTGCACGAACACCACTGCCCTGCCCTAAATCCTGAAACACCACCCCCTGCACGACCCAATACACTGCCCGAACACCTCTGCACTGCCCTAAACTCTGAAACACCTCCCCCTGCACAACCCCCTACACTGCCCGAACACCACTGCTCTGCCCTGAACCCTGAAACACTAGCCGCAGCACGACACCCTACACGACCCGAACACCACTGCACTGCCCTAAACCCTGAATCACCAACCTTAGCACGACACTCTACACTGCCCGAACACCACTGCACTGCCCTAAACCCTGAAACACCAGCCACAGAACGACCCCATACACTGCCCGAACACCTCTGCACTGCCCTAAACCCTGAAAAACCAGCCCCAGCATGACCCCCACACAGTCCGAACACCACGGCACTGCCATAAACCCTGATACACCAACCCCAGTACGACCCCTCTCACCGCCCGAACACCACTGCAATGTCAGAAACCCTGAAACACCACCCCCTAGCACGACACCCCACACTGCCCGAACACCACTGCACTGCCCTAAACCCTGAAACACCACACCCAGCACGACCCCCACACTGCCCAAACACCACTGCACTGCCCTAGACCCTGAAACACCACCCCTAGCAAGACCCACTACACTGCCCGAACACCACTGCACTGTCCTAAACCCTGAAACACCACCCCCAGCATGACCCCCTACACTGCCCGAACACCACTGCTCTGCCCTAAACCCTGAAACACCACTCCCAACACGACCCCCTACACTGCCCAAACACCACTGCACTGCCCTGAACTCTGAAACACCACCCCAGCACGACCCCCTACACTGCCCCGAACACCACTGCTCTGCCCTAAACCCTGAAGCACCAGCCATAGCACGACCCCCTATACTGGTCAAATACCACTGCACTGCCCTAAACCCTTAAGCACCAGCTCCAGCATGACCCCCTACACTACACGAACACCACTGCACTACCCTAAACCCTGAAACACCAGCCCCAGCATGACACCCTACACGGCCCGAACACCACTGCACTGCCCTGAACCCTGAAACACCAGCCCCAGCACGACGCCCTACACTGCACGAACACCACTGCCCTGCCCTAAACCCTAAATCACCACCCCCTGCACGACCCAATACACTGCCCGAACACCTCTGCACTGCCCTAAACTCTGAAACACCTCCCCCTGCACAACCCCCTACACTGCCCGAACACCACTGCTCTGCCCTGAACCCTGAAACACTAGACGCAGCACGACAGCCTACACGACCCGAATACCACTGCACAGCCCTAAACCCTGAATCACCAACCCTAGCACGACACTCTACACTGCTCGAACACCACTGCACTGCCCTAAACGCTGAAACACCAGCCCCAGAACGACCCCATACACTGCCCGAACACCTCTGCACTGCCCTAAACCCTGAAACACCAGCCCCAGCATGACCCCCAACACTGCTGAACACCACTGCACTGCCCTAAACCCTGAAACACCACCCCCTGCCTGACACCCTCCACTGCCCGAACTCCACTGCAATGCCCTAAACCCAGAAACACCACCCCATGCACGACCCCCTACACTGCCCGAACACCACTGCACTGCTACAAACCTTGAAACACCACCCCCAGCAGGACCCCCTACACTGCCTGAACACCACTGCACTGCCCTAAACACTGAAAAACAACCACCAGTACGACCCCCTACACTGCACGAACACCACTGCACTGCCCTTAACGCTGAAACACCACCCCCAGCACGACAACTCACACTGCCCGACCACAGCTGCGCTGCCCTAAACCCTGAAACACCAGCCCCAGCATGACCCCCCACACAGCCCGAACACCACGGCACTGCCATAAACCCTGATACACCAACCCCAGCACGACCCCTCTCACTGCCCGAACACCACTGCAATGTCAGAAACCCTGAAACACCACCCCCTAGCACGACACCCCACACTGCCCGAACACCACTGCACTGCCCTAAACCCTGAAACACCAAATCCAGCACAACCCCCACACTGCCCAAACACCACTGCACTGCCCTAAACCCTGAAACACCACCCCCAGCAAGACCCACTACACTGCCCGAACACCACTGCACTGCCCTAAACCCTGAAACACCAACCCCAGCATGACCCCCTACACTGCCCGAACACCACTGCTCTGCCCTAAACCCTGAAACACCACTCCCAGCACAACCCCCTACACTGCCTGAACACCACTGCTCTGCCCTGAACCCTGAAACACTAGCCGCAGCACGACCCCCTACACTGCCCGGACACCACTTCACTGCCCTAAACCCTGAAACACCAGCCCCAGCATGACCCCCTACACTGCCCGAACATCACTGCACATCCCTAAACCCTGAAACACCACCCCCAGCAGGACCCTCTACACTCCCTGAACACCACTGCTCTGCCCTAAACCCTAAAATACCACCCATTGCACATCCCCCTACACTGCCCAAACACCACTGCTCTGCCCTAAACCCTAAAATACCAGCCCCAGCACAACCCCCTACACTGCCCGAACACCACTGCTCTTTCCTAAATCCTGAAACACCAGCCCCAGCATGACCCCTACACTGCCCAAACACCGCTGCTCTGACCTAGACCCTGAAACACCAGCCCCAACACGACCCCTACACTGCCCTAACACCACTGCACTACCCTAAACCCTGAAACACCACCCCCAGCACGACCCCCTACACTGCCCGAACACCACTGCACTGCCCTAAACCCTGAAACACCAGCCCCAGCACAACCCCCTACACTGCCCGAACATCGCTGCACTGCCCTAAACCCTGAAACACCACCCCCAGCAGGACCCCCTACACTGCCCGAACACCACTGCACTGCTACAAACCTTGAAACACCACCCTCAGCAGGACCCCCTACACTGCCCAAACACCACTGCACTGCTCTAAACCCTGAAACACAACCCCCAGCAGGACCCCCTACACTGCACGAACACCACTGCACTGCCCTTAACCCTGAAACACCATCCCCAGCACGACAACCCACACTGTCCGACCACAACTGTGCTGCCCTAAAACCTGAAACACCAGCCCCAGCACGACCCCCTACACTGCCCGAACACCACTGCTCTGCCCTGAACCCTGAAACACTAGCCGCAGCACAACCCCCTACACTGCCCGGACACCACTTCACTGCCCTAAACCCTGAAACACCAGCCCCAGCAAGACCCCCTACACTGCCCGAACACCACTACACTGCCCGAAACCCTGAAACACCCGCCCCAGCACGACCCCCTACACTGCCCGAACAACACTGCACTGCCCTAAACCCTGAAACACCACCCCCAGCAGGACCCCCTACACTGCCCGAACACCACTGCACTGCTACAAACCTTGAAACACCACCCCCAGCAGGACCCCCTACACTGCCTGAACACCACTGCACTACCCTAAACCCTAAAAAACAACCCCTAGCAGCACCCCCTACACTGCACGAACACCACTGCACTGCCCTTAACCCTAAAACACCAACCCCAGCACGACAACCCACACCATCCGACCACAACTGTGCTGCCCTAAAACCTAAAACACCAGCCCCAGCACAACCCCCCACACAGCCCGAACACCACTGCACTGCCATAAACTCTGGAACACCAACCCCAGCACGACCTCTCACACTGCCCGAACACCACTGCAATGTCAGAAACCCTGAAACACCAACCCCTGAACATCCCCCTACACTGCCCGAACACCACTGCACTGCCCTAAACCCTGAAACACCACCCCCTGCATGACCCCCTACACTGCCCGAACACCACTGCACTGCCGTAGACCCTGAAACACCACCCACTGCACGACCGCCCTACACTGCCCGAACTCCACTGCACTGCCCTAAACCCTGAAATACCACTGCCTGCACGGCCCCCTACACTGCCCGAACACCACTGCACTGCCCTAAACCCTGAAACTCCACCCCCTGCACAATTCCCTACACTGCCCGAACACCTCTGCACTGCCCTAAACTCTGAAACACCTCCCCCTGCACAACCCCCTACACTGCCCGAACACCACTGCTCTGCCCTGAACCCTGAAACACTAGACGCAGCACGACACCCTACACGACCCGAACACCACTGCACAGCCCTAAACCCTGAATCACCAACCCTAGCACGACACTCTACACTGCTCGAACACCACTGCACTGCCCTAAACGCTGAAACACCAGCCCCAGAACGACCCCATACACTGCCCGAACAAATCTGCACTGCCCTAAACCCTGAAACACCAGCCCCAGCATGACCCCCAACACTGCTGAACACCACTGCACTGCCCTAAACCCTGAAACACCACCCCCTGCCTGACACCCTCCACTGCCCGAACTCCACTGCAATGCCCTAAACCCTGAAACACCACCCCATGCACGACCCCCTACACTGCCCGAACACCACTGCACTGCTACAAACCTTGAAACACCACCCCCAGCAGGACCCCCTACACTGCCTGAACACCACTGCACTGCCCTAAACACTGAAAAACAACCACCAGTACGACCCCCTACACTGCACGAACACCACTGCACTGCCCTTAACCCTGAAACACCACCCCAGCACGACAACTCACACTGCCCGACCACAGCTGCGCTGCCCTAAACCCTGAAACACCAGCCCCAGCATGACCCCCCACACAGCCCGAACACCACGGCACTGCCATAAACCCTGATACACCAACCCCAGCACGACCCCTCTCACTGCCCGAACACCACTGCAATGTCAGAAACCCTGAAACACCACCCCCTAGCACAACACCCCACACTGCCCGAACACCACTGCACTGCCCTAAACCCTGAAACACCAAATCCAGCACGACCCCCACACTGCCCAAACACCACTGCACTGCCCTAAACCCTGAAACACCACCCCCAGCAAGACCCACTACACTGCCCG
The DNA here is from genome assembly GCF_964204655.1 of Triturus cristatus. NCBI lineage: Eukaryota > Metazoa > Chordata > Amphibia > Caudata > Salamandridae > Triturus > Triturus cristatus. The sequence continues at coordinate 921,516,635 of NC_140594.1, forward strand.
AACACCACTGCACTGCCCTAAACCCTGAAACACCAACCCCAGCATGACCCCCTACACTGCCCGAACACCACTGCTCTGCCCTAAATCCTGAAACACCACTCCCAGCACAACCCCCTACACTGCCTGAACACCACTGCTCTGCCCTGAACCCTGAAACACTAGCCGCAGCACGACCCCCTACACTGCCCGGACACCACTTCACTGCCCTAAACCCTGAAACACCATTCCCAGCAGGACCCCCTACACTGCCCGAACAACACTGCACTGCCCTAAACCCCGAAACACCAGCCCCAGCATGACCCCCTACACTGCCCGAACATCACTGCACATCCCTAAACCCTGAAACACCACCCCCAGCAGGACCCTCTACACTCCCTGCACACCACTGCTCTGCCCTAAACCCTAAAATACCACCCATTGCACATCCCCCTACACTGCCCAAACACCACTGCTCTGCCCTAAATCCTGAAACACCAGCCCCAGCATGACCCCTACACTGCCCTAACACCACTGCACTACCCTAAACCCTGAAACACCACCCCCAGCACGACCCCCTACACTGCCCGAACACCACTGCACTGCCCTAAACCCTGAAACACCAGCCCCAGCACAACCCCCTACACTGCCCGAACATCGCTGCACTGCCCTAAACCCTGAAACACCACCCCCAGCAGGACCCCCTACACTGCCCGAACACGACTGCACTGCTACAAACCTTGAAACACCACCCTCAGCAGGACCCCCTACACTGCCCAAACACCACTGCACTGCTCTAAACCCTGAAACACAACCCCCAGCAGGACCCCCTACACTGCACGAACACCACTGCACTGCCCTTAACCCTGAAACACCATCCCCAGCACGACAACCCACACTGTCCGACCACAACTGTGCTGCCCTAAAACCTGAAACACCAGCCCCAGCACGACCCCCTACACTGCCCGAACACCACTGCTCTGCCCTGAACCCTGAAACACTAGCCGCAGCACAACCCCCTACACTGCCCGGACACCACTTCACTGCCCTAAACCCTGAAACACCAGCCCCAGCAAGACCCCCTACACTGCCCGAACACCACTACACTGCCCGAAACCCTGAAACACCCGCCCCAGCACGACCCCCTACACTGCCCGAACATCACTGCACTGCCCTAAACCCTGAAACACCACCCCCAGCAGGACCCCCTACACTGCCCGAACACCACTGCACTGCTACAAACCTTGAAACACCACCCCCAGCAGGACCCCCTACACTGCCTGAACACCACTGCACTACCCTAAACCCTAAAAAACAACCCCCAGCAGCACCCCCTACACTGCACGAACACCACTGCACTGCCCTTAACCCTAAAACACCAACCCCAGTACGACAACCCACACCGTCCGACCACAACTGTGCTGCCCTAAAACCTAAAACACCAGCCCCAGCACAACCCCCCACACAGCCCGAACACCACTGCACTGCCATAAACTCTGGAACACCAACCCCAGCACGACCTCTCACACTGCCCGAACACCACTGCAATGTCAGAAACCCTGAAACACCAACCCCTGCACATCCCCCTACACTGCCCGAACACCACTGCACTGCCCTAAACCCTGAAACACCACCCCCTGCATGACCCCCTACACTGCCCGAACACCACTGCACTGCCGTAGACCCTGAAACACCACCCCCTGCACGACCGCCCTACACTGCCCGAACTCCACTGCACTGCCCTAAACCCTGAAATACCACTGCCTGCACGACCCCCTACACTGCCCGAACACCACTGCACTGCCCTAAACCCTGAAACTCCACCCCCTGCACAATTCCCTACACTGCCCGAACACGACTGCACTGCCCTAAACCCTGAAACACCACCCCTGCACAACACCCTACACTGCCCATACACCACTGCACTGCCCTAATCCCTGAAACACCACCCCCAGCATGACCCCCTACACTGAACAAACACCACTGCTCTGCCCTAAACCCTGAAACACCAGCCCCAGCACGGCCCCCTACAATGCTCGAACACCACTGCACTGCCCTAAACCCTTAAGCACCAGCTCCAGCACAACCTGCTACACTGCACGAACACCACTGCACTGCCCTAAACCCTGAAACACCACCCCTGCCTGACCCCCTACACTGTCCAAACTCCACTGCACTGCCCTAAACCCTGAACCACCACCCCCTGCACGACCCCCTACACTGCCCGAACACCACTGCACTGCCCTAAACCCTGAAACACCACCCCCTTCATGACCCCCTACACTGCCAGAACACCACTTCACTGCCATAAACCCTGAAACACCACCCCCTGTACAACCCCCTACACTGCCCGAACACAACTGCACTGCCCTAAACCCTGAAAAACCACTGCCTGCATGACCCCCTACACTGCTCGTACACCACTGCACTGCCCTAAACCCTGAAACACCACACCCAGCAGGACCCCCTACACTGCCTGAACACCACTGCACTGCTAAAACCTTGAAACACCACCCCCAGCAGGACCCCCTACACTGCCCGAACACCACTGTACTACCCTAAACCCTGAAACACAACCCCCAGCAGGACCCCCTACACTGCACGAACACTACTGCACTGCCCTTAACCCTGAAACACCACCCCCAGCACGACAACCCACACTGCCCGACCACAACTGCACTGCCCTAAACCCAGAAACACCAGCCCTAGCACGACCCCCCACACAGCCCGAACACCACTGCACTGCCATAAACCCTGAAACACCAACCCCAGCACGACCCCTCACACCACCCGAACACCATTGCACTGCCCTAAACCCTGAAACACCACCCCAGGCAAGACCCCCTACACTGCCCGAACACCACTGCACTGCCATAAACCCTGGAACACCAACCCCAGCACGACCTCTCACACTGCCCGAACACCACTGCAATGTCAGAAACCCTGAAACACCACCCCCTGCACAACCCCCTACACTGCCCGAACACCACTGCACTGCCCTAAACCCTAAAACACCACCGCCTGCATGACCCCCTACACATCCCGAACACCACTGCACTGCCCTAAACCCTGAAACACCACTCCCAGCACGACCCTCTACACTGCCTGAACACCACTGCTCTGCCCTAAACCCTAAAATACCACCCCTTGCACATCCCCCTACACTGCTCAAACATGACTGCTCTGCCCTAAACCGTAAAATACCAGCCCCAGCACAACCCCCTACACTGCCGGAACACCACTGCTCTTTCCTAAATCCTGAAACACAAGCCCCAGCATGACCCCTACACTGCCCAAACACCGCTGCTCTGACCTAGACCCTGAAACACCAGCCCCAGCACGACCCCTACACTGCCCTAACACCACTGCACTAACCTAAACCCTGAAACACCACCCCCAGCATGACCCCTACACTGCCCAAACACCGCTGCTGTGACCTAGACCCTGAAACACCAGCCCCAGCACGACCCCTACACATCCCGAACACCCCTGCACTGCCCTAAACCCTGAAACACCACTCCCAGCACGACCCTCTACACTGCCTGAACACCACTGCTCTGCCCTAAACCCTAAAATACCACCCCTTGCACATCCCCCTACACTGCCCAAACACCACTGCTCTGCCCTAAACCCTAAAATACAAGCCCCAGCACAACCCCCTACACTGCCCGAACACCACTGCTCTTTCCTAAATCCTGAAACACCAGCCCCAGCATGACCCCTACACTGCCCATACACCGCTGCTCTGACCTAGACCCTGAAACACCAGCCCCAGCACGACCCCTACACTGCCCTAACACCACTGCACTACCCTAAACCCTGAAACACCAACCCCAGCACGACCCCCTACCCTGCCCGAACACCACTGCACTGCCCTAAACCCTGAAACACCAGCCCCAGCACGACCCCCTACACTGCCAGAACATCCCTGCACTGCCCTAAACCCTGAAACAGCACCCCGAGCAGGACCCCCTACACTGCCCGAACACCATTGCACTGCTACAAACCTTGAAACACAACCCCCAGCAGGACCCCCTACACTGCACAAACACCACTGCACTGCCCTTAACCCTGAAACATCACCCCCAGCACGACAACCCACACTGTCCGACCACAACTGTGCTGCCCTAAAACCTGAAACACCAGCCCCAGCACAACCCCCCACACAGCCCGAACACCATTGCACTGCCATAAACTCTGGAACACCAACCCCAGCACGACCTCTCACACTGGCCGAACACCGCTGCAATGTCAGAAACCCGGAAACACCACCCCCTGCACATCCCCCTACACTGCCCGAACACCACTGCACTGCCCTAAACCCTGAAACACCAGCCCCAGCACGACCCCCTACACTGCCAGAACATCACTGCACTGCCCTAAACCCTGAAACACCACCCCCAGCAGGTCCCCCTACACTGCCCGAACACCACTGCACTGCTACAAACCTTGAAACACAACCCCCAGCAGGACCCCCTACACTGCACAAACACCACTGCACTGCCCTTAACCCTGAAACACCACCCCCAGCACGACAACCCACACTGTCCGACCACAACTTTGCTGCCCTAAAACCTGAAACACCAGCCCCAGCACAACCCCCCACACAGCCCGAACACCCCTGCTCTGCCATAAACTCTGGAACACCAACCCCAGCACGACCTCTCACACTGCCCGAACACCACTGCAATGTCAGAAACTCTGAAACACCACCCCCTGCACATCCCCCTACACTGCCCGAACACCACTGCACTGCCCTAAACCCTGAAACACCACCCCCTGCATGACCCCCTACACTGCCCGAACACCACTGCACTGCCGTAAACCCTGAAACACCACCCCCTGCACGACCGCCCTACACTGCCCGAACTCCACTGCACTGCCCTAAACCCTGAAATACCACTGCCTGCACGACCCCCTACACTGCCCGAACACCACTGCACTGCCCTAAACCCTGATACTCCACCCCCTGCACAACCCCCTACACTGCCCGAACACGATTGCACTGCCCTAAACCCTGAAACACCACCCCTGCACAACCCCCTACACTGCCCAAACACCACTGCACTGCCCTAAACCCTGAAACACCAGCCCCAGCATGACCCCCTACACTGCCCAAACACCACTGCTCTGCCCCAAACCATGAAACACCAGCCCCAGCACGACCCCCTACAATGCTCGAACACCACTGTACTGCCCTAAACACTTAAGCACCAGCTCCAGCACGACCTGCTACACTGCACGAACACCACTGCACTGCCCTAAACCCAGAAACACCACCCCTGCCGGACCCCCTACACTGCCCAAACTCCACTGCACTGCCCTAAACACTGAACCACCACCCCCTGCACGACCCCCTACACTGCCCGAACACCACTGCACTGCCCTAAACCCTGAAACACCACCCTCTTCACGACCCCCTACACTGCCCGAACACCACTGCACTGCCGTAAACCCTGAAACACGACCCTCTGCACGACCCCCTACACTGCCCGCACACCACTGCACTGCCCTAAACCCTGAAATACCACTGCCTGCATGACCCCCTACACTGCCCGTACACCGAACACCACTTCACTGCCCTAAACCCTGAAACACCAGCCCCAGCAAGACCCCCTACACTGCCCGAACACCACTGCACTGCCCTAAACCCTGAAACACCAGCCCCAGCACGACCCCCTACACTGCCCGAACATCACTGCACTGCCCTAAACCCTGAAACACCACCCCCAGCAGGACCCCCTACACTGCCCAAACACCACTGCACTGCTACAAACCTTGAAACACCACCCCCAGCAGGACCCCCTACACTGCCCAAAAACCACTGCACTACCCTAAACCCTGAAACAAAACCCCCAGCAGGACCCCCTACACTTCACTAACACTACTGCACTGCCCTTAACCCTGAAACACCACCCCCCACAAAGCCCGAACACAACTGCACTGCCATAAACCCTGAAACACCAACCCCAGCACGACCCCTAACACCGCCCGAACACCACTGCACTGCCCTAAACCCTGAAACACCACCCCAAGCAAGACCCCCTACAATGCCCGAACACCACTGCCCTAAACCCTGAAACACCATCCCAGCAAGACCCTTACACTGCCCGAACACCACTGCACTGCCCTAAACCCTGAAACACCACCCCCAGCAAGACACCTAACACTGCCCGAACACCACTGCACTGCCCTAAACCCTGAAATACCACTCCCTGCTCAAACCCCCTACACTTCCCGAACAACACTGCACTCCCCTAAACCCTAAAACACCAATCCCAGCACGACCCCCTACACGGACTGAACACCCCTGCTCGGCCCTAAACCCTAAAATACCACCCCTTGCACATTCCCCTACACTGCCCAAACACCACTGCTCTGCCCTAATCTTTGATACACCACATCCAGCACAACGCCCTACACTGCCCGAACACCACTGCATTGCCCTAAACCCTGAAACACCATCCCCAGCATGACATCCTACACTGACCGTACACTACTGCACTGCCCTAAGCCCTGAAACACCAGCCCCAGCACGACACCCTACACGACCCGAACACCACTGCACTGCCCTAAACACTGAATCACCAGAACTAGCACGACACTCTACACTGCCTGAACACCACTGCACTGCCCTAAACCCTGAAACACCAGCCCCAGCACGACCCCATACACTGCCCAAACATCTCTGCACTGCCCTAAACCCTGAAACACCAGCCCCAGCACGACCCCATACACTGCCCAAACATCTCTGCACTGCCCTAAACCCTTAAACACCAGCCCCAGCACGACCCCCAACACTGCCCAAACTCCACTGCACTGCCCTAAACCCTGAAACACCACCCTCTTCACGACCCCCTACACTGGCCGAACACCACTGCACTGCCGTAAACCCTGAAACACCACCCCCTGCACGACCACCTACACTGCCCGAACACCACTGCACTGCCCTAAACCCTGAAATACCACTGCCTGCATGACCCCCTACACTGCCCGTACACCACTGCACTGCCCTAAGCCCTGAAACACCAGCCCCAGCACGACACCCTACACGACCCGAACACCACTGCACTGCCATAAACACTGAATCACAAGAACTAGCACGACACTACACTGCCTGAACACCACTGCACTGCCTTAAACCCTGAAACACCAGCCCCAGCACGACCCCATACACTGCCCAAACATCTCTGCACTGCCCTAAACCCTGAAACACCACCCCCAGCAAGACCACTAACACTGCCAGAACACCACTGCACTGCCCTAAACCCTGAAATACCACCCCCTGCACAAACCCCCTACACTTCCTGAACACCACTGCACTGCCCTAAACCCTGAAACACCACTCCCAGCACGACCCCCTACACTGACTGAACACCACTGCTCTGCCCTAAACCCTAAAATACCACCACTTACACATCGCCCTACACTGCCCAAACACCACTGCTCTGCCCTAAATCCTGAAACACCAGCCCCAGCATGACCCCTACACTGCCCGAACACCTCTGCTGTGACCTAAACCCTGAAACACCAGCCCCAGCACCACCCCTACATTGCCCTAACACCACTGCTCTGCCCTAATCTTTGAAACACCACATCCAGCACAACGCCCTACACTGCCCGAACACCACTGCATTGCCCTAAACTCTGAAACACCATCCCCAGCACGACACCCTACAATGTCCGTACATCACTGCACTGCCCTAAGCCCTGAAACACCAGCCCCAGCACGACACCCTACACGACCCGAACACCACTGCACTGCCCTAAACCCTGAATCACCAGCACTAGCACGACACTCTACACCGCCTGAACAACACTGCACTGCCCTAAACCCTGAAACACCACCCCTGCCTGACCCCCTACACTGTCCAAACTCCACTGCACTGCCCTAAACCCTGAACCACCACCCCCCTGCACGACCCCCTACACTGCCCGAACACCACTGCACTGCCCTAAACCCTGAAACACCACCCCTTCATGACCCCCTACACTGCCAGAACACCACTTCACTGCCATAAACCCTGAAACACCACCCCCTGTACAACCCCCTACACTGCCCGAACACAACTGCACTGCCCTAAACCCTGAAAAACCACTGCCTGCATGACCCCCTACACTGCCCGTACACCACTGCCCTGCCCTAAACCCTGAAACACCACCCCCAGCAGGACCCGCTACACTGCCTGAACACCACTGCACTGCTAAAACCTTGAAACACCACCCCCAGCAAGACCCCCTACACTGCCCGAACACCACTGTACTACCCTAAACCCTGAAACACAACCCCCAGCAGGACCCCCTACACTGCCCAAACACCACTGCACTGCCCTAAACCCTGAAACACCACCCCTGCCTGACCCCCTACACTGTCCAAACTCCACTGCACTGCCCTAAACCCTGAACCACCACCCCCTGCACAACCCCCTACACTGCCCGAACACCACTGCACTGCCCTAAACCCTGAAACACCACCCCCTTCATGACCCCCTACACTGCCAGAACACCACTTCACTGCCATAAACCCTGAAACACCACCCCCTGTACAACCCCCTACACTGCCCGAACACAACTGCACTGCCCTAAACCCTGAAAAACCACTGCCTGCATGACCCCCTACACTGCCCGTACACCACTGCACTGCCCTAAACCCTGAAACACCACCCCCAGCAGGACCCCCTACACTGCCTGAACACCACTGCACTGCTAAAACCTTGAAACACCACCCCCAGCAGGACCCCCTACACTGCCCGAACACCACTGTACTACACTAAACCCTGAAACACAACCCCCAGCAGGACCCCCTACACTGCACGAACACTACTGCACTGCCCTTAACCCTGAAACACCACCCCCAGCATGACAACCCACACTGCCCGACCACAACTGCACTGCCCTAAACCCTGAAACACCAGCCCTAGCACGACCCCCCACACAGCCCGAACACCACTGCACTGCCATAAACCCTGAAATACCAACCCCAGCACGACCCCTCACACCACCCGAACACCATTGCACTGCCCTAAACCCTGAAACACCACCCCAGGCAAGACCCCCTACACTGCCCGAACACCACTGCACTGCCATAAACCCTGGAACACCAACCCCAGCACGACCTCTCACACTGCCCGAACACCACTGCAATGTCAGAAACCCTGAAACACCACCCCCTGCACAACCCCCTACACTGCCCGAACACCACTGCACTGCCCTAAACCCTGAAACACCACCGCCTGCATGACCCCCTACACATCCCGAACACCACTGCACTGCCCTAAACCCTGAAACACCACTCCCAGCACGACCCTCTACACTGCCTGAACACCACTGCTCTGCCCTAAACCCTAAAATACCACCCCTTGCACATCCCCCTACACTGCTCAAACACGACTGCTCTGCCCTAAACCTTAAAATACCAGCCCCAGCACAACCTCCTACACTGCCCGAACACCACTGCTCTTTCCTAAATCCTGAAACACAAGCCCCAGCATGACCCCTACACTGCCCAAACACCGCTGCTCTGACCTAGACCCTGAAACACCAGCCCCAGCACGACCCCTACACTGCCCTAACACCACTGCACTACCCTAAACCCTGAAACACCAACCCCAGCACGACCCCCTACCCTGCCCGAACACCACTGCACTGCCCTAAACCCTGAAACACCAGCCCCAGCACGACCCCCTACACTGCCAGAACATCCCTGCACTGCCCTAAACCCTGAAACAGCACCCCGAGCAGGACCCCCTACACTGCCCGAACACCACTGCACTGCTACAAACCTTGAAACACAACCCCCAGCAGGACCCCCTACACTGCACAAACACCACTGCACTGCCCTTAACCCTGAAACACCACCCCCAGCACGACAACCCACACTGTCTGACCACAACTGTGCTGCCCTAAAACCTGAAACACCAGCCCCAGCACAACCCCCCACACAGCCCGAACACCATTGCACTGCCATAAACTCTGGAACACCAACCCCAGCACGACCTCTCACACTGGCCGAACACCGCTGCAATGTCAGAAACCCTGAAACACCACCCCCTGCACATCCCCCTACACTGCCCGAACACCACTGCACTGCCCTAAACCCTGAAACACCACCCCCTGCATGACCCCCTACACTGCCCGAACACCACTGCACTGCCCTAAACCCTGAAACACCAGCCCCAGCACGACCCCCTACACTGCCAGAACATCACTGCACTGCCCTAAACCCTGAAACACCACCCCCAGCAGGTCCCCCTACACTGCCCGAACACCACTGCACTGCTACAAACCTTGAAACACAACCCCCAGCAGGACCCCCTACACTGCACGAACACCACTGCACTGCCCTTAACCCTGAAACACCACCCCCAGCACGACAACCCACACTGTCCGACCACAACTTTGCTGCCCTAAAACCTGAAACACCAGCCCCAGCACAACCCCCCACACAGCCCGAACACCACTGCTCTGCCATAAACTCTGGAACACCAACCCCAGCACGACCTCTCACACTGCCCGAACACCACTGCAATGTCAGAAACTCTGAAACACCACCCCCCTGCACATCCCCCTACACTGCCCGAACACCACTGCACTGCCCTAAACCCTGAAACACCACCCCCTGCATGACCCCCTACACTGCCCGAACACCACTGCACTGCCGTAAACCCTGAAACACCACCCCCTGCACGACCGCCCTACACTGCCCGAACTCCACTGCACTGCCTTAAACCCTGAAATACCACTGCCTGCACGACCCCCTACACTGCCCGAACACCACTGCACTGCCCTAAACCCTGATACTCCACCCCCTGCACAAACCCCTACACTGCCCGAACATGATTGCACTGCCCTAAACCCTGAAACACCACCCCTGCACAACCCCCTACACTGCCCAAACACCACTGCACTGCCCTAAACCCTGAAACACCAGCCCCAGCATGACCCCCTACACTGCCCAAACACCACTGCTCTGCCCCAAACCCTGAAACACCAGCCCCAGCACGACCCCCTACAATGCTCGAACACCACTGTACTGCCCTAAACCCTTAAGCACCAGCTCCAGCACGACCTGCTACACTGCACGAACACCACTGCACTGCCCTAAACCCAGAAACACCACCCCTGCCGGACCCCCTACACTGCCCAAACTCCACTGCACTGCCCTAAACACTGAACCACCACCCCCTGCACGACCCCCTACACTGCCCGAACACCACTGCACTGCCCTCAACCCTGAAACACCACCCTCTTCACGACCCCCTACACTGCCCGAACACCACTGCACTGCCGTAAACCCTGAAACACGACCCTCTGCACGACCCCCTACACTGCCCGAACACCACTGCACTGCCCTAAACCCTGAAATACCACTGCCTGCATGACCCCCTACACTGCCCGTACACCGAACACCACTTCACTGCCCTAAACCCTGAAACACCAGCCCCAGCAAGACCCCCTACACTGCCCGAACACCACTGCACTGCCCTAAACCCTGAAACACAAGCCCCAGCACGACCCCCTACACTGCCCGAACATCACTGCACTGCCCTAATCCCTGAAACACCACCCCCAGCAGGACCCCCTACACTGCCCAAACACCACTGCACTGCTACAAACCTTGAAACACCACCCCCAACAGGACCCCCTACACTGCTCGAAAACCACTGCACTACCCTAAACCCTGAAACAAAACCCCCAGCAGGACCCCCTACACTTCACGAACACTACTGCACTGCCCTTAACCCTGAAACACCACCCCCAGCACGACCCCCCACAAAGCCCGAACACCACTGCACTGCCATAAACCCTGAAACACCAACCCCAGCACGACCCCTAACACCGCCCGAACACCACTGCACTGCCCTAAACCCTGAAACACCACCCCAAGCAAGACCCCCTACAATGCCCGAACACCACTGCCCTAAACCCTGAAACACCATCCCAGCAAGACCCTTACACTTCCCGAACACCACTGCACTGCCCTAAACCCTGAAACACCACCCCCAGCAAGACACCTAACACTGCCCGAACACCACTGCACTGCCCTAAACCCTGAAATACCACTCCCTGCACAAACCCCCTACACTTCCCGAACAACACTGCACTCCCCTAAACCCTAAAACACCAATCCCAGCACGACCCCCTACACAGACTGAACACTCCTGCTCGGCCCTAAACCCTAAAATACCACCCCTTGCACATCCCCCTACACTGCCCAAACACCACTGCTCTGCCCTAATCTTTGATACACCACATCCAGCACAACGCCCTACACTGCCCGAACACCACTGCATTGCCCTAAACCCTGAAACACCATCCCCAGCATGACACCCTACACTGACCGTACACCACTGCACTGCCCTAAGCCCTGAAACACCAGCCCCAGCACAACACCCTACACGACCCGAACACCACTGCACTGCCCTAAACACTGAATCACCAGAACTAGCACGACACTCTACACTGCCTGAACACCACTGCACTGCCCTAAACCCTGAAACACCAGCCCCAGCACGACCCCATACACTGCCCAAACATCTCTGCACTGCCCTAAACCCTGAAACACCAGCCCCAGCACGATCCCATACACTGCCCAAACATCTCTGCACTGCCCTAAACCCTGAAACACCAGCCCCAGCACGACCCCCAACACTGCCCAAACTCCACTGCACTGCCCTAAACCCTGAAACACCACCCTCTTCACGACCCCCTACACTGGCCGAACACCACTGCACTGCCGTAAACCCTGAAACACCACCCCCTGCACGACCACCTACACTGCCCGAACACCAATGCACTGCCCTAAACCCTGAAATACCACTGCCTGCATGACCCCCTACACTGCCCGTACACCACTGCACTGCCCTAAGCCCTGAAACACCAGCCCCAGCACGACACCCTACACGACCCGAACACCACTGCACTGCCCTAAACACTGAATCACCAGAACTAGCACGACACTCTACACTGCCTGAACACCACTGCACTGCCTTAAACCCTGAAACACCAGCCCCAGCACGACCCCATACACTGCCCAAACATCTCTGCACTGCCCTAAACCCTGAAACACCAGCCCCAGCACGACCCCATACACTGCCCAAACATCTCTGCACTGCCCTAAACCCTGAAACACCAGCCCCAGCACGACCCCCAACACTGCCCAAACTCCACTGCACTGCCCTAAACCCTGAAGCACCACCCCCTGCACGACCCCCTACACTGCCCGAACACCACTGCACTGCCCTAAAACCTGAAACAGCATCCCCTGCACAACCCCCTACACTGCCCGAACACCACTGCACTGCCCTAAACCCTGAAACACCACCCTCTGCACGACCCCCTACACTGCCCGAACACCACTGCACTGCCCTAAACCTTGAAATACCACTGCCTGCATGACCGCCTACACTGCCCGTACACCACTGCACTGCCCTAAACCCTGAAACACCACCCCCAGCAGGACCCCCTACACTGCCCAAACACCACTGCACTGCTACAAACCTTGAATCACCACCCCCAGCTGGACCCCCTACACTGCCCGAACACCACTGCCCTACCCTAAACCCTGAAACACAACTCCCAGCAGGACCCCCTACACTGCACGAACACCACTGCACTGCCCTTAACCCTGAAACACAACCCCCAGCACGACAACCCACACTGCTCGACCACAACTGCACTGCCCTAAACCCTGAAACACCTGCCCCAGCACGATTCCCCAGACAGCCCGAACACCACTGCACTGCCATAATCCCTGAAACACCAACCCCAGCACGACCCCTCACACCGCCCGAACACCACTGCACTGCCCTAAACCCTGAAACACCACCCCAAGCAAGACCCCCTACAATGGCCGAACACCACTGCCCTAAACCCTGAAACACCAATCCAGCAAGACCCCTACACTGCCCGAACACCACTGCACTGCCCTAAACCCTGAAACACCACCCCTGCCTGACCCCCTTCACTGCTCAAACTCCACAGCACTGCCCTAAACCCTGAAACACCACCCCCTGCATGACCCCCTACACTGCCCGAACACCACTGCACTGCCCTAAACCCTGAAACAGCATCCCCTGCACAACCCCTACACTGCCCGAACACCACTGCACTGCCCTAAACCCTGAAACACCACCCCCTTCATGACCCCCTACACTGCCCGAACACCACTGCACTGCCGTAAACCCTGAAACACCACCCCCTTCACGACCCCCTACACTGCCCGAACACCACTGCACTGCCCTAAACCCTGAAATACCACTGCCTGCATGACCCCCTACACTGCCCGTACACCACTGCACTGCCCTAAACCCTGAAACACCACTCCCAGCACGACCCCCTACACTGACTGAACACCACTGCTCTGCCCTAAACCCTAAAATACCACCCCTTGCACATCCCCCTACACTGCCCAAACACCACTGCTCTGCCCTAAATCCTGAAACACCAGCCCCAGCATGACCCCTACACTGCCCGAACACCGCTGCTGTGACCTAGACACTGAAACACCAGCCCCAGCACTACCCCTACACTGCCCTAACACCACTGCTCTGCCCTAATCCTTGAAACACCACATCCAGCACAACGCCATACACTGCCCGAACACCACTGCATTGCCCTAAACCCTGAAACACCAGCCCCAGCACAACCCCATACACTGCCGAAACATCTCTGCACTGCCCTAAACCCTGAAACACCAGCCCCAGCACGACCCCCTACACTGCCTGAACACCACTGCACTGCCCTAAACCCTGAAATACCACTGCCTGCATGACCCCCCACACAGCCCGAACACCACTGCACTGCCATAAACCCTGAAACACCAACACCAGCATGACCCCTCACACCGCCCGAAAACCACTGCACTGCCCTAAACCCTGAAACACCACCCCAAGCAAGACCCCCTACAATGCCCGAACACCACTGCCCTAAACCCTGAAACACCATCCCAGCAAGACCCCTACACTGCCTGAACACCACTGCACTGCCCTAAACCCTGAAACACCAGCCCCAGCACGACCCCATACACTGCCGAAACATCTCTGCACTGCCCTAAACCCTGAAACACCAGCCCCAGCACGACCCCCAACACTGCCCGAACACCACTTCACTGCCCTAAACCCTGAAACACCACCCCCTGCACGACCCCCTACACTGCCCGAACACCACTGCACTGCCCTAAACCCTGAAATACCACTGCCTGCATGACCCCCCACACAGCCCGAACACCACTGCACTGCCATAAACCCTGAAACACCAACCCCAGCATGACCCCTCACACTGCCCGAAAACCACTGCACTGCCCTAAACCCTGAAACACCACCCCAAGCAAGACCCCCTACAATGCCCGAACACCACTGCCCTAAACCCTGAAACACCATCCCAGCAAGACCCCTACACTGCCTGAACACCACTGCACTGCCCTAAACCCTGAAATACCACCCCCAGCAAGACCACTAACACTGCCCGAACACCACTGCACTGCCCTAAACCCTGAAATACCACCCCCTGCACAAACCCCCTACACTTCCTGAACACCACTGCACTGCCCTAAACCCTGAAACACCACTCCCAGCACGACCCCCTACACTGACTGAACACCACTGCTCTGCCCTAAACCCTAAAATACCACCACTTGCACATCGCCCTACACTGCCCAAACACCACTGCTCTGCCCTAAATCCTGAAACACCAGCCCCAGCATGACCCCTACACTGCCCGAACACCTCTGCTGTGACCTAAACCCTGAAACACCAGCCCCAGCACCACCCCTACATTGCCCTAACACCACTGCTCTGCCCTAATCTTTGAAACACCACATCCAGCACAACGCCCTACACTGCCCGAACACCACTGCATTGCCCTAAACTCTGAAACACAATCCCCAGCACGACACCCTACACTGTCCGTACACCACTGCACTGCCCTAAGCCCTGAAACACCAGCCCCAGCACGACACCCTACACGACCCGAACACCACTGCACTGCCCTAAACCCTGAATCACCAGCACTAGCACGACACTCTACACCGCCTGAACAACACTGCACTGCCCTAAACCCTGAAACACCAGCCCCAGCATGACCCCTACACTGCCCAAACACCGCTGCTGTGACCTAGACACTGAAACACCAGCCCCAGCACTACCCCTACACTGCCCTAACACCACTGCTGTGCCCTAATCTTTGAAACACCACATCCAGCACAACGCCATACACTGCCCGAACACCACTGCATTGCCCTAAACCCTGAAACACCAGCCCCAGCACGACCCCATACACTGCCGAAACATCTCTGCACTGCCCTAAACCCTGAAACACCAGCCCCAGCAAGACCCCCTACACTGCCCGAACACCACTGCACTGCCCTAAACCCTGAAATACCACTGCCTGCATGACCCCCCACACAGCCCGAACACCACTGCACTGTCATAAACCCTGAAACACCAACACCAGCATGACCCCTCACACCGCCCGAAAACCACTGCACTGCCCTAAACCCTGAAACACCACCCCAAGCAAGACCCCCTACAATGCCCGAACACCACTGCCCTAAACCCTGAAACACCATCCCAGCAAGATCCCTACACTGCCTGAACACCACTGCACTGCCTTAAACCCTGAAATACCAGCCCCAGCACGACCCCATACACTGCCGAAACATCTCTTCACTGCCCTAAACCCTGAAACACCAGCCCCAGCACGACCCCCAACACTGCCCGAACACCACTGCACTGCCCTAAACCCTGAAACACCACCCCCTGCACGACCCCCTACACTGCCCGAACACCACTGCACTGCCCTAAACCCTGAAATACCACTGCCTGCATGACCCCCCACACAGCCCGAACACCACTGCACTGCCATAAACCCTGAAACACCAACCCCAGCATGACCCCTCACACAGCCCGAAAACCACTGCACTGCCCTAAACCCTGAAACACCACCCCAAGCAAGACCCCCTACAATGTCCGAACACCACTGCCCTAAACCCTGAAACACCATCCCAGCAAGTCCCCTACACTGCCTGAACACCACTGCACTGCCCTAAACCCTGAAACACCACCCCCAGCAAGACCACTAACACTGCCCGAACACCACTGCACTGCCCTAAACCCTGAAATACCACCCCCTGCACAAACCCCCTACACTTCCTGAACACCACTGCACTGCCCTAAACCCTGAAACACCACTCCCAGCACGACCCCCTACACTGACTGAACACCACTGCTCTGCCCTAAACCCTAAAATACCACCACTTGCACATCGCCCTACACTGCCCAAACACCACTGCTCTGCCCTAAATCCTGAAACACCAGCCCCAGCATGACCCCTACACTGCCCGAACACCTCTGCTGTGACCTAAACCCTGAAACACCAGCACCAGCACCACCCCTACATTGCCCTAACACCACTGCTCTGCCCTAATCTTTGAAACACCACATCCAGCACAACGCCCTACACTGCTCGAACACCACTGCATTGCCCTAAACTCTGAAACACCATCCCCAGCACGACACCCTACACTGTCCGTACACCACTGCACTGCCCTAAGCCCTGAAACACCAGCCCCAGCACGACACCCTACACGACCCGAACACCACTGCACTGCCCTAAACCCTGAATCACCAGCACTAGCACGACACTCTACACCGCCTGAACAACACTGCACTGCCCTAAACCCTGAAACACCAGCCCCAGCACGATCCCATACACTGCCCAAACATCTCTGCACTGCCCTAAACCCTGAAACACCAGACCCAGCACACCCCCAACACTGCCCGAACACCACTGCACTGTCCTAAACCCTGAAACACCACCCTTGCCTGACCCCCTACACTGCCCAAACTCCACTGCACTGCCCTAAACCCTGAAACACCACCCCCTGCACAATCCCCTACACTGCCCGAACACCACTGCACTGCACTAAACCCTGAAACACCACCCCCTTCACGACCCCCTACACTGCCCGAACACAACTGCACTGCCCTAAACCCTGAAACAGCATCCCCTGCACAACCCCCTACATTGCCCTAACACCACTGCACTGCCCTAAACCTGAAACAACACCCACTTCACGACCCCCTACACTGCCCGAACACCACTGCACTGCCGTAAACCCTGAGACACCACCCCCTGCATGACCCCCTACACTGCCCGAACACCACTGCACTGCCCTACACCCTGAAATACCACTGCCTGCATGACCCCCTACACTGCCCATACACCACTGCATTGCCCTAAACCCTGAAACACCACCCCTAGCACGACCCCCTACACTGCCCGAACACCACTGCTCTGCCCTCAACCCTTAAGCACCAGCTCCAGCACGGCCCCCTACACTGCACGAACACCACTGCACTGCCCTAAACCCTGAAACACCAGCCCCAGAACGATACCCTATACGGCCCAAACACCACTGCACTGCCCTAAACCCTGAAACACCACCCCCTGCACGACCCAATACTCTGCCAGAAC
The DNA here is from genome assembly GCF_964204655.1 of Triturus cristatus. Lineage (NCBI taxonomy): Eukaryota > Metazoa > Chordata > Amphibia > Caudata > Salamandridae > Triturus > Triturus cristatus. The sequence continues at coordinate 921,535,085 of NC_140594.1, forward strand.
ACCACTGCACTGCCCTAAACCCTGAAACACCACCCCCTGCACAATCCCCTACACTGCCCGAACACCACTGCACTGCACTAAACCCTGAAACACCACCCCCTTCACGACCCCCTACACTACCCGAACACCACTGCACTGCTCTAAACCCTGAAACAGCATCCCCTGCACAACCCCCTACATTGCCCTAACACCACTGCACTGCCCTAAACCCTGAAACACCACCCCCTTCACGGCCCCCTACACTGCCCGAACACCACTGCACTGCCGTAAACCCTGAAACACCACCCCCTGCATGACCCCCTACACTGCCCGAACACCCCTGCACTGCCCTACACCCTGAAATACCACTGCCTGCATGACCCCCTACACTGCCCATACACCACTGCATTGCCCTAAACCCTGAAACACCACCCCTAGCACGACCCCCTACACTGCCCGAACACCACTGCTCTGCCCTAAGCCCTTAAGCACCAGCTCCAGCACGGCCCCCTACACTGCACGAACACCACTGCACTGCCCTAAACCCTGAAACACCAGCCCCAGCACGATACCCTATATGGCCCGAACACCACTGCACTGCCCTAAACCCTGAAACACCACTGTTAGAAATGGGATTTCTGGTTGGCTAAGGCTTGCGCCAAAGTCAGGCAGAAACCACCACTCTAGTCAGGGCAAGGAAGTTACACGCCAAAGATAACCCCTGCTCACCCCCTTGGTAGCTTGGCACGAGCAGACAGGCTTATCCCTGAGGCGATGTGTAAAGCGTTTGCGCGTGCACCCGGCAACAACACCCAAGGCCCACCACAAAGGAAACTCCACACAAGGTATTCTTATAAAAATAACCTTTGTATTATACAAAACACATTAGATAGAAACACACACTTTACAATGTGCCAACAGGCACGGGCAGAATTTACAAGGGATTATATGTCCAGGGGACAGGGCCACATGGACCGCTGTCCTGAATTAGCACTCTTAGAACATAGCACTTAGAACATAGAATTACTATAGCACAAAATAACATATATATAGCACACAACCAGTAACTACTGGTATCAGGTAAGTACCACCTACGCAACCCTAACCATCTTAGGAAAATATTGCGCAGGGAATCAGGACCTCCCTAGCACCACCTGTACTAGGAGAGAAACAACCACCTAAGTATCACAATACCTGTAGGGGTAAACGCACATTACCCATGATGCATCACATTCAGAGGTGTAGAACAAGGGAAACACATGATGCATAAAATACATTCAGCGGTGTAAAGCAAAGCACATGACGCATAAACACATTCAGAGGTGCAGGAAGGGAGACAATAACGCCAAACTCACATTAGCCACAACCTGTGGCAGTCCCTAGGCCAACTGGCCTTGAAGGGGCAAGGACGCCCTGTGTCCAGCAGAGTCAGGGAGCGCCTGCGCCGGCTGCGCAAACCAGGGCGCACAAAGCACAACCTACACGTTGCAGCTGCCCACTAAGTGCTGGGCAGCTGTGAACAAGGCGCGTGGGCACCACTGTGCCCTTTTAAACAAATCTGCAGCACCCACGTGGCGCCTCTCCTGGGCTCTAGCTGCACAAAATGCCCCCTAGAGCCTTCGTGGCTCTGTACGTCACTGTGGGGCAAGGTGGGAGTGGCCCGCTGCCATCTGGGGCCACTCAGTCACAAGAGAAATGCCCCCCGAGCACGTGGGAGCCTCACTGGGCTCAACAAAACACAATCCCCACGTTGGAGCGCCTCGCGCTCGGAAACCAAGGAAAATGCCCCCTTAGACGTTGGAGCGCGCACTGCGCTCTACACAAACCATGCGCCGCCGTTGGAGTCCCTCTGGACTCTGAACATAAATATGCCCTCTGCGTTGGAGCCTTCTTGGGGCTCTGGGCACCAAAGAATAATGTCCCCGTCGTTGGAGCGTCTGGCGCTCTAAACACTCGTGTCCCCTTTGAGCCTCACGGGGCTATGCAATGCATGTGGGCCGCTCGAGAAAGAGGCCGGTCTGGGACCGGCGCCACACAACAAAGGATGCCCCCACTCACCGGGACTCCGTCGGTGCTGACGGTCTTGGCGCGGGGCTCCTTCTAGCAGCTGGGGGCCTCGCGCTGCTCCGGTATTTCTCCCGGGCCCCCCCCTCACTCACAGGGATTCTCCAGGCGTAGGCACCGGCCACTTCCTATGGAGCAGTTCTCCTCACGGACCCGGGAGAGGAGGAGGCGGCGGGAATGGAGCCCGCGAGGCTCCTGGACGGCTTCCTGCTTCCGTCCCGAGGCCCCGCCCCCAGTCAGGCGGCTTGTGGGCCGCGGCGGTGAATCTTTCAGTGGCGAGAAGTACGGGGTAGGCTCCCGCTTTTAAATGAAACAAATGTGGGGTGGGCACCCGCTTTAAGAGCAGCGGATCGGTATGGCGGCAATAACGCGGGGTAGGCACCCGCCAACGAGTGGCAATGTCCCTGGCAGGGTGGGCACCTGCCAGGAGGCTTTAAGATCCGCGAGGATGGGGCCAACGCCGGGTGGGCACCGGCTTTCAAAAATAAAGCGCTCCTAGCGCTATGAAGCCAATAAAAGCGCTCCCAGGCGCTTAGGGACCCACATAAAGCGCTCCCAGCGCTATGAGGGAAAGAAAAGCACTTCCCGGTGCTTCAGGGGACAATAAAAGCGCTCCCAGCGCTTTAAGTAGGATCCAAGCAAAGTTCTTCCCTGCATGCAGCAGGGCAGGGGTGGGGGGCAAGGCTGGACCCAGAGCCAGCTCACTGGGCCTCCAGGCAGGGAGGTAATCCAGGTGGCGGTCCTCTGGCCCAGCAACAGCAGCAGCCCCCCCTCAGGTAAGATACTGGCAGAGAACAACTTCTGTGGGGACACAGCCCCATTTTTATACATCTTTTCCCTTTGTTCTGGGTTCAGGGTGAGGGGGGAAAACCAGTCGCAGCTGGTTGGGGAGCACCCTTGATGTGCTCAGCCCCTCACTCTATTCACTGGCAGGGCTAGGGTCATCAGTCGCACCACAGGGGGCGGAACCTGCATTGTGTGGGAAAAACCCTGCCCTATTCAGGACCCAGGTGTACTCCTCCCACCCATCTAGCTGCTGATCTCCCCATTCACCACTGGGTGACTCATCCTGACTCTGGGGAATCCCTAGCCCGTCACATGACCTCAACCAGCCAATCACGCGCCAAGGCACACATTTCACACTGCACACCGAAGTGCCCACTTCTAGAAGTGGCACTTCCACACTAGGTACATGCACGCCGCACACATCATCGCGCAGCATTCAATCCCACGAGTCCGCACATACCAAACTCGGGCCTGCACACCCCACGCATCAGGAACTACTAGGGACACCTACATTCCCCATGCATTCCTATGGGAGGGCAGGCCTATCTCACCACATGCACTCAGAGTGCGCACGCACTTTACCCTGGGACACAGGGAAAGTGCGCAGAAACGAAAAATCACCACACCAAGTCACCAATAAAAAGCAAAAAAAGTTCAGGGGTGAACCTGCCAGAAGGGCCAAGTCCAACAACCACCCCCTGCACGAACCAATACTCTGCCCGAACACCACTGCACTGCCCTAAACCCTGAAACACCACCCCCTGCACGACCCCCTAAACTGCCCGAACACCACTGAACTGCCTTAATCCCTGAAACATCACCCCCTGCACGACCCCCTACACTGCCCGAACACCACTGCACTGCCCTAAACCCTGAAAAAACACCCCCTGCATGACCCCCTACACTGCCCAAACACCACTGCACTGCCCTAAACTCTGAAACACCTCCCCTTGCACAACCCCCTACACTGCCCGAACACCACTGCACTGCCCTAAACCCTGAAACACCAACCCCAGCATGACCCACTACACTTGTGGAAATGTGGATTTCCCTGATCAGTTATGTCCCCTATCTTGGACCCCAACGGTTCTATATGGTTCTATATGCATGTTACAAGTACATGTATGTTTCCTCCAGTTCCAGTTTCGAAGACGCAAACACATGTGCGTCCACCGTTAACATGTCCTCTGTCAGATCCGCCATGAATGGGCTGGATATTCGATTCCTAAGTATGAAAGGCCACCGACTTTTTATGGCTAAGTTACTCCATTTTTACAGTTCAGGCAAGTAGGCCCGATTCTGTCCTCAAAGCCTTTCCCTGCTCTCTGCCTCTGACAGCTTCAGCTTGAGCCTGCATCTGTGACCATGAACTTTGTCTCATTCTCTGTGCGGCCCACGAAGCCTGACATCAGCCTATTCTCTGCCAAGAGCTGTATTTCACCTTCGAATTATCTGCTTCCCCCTCAGCCGATGCATTCCTGCCTAGTAGCTTAAGTAAACATTCCTCCAGTTACCAAGCAAAAGGCCCGGTTTCTCTGCCCTCATGCAAGTAATTCATAGCCCTGTCACCATGGAATATTCCCATCCCCTCGCATTCAGTGTAGACACTTAGACGCTTGTACACACACACACAGTCAGTATAGAATAGATTCTGTCCGAGAGCCCTTCCCTTGTGGATAACACAGTTCTTTAAACATAGGATATTAGATATGATTTGGGATTAGGTTGACATAACCCCAGACTTTTGTCTCCACATGTAGAGCTAAATGTCAAGTCCCTTTCACCCTCTAGTTGCACGTCTATCACACGTCATGCTGCTGCGCGCGCATCTCTGCCAAGTATTTCTGCTGACATTGCGAAATCATCTCCAGGTATCCACCCACACATGACAATTTACCCCTTATCATCAAGTGGACGCCCACATGGACGCCCACCTTCACGCCTACTTACACGCCCACATGCTCTTATCTCATTCTCTCTTGCTCTCTTGCTTACGTACAATTGAGAAATGTATATATACTGTACTCTGTGAATAATGTTTTGAGAATATTGAGAATACTTTTCAGCCCCGTCCAGATCCTTTTTGGTGATGGAGATATTCTCCCTTTGACTCGAGTTATTGGAATAAAGCCCTTTATGAATCTGATACCACAGACTCAGCCTCTTGCTTTATGCATGATCCTATTGATAATATTTAAAAGTCTGAGAGCGTGATATTTTATTTACCACAGAATGGCGCCCGAACAGTTTAATCTCTTTCCCCACACGCCGGAGATGAAGGTCCTGTTTTGCCCCCTTCCATAGCCGTGATGGACTTCAAGCGTGCACGTCGCGGGTTTTTCCCGCCAACTCCCTCAGGCCACCGAAGGGGACAGACTGCGACAAGGCATCCATACGAGGCGGTGAGGAACGCAGATTGTCTACCCAGAGCCCACCTGCGAGAGAGCTGCGTCTGAGGTATACAGAGGCCCACCAGGTTTTCAAAATCCCGATGTCCAGAGGGTCCGATGTCCGCAGTTATCGAGTCCTGTCCATTCTCTGAGGCCTTCCGTTTCAAGGAGCTACTCGGTGAGTACCATCGCCGGGGAGGCGTGTTGACGCGCACATAGGTTGTGCCGGTCAAGACGGATTTGGGTACACAAATCCGGTCTGCACTGTTTAGCAGTGTATATGTACTGTTTAGCAGTATATCAAGTATTCCGAAGTATTCAGTTATTGTCAAGAATTCAGCGTGGTGATTAGTTAGGCAGACTGTCATCATTGTCGGTCGTTGTTAAAATGTAAAATGTTTAATGTTTAAAGTGTTCAAATATTGTGGTATGAATGATTGTTCATTGTTCATTGTTCATTTTTGTGCTTTTTGTATTAAGTGAGTTCAAGAGTAAGTATCAGATCAGTTGTCAATATGCCGCTCTTCTCGAAGTTAAGACAGATTACTACCAGAAAAGGGGTGCTTGAAGAAGCAGTTCCTATTCCTCCTAGGGACACTACAGGACATTTTATTTTTCACAAGCATGGCTTAGACGCCATATTATTCCTTGATCTATGGGTGGACTACACCAAAGAGTTACCAGAAAGTCAGAGATGGCCCGTAGCTGGGACCTGGGATGCCGAATGTATCATGAAAGTCGAAGAAGAGTTGTGGAAGAGGAAAGCTAGACAGTCACAGAAAGACGCTGTTGAATTATGGCGTAAAGAATAGCATAGACGCACAGAGTAAGCGCTCAGAAAAGAAGAGAAAAGTATGGAGGATTCAGACAAAGCCCGAGAAAACGTGTTAGTTGAGGAAGGTATCTGAGTAAAAGCAGAACAAGTAGATGGACAACGAAACACTCTTATGAAAGAGAAAATGTAGACCAGCTTGGAAGGATGCCATTGAGTTTTTGGCGCAAGGCGTCACATAGAAGGTCAGAGTAAGTGTTTCACGAAGCAGAGAGGAGTGGACTGGAGTCTGGAAAAGCCAAGGATGAGATGTTACAGGAGGAATTTGAGCTGGTAAAATGAGCGCAGGCTGACAGAAAAAGAAATACTGACGTTGCTGGTATTTATCCCGTCCTTTCAGAGGACCTAGCAAGAGTGGCCCCAGTAAAAAGACCAGTTATAATACATATATTAATTACATAGTAGCCCAAAGGTTCTTGAGCCCCCCACCAAATGAACAGCGCATAGCTGGTGTTTACATGGTCCAACATTTGACTACATTGTCAATAGGAAATTGAGAGGGGTGCAGCTAGAGAAGGAGCAACTCCTGTGATTTGATGACACCCCTAATGTACAAAGTGTTAACGAAAAATAATTAGTGACAAGTTTAGCTTGGAAAAAGAATTGTGGGTATTTCGAATTTGCAAATTTTTCATGAATACAGGTTTGTGTTCTTGATGGTCCAGTGAGCCAATGTGCTGGGTCAAGTCGGTAAGATTATGACCCCCTGAGTGCAAATTGTATGTAAAAATAATTTTTCAATTGAGCGAATTATTGCAGTTTTTATGGAATTGAGTAGTCTTTTTGTCTTTGACAGCTTCAGAGTGAGGAGAAGGTGGGGGCCGTGTAGAGCAGAATGTGATACAGAAATCGGAGACAGATTCTGACCTTGTAGCCAGTGTAGGTGGGGGCCGATGAGAGGAGCAGAACAGGGCACTGCTTAGAAGGCTTCTCTGACATCGCATCTGTGTAATGCCTGCAGCTGGAGAGCCTTGGGGCCAGGAGTAGGAAAAACAAACAAAAGATGGCTGGCAGCCCAGGCTCAGGCCGCGCTGAGGGGCTATTTTTAACTTCTCTGATAAGACAGGGCAGCTGAGAAATGTAAGTCGAGAAAGATTCCCTTGTTCTATTCTGTGCAAAACAAGTGCCCCGAGGAAATGTCTATGGAGAAGATTTGTTTTATTTTTTAGCAATTGTTATATTGCTTCTGGTCAGAAAGTAAAATGTTGCTCTTGTTTGGAATTTTAAGGGCTATGTGCCTATATAAAAACGATTTTCAAATTCAGACATTTTTGAATTGTGGCCACAAGCTGCCACCAGTTGCATTGGATAAATGATCCAGTGGTTACGGGTCTGTGAGGAAAGATGTGAGATGCATCTTCGACTAGGACATGAGGGTACATTGTGTACAAAGAAGCATAGCACATTTTTATAAAAAAAAAAAAAAAAAAAAAAAAAAAAAAGAGACAGGTTCGTGTGTTCGTCATTTTTTGATTATTGTTGCTGATCCTGTGTGTCAGACTTGACGCGGTCATCATTGGGATGACCCACTGCCAGATGGGGTTGTATAGGGCAGGTAAATAAGTTATTGATTATAAGCCTGACAAATTAAGCAGGCCAGAATGTTCGCATCTGAGCTGTAGGTACTGTAATTACGCATCGCTGCTCATTTATATATGTTAGTGTAATTATCTATGCTTTCTGTGCCCGGTATACTGATGGCTTGGCACAATTACTAAATTTCACAGACATGATATTACCTTTATCATGCTGTCAAAATAGCAGACAACACGTTATCAGTGTATGTCTAATTGGTGTTGGAGATGAATGAAACAAAAGAAAAAGGCTATGCAAGACTAAAATATTTTTCACATAACTGCCTTTCTCTTATAGACAGGCAGCCTCGGTCATATGTTTCCAGATTGGACATTAAGGAACAATTATGATCTGTGCACTCGCATTTTAACTCTTGAAAGGCCTGTTTTAAATAGGGACTGCCACCACAGAGGGACATATGAGGCCCGGTATTTAGGGTAATGAGAAAATATCTGACAGGATTTCCTTTTTAAAGTTTGCTTTAGTAAGCTCATTCTTGTGAGTGGTGGCCCCAAAAGTTGACTTGTTTTTGAATTAGGCTATTTATTGTATAGGTGGAAATTATTGCACATTGACTGATTTCTTTAGCAGATAAATTATTAATTATCAACATTAACAACTGTTCTTAAACTTGGTTTTCCGAATATTTAGGTAATTTAGCATTCCTATTAGGGCCTCCTAGCATTAATATTGACTTCAGGTTGGTGTAGGTTCATGTAATAGGGACATTTGCATATGAGATGTCATTTGGCTAGCTTATGAGCTAACACAATGAGGTTTGTACATTAATTTGAAGGATTTCTCGCCGTTTCACATACGCTGTGTATCTCCTATAATTTTGCTTACGCCCAGTAGCTACACACAGGGATTAATAGTATTGTCAAGACACAGGGTGGCCCCTGAGGAGGTTCGCTTCCCGCTAGCCCCTTAAGAAATTAAGCCCCTTAGAAATTAGCCCCCTTAGAAATTAAGCCAAGGAAATAGGTATGGTGTTTTCCCCTTTTTCTCATGTTTTATTGTGATCTTTCAGGGGAATTAGTCCAAGCCCCTAATACAGCTTCTACTAAAGTCCTCCCTTGGACACAAGAACACACTGTGGCATTTGAAGAATTAAAGAGAGCTTTATGTCAAGCACCAGTTTTAGCAAACCCTGATTACAACAAATCGTTTATGTTTTTGTGACAGAGCGGGATGGAACAGCACTATCTGTCCTAACACAAGATCATGCAGGAAAACACGAGCCCTGTGCTTATCTTTCTAGTACATTAGACCCAGTAGCACAGGCTTTGCCTGCGTGCCTAAATCAGTTGCAGCAACGGCCTTAGCCATAAGACAAAGTGACTCGATAGTGCTGGGCCACCCTCTGACAGTACAAGTACCACACGCAGTAGAGGTTCTCTTGAACCGGACACAAACACAACACCTGACTGTAGCTAGACTGACGGATTATGAGCTGACGTTATTTCAACCACACATAGAGATCAGACGATGCAACATACTGAATCCCGCTACCCTTTTGCCCTCCAGTACAGAAAGCGTTTCACCACACAACTGTGTTGAAGTAATACATACCGTGACTAAACCAAGACAAGACTTGACAGATGTTGCACTCCCAGACCCCGAGCTAACACTATATGTTGACGGCTCATGCATGAGGACAGGGGCGGGAGAATTAGTGGCAGCATATGCAGTGACTGCTGATACTGTAATAATAGAGACTAAAAGAATAGACATATTGTCAGCACAAGCAGCAGAGCTCATCGCCCTGACACAAGCGTGCATAAGAGCTAAGCACCTGAGAGTAAACATTTACACCGATTTTGTGGAGAGAAAGAGGTTTCTTGACCTCTCATGGGGCCAAGATACAGCATGGCCCCCTTATTCAAGCCCTACTGGAAGCAATACATTTACCAACAGCCATAGCTATCCTAAAATGTAAAGCACATACTAGAGCCACAGATACCATTTCCCAAGGCAATGATCTGGCAGACCGAACTGCTAAACAGACAGCTCAGACCCCACTAGACATGACAAAATCACAGATACTATCACTGTCCAAAGCCATGACAGTTAGGGATCCTTCCAGGGATGTACAAGACATTCAGACACATGCTACTGTAGACGAATTAAAGAAATGATCGGAACAAGGAGGGGTACTGACTGATCAAGGTTGGATGACAAAGGGCAAATCCACATGGTTTCTTCCTGATACCATGGTACAAGTGATTATAAATACCGCACATAGTCCTGCACACTTAGGAGAGAAAGCAATGATAGATAGCTTACAGAATATATGGTTCAACAAGCACCTGCGTGCAGCAGCGAAACAAAAGGTCAGAACATGTATGATCTGTTGCCAATTCAATGCAGGTAAAGGCATTCCGATGGAACAAGGTGGATTCCATCCACCTGACCACCCTTTTGAAGTGCTCCAAATGGATTATATCCAAATAAACAGATGTAGAGGTTACAAATATGTCCTGGTACTAATGAAGCAGGTGTCCCTTCTGTTAGGGTATACCTGGAAATGCCATTGTGTGCGACATCCTGAAGCAGCAGGCCTTGTAGAAAGACATAATCAGACATTAAAAATTTGCGCAGACAAAGGTATAGACTGGATGGTAACCCTGCCGGTTGCCCTCTTTTACATGCGAATTGTAGCTCATTCTAGAACAGGCTTATCTCCCTATGAAGTGGTCTTTGGTAGACCACCAAATATGTGGGGCACTACAATGCCTAAAAGATTACTTATGTTGACAGTAACATGCTGACAGATTACCTGGCTTCCTTGATGTCTGCACTACTCTCTTGTTGTTCGCAGGTTGCTGCCGCCTTCCCTGACAACACCCAGGTCAAAGAATACTCCATCGCTCCTGGATGACAGGCGCCGAAGTCAGTGCTCTGGACCACGGGGACGGCCGTTAAAGTCAAAGTGCACCTTCACCACTCTTTTACAAAGGAAAAAAAAACTTTGAACTTGGATTTTGAACAACATTTTCTAGAGGAGAATGCCCAGAAGTTTCCACAAAGCTAAACCTTGATTCAAAAAGTCAGAACCCGTTTGATCAATTAAGTCCACTAGGTGGTGAAGCGGTTGAACATGTATTCTGGCTCGCATAAGATCTTGGACAATAACATAAAGCAGAAATAAGAGAGTTAGATAAGAAGCAAATAGATGTATAGTGACTGTAATTTTTCAATATCTTAAGAGCATCACGATAATATGTATCAGCTTAATACTACATGCTATTTTTCCTCCTATTGCCTCACTCTTATACTCCTCCACTAATGATACCATAAAGCACACATTTAGTGATCTGCCATCCTATGAGCTATCATATCGACTTGCCTTACGCAACAATACCTTTATTCAGATGCTGCACCATTCACATCAGACTAGCAATGCTACAGACTGCTGGGTCTGTGGCCGACTCCCCCCCTATCAGAACTATAAGGGAGTTTTGCCCCTTTATTCTCTATCCGTTCACACACAATGGCTCCTGTGGAGCATGGTTTAGTTTGATTAATTCCCTAGATTCGAATTCCGCAGTTTATCAAGACAACTGGGTATGGGGAAACCTGAACTTAGTTTTGCTTAAAGTCTGCTACCCTAACAAGGAGGGACTTCCCAAAAGAACAGGAACTGATCTAAGAAATGAAGTATATGGATTAGGTAATTTTACACTTAACCTCATGATCCTGAACGTTGAATCTGAAGCTACACCAATCTTGCCCGCCATGTCCGTATTCCCAGTAAAAGAGGAATTATGTATAAGAAAGAATGGCTCCATACACATGGGCCATAGTAAATGCACCACTGTAATAAAATTCAGTGATCAAGGCAAGTCTACATTTAGAGCTTCTCGTCATTCCTACTTTATATGTGGCCAGACCGCATATATACGCTTACCTCTAGATTGGGATGGTACCTGTTACATAGCATTCCTCCTAGCACCTGTTTTCCTAGCTCCTCCTGATTCTCATAGAAATACTCATTTAGTACACAATAGACAGCAGAGAGATCTCCCAATTGTCAATTACACTGAAACAGCATGGGAAAAATACACAGATTTCAATAAAGGTTTCTTTCCCTATATAGGTACAGTTACCAATAGTAAGCTGATACGTAGATTAACCAGAACCCTTGAAGCAGTAGTGAACGAAACTATTTCCGCCTTAGGCAATTTAACAGAAGAGCAGTCTGCTATGCGGATTGTTGTGCTTCAAAATAGTCTTGTCCTTGACGTTATCCTGGCCGATAGGGGCGGAGCTTGTAGGGTCATCGGATCAAGCTATTGCATTTTTCATACCAGAAAATTCGCCATCTGTATATAAAGCCATAACTCGCCTTCATAAGATTGTAAGCCAGATACACCAGAATCCAGGCACCTGGACTTGGTCCGGTTGGTTTTGGAGTGTATTATCCACCTTTGGATGGAGGGTCCTATCCTTCCTAGGTATTGGCCTTCTCATACTATTCAGTTGCTGTCTATGCCTGCAATGTGGACCAGCGATTTGTGGTCTGTGTGCCACATCGTGTATTCCACATCAAGGTTTTCGCTCAAGATCCCGGAAGAAGAAAGAAGAAGAAATGATGCTCCATGAGCAAATCGATGGATTAATGAAGATTGATGTTTCTTGACGGGCAAGTAGGGGACAAGGAGGGAATGTGGAAATGTGGATTTCCCTGATCAGTTATGTCCCCTATCTTGGACCCCAACGGTTCTATATGGTTCTATATGCATGTTACAAGTACATGTATGTTTCCTCCAGTTCCAGTTTCGAAGACGCAAACACATGTGCGTCCACCGTTAACATGTCCTCTGTCAGATCCGCCATGAATGGGCTGGATATTCGATTCCTAAGTATGAAAGGCCACCGACTTTTTATGGCTAAGTTACTCCATTTTTACAGTTCAGGCAAGTAGGCCCGATTCTGTCCTCAAAGCCTTTCCCTGCTCTCTGCCTCTGACAGCTTCAGCTTGAGCCTGCATCTGTGACCATGAACTTTGTCTCATTCTCTGTGCGGCCCACGAAGCCTGACATCAGCCTATTCTCTGCCAAGAGCTGTATTTCACCTTCGAATTATCTGCTTCCCCCTCAGCCGATGCATTCCTGCCTAGTAGCTTAAGTAAACATTCCTCCAGTTACCAAGCAAAAGGCCCGGTTTCTCTGCCCTCATGCAAGTAATTCATAGCCCTGTCACCATGGAATATTCCCATCCCCTCGCATTCAGTGTAGACACTTAGACGCTTGTACACACACACACAGTCAGTATAGAATAGATTCTGTCCGAGAGCCCTTCCCTTGTGGATAACACAGTTCTTTAAACATAGGATATTAGATATGATTTGGGATTAGGTTGACATAACCCCAGACTTTTGTCTCCACATGTAGAGCTAAATGTCAAGTCCCTTTCACCCTCTAGTTGCACGTCTATCACACGTCATGCTGCTGCGCGCGCATCTCTGCCAAGTATTTCTGCTGACATTGCGAAATCATCTCCAGGTATCCACCCACACATGACAATTTACCCCTTATCATCAAGTGGACGCCCACATGGACGCCCACCTTCACGCCTACTTACACGCCCACATGCTCTTATCTCATTCTCTCTTGCTCTCTTGCTTACGTACAATTGAGAAATGTATATATACTGTACTCTGTGAATAATGTTTTGAGAATATTGAGAATACTTTTCAGCCCCGTCCAGATCCTTTTTGGTGATGGAGATATTCTCCCTTTGACTCGAGTTATTGGAATAAAGCCCTTTATGAATCTGATACCACAGACTCAGCCTCTTGCTTTATGCATGATCCTATTGATAATATTTAAAAGTCTGAGAGCGTGATATTTTATTTACCACACACTGCTCAAACACCACTGTAGTGCCCTAAACCCTGAAACACCACCCCCTGCATGACACCCTACACTGCCCGGACACCACTGCACTGCCCTGAAACACCTCCCCCACATGACCCCCACACTGTCCGAACACCACTGCACTGCCCCAAACCCTGAAACACCACCCCCGCATGACCCCCTACACTGTCCGAACACCACTGCACTGCCCTAAACCCTGAAACACCACGACCCGCACAACCCCCTACACTGCCTGTATACCACTGCACTGCCCTAAACCCTGAAACACCACCACTGCACGACCCCCTACACTGCCCAAACACCACTGCACTGCCCTAAACCCTGAACCACCACCACTGCATGACCCCCTACACTGCCCGAACACCACTGCACTGCCCTAAACTCTGAAACACCACCCACAGCACGATCCCCTACACTGCCCGAACAGCACTGCACTGCCCTACACCCTAAAACACCACCCCCAGCATGACCCCCTACACTACCCGAACAACACTGCACTGCCCTAAACCCTAAAACACCACCCCCAGCATAACCCCCTACACTACCCGAACACCACTGCACTGCCCTGAACCCTAAAACACCACCCCAGCACAACCCCTACACTACCCAATCACCACTGCACTACCCTGAACCCTAAATCTACCCCCTGCACGACCCTCTACACTACCCAAACACCACTGCACTACCCTGGACCCTAAATCTACCCCCAACACGACCCCTACACTACCCAAACATCACTGCACTACCCTAAACCCTAAATCTACCCTCAGCACGACCCCTACACTATCCAAACACCACTGCACTACCCTAAACCCTAAAACACTACCCCAGCACGACCCCCTACACTATACCAACACCACTTCACTACCCTAAACCCTAAAACACTGCCCCAGCACGACCCCCTATACTACCCAAACACCACTGCACTACCCTAATTGTCAGGGTCTAGCCCTCGCGCCTGCCGAACAAACTACATTTCCCAGATGCCCGGGGGTTGGAACTACCGATCCCAGCAGCCTTTGCGGTAGGACCGGATATAGGGGAAGCAAACCAAGACGGAGGCGTTCCTGATTCTGTGGGGGCCGAGGGAGCGGCAGCGGAGTTCCTGTGGCATTTCCCTCTTCGGTTGGTGAATGACACGGGCCGTAGTACTTTGGAGCATCGGCGTGCTTACGGCTGTTAACGCGCGTACGCACCCGGGAGGACATTGTTACACTGGCGTTAGTCAGAGGGACTCTGCGAGAGACCGGACGGCAGTGCGGTGAGTTCAGGGAGCAGCCTGGAGGTGGTGCCTTGTTCTAGGTATCACGGAGTGAATACCAGTGGCGGAGTGCGAGGGGAAGGCATCCTCTGCATTGCCGTCACGAAGCGCGTGATCATATGTGGAATACAAGTGCCAACGCGGACGGCGGTAGTTGATCACTACGCCCTACCGTGGTTGGAGGGGTCCCCGTGTGGGGAGAGTTTCTTTGTTAGAACTACGGGGTATATGCAGTTAATATACCCCGCAGCAAGATATTCCTTTTTGTTACATTGCAGCAACCTTTGGGGGTTTTCATGAGGAGTGAAACCTCTGTACTCAGGAGTTAGCACAGCGAATCCCTTGAAGGTTAAGCAGCCCTCTCATGAGGGGAGAATGGATAGCGGGAGCGTTCCAGGGAATAGAGTCATTGTGCAGAAAACAATACAGGTGAAACGTTATTGGTTATAGTGAGAATTTACTGAGAGTAGTATGTATGCCTTCTGTTAACCATTGTGTTTGTTTTTTCCAGCTTCCTTTCCCAGCTGACCCTCCCTTTCCCTTCCTTTTGGGTTTTTTCCCCTTTTTGGGGTTTTTCCCTCGCCGTATCATTCGAACACCCTGTGTGTAATCCTTCAGGGTGTTGGGAAGGTCCGGAGGTGGAGCTTATTGCTGCGTCTGGATTCCGCAGAGTGAGAACCTGACAGAATCACGAACCCACGAATTGCATTCTGCCCGATTCAGTCGCAGCAATAATGGCGTCCATGGAGGAGGTGTTACATGCGTTAGTGCTGGTGCAACAGGAGTTGGCATCGGCTAGAGCCAAAACTACTGCCTTAAGAGACAAGGTGGAACAGTTATCTAGGAACCCTTTCAGTGCCTCCTCTTCTGCATCTTCCATTCAAGTAACGGTGCCCCCTCCCATTCCGTTGGCAACCCCCGAGAGGTTTTCTGGCGATCCTCGTAAGACGCAAGTGTTTTTAACACAGGTGCTGCTGCACTTCTCCTGTAAACCAGCCTCCTTCCCCAACAACCATTCGCGTGTGGCCTTCGCCATCTCATATTTGGCGGGGGACGCCGCCAATTGGGCTGTGCCTTTGGTAAAGCGCAACGATCCTATTTTATCAGATTGGTCAGCCTTTAAGGCAGAATTTGAGAAAATGTTTGATAGAAGAGCCACCACTTTCAGTGCGGACAAAGAACTCCTGGAGTTACGGCAGGGAAAGAATGAGTTGATTTCGTATTTAACTACGTTTAATCGGTTGGTGGCTGAGGCGGACTGGCCTGAGGAAAAACGGATGTCCCTTTTTTACCAAGGGTTGAAGGAGGAGTTGAAGGATGTAGTGGCCCAAGTGGACCCTCAGCCAACCACGTGCGTGGATATGATTAATCTGGTTTTACGACTGGATAGTCGTATGACCGAGAGAGGGGGTAGCAGGAGACGATGGGACAGAGGGTTTGGACTTTCGGAGCGGTCAGGTCATAAGTCAGGGGGAGGGTCCGAAGAGAGTTCTGAACCAATGGAAATCGGGGCTCTTCGTGCTCAGTTGTCCAAAGAAGAGAAGGAAGCCAGGAGAACGCAGGGCCTCTGCATGTACTGCGGTAAGAAGGGGCATTACGTTAGAGAATGCCCCTCAAAACCCAAGACCTCTGGTGGCACTCGGTTCAAGCGAATAGCCATCTCTTCCTTAGTAACAGATAATGTACCGGCTGAGGCCCAAAGACCGGGGGAGGAGGGTGGTCAGGATTGGAAACTCACCTCGTTATCCACCATCGGGGTGGGGGAAACAGAGTCACATCTTGTTGTTAGCATGGAGCTTGCATGCGACCTACAAACCCATGAAGTCTCGGTGATGGTGGACTCAGGCGCAACGGGCAATTTCATAGATGAAGGTTTGGTATCCCGTCTGGCCTTGCCCCGTGTTCCCCGAGATAATCCTGAGGAAGTTTTGGCAGTAGACGGACAGCCGTTGAAATCCGGTCAGATAACCGAAAGGACCAGTGAGGTAGGGCTCACTGTTAGGGCCCAGGGAGTGGTGCATTCAGAGATTTTGACACTAAACATCATAGCAGCCCCCCAATACGAGGTTATCTTAGGCATGCCCTGGTTGCGACTACACAACCCTATGGTCGATTGGAGGTCTAAGGCGCTCCGTTTTGTGCCTGAATACTGTCAGGATCATATGTCACCCTGTCCTTCGACTCATATAGCAGTGTTAGCTTCCCCATACTTAGCCGCCACGGCGGTGGAAACCAACGTACGACTTCCTGTTGAGTACAGTAGTTACAGCGATGTGTTCAGCGAAGCCAGAGCGGAATCGTTACCCCCTCATAGGGAGTACGATTGCCGCATAGATTTGGTGGAGGGGGCGAACCTCCCAACGTGCAGAGTGTATGCCTTGTCGGTACCCGAAACTGTCCACCTCAAAGAGTACATTGACCATTACCTTCGCCTGGGCTTCATCAGGCCTTCGCGCTCTCCGGCAGCCTCTCCCATCTTCTTTATTGCGAAAGCCAATGGGGATCTAAGGGCATGTGTGGACTATTGCGTCTTGAATAAAAACACCGTACGCAACTGTTATCCTCTCCCCCTCATACCGGTGTTGCTTGATCAGGTGAGGGAAGCAAAGATCTATACCCGCTTGGACTTGCGGGGGGCTTATCACCTGGTTCGAGTGCGCGAGGGGGATGAGTGGAAGACGGCGTTCAAGACGCGATATGGCCTCTACGAGTACACAGTGATGCTGTTTGGTCTGTGTAATGCCCCGGCGGCTTTCCAATTCTTTATTAACGACGTGCTGAAGGAATATGTGGACCGTTTTGTGGTCATGTACATAGACGACATCCTGATTTACTCCCTGGACGAGTCTTGTCATACCGAGCATGTGTGCCGTGTGTTGGAGAGATTGAGAGAACACAGTTTATACGTCAAATTGAGCAAATGCGAGTTCGGAGTACGTGAGGTGGAGTTCTTGGGGGTAAATCTCAGTCCCCAGGGGTTACAGATGTCGGATAGAAAGGTCCGGGCGGTACTGGATTGGCCAGCCCCAAAGAACGTTCGTGAAGTGCAAAGTTTTTTGGGGTTCGCCAACTACTACCGCCGGTTCATAGGGCAGTTTTCTCACACCGCGATTCCTATTACTAGGTTGTTGAGGAAAGGGGTTCCCTTTGCATGGTCCAGAGAGGCCGATGAGGCCTTCAAGTCCTTAAAAAGGGCGTTCACTACAGCTCCGGTTTTGGCGCATCCTGTAACAGAACATCCATTTGTGGTGGAAGCCGACGCATCGGAGGAAGCAATAGGAGCGGTTTTATCCCAGCGTGATGCGCACACTGGCTTCCTCCACCCGGTAGCCTTCCTGTCACTAAAATTTAACCCTGCCGAAGTTAACTATACTATAGCCGAAAAAGAGCTTCTGGCTATCAAGAGGGCTTTCCAGGAGTGGCGGCACTATCTGTGGGGGGCATGTCACGCTGTAACCGTCTATACTGACCATAAAAACCTTCAATACATGACGTCTGCGAGGCATTTAACGCAGCGACAAATGCGTTGGATGTTGTTCTTCGCAGAGTACAACTTTGTGGTCACATACAGACCGGGCAGTGATAATCGGAAAGCGGATGCGCTGTCTTGACAGGTGGTGCCAGGGGAGCAACCAGAGACCACCCCTCAGGCCATCATTCCGGCTACCAAGGTGGTTGGCGTGATCCGGGTTGAGAAGTTCTTGGACACAATCAGGGGTTCCAGATCGCTGGTGGCATTTGAAAGATGGGCGGCGAGTAAACCCGGTAGGGTTGTGAAACAAGGGCTGCCTTTTCAAGGAGAAGGACTGTATGTACCCACGGTGGATATGCAGAAAAAGGCCTTCGTGTGGTGCCACGTAACGCCCATGGCCAGTCATCCAGGAGTCACCAAGACTTTGCACTTGCTTCGGAGACACTTTTGGTGGGGCTCGATGGTAACAGACACCAAGAGGTGGGTGAGGGAGTGTGAGGTGTGTGCCAGAGCTAAGGGGAGAACACCCGCAAGAAAGGTCAACTAATGCCCATGCCCACGCCAGCTCGCCCATGGCAGAACATAAGCTTGGATTTTATAACTGGGTTGCCTGTGGACAAAGGGTGTTCAGCTATCTTGGTGGTAGTAGATAACTTAACCAAGATGGGTCATTTTGTACCATGTACGAATCTTCCCACTGCCAGCCAGACTGCTCAGTTACTGGCTTCTCAGGTTATACGACTACACAGCCTGCCCCGGGTGATAGTGTCTGACAGGGGGCCGCAGTTTGTTGCCCGCTTCTGGAAAACATGGTGTCAGGCATTAGGGATGGAAGTTGCACTGTCAACGAGCTTTCACCCACAGACCGACGGGCAGATCGAGCGGTTAAATCAGACCCTAAAGAAATACCTTTGGTGTTATTCCAAAGAAGCTCACGAATCATGGGTGGATTTGTTATGGGTGGCCGAATTGGCCTATAACAATGCCTGGCATAGTTCTACAGGCATGTCACCGTTTAAAGCCAATTTCGGGTACGACGCTAACACTTTACCCATTAACATCCCTTCGGCCGTCCGGAATCAGCCCGCGGTGCTGGCGCACTTACGTATGTTGAGGAAAGTGCACAAGGCGGTGCACACCCATGTGGTGAGGGCTAAAGAAGCATACAAGCACTGGGAGGATAAGCACCGGATCCCGGGTCCTCAGTTCCGAGTGGGGGACAAGGTATGGTTGTCCACCAGATACATCCGTTTCAAACTACGAAGCGTATTCCACCCACGCTTCATTGGTCCGTATCCTATAGTGAAGCAAGTCAACCCAGTGGCCTACAAATTGCGACTGCCATGCTCGCTAAGGATACATCCCGTGTTCCATGTACACTTGCTAAAGAAGGCCTTTACGGCCCACAGGAGGAAACCCCCACCGGTGTGTGGTGATGAAGGGCTTGAATATGAGGTGCGGTCCATCGGCGATTCGAAGCTGCGTAGGGGAGTGTTGTGGTACCTGGTCTCCTGGAAGGGTTATCCGGTGGAGGATGACTCCTGGGAACCCTGGAGCAACGTGCATGCCCCAAGAGCCGTGGCATCTTTTCACCGGAGGTTTCCATCTAAGCCTGGTCCTAGGAGGCGCTGGGGAGGGGGGCGTACTGTCAGGGTCTAGCCCTCGCGCCTGCCGAACAAACTACATTTCCCAGATGCCCGGGGGTTGGAACTACCGATCCCAGCAGCCTTTGCGGTAGGACCGGATATAGGGGAAGCAAACCAAGATGGAGGCGTTCGTGATTCTGTGGGGGCCGAGGGAGCGGCAGCGGAGTTCCTGTGGCGTTTCCCTCTTCGGTTGGTGAATGACACGGACCGTAGTACTTTGGAGCGGCGGCGTGCTTACGGCTGTTAACGCGCGTACGCACCCGGGAGGACATTGTTACACTGGCGTTAGTCAGAGGGACTCTGCGAGAGACCGGACGGCAGTGCGGTGAGTTCAGGGAGCAGCCTGGAGATGGTGCCTTGTTCGAGGTATCACGGAGTGAATACCAGTGGCGGAGTGCGAGGGGAAGGAATCCTCTGCATTGCCGTCACGAAGCGCGTGATCATATGTGGAATACAAGTGCCAACGCGGACGGCGGTAGTTGATCACTATGCCCTACCGTGGTTGGAGGGGTCCCCGTGTGGGGAGAGTTTCTTTGTTAGAACTACGGGGTATATACAGTTAATATACCCCGCAGCAAGATATTCCTTTTTGTTACATTGCAGCAACCTTTGGGGGTTTTCATGAGGAGTGAAACCTCTGTACTCAGGAGTTAGCACAGCGAATCCCTTGAAGGTTAAGCAGCCCTCTCATGAGGGGAGAATGGATAGCGGGAGCGTTCCAGGGAATAGAGTCATTGTGCAGAAAACAATACAGGTGAAACGTTATTGGTTATAGTGAGAATTTACTGAGAGTAGTATGTATGCCTTCTGTTAACCCTTGTGTTTGTTTTTTCCAGCTTCCTTTCCCAGCTGACCCTCCCTTTCCCTTCCTTTTGGTTTTTTTCCCCTTTTTGGGGTTTTTCCCTCGCCGTATCATTCAAACACCCTGTGTGTAATCCTTCAGGGTGTTGGGAAGGTCCGGAGGTGGAGCTTTTTGCTGCGTCTGGATTCCGCAGAGTGAGAACCTGACACTAATCTCTAAAACACTACCCCCAGCACGACCCCCTACACTACCCAAACACCACTGCACTGCCCTAAACCCTAAAACACTACCCCTAGCACAAACCCCTACACTACACAAACACCACTGCACAACCCTAAACACTAAATCTGTCCCAAGCACGACCCCCTACACTACACTGGACTAGGAACTTAGTAGTAAATCAAATAAGTCAATTATGGAAACACCAATCCATAAACACAAATTAGATGGAGAGCATATGCACTATAGCACATAATAGCAGTGGTAAAGGGCCCAGAGTCTAAAACCAACAAAAATAAGGTCAAAAACAGGAGATTAAAAAGTCTGGGGTGAACATGCTCAAAAAGCCAAGTCTAATACTTCTAGGCAATTATGAAGTCTTAAAACGCCTCGTTCCATGCAGTCCGTCTGAGGCAAATATTCTGCTTCTTGGCGGTGTTGAGTGGCAGTGGTGGTTTCAGGAATGCACCTCCATCATATTTTGCACTCCCTTCTGCAATCTTTAACAATTTTCATTATTCTGATGACTTCCATTTTGTTGCAAAGGAATCTGCAGCTTTTGCGAGCACAACCCCATGTTCGCTTTTGAGTCGTCGCACCTGATCGTAAAGCGTTTTGTCTGTTTTCGCCGGTGAGTGAATTTCTATTTCTTGTAACTGATTATCACTGCCTTTAGCATTTGCTTTGCATTGATGATGGATCGGTGTTATGGCAGAGCTCAGTATGTCTCCTTTCAGCCTCACAAATGGGTATTGGCAGGTTTTTTGACTGTGCTCCTCTGCTCCTCTGCTCCTCTGTGGGGTGTTTACCTTCTTTGAGGGTCTTGTATGGACAGGAGCTTGGCTTTGACTCCACATATGCCAACTTCAAGCTGCTTCGCATCTATTTGAACCCAAGTGGCACGCACAAGCAGCTTGCTGTGCTGTTGCAAACTCTCAGGGAGAGCAGCTGCATTTCTTCGGGGCATGTATCCCCAATTTATGGCCAGTTATAGCTTCCTCCCGAGCCCGGAAGCATGCAAAGTAATATGCCACACACGGAGCTCTGTAACAAATGTTTTTATTCCTCAACATGCGATCACACAATGCACTCTCATTACACCATAACATTTAATAACCACACTGTAACACCTCCAAGCAAGTTACACAATTCCTCTGTGAAGTCCACCCGGAACTGCAAAGGTCCTAATACCCATAATCTCAAGACACTGCAATATAATCTTAGGGAGAAATGCTCACCTGGATAATAGAAATACCGCTCGGATTAAATTTAAAGAATTGCTAAAAATATGAATTTCAAACAACTGCTAGGCCAAGCCAAAACTAAGACAAATTAGTGACTCCCATAAGAATAGCTTGCCAACCCATGACACCATTTTTGCTTTAATCATTTGCAGCTTTTAAAACCAGAATGAGCCATTGAACCAATTGATGACCTTGAATAGGGATTATGGCTCATCAGTTGAAGGCTTTAGATCAAACAAGTTATGATAGGTTCAAAGTCTTCTCTCAAGACATGCACACCTTTATCCTGAATAGTCACGTGAAGGAAATCACATTCAGGATCGCAAAACTCAAGCCTCGGAGATATAGAAAAAGTGTATCAGGTACAGTACTAACATTTGAAAAAAAATTGGCTAAAAAACGCAGACCTTCCTTCTGTCAGCTTTCGGCACATTTATTCTATGCACATGTTTGAAAAGAAGTGATTATGAAAACTATCTTAGTACAAGGTTGTAGAGCCAAGAATGTATTGTTTACTTTGTGTTTTTTTTTTTGTTTTAGGAATGTAATTGATTTTGTTCATGCTGCACAGTTGCATTTGGACTTTGGCTTCTCATCATGACTCACAATTCGGAATTGCATTCAGTTTTAACAATACACAATGGAATATCTAGCAACCTACTAAAACATACCCAAAGAAGGTGTGTATGGCCTGTACATATAAAAGACTGGGTTTGCGTCGCTCTTGCACAACACAACATGGTGCATGAGTGACGCACACCTTAAGTTATGCTATGTTTTTGATGCAACGCAAAGCAATTTTGCGTGGCTCTGAGTGGCATAAAAAATATGGAGTAACACAAAGCAGCGTAAATCACTGCGTTGTGTTACTCTGCCCTGGGTAGGCGTTCCATAGGCGTTGTGTGGGTGTTACACACAACTCCAATGGTTTTTAACGCATTTCCAGATTTAAAAGACATTGTAAACCTGAGAATGTGCAAAATAGATACGATTCCCAAGATGCTCTTGCACCATGGTGCAAGGGTGCCTGCATTGGCACTAGGCTGCTAAAATGGAAAAGCGCAAGTGAAATGGACAGGAATATTGTATAAATACTGTGCATTCCTGCCCTTTCCCCCTGATGCAGGGCAGCACAGCAAGGTGACTGCTGCACAGCCCTGCACCACCAAACTCATAAATGTGATCCCCATATTTAAAAAGCTTTGACACTCAGCAGAGCAGCAAGCAAAGTTGCTGGACTGTGTTAACTGGAGAAATATCCGTGTGCCATATCTGCAAAGAAGTGTCACGTGTCTGCTCTCTCCCTGTACTGACACACTTACTGCACCCATGCGGTACTGACACAGTTACTGCACCCATGCGGTACTGACACACTTACTGCACCCATGCGGTACTGACACACTTACTGCACCCATGTGCCAACACTGGCACCCTTGCGCCATAGAGCAAAGGTGTCTGTGTTGTTGTCTGCATAGTTTTGGTACATGAAGGGGTCCCTTCCAGCACAGAAATAATGCTGAAAGGTAATTTTCTATTTGTATGCAAAGATGAAAAAACACAGAGAAATAAAAAATATTCATCCTTATTACGCCAGGCTCAGGCGGTGCAGGATTTTCAACACAAATCCATGTCTACAACTCTTTGTAGATATTGATACGCATCAAAATCCATGGGTAGATGCTTGGTAACACCCAGGCACCACACATGGGGGCAGAGTTGCAAGCCGCTTGCGCCACTTTTGCGTCCCTTTTAACATGGGAAAAGTGACGCAAAAGTGGCGCAAGGGGCTTGTAAATCTGCCCCATGGAATGCCTCCTTGATGCAAAGTAATAATGCAAGTCAGCGCAGTGTGCTGCGGTGCGTAAAATTAGGTTACAAAGCAACGCAAATCGCAATTTGAGCTGGTTTGATAATAACAACATGTATTTCACACCGGGTTTGTGTTAACAAATGTACGCAAATCCGACACAAAATCTCTGTAAATCTGGGTGAGAGGATGATCAACGCATGCTGGTTGCAAACGCCCTGCCAAGTGTCGACCTCTGAGGAAACTGGGCAAGTGTCCAAGTATAACAGCAGCTTACGGCGCCCCTGGTAGTATGCGCTGACTTGGGATCTATTCGAATCAGCGAGGTAGTGCAAGCGGGGCTGACGGAGCAGAGCAGCTAAACATGGCATTAAAGTTGCTGTTCTTTGTAACTGCGACGGCTCTTCTGGCCTATTACGTCTACATACCTCTACCAGATAATGTCGAGCAGAGCTGGAAAGTACGGCTGATAGACACCGCTTTTAGAACTCTGGGCCATGCGGTAAGTTACAATTACCTCAGATGCTCGTTTTAAATTGATGGGTGAAAATAATATCATGAAAAATGTGACTGCAGGGCAGTATGTTTTTTACTTTATACATGTGAGAAATTAGTGACAAGCACTGTTTAATAATTTAGCATAAATAAACTATTTAAACAGGGAGGCATATTTAATCGCATCATTGGGTTCGCGATTATCCAGGCTGTGAAAGGGCTGATGATATACAGTTGCAGCTAAATGTGGAACTGCTGATGGAAGCGATAAGGTGAACCGTTCGACAGATGTTCCTTACAAATGTCAAAGCTACGCACTTCTTTTTAAATGGATCACTGATCTAAGGAGAGTAAACACGGTCAGAAGTCCAGCTAGCGTTTTAGTTTTCGGCTTTGGGGGAGTTTCAGGAGGTACAGTGCAGGGTCACAACACTTTGGCTGGCGATATTTGGTGTTAAGAGAGGCAGTGCTTGAAGTAAAAAAAAGCCTCACCTGCTTTATTAGGAAAATAGGCATGTTAAGGTGTTAATGTGTGACAAGAATATGTATGCTTCTCTATCATGTGGCATTTTTTTGTGGTGCGATACTTCTATTGTTGTTTTGTGCCTTTGCGCTTTCATGCTGAATTATTGCATTGTGTTACTGTGTGGTATTGTGGTTGTGTGTCTAGTTCAGTTTTATGCGTGTACGGCTCAGGATGGATTCTTCCTAATAGCAAGAGTCTGCTTAGTTAGCAACACAGTTTAAGATCGAAGAAATCTTCCTGACACATTCATGAAAATTCTGAAGACGTGTGACTCGTCAGCCATCATTCAACTTCATACGTTTAGCTTGGCTAGTTGTAGTGCATTCTGTTGAGTTTGTGTAGTGGCAAATGCATGTGCATCTTAATAAAAATGCAATTCTTGTGTCTAGTTCAGTTTTGACTGTCTGTTAACTTGTGCCTTTCATACGTTTTTGTTTCTTTGATGTTTTCCTTCGTGTTCCACCATTACATTTATTGTGTTGTGCTCTATAATTCAAATACTTACGACACCAGTGAGACCAGAATTGAGGCAGATATAAGTTAGAAGTTCTAATGGTCGCTTTATTTGATACGGCGATAGTTGTGAGAAATGTGTCCACTCAGTGATTGAATGTTTGAGTAGATGCAACTGTGAACCCCCCGCATCAATCACCAGCAAGTGTGCCACAGACTTGCAGTTTCAGTGGTGAGGTGCAATTGCCTTTTTACGTTCGTAAGCCTAACTAAAGCACATAACAATTTTTTGTGAACCTTTTTTTACAATTCACACAATTCTATTTGGCAGAGAAGGACATGGATGCCCTAAAAATGTCAACTCAACCAGAAACTTAAATGCCTGTGGGTATTCATAAATCATTTTTTCACTCTTTCCCAGCACGGAAGTGTTTAGAAATGTACTTCTGCAAAAGGCTGGAGTAAATTGCCTTCAAATGTGTAAAGGGGAAGGGAGCACGCCCAAAATTCATTGGTTGTAGAGAAAGTGTTTTTCCAAGTAAAACATGATTTTCATAAGGAGAAAAGAAGGAAAAAAGATAGCAAGTACACTTGTTCTCTTAGGTTTCTTATGACTAAATACGAATATGCATATTTTAGCCTTAGAAAAAGAATTTCACAGAACTATTCCAAGATTACACCTGGAAATCTTAAAGTGGCGCATGACCTGGATAAATTGTGCAAATTTGAAACAATTTTAAACCTGCGCTCATGTGAGGTAGTAAACTCATTAGTGAAGAGTCACAGCTGTTTTTGAGACTGAGGGTTTCTGGGGTTAAGAATACAGGCATCTGGGAGTGCAACGAGTAAATCAATGCCTTCACTAGGGGTGGCCGTAACTCACGTAGGGGCATATCAGCAACACCCGGCGATAATTATCGCTCAGCGCTCTTAGCGTGAGGATAATTATCGCCGGGTAACGTGGATTCTTATCACTGAGATAGCGTGCTATTAGCAACGCTTATCTCCTCAGCGATAAAAATCCTCACGCTAACTGCCTAACGTGAGATTAGCGCTGGAAACCCAGCGATAATCTCACGCAATGTGGCGTTAGCTTGCTGATAGGGGCTCACAAACTTAGCCATGATATCCACCTTCCATAGGATATCATGGCTAAGTCAGTCCTGAAGCAGGCGTAAGGAAAGTAGCGATAACCCCTGTTATCGCTACTTTCATCGCTACTTTTTCTGATTCTATGCTTCATAGCGTGGGGCTTGATGATAGGAGAAATGTCGCTTAGCGACATTTCTCCTGTCATGTTAGGTCAGGAACGCCCACTTTGCATCTCATTAGAGATGCAAAGCTGGGCGTTAGGAATCCCCACGTTAAAGCAAGGTTTCACGTGCTAGCGTGGCCTTGCTAATTAGGCGATAAAATTATCGCCGCTTTTCGGCCGAAAACGGCCAAAGAAATGGCGATAACTTTTTATCGCCTGCTTGTAAATATGCCCCGTAATTTCATGTAGTGTAATCATTCTGAATTACCTAGAAATTCTGCTAAATTACGCGGGATACCGTGAGAAAAGGAATTAGTCATTTAGCTCGATTTTTTTAGCACAAAAATGCCCCAGGTCAGGAATTAAAAGTGAAATTACTGGAGATTTACTCATTCTGCATGTACTTACTCATTTTGAGAATTAAGGGGCGAACAGAATGAGACACATGTAGACTTACACAATAAGGTCACACATTGGCTTTATATCAATAAACCTTTGACTAGTAATGATAACGCTAGTGGGGAAATACTACATGTCAGAAGGGTAGACTGGGTAGGCATTAGACGCAAGGACATTGCGGGTAACTGTATTATAGTTAACTTTAGGGACAAAAGAATCGTGGAACACATTATGTCGTTTGGGTCAGTTAATCACTTTAGTGGCATACAATCATTGCCACTGGGCTATTTTTATCCCAGGCACGTAGCACCTTATGAAACCTCATCAGTGGGGAGATACAAGGAGAGACCCAATAATTACAGGGCCCAGGGGCATGTTGGCGACGGCCCTAGTGCAAGGAACCCTGGACCCTTAAACTGGCGAAATAGGTTTAGCCCCCTGACATCGCTTGAGGAGAATGATTGACTCAATAGCTCCTTACCCACAGCAGATCCCTGGCATAGTCGGAAAAAGAGGACTATGATCCCTGAGGAATCACAAGAGGCAGCAATAGAGATAATACAAACAAACACCTTATTAACCCCCCCGGCAACGGGAGAAGGCTGAAATCCCGTGTAATTGTAGGGGGGAGAGCCTCGGTAATTCCTCAATACAGCTAACCGCACCAGGGGGGGGAGATACCTTAGCTTTGAGTAAGACAAGGGAAAAGAGCAGCGAGCACATACCACGGGGCAGTGGAATAGCACTAGGAATAACGACGGAATTGTCAAATATATCACCTAACCTGGCAGGCATAGCTGGCACACACAAAATTTCGGGAGGGATACAACTCATCTCTTGGAATATAGCCGGTTTGGCAAATAAATTCAATAACTATGAGTGGAGGCAGTACATAAATCAGTTTCAAATAATTAGCCTCCAGGAGACTTGGGTGGTTGACAACAGTCTCTTTCAAATGCCTGGGTACAAATGCTTTTTTGTCCAAGCCCAAAAATCAAGATCAGGCAGAGCTAGGGGTGGCCTGTCCATATATGTGGACCTAAATCTACAGGGATTATGGACAGGTACGAACTGGTCCTCGCAGAACCTTCAGGCCATATGGTTCAAGGGTAAAGGGCAAAAGTTGATCCTGTTTAATGCCTATAATAATGGGTCCCCAGGGGATAATAATTCATTCCCCCTGGAATTGGATCATAGGTTGATCCAAGAGATGGAAGCAAGCAAGGGGGCACCAGCCCCTGCTATTCTAGTTATGGGCGATTTTAACTGCCACCTTTGCCCGGCTCTACTTCCCACTGATGCCGACTGGTCCCATTGCCCAGTTAAAAATGGACCCCACTTTTGCCACACTCAGGAAGGCTTGGCTTTCACCAAGGTTTTAGATACTCATGATTTGGTGCACACCATGAATATGATGGCTTTGGACAAAGATGGGCTGCTCCCCCCACCTTTAAGGGTCGAGGCTGTTCGTCATTTATTGACTACATTGTTTTATCTAGCCCCCTAAAACATAGGGTCATAGCCGCAGGGATTGAATGGAGTCCTTTTAGTGACCACAATCCTGTGGTACTGGAGCTTTTTTTTCAGCCCCAGTCTGGCAGGGAACAGTCGGGTGGCATCCATCAGAGAGCAACAGACCAGGGGAGGCGGCTTAGGTGGTCAAAGATAGATGAGGAACATTTCTATAAATCCCTTATGGACAGAGGGAAAACCTTCATTGATGACTGTCTTGATCCTACAGTGGAGGGGTCATTGTTAATTGAAGCATTAGGGCAGATAACTAACCTGGTGGATGGGCTCTTAAAAACTAGTGCCCCAATAAGGAGAACTGATTGCCCGAGATGGTTCGATGGGGACTGTTCCCGCGCCTTAAGGGACCTTAAAGGTAGTCTTAAGGAAAGGCCAAGGGATAAACAAAAAGTAGCTCAGTGTAGACTGAGGTACAAGAAAGAGATTAAGAGAAGGAAGGCAATTTTACAGGGCGACGCATGGGCTGACTTAAGAGAGGCCGCAGAAAGGAGAGATATCACTGCGTTCTGGAGAATAATCAATAAACCCTGTTTCCAGGATAAGAATGCACCAGTGATTGGGACAAATATTCTCCCGGACCAGTGGCTTACACATTTTAAGGGACTGTACAATTATGGCACAGCACCCAGTTTAGAGGAGGGAGGGACAACTAAGCTGGGGCAGGACATTTATTTCACTCTAAAAGAAATCACAGTGGGAATCGAGGGTCTGACAAAAAACAAGGCCCCTGGTCCTGATGGGACACCTCCAGATTTGTTCATGAGCAATATTGAGCTAAGGGCCCCAATAATTACGAGAGTGATAAATGCCGCCATTAGGCTGGGCCTCCCCCGAACTTGGTCAACGGCCATAATCGTCCCGATTTTTAAAAAGGGGAACAGGGATAGCCCACAATGCTACCGCCCAATCTCACTCATTGATGTGTCAGCCAAAATACTGGGCCGGGTAATTCTGAACCGCCTGACTGAGTGGACCGAGGAGAATAATATTATCTCGGACACGCAGTACGGCTTTAGAACAGGGAGATCCACAAGCGATCAATGTTTGAACCTGTATATGCTGGTAGCGAAATATACCAAAGCCAGCAATGAAGCCATTTATCTGGGGTTCATGGACTTGGCAGCCGCTTTTGACCATGTAAATCGGGACAAACCGTGATCTATGATGGCACATTTGGGGATTGACCTGGGATTGATTAACATCTTGAGGGAATTACACAGGGACACCTCAGCAAGAGTACGCTACAACATGGATGGAGGGCTGACGGAATCCTTCCCATGTACTAGCGGGGTGAGGCAAGTTTGTATTTTGGCCCCCTTTTTATTCTCACTCTATATTAACAACTTAGAGAAGTACCTGACCAATTTAAAAACTGATTGTCCATGCGTAGGATCGCGTCCTATCCCAGTTCTTCTTTACGCTGATGACGCGGTCCTACTTGCACATACCCCTAAGAGCTTACAGCTGCTAATAGATGGTTTTGTAAAATTCATGGCAAACTTAGACTTATCAGTGAACTTGGGCAAGTCATATGTGATGCTGGCTGGTAATAAACCCTGTAATAATTTTTCTTATAAAATAGGTAGCCATACATTACAAAGAGTTCAGGCCTTTTCGTATTTGGGCCTATTGTTCGATGGCTCCTTGCAATTTAAACCCCTGGTTTAGGAACGCTGTTGCAAGTTGATATCCTCCAACGGTGCTATCGCAGGTTATGGGCATAGAGTGGGCCGATGGTCCCCCGAGCAAAGTATTAATCTTTATGGAGCGATTTGCTGCTCCAAGGCCATCTATGGCGCAGAAGTGTGGGGATTTGTAAACATTCAGCAGTTAGAGAGGGAGGAAAATAAAATTCTACGCTCAATTTTGAAGATTCCTCAGAGCACCCCTGCTGTAATAGCCCACAGAGAACTAGGGAGGCCATATTTGGAAGATTTGGTCAAACTCAGACCCATTTTGGCATGGATGAGATCCTGGCTTAATCCTGAGGCGGCCTTAAGCAGACAAATTATAAATGACTGCCTGGGAAGGGATAGAAGCTTGAGTATACCATGGTTGAAATATGTACTGACCAGTCTGGAAAATCTTGTCCGCAAGGATCTCTTTTTAAATCCAACGAGAATTGTGTCACAAGATAAGTTGATTATAAAGAGATTATTCTTGGCCCAGAGATGTAAAAGCAGAGCAGAGGCTGAAGGGATTAAAAGCACCGTGAACGCCCATAGCCTGGTAAAAAATAGTGAAGGGATGGAGCCGTATTTGTATCTCATGCATAATGCTCAGGATAGATTTTTAATGGTGCGTTTTAGGCTCAATCTTTTATCTCATTTACTGGCTGATCCACCAGGTTTTACTTCATCGATTGAGCAGAAGGGTGCCTGCGGCTGCGACAATAGGTCTCCGCAGGACACCCTTCATTTTGAACTTTTGTGTCCTTTTTATTCAATGCCTAGGCGCAGATTCCTAGTAAGAATCCTAAAGCAAGCGAAATTTGCACACGCTAAAGATGCATTAACTTTTTTGCAAAAAGTGGCCGACCCCTTGACACTTTGTAGTATCATGAATTTTATCAGAGTTGCGGTACGACTAAGGGCGACTAGAGAACTAACTTGATTGTTTTTAAAAAAAATGAAATGCGTTGTTTAGTTCTCTTTCTACTAAATGTGTAATTGCAGTCAGGTTTCTGGATAATGATTTAATTGTATTTTTAACTGTCTGTATATGTGTGATTTTATGATGTTTTTTAATCATCGAATAAAGAAATACTGATACTGAACTGAATTAGTCATTTAGCTCGATTTTTTAGCACAAAAATGCCCCTGGTCACGATGTGCATTTAGTGCTAGAGAAGAACAGGAATAGCGAGTGTGATCAACCGTTCCTGCATGCGAAATGTGCTTTTGGTGTAGGATTTTGCCCTACTTACTCCTCGTGTTAGGCTAGTCTCTTGGTGCAAAATACATGTTTTGCTTAAAAAAAGCACAAAATGCAACAAAACAAAAACAGCAGCCTGAGCAGCCATTCACACTCGGTAAATGTGCTCTCACTACAGGATTTTGACCCCAAGTTACTCTATTGCGCGAGCGGTTCTTTGCTGTTTATTATCCGTAAATCCTCGTCAATGAGTAGTGTAGAAATACCGAAATTCCTCAGACTACTACAGCATAATTAAATTTACTCCCAGACGTAGCTTTCACCCAGCACTAAATGGAAACATTGCTCTTTATTTATGAACTGGCTCCAATTGCATACCCTTAATGATTGCAACAGGACATGCCTTCACTGCAAGCTGAACTAAACAACATAATGCAGCAGCTAAAATGTCCAGGTGAAAGACCAGGCCAAAATGAGGAATTACAAGTGAAATTACTGGAGACTTACTCATTCTGCATGTACTTACTCATTTTGAGTACACCCTTAGGGTCCAACTCGTAATGTGCCCAGGAATGTTCTATATGGCCAGAATTGCAGGTACCTCCAGTATTGGTAACGCTGAGCGTAGGAATCATCATCCCATTTATTGGGCCACTCTTAATGAAGACTTTAATATCCATTTCATTCATCTCTTTATACATGTGGCAAAAAATGCAGCATTTATAAATGAAAATATCATTTTGTGATAAAAAAAATGTAAATTGCATATTAAGATTTATTTGCTTACCTGGTAAATTGCACCAGTGTGCTGTAATTTTATGCGTGAGTAAATATTGCATGTGGTGCATGTTGTGTGGGGGTGTTGTTTGTTGTTTGCACGAGTTTGAAAGATGTGTACATCATTAACTTGATTTACTCTGTACTACTACATATAGATATTTGTTTGTGTCTGATGTGCTAACTCCTGATCAGGTTCTACTCTGTATTACCAGGGTACATAGGCCATTGTCTGTTTATGATGTACTAAGCCCTGGCAGCTAATGTTTTGGGTATTTTTTGGGCAAGGGAAACAATAAAAAATTCTTTAAAATAAAATGTCGTGTTGTGTTTGGAAACAGCTAGAGTTTCTAGACCCAAAAGCCCATGAAATTCAAAAAGTGACAAGTTTATGGACGGTCGCAAACATTTGCAGGTAGTTTTCAATCAAGTAAACAAATACCAATTCGTGGTTAAACATGATAGGATAAAAGTCTGAGCTTGGTAGGCATCTCGAACAAAAATAAATGTTTTCACTGTGTACAAAAGTTAGCAATTGCAAATGGATGTACCCTTTTATAATTTCAGTCCCTTGTTCATTTTTGCCCATTTCCTAAAACAAGAAAAATGGCAAGTGGCTTCAAAATCTGAAAGCATCTCAGATCTCTATGGACCTTTCAGGGGACCTTGAAGTCCCTAAAATGATCAAAAAGTGACTATTTCTGTACATTCTTTCCACTAGAAAACTAACGCACATGAGTTAATATTGTGTAGACACAGGCCAAATAATAGAAGTTCCCAATGTCTCTAGTGTAGTGTGAGTATTTCAATATGAAATGCAGGCTCTGAAGGCATTTGTGACTGTACTTAAAAATAACAATAAATACATTTTGATTTATTATCCTCATAAGGAGTTCTAGTGTACAAAAATGTCCATTACACGTGGTCCCCATTCAATGCTCCCATCACAGTGCTCAGCTGTGTCAGCGCTTAATTTGTGCATTTGGGTTAGAAATGTCAATATTCAATGATCAGCTTTTGTGTAGATATTAAGTAATTCACTAAATGTGCTAATGAAAACTAATTCTTTAACCCCTTCCATGCTGCGCAGATTCCGCCGCTGTGCTGACGGAATCTTGCGCGGGCGTGGTCATGACGGAACGGTTCCGTCATGAGCACAGCTCAACCGTGGCTCATGACGGAACCGTTCCGTCATGAGCACCGAAGGGGTTAAATCAGTGTTAAGATTTAGTTTAAGCTTGTCAAGTATCAACAATCACATCTGCTTCAAGCAGAAGTGCTCAAAACATAAGTCCTATGCTCACTAGTACCCCAAAGGGCTTTTGAAGTGCAAGAATATCCTCTGAAAATATGAAAAAGAAATGGCATCTCCAGCAACCCCACACAACTGAAAGCTCCCCCTCCGCATGCAGTGACCTCATCAACACTGCCAAATTCGAACAAGTGTCAGTCTTCAGCAGAGGGAAGCCCTAGAGTCTGGCAAGGTGAGCCTCAGTCTTTGCCCAGACCAATATCTCATGCATCAAACATCAGATCTGTTCAACCCTTACAGCATTGCTTTGAGCCATGAGAAGTAGGGATTGGACTCTGGGCCATGCTAAAGACTGGTGGCTATACCTAGTGAGGGTTGACTATGCAAGTGGCTGATGTCATTGATGACTGTGTTCTTCATCTCACCCTTGATGCAAATACAAATGTCGTAAATAATCTTACAGATGAGATTACATATCATATAACCCTTAACACCGTGACAGAAACACCTATGAATTCAGTATTATTTGGTAGTATTTATTGGTTTGAGCATTCATTGTAATTTATTTAAGTCGTGCTTTTTTGCGTTGGTATGTATTATGATATATATTGTTGCAGTATAAGAAAAGCACTTGGTTTTTGAAATATGGTTTGCATGTCTCTTGTGACAAATTAGAGTCCTAACCATTTTTTGGGAATTCCAGTTGCTGTAAAGCTTTAATTGACACTCATAACTTAACTCCAACCATTTTTTCAGTGAATTTCTAAGGTTTTCTGAAACACATGTTAACGCGATATACCAAAGTTTACTATAACTACACTTTAAACTTTGTTTTTCTGGTTAATTTAGTAGTTTTGTTATCATATAACGCAGGCAATAGTTCTTTGTGCCAAACCAACCATGGGAAGGCAGACCTCATGCACACAAGATTGGGACATGAACTGTGGTGGTTGGCCCCAGCCACTGGCCTTAGACTGGGTTCATCTGCTCAAGCCTTTATGGGTGGCCAAAAAGTAGACCCTTTAAGCCCAGCCTAGTACACTTTCGAAATGCAAATTTCTTGAAAACTACTGAAAAGATTTACACCAGGCCAAGCAAAGCAAATGCATTTAAAGGGAACATTCTATTTAAATGGCAATTTTTCAGTAATTCCATACAGACATGCTTTCTGTATGGAGGAGCAAAGAATCAAATTGGGCCTTAAAATGGTAAATGCCACTTTGGTCTCCTCCCCCCATTTTTTAGGCCCCCTCGCTTGACGTAGCTGCATTAAACGTCTCCTGAAGAACCTATTGTGGCTTTGTTTGGAAATTTCAAGCAAATTCATTGAACTGCAATAACGTTATTAAGAAAATGAAAAATGCCCATCAAAGGGCGGTCTGACCGGAACATAACTGTAGAGGTCTAGGATGCATTGTAGAATATATAGCTTGATAATATAGTGTAGGTTTAACAACACATACATGAAGAAAGAAAATAATGTGTGATGTTGGACAGTGCAACTTTTTGCAAACACAATTCTGCGTTTGTATTGTTTATTTTCACAGACTGGGGGGAATTCATTGGTACCTGCTGCCACCAAAGATAAGCCTGCAGGGGTCTTGTCATGTGCTAATGCTCTGAGAGCAGCACTGTCATTGTGACAGCATGTTTTTTACACCACTGAAGGAAAGACAGAATTCTGTGACAAATATCAATTTAGCTTTTTAATTTGTTTAGGAAAGCTAAAAGTTTTGCAAATAATTTTAGCACTGTGATTTACAGAGAAATAAGTCACAGTTAGACCTTAATTTGTGAAATATGAGCTTTGAAACCACCGGCCTATATTCAATAAAAAGGTATACCCATGTAATATATACTTAAAAACATGTTAAAGTAAATATCTTGTGTATGCAAGTGGATTTATGGTTGCAATGTAAACCCATTGTCCCTGTGCGGCAGGTTGGCCACCCGCAACGGGCTGAGCCTTATGCCGGGCTTAGTGGTCTTGCACTGTAGGGGTGGGCTGCACAAGGCAGGAAGGGCACATGATCAAAAATTCCTAAAACGTTACTGAAAAAAGAGCAGTTATGATTATGAATTAAAACTGTCTGTGAATATACATGAATATATTATAAAAGCTGAGCACAACCGTGTAGTTATGGTGTAGTGCACTTTCCAACAACATGCATTTCTTACTTTGCCTATAACTTGAGAACGCATAGATGGATGTGCGCCAAATTGAGCAATCAATTAGTGCATTTAAAGCTTGTCATGCCAAGTGTTCCTAAAATCTGTGGAGGGTAAAGGAAGGTTAAATGGTGTTAAAAAAAAAGTGTGTTTTCTGATGTTTGCTTCCATATTGATAAGCATTTAAAAAGAGTTGCTGAATGGGCTTCAAAAGGTTAACACTTATGAATATTTCTGCATTGAAAATCGTGACCCAGTGATTCATGACTCTTGTCAAACACAGTTTGAAGTTTTTGTGAAGTGTTAATGGCTGGAGAAGGATTCTAAAAATGTTTTCTCAACATCTTGAAACTCATGACTCATCATTGACTCGCAGGATTAGTACTGTGAAAACAAATTCTATTACAATACGACCAATCCTCAGAGGTGCTCAGCTGCAGGGGAGTCCTGAGTGGAATGCAGAAGTGTGGAAAACTGAACTCCAATGCCAGAAAAAAACATAGAACATGGGGCATGACACAAGAATCAGAAAGGGACTAAGATCCTGCAAGCCACTATTTTTGATGAGGAAATCAATTGCCAATTAGAGATTAACTCGCAAATTCAATCTGTGTTGTTAGTTTGAAGTAGTGGCAAAGACAGGAATTGTAAAGAGCATCTGACCCCAAAAGACAGGGCAGGTCCTTGTGCCCAACTCCTCCTGAGCATGCATTAAGACTGTGCACTGAGTGAGTTGGCCGACATCGGACTAAAGCAAAGGAAAGCAAAGGGCCTGGTAGCAGGCCGCCAGGCCTCTACACTCAACCCACGCTGAGCAGGGGGTAGGGCGGAATGTCTTGATGCAGCCCAAAACATTCACTCAAACCTTGCTGACCACAGTCCATGACCATGAGCAGTCGGGTTTGGCCAATGGCAGGGTTTTGGGAGCAGGACTAGAGTGCAGGCCAATACATGTGCCCCCCCACCCCTTGCGTGTGGCTGAAGGTCATGCACATCTGGGCAGTCTCTGCACCCAACCCTTCGCTGTGGAAGGCCAAAGGTAGTGATGTGCCTGATTGGATACTCAAGGTAGGCTGGATGCAGGGCCTAGTTGCAGGGTCTAGGCACAGACCAGGCCCTTTTGTCAACCCAAGCCTCTCACGGCTAAAGGCTGTGTGCAATGGGAGTTGGAAGTACAGAACATCATTACAAAAAAACGATGAAATTCAATGAAAAGTGTTGTTCTGGCTCAAATATGGAAAACTATCGAAATCTGCAAGTTATTGTTACCAGAGAAGAAAGTTAACAAAATAAGATTTTAGTAGTGCATTTTGAACTCTATCAGAGAATCTTTATGATAATGTCAATATATATTTAAAATGTTTTTTGTTCTATTGACTGTATTAGCTGGTAATGCTATTTTCTGCATTCATTTAGTGTGCTGGTGAAGGTTAAATTCCAGTTTATTACCACAGTAGAAGGAACCTGACATGAGAGAAGCACTTTTTGTTAGCTTACAGTGCGCAGGTTACAATAGGGAAAAACTATTTTATATTCAGGAGGGTTCTTCAATGTGATTTTACCTTACATTCCATAAGTAACACTTCCCATTTTAGTTTCGTTCCAATACCTGTTTGAAACAAATACAGATACAAACATTGTTGTGATATAAACCTTGTATATGGACCGGCAGAATAGAATATGCCATCGTTGAGGGAGAACAGGAACATCATGACCCACTCCAAGTTTTGCTTCTACCGAGTAAATGTCACTCCCTAGACTCACCTTTGATAGAAAATAGAATATTACTCTCTACAATCAAAACTGTATAATTTGGGTTACTTCCTAATTAAAAGGCATTGGGTATAACTGGAGCTTCCATGGACAATTCTGTGCTAAATTTGGTTTTTGGTTTGCACAGTAAGTGGAGGTCCAGCATGTCAATTTGTTTTGCACTTCTGTGCGCATGAATAATGTTGGACTTGGCCCTTCTGGCAGGTTCACCACTGAACTTTTTTGCTTTTACTGGTGACCTGGTGGTAGTAATTTTTGGCTTCTGCGCACTTTACCACTGTGTCCCAGGGTAAAGTGCGTGCGTGTAGTGAGGCTGGCCTGCCCTCCCATAGGAATGCATGGGGGAATGTATGTGAATGAATGAATAGAACTTTATTTCGACATAAAAACATGTCATAAAAGTTATACATAACATCAATAAAAAAGAAGAAAAAAGAACAGTTTGGCGAACACAGTATAAAAGCCTACAGAATCGGCAAAATAAAATAATAACCAAATTTTAAAAGCCAATACAGGCAGAAACACATTACTGTATCAACTGTTTCCTTGCAGTTCTTATCCTCCAAGCCCAGCCCAGATATTTAGCCATACAACAGGCAAAGAAAGGACGGGCATCTGAGCGCAATATGCGTAAAGCTTCCAAATATGATCTTGTGCCCAGACTCCTACATAAAGGCTTCAACCATCTCAACCTAGGCACAACATAAGCATGGCACTCAAACAACAAATGAGCTATGGACTCAACCCTTGAGTCACAAAAGGGCCAATAGGGTATAGTTTGGAATGGAGGTTTCCAAGTAGAAGTTAGGAATCCTAAGGGAAGAACACCCACCCTAAATTTAAAGTATAATGCTCTGTCACCCGGATTATGGATTGAGTCCAGGTAAGGTTCTCTGAAAGGGATCTCCTTAACTAGCAGAAACTGGGCAACGGATTTACAATGATTAGGGTTACACAACCTCTCGTTATCCACCCAGAGCCAATAAGCCTTCTTTAGCATTTGTTTTGAAGGTGCTGTTCTATTGACCCAAGCATCTCCTAAACCCAACTCATGAAGAAGTCGCTTAACCTCCCTGAGCCAGTTTACCTTATACCAGCCAGATAAGGATAAGATTTCGCTTAGGGCATCTGCATAGCTACTCAATTCAGGGACATTCCATATCCTGGCCCATAATAAAAGGGGACGTAGCCTAGCTTGCTCGCAGATTGGGCGTGTGCCTGCATCTAGCAAGAGGGGAATTGTAGGGGTACTATGGGGTAACTTCATAAGATCTTTATAGAAATTATTTTCGAGGTGGGTCAAGATGTCAACTCTCTGTGTACCCCACAATTCCGCACCATACAATGCTGCACTCACCACCCTTGCCCTATAAATATCTAGTAGTGCCCCAATAGGTTTTGAAAATGAGGCACGTTGTTCTTTGAGCAGGGCCCCTGTGACCCTAGTATGGGTCAGAAAAACCTTTTGGTGGTGCGCCTTCCAACTCATATTGACACACAGTCGAATGCCTAAGTAATCAAATTCATTGACTCTGTCAAGAGGAACAGAGTCCAAGGTGGGAGGAACAACAGTTTTCCTGGGGGGGTTAAGAACAAGGAATTTTGTCTTGCTTATGTTTATGGACAGGCCCTTGATGTCACAAAATGCCTTAAAGCTAGAAAGCAACTTTTGGATACCTACTGGTGACTTTGAGATTAGGAGGGTATCATCCGCAAATAGGAGCGTAGGAACTTTCCTACCTGCCAAGGATGGTGCATCTGACGGATGTTGAAGCAGATGCTCCACCACTCCGTTAACATAAAGAGAAAACAGAGTGGGGGCAAGCACACACCCCTGGCGGACGCCCCTATCTACGGGAATACGAGATGTTTTTTCCCCCTGGGTACCCCATCTAATCTGAGCAAAGTTGCTTTCATGAAACTTTATGAGCAAGGCCAACAAATAAGGAGGTATGCCCAACCTATCGAGGACATTCCACAATTGGACTCGTGGGACCAGGTCGAAGGCAGTTCGCAAGTCTATAAAGACTAAATACAAGCTGCCCCCACCCAGCACAACCACTTTCCAATATATGATTAAAAGGCGAAACGTCTGTTCGATGGTACCCATCCCTGATCTAAAACCTGCCTGGAAATCTGACAAAACCTGGTTTTCTTCGACCCACTGCAAGATCCTGCCTAGTACCACCGTGCCCGCGACCTTTTGTGTTGAGTCTAGCAGGCTAATAGGGCGATAGTTAGCTGGGTCGTCCCGACAGCCTTTTTTAAAAATAGGGACGACCTCAGCGCCCCTCCATGAGTCAGGGAGAGAACCTCCCAACACAGCCTCATTCAGAAGTGAGGCAATTAGTCTACTCCACAGTGATGGATATTTCTTCAGCAGGTCGCCCGGAATTCCATCAGGACCAGCAGCCTTATTAGATACAATACAGCTGATTGCCCTTTCAACTTCCTCAGTGCTGAAGGGGCAGTCATTAATGGAAATCTCAGCTAGTGAGCTGGCGAGAAGACCCGTATTAAGATGGGATACCCCACATTGGACAGAGTACAGTTTGAAAAAGTGGGCAAACCAGACATCGCCAGGAATATTACAAGTAAACTGAAAATCAAGAGGTTTGTCCCTAGCTCTCAGCAGATCCCAGAACCCCTTGGAGTCTTTCCTGGTGCTTGCCTCCACTAGATCCCACCAAAAACTGTATTCGTGGGCCTCCTTCGCCTCTGCCACAACTTTTTTATAGAGTTTCCTCGCCAATCTAATATTGCCTGGATCCTTGCTTTTCACTGCGGAAATAAGTTCCCCCTTAGCAACCCGACATTTAGAGGAATACCACTTATTTCTTGACCTAGGAGCACCTTTCGCAGAAACCCTCACGCTAGTTTGGGGTATAATAAACAAATCGCTTAATACCGCGATGGTTTCTGTGAATATTGGTAAAACATTTTGGCTGGTAGCACCCAGGGCATCAAGGCGCAGCTCCCCCGCTAACATAGTGGTCCCTGCCTGAGCCAACCTTTCCTCGTCCGCTGCTACTTTAGCCCACTTTAGGCGCCTGCCACAGCACAAAGGTACAAGCTCATGAGAGGTTTTCCACTTGTGGGGAATCTTAATTAAGTTCCCAACCTGCCAGGGCGGAATCAATGTTAAGGAAAGAGGATTGTGGTCACTATCACAAGTCGCTATAACCTCCATATCATAATGGAATGGCCACAAATTATAATTCAACATAACATAATCTATTCTGGAGGTATGTCCCATCCTGTTGTAGGTATGCGCACCCATAGGATCCGACTTAGATCGTCCATTAGTTGGTCTTAGGTCATGTTCCATACAGAGTGCATTGATGTCTACTGCACTCTGGGACCATTTAGGGATCGGGTCTAGGGTCAGGGTGGGAATGCCTCTCCTTGTGTCCTCATCCCAAGTGTCCAAGATATCCTCCCTAGCCAATGGTTCAAAACAGCAATTGAAGTCGCCTGCGAGAAGAACATAAGAATCAATACTGCAGGCGGCTAGTTCGCTGTTTAATCCTGTAGAGGGTAGAGTTGATGACCCACCCCTGGCCCCCCTTAAATAGAGGTTAAAAACTTCTAGCTTCCTTCCCCCTGGGCATAGTAAGGTTATCCTCTGGAGATCAGGAGAGTGTGTGGACTTTTGGCTTACACCTAAACCTAGTGCGATATTGACCCATATAAGAAGGCCACCCGACGGGCGACCTTTACATCCATGTTGTTGGGAAGCTGGGACGAAGGTCGTAAAGCCCACTCTATGCCTAGGTTCAAGGCACCAGGTTTCCTGCAAAAGACAGATGTTATAAGAGGCCAAAAAGGCATTCCATTCAGGAATTTCAAAATTGCGGGCGAGCCCTGCCACATTCCAGCTTATAATCTTTAGCAAAGGGTCGTCTGAAGTAATCTGCCTTAGAGGGTTGTCTAGTGTAGCCAAATTGGACACAGGTCCTGCCACCCCCGCAGCAGTTCTATTTAATCTAAGCAGTGGCTCAGTCTGGTGGTAATAGGGAGCCATTGCTGCATCAGTCAACTTCCTAATTGGTGAAACATTCTGATTTGGAGGCAAGGGAATCATACGAGGTGGGTCCAGTCGATCCGTTACGACTTGGGAGTCGAAAATACATGACGTATACAAACCCACCTCTGTTTGTAAAACACAATGCATTCCCTTTAGACTTAGAGAACTAACAACAGAAGGTACAATCAACACAGGAAAAGATTCTGTGAGCCCTAAAACCTGTGGTAAAGGAACTTGGAGAGCAGGTTGGCATGCGAGTCAATCTACCTCCTCAAGACCAGCAAACCTATTCGAGGTTGGGAAGCCATTCCAGTTTAAGGGGGAATCTTGGAATTTTTTGGGTTGACTCCTCCAATTGTGGTGGTGTACTAGAGACCAGTCCTCTTCCCGTGTGTATCTAGGACGCGGTGGATAAAAAAAGGACAAAGGCCTAGGTATAACAAGAGAACCTTCGCCAATAGGCCAGGAACAGATGTGGTGTGCCGTATGAGGATCCTCAAAGGTCACCACTATACAATCCCCGGGACTAGATTTCCTTGTAGGACCCACCCAGGGGATTCTGCGTACCATCATGACTCTACTTCTCCGGCCATTGGGAATTGGTCTATTCACATTGAGCCAATGCATTATCTTATTCTTCAGAGACCAGTGGTTCTCATGTTGGCCGTTTCCCATCTGGGGGACACCTGTCAACACAACCACATAATCATTGGCCTCTGGAGGGAGATCAATGTAGCCCCCTCTAAAGTTATTCTTAACAGGAGGGCTCTGGGTTGGATGG
Organism: Triturus cristatus; assembly: GCF_964204655.1. NCBI lineage: Eukaryota > Metazoa > Chordata > Amphibia > Caudata > Salamandridae > Triturus > Triturus cristatus. Next base: position 921,577,355 of record NC_140594.1, read on the forward strand.
TACGCCACTTCACTGGGAGGGGGTCTATGGGGTGCACCTGCATTGGGTTTGACTAATGGTTGAGGGGTGGGGCACTTGGGAGCCTTAAGTTTAGGGGCGCTGGTACTATGATCCACACCCACAGTCCCCAATGTAGGAACCGATCGTGCAAAAGCTGATGCTGGAGGGGAGGATTGCGGGACTTGAGGAATTGAAACATGAGGTGATGGCTCAACTACAGGAAAACCCTGATTTTCTAGACTTCTCAGGCCGAGTGTGGCCAGAGCAATAATGCTCTTTTCCATCTCGAGCAAATTATTCTCAATGCGTGAGAGTCTAAGATCAAGGGGAGAAAGAAGTTTCTTAAGAGTTTCCCAAACTAAACCTATAAATTCCCCTTCATTCCTTTCCACACTTTCTGCATGTAAGCCCTCATCCTCAGCCATAGTGGCAGAAAAGGCAGTGGAGAAAGCAGAAACTGTCCCCTCTTTAACTCCCTCACAATATGGTTGTTCCCTGGAAACACACCCTCCTATAAGATTAGTAACCGGAACGCTAGTCAATTTCAGCTGTTGTGCAACCGCAATTTTAGCCTTCCCATGACAGTAAGCAGACCGAGAGGTGCATTTTCTTTTAGATTATCTTTGCTAATGGTGCACCTAGGTGAAAACATTGCAGGGATGGAAAAATTAGAACTAGCATCCTGCTTGAGAGAAATGGTAGGTGGATTCACTGTACTATCCTGAGTCGATGGCTCTAAAGTAGAGGGGAGTGAAGGAAAAGTCGGGGTATGGTGGACATCAACCTGTGTGACTACACAATGGGGGATAGCTGGACGCGCCGGGGTAACCGCGGTGGCTATATGGCCCAGGGAGGATTTTTTGGACAGGTCAATTACCTGGGATAGTCTCCTAGCGGATGCCAATTCCAGGGAGACACGAGCCTGAAGTTTGGAAATTTCATGGTCTATAGCTGTATTGGTACGGGTGATAAAATCGTCCATAGGACCATTGATTGGGAGACCGCCATTTGCGGCCTTACTCCGTGTTAACCTGGTGCACATAGCTTAACAACAACAACAAAGGCAACCCCCTAACTTAGCGGTGGGGATGAAGTAATAAAAATGGTTCAACAGTTAGGCTCAAACACATAAATGATGGAACAAAAACAAAAGAGGGTGGCCCCGACCAGACCTCGCAGACCTCGAACGGCCTCAAACGGCCCGCTCTTAGCCCGGTCTTCGCTCCGGGCGCGTTCCGCTGGCGCGGATAGGCGGGACTCTTAAGTTACAAAAACGTTGGAAATAGGGGGAGGGACCGGGAAGAGGACACAGGTGTGCTGGATCGAACAACAGCGAGCACCCTGGTCCTCGCAGTCCCGGATCAGCGATGTTGTGCAGGAACCTCCCAAATGCAGAGTCGGTAAGTTCAGCAGACCCAGGCAGGGAAAAGCAGCAGCCACGAAGTATCCAACAAGTTAGACCAGCGAGCGGCTCCCACGAAGCGGGGGCCGCGAGAGGTGATGTACTGGCTGGGGGAGAGGCCGGGATGAGGACACAGGTGTGCGGGATCGAACAACAGCGAGCACCCTTGTTAGACGGACCGGGAGGGTCGGCCGAGGACAAGGGGAGAGGTCTCCGGGGAGAGCCGTCTCCAGCGATCGTACAGACAAATAACTTCCCCCCCACAGACAGATACCACACAAGGAGATGAGTTAGCGTTCTTTATAAGCACTTCTTAAGGTACGATGAAAAGGTACAAGGAGGTCTGGACTCAGGGGTCCCCTCGATTCAAGTCTCTCAAGATGGGAAAGGGGGTAGCGGGACAGTCTGGTTACCAGTCTGGTAGTTGAGATGGTATGGTGGGTAGCTCACAATCCTCGAGCTTGGTGGTCTAGCTGGTACGGGCCGTGGCAGCGCCAGCAGGTCCCGGTGGAGATGGTCGATACACGGTCCGCGGCAGCGCCAGCAGGTCCCAGTGAAGATGGTCGATGTACGGTCCGCGGCAGCGCCAGCAGGTCCCGGTGAAGGTGGTTGTTACAACGGGCCGCGGCAGCGCCAGCAGGTCCCGACGAGGATGGATGTTGCAGAAGGCCGCGGCAGCGCCAGCAGGCAGGACGATAGTTCACAAGATAGGGCTACGGCAGCGCCAGTAGTCCGTCAAGGCTGAGTTCTCTCGGTGTCTCTCGACTCCAGGATACAACTGCCTTCCTGCTCCGGAGCTGCTCCAGTTATAGGGCAGGTGCCCTTTGATGTCCGGACCCTCGCACTTGGAGGTCGGAGGGTCCGGGATGAAGGTGTCCAGACACCCAGCGGGGGGTGGAGCCGGTGCCTGGGGGAGCTGGGGGCGATCGTCACCTGGCGGGGGAGAGTCCTTGGCGCTTCGTTCTCCCATTGGCCTGCCAAGTGGTCCGCTCACCTCCTGGGTGGATGGTGGTGCCGGGATGTCGGGGCCGGCCAGGCCCAGGGTTAGGGTCGGGTGGAGGCCACGCGGCCTCGTGGCGCAGGGCCCAAGATGGCGGCTTGACCCGGCCGAGGGAGCCGGTGGTGGCTTGGGCCCGTGATACATGGAGGTCCGAGGGCAGGAGTTCCGTCGGGAGACGGGGTGCGGGTGATTCTCGTGGGTCACGCCTGGCGGGCCGGGGCTTGGGCCCTGTCATGCAGGGAGGGAGCAAGCCCTTCGTGTGGCCTGTCCAACATGCGTCCCCCCCAGCTGAAGGCGGGGAGAGTCACCCATCTTCTTGGGGACTCTCCTCGTCGAGGCGGAAGAAGCGTGACAGGCCATCTGCGTTGGCGTGGTCTTGGCCCGGTCGGTGCTCCACGGTGAAGTCCATTCCCTGCAGGGAGATGGACCAGCGCAATAGTTTTGGGTTCTCCCCCCGCATCTGCATCAGCCACTGCAGGGGTCTATGGTCGGTTTGTACCCGGAAGTGGGTACCGAAGAGATAGGGCCGGAGCTTTTTGAGGGCCCACACCACTGCGAAGGCCTCCCTCTCGATTGTGCTCCAGCGCTGTTCTCGGGCCAGGAGACGTCGGCTGATAAAGGCCACCGGCTGGTCATGACCCTCGGGGTTCACTTGGGAAAGAACCGCTCCGATGCCGTGGTCGGAGGTGTCTGTCTGTACCACGAATTCCCGACTGTAATCGGGGGCCTGGAGCACAGGGGCGGTGCACAGGGCGGCCTTCAGCTTTTCGAAGGCCGCTTGACAATCGGGGGTCCAGTTAATCCGCTTCGGTTGGTTTTTGGACGTGAGACCCGTGAGGGGCCCCACAATGCTGCCGTAGTCCCTCACGAACCGCCGGTAGTAGCCGGTGAGCCCCAAGAAGGCTCGGACTTCGGTCTGGGTGACGGGGGGCTGCCAGGACTGGATGGCAGCAATTTTAAGTTGCAGTGGGGCCACCAGCCCGCTTCCCACCTGGTGCCCCAGGTAGGTCACGGACCCTTGACCAATTTGGCATTTGCCGGCCTTAATCGTGATGCCGGCCCGCTGGAGGGCCTGTAGGACCTCCTGGAGGTGGAGGAGGTGGTCGGACCAGTGGCGGCTGTATACAGCGATATCGTCCAGGTAGGCAGCGCTGAACTCTTCGAGCCCCGCCAAGACCTGGTTCACAAGACGTTGAAATGTAGCGGGGGCGTTCTTCATGCCGAAGGGCATGACCTTGAAGTGGTAGTGGCCATCGGGGGTAGAGAAGGTGGACCGTTCTTGAGCCCGGGGTGTGAGACCGATCTGCCAGTAGCCCGCTGTTAGGTCGAAGATACTGAGGTAGCGGGCGGCCCCCAGCCGGTCGATCAATTCATCCGCTCGGGGGATAGGATGAGCGTCGGTTCGGGTGACAGCGTTCAAGCCCCGGTAGTCGACGCAGAATCTCAGTTCAGGTGTGGTGCCGGGGGCAGCGGCTTTGGGGACCAATACAACCGGGCTGGCCCAGGGACTGTCCGAGGGCTCGATGACCCCGATCGTGAGCATTCTGGCCACTTCCTCTTGTATGCAGGCCCGTACCCTATCTGGTACGCGGTAGGCCCGGTGTCGGATAGGGGGACTGTCCCCGGTGTCCACGTCGTGCAAGCACCAAGGGGTGACCCCGGGAGTGAGGGAGAACAGGGAAGCGAACCGCAGCAGGAGGTCCCGGCAGCCCTGGCGTTGCTCTGGGGTGAGGGCATCGGAGAGCCGGACCCCGTCCACGGAACCGTCGTTCTCCTGAGTCTTCAGGAGATCCGGGAGGGGTTCGGAGTCCTCCTCTGCCCCACTGTCCGTAGCCATCAGGAGGCTGAGTTCTGAGTGCACAAAGTGTGGTTTGAGTCTGTTGGTGTGGAGGACCCGAAGGGGGTTCCGGGGGGTCCCCATGTCGATGAGGTAAGTGACGGGGCTTTTGCCCCGTCCACTTATCTTGCAAGGCACATGGTTAGGTGGGGGACATCACCCACACTTGTTGACCAGGTTCGAACTCGACGGAGGAGGCATTGTGGTCATACCATCTCTTCATGTCTTCCTGGCTGGCCTCGAGGTTCGCCTTGGCCATCTCCCTGAAGCGCCGGGTCTGATTGCGTAGGGCCAGGAGGTACTTGAAGACGTCTGGAGGGGTCTTTAGGGGGGCCATCTCCCAACCTTCTTTGACTAGGCTGAGGGGCCCTCGCACAGGGTGCCCGTACAGGAGTTCGAAAGGGCTAAAACCGAGGGACTTCTGGGGAACTTCTCGGTAGGCGAAGAGGAGGCACGGGAGTAGTACATCCCACTGGCGACGGAGGGGCTCTTCCAATCCCCCAATCATCCCCTTGAGAGTGCGGTTGAATCTCTCCACTAGTCCGTTCCCTTGGGGGTGATAGGGGGTCGTGAACCGGTAGGTGACCCCGCACTGTTGCCAGAGGGACTTCATGTATTTGGAGATGAAGTTCGTGCCTCGGTCGCTGACGACTTCTCGGGGGAAGCCCACCCGGGAGAAGATCCCCATTAGGGCCCGGCCAACCACCGGAGCTATTACAGTTCGTAGAGGCACCGCCTCGGGGTAGCGGGTGGCGTGATCCACCAGTACCAGGATGAACCTATGTCCTTGTGCCGTGCGGGGGTCCAGGGGCCCCACAATGTCTATTCCTACCCTCTCGAACGGGGTGGTGACCACGGGAAAGGGTTGTAGAGGGGCTTTCAGCTTACGGCCACTCTTCCCGCTGGCCTGGCACGTGGGGCAGGACCGGCAGTGGTTCAGGACGTCGTTCCGCATCTTTGGCCAGAAAAAGTGGGTCACTAGGCGACTGTAAGTTTTGTCTTGGCCCAGGTGTCCAGCCAGGGGGACATCGTGGGCCAGGTTGAGCAGGAAGTCTCTGAAGCGGAGAGGTACCACCAGTACTCGACCGGCCCCTAGCTCTGCGATTCTCTGTTCGCTGTATAGCAGGTCGTTCTCCCAGTAGACCCAGTGAGTTCCGGTGGAGTCCCCTGCGCTCTGGGCGCTGGCTTGTTGGCGGAGTCCCTCGAGGGAGGGGCAGGTCTTTTGCTCCTGGCGGAACTGTTCTTGGGTGGGCCCCCCTTCTTGACGCCACTGAGCCAGGCCGGGGAAGTCCTGGGGTTGCGCGTCCCCTTCGGTCGTTGGTTCCGGGGGGTTGGCCTCGTCGTTGTCTTCTACTGGGGCGACCGGGGGCGGAGGTGCTGGCCATTCCGGTTCTTCTGGTCGGGGGACGGCACGGGCGGCCATGGACCGGGTGGTTACGCAGGCCAAGTCCGGGAGGCCCAGCATCCCCAGGTGCTCTCTTCTCTCGACGGTGGCCCACGGGGAACTCTCAAGGTCATTCCCCAGGAGGCAGTCCACGGGGGCATCATCCCGGACCGTCACTTTCAACAGGCCGGAGACCCCTCCCCATTCGAAGGGGACGCAGGCCATTTGACACAGACTTTCGGAATTGTCGGCTGAGCGGACGGGGCAGAGAATGTTCGGCAGGATCTGCTCGGGTTTCACCAGGTGACAGCGGACGGCCGTCACACTGGCGCCTGTGTCACGTAAGGCCTCGGCCCGATGCCCATTAATGGTCACCCACTGACCGTATTTCCTGGTGTTGGCGGGTAGGGGAGCCCGCGGGACTATGTCTTTTCCCCCTAGGCACGCTAGAACCATGGCGGCCGGTTCCCACTCTTGCTGGGCCGGCTCATACTCTTCCTGTTCCTCTGATAGTCGTTCTTCCCCCAGGGCGACGGCAGCTACCTGGCGGGGCTTGGGCGTTTGGTTCTGCGGGCAGCTCGGGTCATTGGCGTAATGGCCGACTCGCTGGCATCGGTGGCATGTGACATTGGCTCGGAACCCTGGACGCATCGGGGGGTTTCCCCGGCCGGCCGGGGGCGGGGTGCTGGCCACGGGTGTTGCCGGGAGGGTGTCTCTCCCTCGCCCCTGGCCTCCTCCTCCTCCCCGAGGACGGTGCTGGCCTTGGTTGCTTCGGTTCTGCTCGTGTGGTCCTCTCCGGCCCACTCGGGTGCTTTCCCATCGGTCAGCTTCAGCGGCGAGCTGCCGGGGGTCAGTCAATTTACTGTCGAGGAGGTGCTGCCTGAGCTCGACGAAACAGTTGTTCGACAGGTGTTCCCATACCATAAGGTTAAAGAGTTGTTCGTAGGTCGTTACATGGCTCCCCTTGATCCAACCCTCGAAGGCTCGGCTGAAATAGTTTACGTACTCCACCCAAGTTGTACCCGGGATCCGGGTGCAATCTCTGAACCTCTGGCGGTACATCTCGGGTGTGAGGCCGTAGCGGGTGAGGAGGGCAGCCTTCATGTGGTCGTAGGACGACATTTGGTGATCTGGGAGCTGCAACAGGGCATCGCGACCTTCGTTGACGAACCTCCCCCATAGTCCGGCTCCCCAATCACTCCGGTCGATCCGGTGGGAGGTCATGGCGATCTCGTAGGCTTTGAACCACTGCTGTATGTCGTCTTCTCGGACATACTCTCGGACAACATCCTTGGGGATGTGGACTTTTTTCTCGGTTGCCCCTGGGGTGTGCGGTCGCTCAGGCACCCCCGGTTCTTTATTCTGTTTCCGAAGTTCTATTTCCGCCAGTTTGCGCTCGTGTTCGAGTGTTATTCTTTTTTCCTCAAGCTCTCTCTGTCTCTGTTTTTCTTCTCGTTCCTCTCGGAGCCGCAGATGCTCTAGATTTAGTTTCTGCTCGGCTAACTTTAGTTCACCGTCCATCTTGAGTCGTGCCATTTCCAACTCGTGTAATCTGGTCCTTTCTCTTTCCTGGATCTCCTCCTGCGAGAGGCCCGTTCCCCGCTCCTCGGGAGCCGTGGCGTTCCCCTCTGGTGTGACACTGTCTTGGTCGGAGGATCCGGCGATCCCCGTTTCTGCCCACGACTCAAGGGCGCGCTTCAAATCATCTTTGGTACTCAGGCCGGTGGTAGCAATGCCTAGTTCCATGCAGAATTGTTTAAGTTCGCGGTGGCTATATTCTTCCAGCTTATCCATTTGGAACTTTTCAGTGGAACCGCTATCTTTGGCTGACATCGTGGTTTTGTCGTGGGGTGAGCTACTCTCTGTACGATTACGCGTTGATTCGGATCGCGCCGCTGGCCACCAATGTTAGACGGACCGGGAGGGTCGGCCGAGGACAAGGGGAGAGGTCTCCGGGGAGAGCCGTCTCCAGCGATCGTACAGACAAATAACTTCCCCCCCACAGACAGATACCACACAAGGAGATGAGTTAGCGTTCTTTATAAGCACTTCTTAAGGTACGATGAAAAGGTACAAGGAGGTCTGGACTCAGGGGTCCCCTCGATTCAAGTCTCTCAAGATGGGAAAGGGGGTAGTGGGACAGTCTGGTTACCAGTCTGGTAGTTGAGATGGTATGGTGGGTAGCTCACAATCCTCGAGCTTGGTGGTCTAGCTGGTACGGGCCGCGGCAGCGCCAGCAGGTCCCGGTGGAGATGGTCGATACACGGTCCGCGGCAGCGCCAGCAGGTCCCAGTGAAGATGGTTGATGTACGGTCCGCGGCAGCGCCAGCAGGTCCCGGTGAAGGTGGTCGTTACAACGGGCCGCGGCAGCGCCAGCAGGTCCCGACGAGGATGGATGTTGCAGAAGGCCGCGGCAGCGCCAGCAGGCAGGACGATAGTTCACAAGATAGGGCTACGGCAGTGCCAGTAGTCCGTCAAGGCTGAGTTCTCTCGGTGTCTCTCGACTCCAGGATACAACTGCCTTCCTGCTCCGGAGCTGCTCCAGTTATAGGGCAGGTGCCCTTTGATGTCCGGACCCTCGCACTTGGAGGTCGGAGGGTCCGGGATGAAGGTGTCCAGACACCCAGCGGGGGGTGGAGCCGGTGCCTGGGGGAGCTGGGGGCGATCGTCACCTGGCGGGGGAGAGTCCTTGGCGCTTCGTTCTCCCATTGGCCTGCCAAGTGGTCCGCTCACCTCCTGGGTGGATGGTGGTGCCGGGATGTCGGGGCCGGCCAGGCCCAGGGTTAGGGTCGGGTGGAGGGCCCAAGATGGCGAGGGAGCCGGTGGTGGCTTGGGCCCGTGATACATGGAGGTCCGAGGGCAGGAGTTCCGTCGGGAGACGGGGTGCGGGTGATTCTCGTGGGTCACGCCTGGCGGGCCGGGGCTTGGGCCCTGTCATGCGGGGAGGGAGCAAGCCCTTCGTGTGGCCTGTCCAACAACCCTGGTCCTCGCAGTCCCGGATCAGCGATGTTGTGCAGGAACCTCCCAAATGCAAAGTCGGTAAGTTCAGCAGACCCAGGCAGGGAAAAGCAGCAGCCACGAAGTATCCAACAAGTTAGACCAGCGAGCGGCTCCCGCGAAGCGGGGGCCGCGAGAGGTGATGTACTGGCTGGGGGAGGGGCCGGGAAGAGGACACAGGTGTGCTGGATCGAACAACAGCGAGCACCCTGGTCCTCGCAGTCCCGGATCAGCGATGTTGTGCAGGAACCTCCCAAATGCAGAGTCGGTAAGTTCAGCAGACCCAGGCAGGGAAAAGCAGCAGCCACGAAGTATCCAACAAGTTAGACCAGCGAGCGGCTCCCGCGAAGCGGGGGCCGCGAGAGGTGATGTACTGGCTGGGGGAGGGGCCGGGAAGAGGACACAGGTGTGCTGGATCGAACAACAGCGAGCACCACGGTCCTCGCAGTCCCGGATCAGCGATGTTGTGCAGGAACCTCCCAAATGCAGAGTCGGTAAGTTCAGCAGACCCAGGCAGGGAAAAGCAGCAGCCACGAAGTATCCAACAAGTTAGACCAGCGAGCGGCATGGGGAATGTATGTGTCCCTGGAAGTTCCTGATGCGTGGGGAGTGCAGGTGCGAGTTTGGTATGTGCAGACTCGTGTGATGAAATGCTGCGCGATGATGTGTGCGGCATCCATGTAGCTAGTGTAGAAGTGCCACTTCTAGACGCTGGCATAAATGTGCAGTGACTGCCTGTCGCGTGATTGGCTGGCTGAGGTCATGTGACGGGCTAGGGAATCCCCAGAGTCAGGAGGAGTCACCCAGTGGTGAATGGGGAGATCAGCAGCTAGATGGGTGGGAGGAATACACCTGGGTCCTGAATAGGGCTGGGCTTTCCCCACACAATGCTGGCTCCGCCCCCTGTGGTGCGACTGATGACCCTGGCCTGTCCTGTGAATAGGGAGAGGGGCTGAGCAAAACAAAGTGCTCAAGAACCAGTTGCATCTGGTTCGCCCCTCCCCTGCACCTTGAGACAAAGGTAAACCTGTGTATAAGAAGGGGCTGTGACCCCATGTAAAATGTTCTGACTTGTTCCTAACTTGAGGGGGACACCCTGCCAGGAGGAACCGCCGCGGGACCCAGCTGCTGCTTCCTGAGGGTCCCTGCGTGCTGGCCTGCCTGGCTGTGCTTTGCTGGGGTCCCCCCAGCCCAAGGACTTGCTGGGCTCTGCCCTTTCCCTAGGAGGGCGCTTCAGGGGGTGTTGGCAGCGAAGGGAGACTGCCTGGGCTTCCCCCCATTCTCGGCAGTTCTAGCGGGAGCCTACCCCGCTTTATTAGGGAATTAATATCCCTAGCGGATGCCCACCCCACCAGGGACCTTGCTCGAGCGGGAGCCTACCCCGCTTAATTAATTCTTATTCTAAAAGCAGGTGCCCACCCTGCATCTGTGCCGTTTTGTTGGCCAGTGTTATAATTCGAGGGAGCATACCCTTCATTTGCCACGCTGCACCGCCGCCGGCCCGAGCCACCACAAACGCGGGAAACCCAGGAAGTCAGGCAGTTCTTACTGGGACATGGGCGGGGCGCGAGACAACAAGCCAGAAGTTCGAGCAGGGCTCCCGTGAGTGCGAGGGAGCCCGCGGTACTGAGGGAAGGAGCTGACGGGCGCCTACCCTGCGCTCCAGTGCCAAGGCCGAGCCAGAAGCAAAGAGGTGTTGCTGGTCCTAGCGGGGCTCCCCGGTGACGGTGGGAGCCTCGTGTAAGGCCCCGAAGCAAGAGGAAGCGGAGCCTGAGGTTCGGCTGGTGCCTACCCCGCCTACCGGCGCTAGTGCATTCCAGAGTCCAGAGAGGGCTCAAGAGGCACGCCGGTGCCAGGTTCCTTTCCCCAGCTGCCCAGCACTTAGTGGCCAGCTGCAACATTAAGGTTGTGCCCTGTTGCTTTACGCTTTGGCTTGCGCAGCCTGCGCAGTCTGGCCCTGACTCTGCTGGACAGGGAGTCCTAGCCCCAACAAGGCCAGTGGGCCTAGGGGCAGTCACAGGTGGTGACTCATGTGAGTTGGGCGCAACTGTGTTTTCCTGCACCTCTGAATGTGTTTTTATATGTCATGTGCCTTGTGTCTACACCTCTGAATGTGTTGTGATGCATCATGTGTAATGAGCTTATACCCCTACAGGTATTGTGATACTTAGGGGGTTGTTTTTCTCCTAGTACAGGTGGTGCTACTGAGGTCCTGGTTCCCTGCGCAATATTTTCCTAAGGTGGTTAGGGTTGCGTAGGTGGTACTTACCTGTTACCAGTAGTTACTGGTTGTGTGCTACATGTGTTATTTCATGCTACAATAATTTTATATCCTATGTTCTAAGTGCTAAGTCCTAAAAGTGCTAATTCCTGACAGTGGTCCATGTGGCCCTGTCCCGTGTAAATAGTCCCTTGTAAAATTCTGCTCAGTGCCAGTTGGCACAGTGTAAATTGTGTGAATATTATCTAATGTGTTGGTATAATACAAAGGCTATTTTTATATATAACCTTGTGTGGAGTTTCCTTTGTGGTGGGCCTTGGGTGTTGTTGCTGGGTGCGCACGCAAACGCTTTTCACATTGCCTCCGGGATAAGCCTGACTGCTCGTGCCAAGCTACTAAGGGGGTGAGCAGGGGTTATCTTTGGTGTGTAACTCCCCAGCCCTGACTAGAGTGGTGGTTTCTGCCTGGCTTTGGTGCAAGCCGTAGCCAACCAGAAATCCCATTTCTAACATTGGTGATCAGCGGTGGGATTTGGACTTGCGTTTGCACTGTACCGCAGCAGCAACTGGCTGCACCACAAAACTCTGCATTTAGATAGTCACATGGTATAGGGATTATTGTGATAAGTTTGTTTTTGTCATTTCTGTGGAAATGTGTTTCTGGATTCACCAGTAAGGGTGGGATCCAGTGGTGGCAGAATAATAGTGTCCAGTACATTTGTTCCCCGCCCTGCGCCCAGAGTTGGTACCTGTGTCACTTGTGGTCAGGTTGACGAATCAGGGGTGGTAGAAACTGCCTTACCAGTCCGAGGGGAGGGTTGTGCGTGGATGAATGGTGTGTGGCACTAGACAAGTGAGTGTGAGTTCTCTGGGATAGAGAGCTTGCTGAATCCTTTGTGAATTGTGTACTCCTGTGTTAAGCTCACACCCCTAGGTTCCCTGTGTAATCTTTTCACCAGAACGCCCGCCAGAATGGAGCCTGCTTTTGATCTCAGGGATCTAGCCTGGTACAGTATGCAGGAGTTGGAAAGGTTCTGTAGAGAGAGAGACATAGGGGTGGATGAGTCAGACACTCAGTCCAAACTTAGAAGCAACCTGATCCAATGGCAAAAGGGTCAATGGGATCTTGAGTGCAGTACGGAAAGGGCCCGGGCCTCACACCTGGAGGGTGGTGGGTCTGTGGGGAGCCCTGAAGATTCAGAAGAGGAGGAAGAAGATAACAGTACCTGGACGCCAGTAGAGTCAGGCAGTTCTTACTGGGACGTGGGCGGGGCGCGAGACAACAACCCAGAAGTTCGAGCAGGGCTCCCGTGAGCGCGAGGGAGCCCGCGGTACTGAGGGAAGGAGCTGACGGGCGCCTACCCCGCGCTCCAGTGCCAAGGCCGAGCCAGAAGCAAAGAGGTGTTGCTGATCCTAGCGGGGCTCCCCGGTGACGGTGGGAGCCTCGTGTACGGCCCCGAAGCAAGAAGAAGCGGAGCCTGAGGTTCGGCTGGAGCCTACCCCGCCTACCGGCGAAGAAGAGAGCCCCGTGCATGCTGCAGGAGTCCCAGTGAGTGGGGCTCCAATCCAATTGTTGGGGGCATTGTGTGCTTGCTGAGAGCGCTAGTGCGCTCCAACGACAGGGCCCAGTTGGTTCAGAGCCCACGAGGCTTCCACTCTTTTGGGGGCATTATTTGTTAACGAGTCCCCCGAGCGGGACTCCAACGAGGAGGGCAACCTTTGTTTTAGAGCCTGTGAGGCTCCAACCCGGGGGCAGTATTCTTTTCGAGCCCTGTGAGGCTCCAACAGATGGGGGCATTTCTTGGTGATTAGAACGGCCCCGGAAGGCAGCGGGCCGCTCCAACGTGTCCCAGGGCATATTGGTGGTTAAAGAGCCCACAAGGCTCCACGTAACTGGGGCGCATTTCTTTCCATTTGAGTCCTAGAGCCCACGGGGCGCCCACACTGTTTGGGGCATTCCAGAGCCCAGAGAGGCCTCAAGAGGCACGCCGGTGCCAGGTTCCTTTCCCTAGCTGCCCAGCACTTAGTGGCCAGCTGCAACGTTAAGGTTGTGCCCTGTTGCTTTACGCTTTGGCTTGCGCAGCCTGCGCAGTCTGGCCCTGACTCTGCTGGACAGGGCGTCCTAGCCCCAACAAGGCCAGTAGGCCTAGGGGCAGTCACAGGTGGTGACTCATGTGAGTTGGGCGCAACTGTGTTTTCCTGCACCTCTGAATGTGTTTTTATATGTCATGTGCCTTGTGTCTACAACTCTGAATGTGTTGTGATGCATCATGTGTAATGAGCTTATACCCCTACAGGTATTGTGATACTTAGGGGGTTGATTTTCTCCTAGTACAGGTGGTGCTAGTGAGGTCCTGGTTCCCTGCGCAACATTTTCCTAAGGTGGTTAGGGTTGCGTAGGTGGTACTTACCTGTTACCAGTAGTTACTGGTTGTGTGCTACATGTGTTATTTCATGCTACAATAATTTTTTATCCTATGTTCTAAGTGCTAAGTTCTAAAAGTGCTAATTCCTGACAGTGGTCCATGTGGCCCTGTCCCGTGTAAATAGTCCCTTGTAAAATTCTGCTCAGTGCCAGTTGGCACAGTGTAAATTGTGTGAATATTATCTAATGTTTTGGTATAATACAAAGGCTATTTTTATATATAACCTTGTGTGGAGTTTCCTTTGTGGTGGGCCTTGGGTGTTGTTGCTGGGTGCGCGCGCAAACGCTTTACACATTGCCTCCGGGATAAGCCTGACTGCTCGTGCCAAGCTACTAAGGGGGTGAGCAGGGGTTATCTTTGGTGTGTAACTCCCCAGCCCTGACTAGAGTGGTGGTTTCTGCCTGGCTTTGGCACAAGCCCTAGCCAACCAGAAATCCCATTTCTAACATTGGTGATCAGCGGTGGGATTTGGACTTGCGTTTGCACTGTACCGCAGCAGCAACTGGCTGCACCACATAACTCTGCATTTAGATAGTCACATGGTATAGGGATTATTGTGCTAAGTTTGTTTTTGTCATTTCTGTGGAAATGTGTTTCTGGATTCACCAGTAAGGGTGGGATCCAGTGGTGGCAGCATAATAGTGTCCAGTACATTTGTTCCCCGCCCTGCGCCCAGAGTTGGTACCTGTGTCACTTGTGGTCAGGTTGACGAATCAGGGGTGGTAGAAACTGCCTTACCAGTCCGAGGGGAGGGTTGTGCATGGATGAATGGTGTGTGGCACTAGACAAGTGAGTGTGAGTTCTCTGGGATAGAGAGCTTGCTGAATCCTTTGTGAATTGTGTACTCCTGTGTTAAGCTCACACCCCTAGGTTCCCTGTGTAATCTTTTCACCAGAACGTCCGCCAGAATGGAGCCTGCTTTTGATCTCAGTGATCTAGCCTGGTACAGTATGCAGGAGTTGGAAAGGTTCTGTAGAGAGAGAGACATAGGGGTGGATGAGTCAGACACTCAGTCCAAACTTAGAAGCAGCCTGATCCAATGGCAAAAGGGTCAATGGGATCTTGAGTGCAGTACGGAAAGGGCCCGGGCCTCACACCTGGAGGGTGGTGGGTCTGTGGGGAGTCCTGAAGATTCAGAAGAGGAGGAAGAAGATACCAGTACCTGGACGCCAGTAGAGAGTGAAGACCCCATAGGTAGGGAGTCCTTTGCTGGGTCCAGCGTAGGAGGCAGCGCCTCATCCCTTTCCCTGCCCCCAGAGGAGTGGGAAGATAGGAGGAAAGAAAGGGAGCACCAGCTGGCGTTAGAAAAGCTCATGTTAGAGCATGCCCAGGCTATGGCGCAGCTTGAGGTCGAGAAGCAACAGCTAGAGACTGAGAGGGTCTTGACGCAGAAGAGGATAGAGGAGGCTGAGAGGGCCTCCACCAGAGGCAAAGTAGCTCTGGAGGGTAGACTATCCCCTGCGCGCGATTTTAATTTTCTGGGCTCCCCAGGGAGGGTTGAGTCCAGTGGTGGTAGCTATATAGATTTCAGTGTAGGAAATCCCAGTCCCAGTTCCCCCAGTCTGGTACCTGTTTCCCAGAAGGAGGAGTTAAGGTTAAAATTCAGGGGCAGTAGGAAACTGTCTCACCAGTCTTGGGAGGAGTTTGTGGATGAATGTGAGGATGCAATGTTTGATTGGATAGGTCCCGCAGAAAATGATTTTGATAAACTGTGTGATCTGGTTCTCAAAGAACACCTGCTCAGTTGTTGTGTGCCGGGGTTGCGCCAACACCTGTTGGGGTGTGGATTGTCTGGGCCATTTGAGCTTGGAGATGAAGCAGAGCGCTGGGAGAGTGCTAGAGGTTCTCTAGAGTCATTAGGGAGTGAATCCAAAAGTCGTGGTTCATGTATCTTCCAGCCCAGCGTGGTGGAAGAGGCTCAGTGTAGCCCAGCTAGGTCCCAGGATAGCGAGGAGGGTGTAGGGGCTTACTGCCTGGCTCAGTGGAGCGGGAGTAAGTGGGTGACCGAGGGTCCCCAGACGCACGAAACCCTGCCTCAGGACTTGGATGGTTTCATGAGGGAACACCAAGTTGGGGACCTAGGCTGTCCTGTTACTCCACTTGAGGAAGATCTCTTAGTGAGTAGAGGACCTGGAGCGCCTGTAAACAGGGTTCCTGTGGTTCTAGAGTCTGGCAGTGCCGCTCCGGTAGGGAGGGTACAGGAGTCCAGCGTGAGGAGTGATTGGGGGATGAGTTCCCCAGTGGAAGAGCCGGTGGGTCAGGGACTACCCAGTTGGGCTAGGATCCCGTGTAGGGACCATGGTGACACCACTTCTGTTCTGGGGGATCTCTGCGCACTGTCAGGTGGACAGGGGATGGGAGATCCGTGCCAGACAGACAGTCACACGACACATGTGTCGTTTGTTAGACTCAGGGGGATGGAGTGTAAATCCCCAGAAGTCCTGGAGTGCCAGGCGATTATTCCACCGAAGGTTCTAGGCCGGAGGTTGGAAGGCCAGGTTCGGGATCAGCCTGACCTTAAGGGTGGGACGTCTGTAACCAGCGTCCCGACTGGTTCTTCTTCCAGAGGCACTGCCCCAGTTGGTAGGGAGCAGGGCTCTGGAAGGGGGTGCAGAGGGTGGGAGAGCCCACCTCTGACCCCGGTGCAACCTGAGGGGTTAAACTCTGGGATGGATTGGCGTTCTAGGGGTACCCCTCGCAGAAGGTGGAGGAACCCTAGAAGAAGAGGTAGGGGGAGGAGAGCCTTCCCTGAGACTCCTGGTCCGCCAGAGGGTGTAGACCCTAGGCTGGAGAACCAGTGGCAGTCTAGTCCTGTCTTGCAGACAGGAAGAGTGGAGAATGGCCGGTATGTGCAAGGGGTTACTACCCCCCACTCTGTGATTAGGCAAGGACCGGTGGCACCTGGGTGGCCTAGGGCCTGGTCTTGGCCGCGGACAGCTTGGGAGTACCAGTGGGGTAGCCCAGTTGGTCCGGACAGTGGTTTTAGAAGGAATCCCATGGGTTCACCGTGGCGTAGAACAGGAGGGTGCCCCTGCAGTTGCGGGCCTGCGTCCGTGTTCTATCGCCCCAAGCAGGGAAGTCCATCACGGTGGTGATTGGTCTGCCCTGCATTTTGGCTGGAAGGGGGTTGTGTTGGACTTGGCCCTTCTGGCAGGTTCACCCCTGAACTTTTTTGCTTTTACTGGTGACCTGGTGGTAGTAATTTTTGGCTTCTGCGCACTTTACCGCTGTGTCCCAGGGTAAAGTGCGCGCGTGTAGTTAGGCTGGCCTGCCCTCCCATAGGAATGCATGGGGGAATGTATGTGTCCCTGGTAGTTCCTGATGCGTGGGGAGTGCAGGTGCGAGTTTGGTATGTGCGGACTCGTGTGATGAAATGCTGCGCGATGATGTGTGCGGCATCCATGTAGCTAGTGTAGAAGTGCCACTTCTAGACGCTGGCATAAATGTGCAGTGACTGCCTGTCGCGTGATTGGCTGGCTGAGGTTATGTGACGGGCTAGGGAATCCCCAGAGTCAGGAGGAGTCACCCAGTGGTGAATGGGGAGATCAGCAGCTAGATGGGAGGGAGGAGTACACCTGGGTCCTGAATAGGGCTGGGCTTTCCCCACACAATGCTGGCTCCGCCCCCTGTGGTGCGACTGATGACCCTGGCCTGTCCTGTGAATAGGGAGAGGGGCTGAGCAAAACAAAGTGCTCAAGAACCAGTTGCATCTGGTTCGCCCCTCCCCTGCACCTTGAGACAAAGGTAAACCTGTGTATAAGAAGGGGCTGTGACCCCATGTAAAATGTTCTGACTTGTTCCTAACTTGAGGGGGACACCCTGCCAGGAGGAACCGCCGCGGGACGCAGGTGCTGCTTCCTGAGAGTCCCTGCATGCTGGCCTGCCTGGCTGTGCTTTGCTGGGGTCCCCCCAGCCCAAGGACTTGCTGGGCTCTGCCCTTTCCCTAGGAGGGCGCTTCAGGGGTTGTTGGCAGCGAAGGGAGACTGCCTGGGCTTCCCCCCCTTTCTCGGCAGTTCGAGCGGGAGCCTACCCCGCTTTATTAGGGAATTAATATCCCTAGTGGGTGCCCACCCCGCCAGGGACCTTGCCGTTCGTTTATTTTCTCGAGCGGGAGCCTACCCTGCTTAATTAATTATTATTCTAAAAGCAGGTGCCCACCCTGCATCTGTGCCGTTTTGTTGGCCAGTGTTATAATTCGAGGGAGCCTACCCCTCATTTGCCCCGCTGCACCGCCGCCGGCCCGAGCCACCACAAACGCGGGAAACCCAGGAAGTCAGGCAGTTCTTACTGGGACGTGGGCGGGGCGCGAGACAACAACCCGGAAGTTCGAGCAGGGCTCCCGTGAGCGCGAGGGAGCCCGCGGTACTGGGGGAAGGAGCTGACGGGAGCCTACCCCGCGCTCCAGTGCCAAGGCCGAGCCAGAAGCAAAGAGGTGTTGCTGGTCCTAGCGGGGCTCCCCGGTGATGGTGGGAGCCTCGTGTATGCCCCCGAAGCAAGAAGAAGCGGAGCCTGAGGTTCGGCGGGAGCCTACCCCGCCTACCGGCGAAGAAGAGAGCCACGTGCGTGCTGCTGCTTCGATGAGCGAGACACCCCTGCAGGAGTCCCGGTGAGTGGGGCTCCAATCCAATTGTTGGGGGCATTGTGTGCTTGCTGAGAACGCTAGTGCGCTCCAACGACAGGGCCCAGTTGGATCAGAGCCCACGAGGCTCCCACGCTTTTGGGGGCATTATTTGTTAACGAGTCCCCCGAGCGGGACTCCAACGAGGAGGGTAACCTTTGTTTTAGAGCCTATGATGCTCCCACCCGGGGGCAGTATTCTTTTCGAGTCTCATGAGTCTCCAACAGACGGGGGCATTTCTTGGTGATTAGAGCGGCCCCGGAAGGCAGCGGGCCGCTCCAACATGTCCCAGGGCATATTGGTGGTTAAAGAGGCCACGAGGCTCCACGTAACTGGGGCGCATTTCTTTCCATTTGAGTCCTATAGCCCACGGGGTGCCCACACTATTGGGGGCATTCCAGAGCCCAGAGGGGGCTCAAGAGGCACGCCGGTGCCAGGTTCCTTTCCCCAGCTGCCCATCACTTAGTGGGCAGCTGCAACGTTTAGGTTGTGCCCTGTTGCTTTACGCTTTGGCTTGCGCAGCCTGCGCAGTCTGGCCCTGACTCTGCTGGACAGGGCGTCCTAGCCCCAACAAGGCCAGTGGGCCTAGGGACAGTCACAGGTGGTGACTCATTTGAGTTGGGCGCAATTGTGTTTTCCTGCACCTCTGAATGTGTTTTTATGCGTCATGTGCCTTGTGTCTACACCTCTGAATGTGTTGTGATGCATCATATGTAATGAGCTTATACCCCTACAGGTATTGTGATACTTAGGGGGTTGTTTTTCTCCTAGTACAGTTGGTGCTAGTGAGGTCCTGGTTCCCTGCGCAATATTTTCCTAAGGTGGTTAGGGTTGCGTAGGTGGTACTTACCTGTTACCAGTAGTTACTGGTTGTGTGCTACATGTGTTATTTCATGCTACAATAATTTTATATCCTATGTTCTAAGTGCTAAGTTCTAAAAGTGCTAATTCCTGACAGTGGTCCTGTGGCCCTGTCCCGTGTAAATAGTCCCTTGTAAAATTCTGCCCAGTGCCAGTTGGCACAGTGTAAATTGTGTGAATATTATCTAATGTGTTGGTATAATACAAAGGCTATTTTTATATATAACCTTGTGTGGAGTTTCCTTTGTGGTGGGCCTTGGGTGTTGTTGCTGGGTGCGCGCGCAAACGCTTTACACATTGCCTCCGGGATAAGCCTGACTGCTCGTGCCAAGCTACCAAGGGGGTGAGCAGGGGTTATCTTTGGCATGTAACTCCTCAGCCCTGACTAGAGTTGTGGTTTCTGCCTGGCTTTGGCGCAAGCCCTAGCCAACCAGAAATCCCATTTCTAACAAATAACATTAAGGGGATGTCAGACTGATATTTTCCATTTTAGCTCCCAATGGAAATGTCGCTTGCATCTTCATCCAAAAGCCAGTGAATGTACCTACACAAAACTTAGTAAGAAGGTAGGGATGCTCTTGCTGGTTGGTTGGTGAGATACCATTGAGAAAATGTCATGGGTTAACACTTTTGCAGGTCTTGACTCTTCAGTCTGTGCATGGTCTGCTGATCAGTACACAGACCCTTCACAACAAAAGCAAAAATAAAGGCTACTCATTAGATGCATGAACTTTTACTCCCTTCCTCCATTTCAGGGCCACGGTCTCCGGAATGATACCGAAAATTCAAAGACACTGATTGGCTGGCCTCAAGAGAAATGTTTCTCACGTAACTGCTGTTACAGGAAACCTCGTCCCTGCATCCAAAATAAAATGTAAAAGCCACATATAGGGTTTGATGAGTATACCCTGTCTTCCACGCTTTATTGGGGGGCCAAAGAGCTGTCTGTCCACACACTTAAAGCTAAAAAGGGTCTATGTGTCATAGACTGCAGATTATTTGTTAATGCCACAGTCCCAAAAACACAAAATAGCATCCAAAGTCTGCAGCCTTAATACCAAGACAATGCACTATGATATTTGTGGACTGATGCTAGCTCTCCCTTCATACTTCATGAAGTATTTATTTATTTATTTTGAAAGTTTTATATATCACGAACATGACCACCGAGGGTATCAGAGCGCTTTGCAGATTATGCATCATAAGGTATTAAGCATACAAAGCATACAAAACAGAATAACCAAAACGACAAATTCAAAATGAAAATTGTCCAGCATTCTCGTGAAGGCACAGCAAAACACATCATAAACAACAATGGGAGAAAAAAGTTCACAGTCTAGAATTGTCCGACAGACTCATGAACAAGGTGGCTGGCCATGAGTCAACGGGTATGGACCCAGAATCAAAGGAAGGTGCCAGGCTAAGGCAGAAATTTCTTCATCAGGAGCCCTTTGACTTCTTTTTTTAAGGTGACAGTAGACGGGTTCACCCTGACTTCAGGGGGAAGGGAGTTCCAGATCCTCAGAGCCATCCCTGAAAAGGCTCGGTTATAGGTCTTTTTTTAATTTTTCTTTTTTAGTTTTCAGCAAAAGGGAGCTGGCGCTTCTGGAGGCTCTAGAACCACAGGAGAGTTCCAGTTTCTGCTCAAGGTACAACAGTGTCTTGAAGTGGATGGCTTTGTGAGCCATGCATGCAATTTCCGAGCTTCATATGGCAGCCAATTCAGTTTCCGCAAGTCCGGGGAGATGTGGTGGTATTTTTTTGTGCCAGCTAAGAGCCTCGCCGTGGAGCTGAGGGTAGCCCTAAGAGGAGCCGTCCTCACTCTGGGCAGGCCACAAAGTGTTGCACTACCATAGTCCAGCTTTGAGATCACTAATGCTTGAACTGCAACCTTTAGGTCATGAGCAGGGAGGAAGGGTTTGAGCTTCCTAAGTAAGCTGAGTTGGAAGTTTGCTCCTTTGGTGAGGGAACTAATGTGCTTCTGCATGTTCAAGCTTTGTCTAGAATGCTGCCCAGAGATGATGCCGAGTCTACAAGGTGCGATCTGCAGTTAAGAGCAGTCAGCTGATTCAACCATTGCTCTATGACGAGGGATTGGTTGTGGGGTGAAATCAGTAGGAATTCCGTTTTAAGAGCATTTAGGTTCAGGTGATTACATGTCAGCTAGCTTTGGGTTTCCAGCAGGAATGAGGAATTGAGGGACTGGATGTCTTTGGGGGAGGCAATCTTCAGATATAGTTGGGTATCATCCGCATACATATGATAGCGAATGCTGAATGATTTAAGGATTTCTGTCAGAGGCTCCATTAACAGGTTAAAGAGCATGGGGGACAATGCTGACCATTGTGCCACCCCCAAGGTGACTGGTGCAGGGTGGGACAAGGATTGGTTCATCTTGAAGCTTTGGGATCTGTTCTGAAAGAAAGGAAGAGAACCAGCTTAATACTGGCCCAGATAGCCCCATCCTGTGTTATAGGAGGTCAATTAGGTGATCATGTTTGACAGTATCAAATGCTGACGAAAGGTCCAGAAGGATCAGTAAGCACGACTCATTGTGATTAGGCCTGGGCGTACTTCGTGGAGTTTTGCTACGCGGAACACCGCGAAGTTACAAAAAACTCAGCGAAGTTCTGCGAAGGGCCGGAGTGCAGTGCGAACTGCAGTTTGTGCTGGTATTCCTGCAGCTCAGATAGAAATTCTACCCGAGCGGCAGCTCGTGCTTGCGAACTTACCATTCGCAATCACAAACTTACTGTTCGTGATCGCGCCCGGAGAAAAAATTCTTCTGCACATCGCGAAGCAGAGTTTTCTGTACTCCGCGAGCTCCGCGGAGTGCCGAGTGCAAAAATCTCCGCAAACTCCACGAACGGAGCAAAGTTCACCGCCCAGGCCTAATTGGGAACCAGCATTATAAGTGCATCATCCACGATGTGTGTTAGCGCCGAC
Source organism: Triturus cristatus (assembly GCF_964204655.1). Taxonomy (NCBI): domain Eukaryota; kingdom Metazoa; phylum Chordata; class Amphibia; order Caudata; family Salamandridae; genus Triturus; species Triturus cristatus. Next base: position 921,599,046 of record NC_140594.1, read on the forward strand.
TCTGTACTATGACCTGGGCGGAAACCAGATTGGCATTAATGCAGGAGTTGGAAATGGTCAACGTGATGGCAAAGTTGGGCAAGCACACATTTCTCCAAGAGTTTGGCCAAGGTGGGGATGTTAGTGATTGGGTGAAAGTTAAGAAGGTCCGTGGGATCCGCATTTGGTTTCTTTACGATCGGGGTAACTTGACCCACTTTAAGGCAATCCGGAAGAGCCCCTTGTATAAGAGAAGCATTGACGATTGTTGTCCAGAGTTTAAGTAAGGTGGATCTCACTTCCGGGAACAGGTTCGATAGCAGGGGATCATTGTAGTGATTGTAAGGTTTCAAGGTCAACAGCATTTTGTGTATAGTGTATTCATCCACGGTTTGGAACAAATTCCAGGATGCATTGTTTTGAGGTGGCAGGGCAGTAAGGGTTCAGTGATATTCGACTCTGAGGGGCAAAGAGTGATCAGCGGCCCGCTTGAGATGTGATCATGGGCCAAGCGTAGTTCAGACTCGATCTTAATAGTCTTCTCCGTGAAGAAAACAGCGAATTCTTCACAGTTCAGCAGTGTCCCTTGACCCGGGGCCTAGAGGTTAGGATGATTATTAGATTGGGACTTGATGATTTTGAACAGTTTTTTCGGACGGTTTTTTGCTTGATCTAGTTGAGTTCTGAAGAAGGTAGCCTTCAAGCATCTGATGCGTTTGTTGTATATGCTTCGCAAGGATCTCAGGTGACAAAGATGTTCAATGGAGGGATATGATCCCCACTTCCTTTCTGCAAGTCTTAAATTCCTTTTTTCGGCATTAAGACTATCATTGAACCATGGTTTGGAGAGCTTAGCAGACACTCTTTTAAGCTGAAGTGGTGCCACTGAGTCAAGTACATTAAGCATTGCATGGTTATAGTGGGCTGTCAGGTCATGGACATCATACATGTTCAAAGGGGGAGGCAAGATGTTATCACAGAGCTCCGTCAGGTCTTGCGAGTTGATGTTCCGTAAACATCTTTTTAACTGCTTTGGGTTCTTAGGTTGGGATCTGCTTGCTCTTACCTATTCAAGGACGAGAAAGGTGATGCAATAGTGGTCTGTCCAGTCACAATGGAGGATCACCTCCAGGATGAAGGAGTTGGGATTACCAATGACAAGATCTAACGTGGCTCCTTTGATATGTGTAGGGCTGTCACATATTTGGATAAGGTTAAGGTCAAGTAGGAAGGATTTAAGGCTATTGACCTGCACATCGTTTCCATCATTCCAGTGGAGTTTGGAATCACTCAGGAAGATCTGAGTGCCCTGGAAATCCACGTTGGCAGAAATAACGTCCATGATCTGTTCTGTTAAGGGAAAGTTGTTGCGAGGGGGTGGTAGAACGCGTGGAGTTTGCAAGAGATATTGTTTCCCACATTTACTTCAATGCATGGGTATCACAAGAGGGAAGGAGGTCGGCATGAATGAGTTTCACTAGTGCGATGCCTCCCCCGTGACCACTAGTTCTGTCCAACCTAATGATAACAAAGTTGGGAGGCATTAGAAGGTCAAGGATGGGAGCGGCGGAGTCATTTAGCCAGGTTTACTTCAGCATCACAAGGTCAAGATCCTGGACCAGACTGAGATCCGCAATATCCGCAGCGTTTTTAACAGCCGATCTGCATTTTAGGAGGACGCATTTGAGACTGACAGAGGTGTCCTTTGGTGGAGGCAGAGTGGGGGTGACTATCGTGAGGTTGTTCTCATTTAATGTTCTTAAGTTGGGCCTAAGTACCTGAAGGGATCCGTAGGGATTGATTCAATTGCATGCAAGTTATATAGGTACTATAGGCACCATTGTGCATGTGTCAATTCTGCAAAATAGTCTACGGACTACCATCACTTTTCGAGGATGTATACATTTAAAAATAACTTCTGACATTTAAAAGGCCCCAGTTAAAAATATTTAAACATTTTTCAAAATGACTTTTTTTCCGATAAGTTGTTATACTTGCTGCTCAGCCAGTGTGACTGTGGTGGTGGAATGTTGGGGAGTGAGGTGGCTTTGGAATGTTGGTTAGTGAGAGAGTCAGTTAGAGAATGGGCTAAGCAGCAAGAAGGCTGCTCCTGGTGGGGCTCTTCTGAACATCTTACTGAATAAACCTACTTAATCAATCTACATGGAACTGGACCTGCTTTCTTCTACAACAGTCAGGTGTATACATATTGCACTTTGGGCACCTAGGAACAGAGCAGCGTTATTGTTATATGGACGGTGGGATGGTAGGCTATTATTTTGCCAGCATCAAATACATTCTGATAATTATTATAACATTCGGAATGTGTGTTTATATAACCTCCACTTCCCTGTATTATATTGCCCTAGGGTAATGTGCAAAAGAAGAGAGTACATGAGGTAACAGCAATACAGAAGCAGAACTCTGGGACATGTATCATATAGAAAACATTAACTTCTCTAAGCAGGAAACAAAAGTGTTGGGTGAATTGCTTTAATTAGTCCCAGCTGTTGTTAATTACTTTGGGCCAATAAATAGTCCATTTGTTTTGCTCACTTTCCCACCTCAAGCAGTTATCAACCATATACAAAATTGTCTTGGCTGTGCTCCGAAGGGAATAGTCCTGCCAAACTGCGAACTTCGCTCTGAAAAAACTCAAACAACCCCAGACCAGTCTACTATTGTGCAACTTGAGTACTTTTGCATGGAGAGCACAAAATCAAGGTCTTTCACACTCAGGACTTTGCACTGAGGAAAACAGAAAGTTAATGGCGTATTGCTTGAATGACCTCCAGCCACCTGTAATTACTCTTGGATGCAATCCGGTCCAATGTTTTTTGCCCACTTTGCCTCCTCAGGGAGGAACCAGCCATATGCACATCAGTCTTGGCCATCTGTGTTGTAGAGCACTATTCCTCTTTAAGTATTCCATTGGTTGAAAATGAACTAGGCATTAGAAAGGCTACCTCTGAAGACCAGATGGTTTCAGATCTGTCCTTACATATGGACACATATCTCTCATTCAAGCAACTGATTGCCAGAAAGATGAAGACAGCTTGATTCCAGCTCTTCCTGTTAAAGAAAATGAAGCAATTTCTCAAACCAGACAACTTTAGAACAACTGTGCTAGCTATAGTCCACTCTAATCTGAAAGAAAGCAATCTGCATTTAGTGGTCTCCCCAATACCACCTTGGGGAGACCACTAAATGCAGAAATACAACTCAGCAATGAATTAAATAAGATCAACCACATCAAAAGACCTGCACTGGCTGCCCCTTCCAGCTTGAATAATCTTCAAGACCAGCTGCATACTTTTTAAAGACCTCAACAACAAGACCTAACCCTATCTTACAAACCAAACAAAGTAGTCATGTTTGAAGGACTGTGCTAGTCCAGGAGCTAGGATATCGCCATACTGGAGGCATAACATTGCAAGCAAGAAAAACGAGAAAGAAAACCTTCTCCATTCTTGCTCCTAGGATCTTGAACAGCATCCCTAAAAACATCAGATAAGCACCAACTTGTGGATGTTTATGATTTTTGAGTCATATTTTACATTGTATGTGGACAGCACACCACTAATTAGTATTAAACAGCATATTTGGGAGTCAAGGAAGAGTTATTGAATAACAACCCAGGCATCAAGGAGTGTCACCTTAGAATAGATGTGATGTTGGGTTGGCGTGGGAAACATGAAAGGAGATTTAGTGTGAGCTATAATTTATCTTAAACATTGACAAAAACTAAAAGTTACCTGCAGTTCTCTGATTGAGATGTCGAGAGTAGTTCAGTGTTTCTATTTGGTCTGGTAATCATTCACAGTGAATTGTGTGTGTATAGTCATTAATTAAGAACCAAGACATAACCTCACATGCCAAACTCAGTGTCATGCTTGATCATAGGGTGTGATCCTCGAGGAGATCAAGACCCAGCAGGCCCAGCAACATGCCTGTCTACTGCAACACCAACGGAGGATGGAGGACAGACAGGCTGAGCAAGTGACGGTGTTCCAGGGGATTCACAATACACTCCGTCGGATGGCCGACAACATGGGCAACCCTCCCTGTGCCAGAAGGCGGAGAACATCACCACCCACAGGGAGGGATCAGGAGGAGGAGGAGACATCCGACGGAGCATCCCAGACGTCGTCACGGCCTGCTTCTGAGGGTCCCCGCAGGAGGCCGGGTCGTCCACGGAAAGGACCGTGAGGGTCGGCGCTACATCACCATCTCCCAGGACACCTGGCCTGGCACCCGGCCCACTGGAGCAACAGCATCACAGCATCAAGAGACATTCTCTGCCACATGGCCCTGCTGGTCACTCTCTGACCAATGTTGACAAAGACTGTGGCATGGACTCTGAGGATTTCCAATGGCAAGGACACCAACTCCCCTACTGAACTTTGGATTCCAAACTCCCGGAAAGCCCCTCACGTTATACCCCCCCCCCCCCCCACTAAAATAAAATATCACACCATGAAGAGAAGATGCCTGCTGGTTGCATTATTACCTTACATGTGTGTTGTAAAGTCTAAACATGCCTGAGTTCTCTTTTGACTTCAACCATCCACACCCTGGGGCCTGAGTCTGGCACAGGACACACGGGTCACAGTATATTAGGCAAGACAGACATGGAGCACCATACACACCCGTGATGGGCCCAACCAGCTGAGGGGGTGGCCGCACAACCGTGCTGACAGACACATAGAGTACAGCAACAGTCATGCGCAGAGGTCAGGGATCCTGTCCAGTGTCCGGGGGGGCACCCAGGTATGTGTAGACAGGTGGCAGAACCATGTCCTGCAAGCTTGAGTCCGGTGGATGCAGAGAATGGGGGCCTGGCCAACGTTGGATGCATGGGGATGGCACATGTCACAATACCCACACAGTCATGGACATCATGCACAATACAGAGTCTAATCCCAGACAAACAGCTTGCATCTTGCTACTCTACACATAGACACATAGCCACTATCACTGAGAACCATGCCAGACATGCCGTATGCACCGTGGCAACACACCAGCATTGACTGAGAAGAGGCACCTTGGAGGCATAGGGACACCTTTATTAGTCATGTTTTCGGGATTGCAGAGTCAACTTTAATTACACATGAACACTTCTTGTGGAGTAACATGTGGGTCCAACACTGGCACCCCCCTTCTGCAGCACAAATGCGTGTTAGCCATGGAACTGGCACACAATTGTCGGCTAACAGCTAAACACCCACAGCTGCTCACGGAGAGACTGCCATACACCATTGATCCGCTCATGTAGAAGTCCCACACCATGTCAAGCCAATGCAGACCGTATGTGTCCGAGGGCAGTGTTACACACATTGATGCCATCATCACAATCCACTATCCCATCACTGATGACTGTCAACCAGTCAGACCATCTATTCAGGTGTACACAGCTGCATGTCATGTCCCATGGTGATTCTACATGTCTGCAGAGGAACCAAACATCGACAGGGGCAGTGTGCATACATCGTGAACACCTGCCACACCCAACACACCCCTGATGCATCCCTTACCCTAAGGAGACTTCCAAACTTGTCCGTGCATGTAACGCTGAGTCAGCACACCATGACGTGTCCATGAGGAATAGCAGTGCCACAACAATGCAACCAGCAGACGCCATGCGCAAGTACCTTGGCAAGAGAGACACACAAGAAGTCAGCCACAAAAAACACAGCCACTTGCATGTGCATGAACTCGACACATGTATGGATGACAACATGCTAGGTCACAATTATGACTGGGGAAATACAACCATCACTGCCCCCATCACTCCAGTGACACACCCATACACACCTCTGACTCACGTGCCATACATGCAGGTGGAGACACACATCACAACACATGCCACACGTGGAGCAATGTGTGCACACTCAGACACTGGTACTCACCACTAAGCAAAGAAGTCGCGTATGAGCCGAGTCCGGATGTCCTCCTGCGGCTCCACATCCTCCACATCACTAGCCCCATTGCCAAGCCCTTCGTCCTCCACGGGTGGATGGTCCTGATCATCTTGATCCAGGATGAGTGGCACAGCTTTCTCAACTGCCATGTTGTGCAGCATGCAGCAGACCATGAAGATTTTGCAGACCTTCGCAGGGGCATATGGGAGCGCGCCGCCGGTCTTGTGGAGGCACCAAAATCGGCTCTTCAGCAGGCCAAACGTCCTCTCTATCACTCGCCTTGTCCGGCCATGGGCGGTGTTGTAGCGGAGCTGGGCTGGCTTGATGGGGTTGCGGAGAGGTGTGAGCAGCCATGGCATGTTGGGATAGCCAGCGTCCCCTACATGGGAAGCACATGGACATCGTTAGAACTGGTGAAGCGGTCGTGCTGGTAGGCTATGCAAAATACAGGACAGACAGACTGTACCCACCAACAACACATGCTCGTTCGTTGCGCAGCTGCATCATCATTTCAGGCATCCTGCTACGCCTCATGATGAAGGCATCATGTGCTGATCCTGGAAAACGAGCACAGACATGTGAAATCACCATGTTGGACAGACACACCACAAGGGCATTGATGGAGTGGTAGTGCTTGCGATTGCGGTACGCTACCTCCCGTGCGTGTGGTGGTACCAAAGCTACATGTGTACCATCTATGGACCCAATGACATGGGGCATCCCTCCCAGGGCATAGAACTCACGCTTGACACCAGTCAACATTTCAGGGGTTGGGAACTTGATGAAGTCATCCAGGTGAATCAACATGGCCTCTAAGAAATCATGCAGCACACGGCAGAACATGCTCTGGGACATGCCACCAACATGAGCTATGGTATTTTGAAAGGTACCCGTGGCTAGAAAATGTAGGGCTGCCATTACCTTCAGCTTGGGTGTCAGTGCCGTAGGATACCTGTGCAGCGGTTCCAGGTGTGGTGCCAGTCTCGCCGTCAACTCCAGAATCAACCGTCGGGGGAAGCGGTAGAACCGGATACGATCATTCTCCCGCATGGCAGCCAAGTCCGGAATTGCTCGTGGAAGAGGCGGCGCTCTGCAGGAATCTGGAAGTGACAAGGAAGAGTGAGTGCACTACAACAACAATTTATATGTACTGAGCACATGTTAATCTGTCAATACACATATGCTACATACGGAGTCAGGTATGTGCTACATGCCCTGGACACGTATGGCTGGCAGGTGACACTCCTACCAAGACCCAGCTACACACGGAGATTGAGAACCTCCACATGCCATGCCATGGGATTAGCTGTGTCCCAGTGCAAGAGAACAGCCAGACGCAACACAGGAGTGACATACACCCACACATCAGCAGAAGTAGGATGCCAATTGCAGAGACTGGTAGCGGAACACTAGAGACACAGGTCACATGACATTACACTAGGACAGCCCACACACCTTGCCATGAAGGTGCACATGTAATGACTCACCACACATTCATAGAGAGGATGCAGACATGTCCTTGTCACGCTAATCCGTGTCCCATGCATACATACGCACCTCACATCCGATACCACATGTGGCATGGTGTGCGGAACAGTGTGCCATGTCAATCTACACACATACACATGTTGGTTGCTGCAACAGCTGCAGCTTTTGAGGGTGCTCCAACATCAACCTAATGGGAACCCCCCACACATACATGACATAGTCACATCGTGCACTGTGGGTAGTGACAAGTCAGGTGTGGTAACCCCTGTTCCGGCCATCAGGGGACATTTGCGTGTGTTGGTGTCCGTGCCATGCCAGTGACGCTCATCCCCAGTGTGCAGTACGACATGCACACATGTCAAAGGAGTCAAGGGCATGCCTGGCACACATTGCACCATCACACATTACATCTGTACACATCTCATCATACATCTGGTGCCTTCTCCACTCAGGAGTAATGTTCCACATCACAGCCTGTCACACCTGTGCCCCACACATGTAGTACTGCCCAGACAATGCCTTTATGTCCATCCATGGACAAGTATGTCAGCCTTATTCCTTCCTGTGTGCTGCCTGTCACCACAGTGATGTGTGAAAGCCGCCGTACTGCTGCTAAGAGGGCCTGTGTACGTTCCATTATCACTATGGGAGTGCTGCCGTATGTGTACCCATAGTGATAGTGAGCGTACGCACACGTGTACGGTCCGTATCACTATGAGTACGCATACGCGAGAACACCCATAGTGGTACGGACCGTACACGCGTGCGTACGCTCACTTTCACTATGAGTACGCATACGCGAGAACACCCATAGTGAAGGTGAGCGTACGCACGCGTGTACGGTCCGTATAACTATGGGTGTTCTCGCGTATGCGTACTCATAGTGAAAGTGAGCGTACGCACGCGTGTACGGTCCGTACCACTATGAGTACGCATACGCGAGGACACCCATACTGATAGGGCCGCCTGTACGCTCCCTATCAGTATGGGTGTCCTCGCGTATGCGTACTCATAGTGGTACGGACCGTACACGCGTGCGTACGCTCACTTTCACTATGAGTACGCATACGCGAGAACACCCATAGTTATACGGACCGTACACGCGTGCGTACGCTCACCTTCACTATGGGTGTTCTCGCGTATGCGTACTCGTAGTGGTACGGACCGTACACACGCCTGTACACTCCATATCACTCTGGGTGTCCTCGCGTATGCGTACACGTAGTGATAGGGAGCGTACAGGCGCGCGTACGGCCCGTACCACTACGAGTACGCATACGCGTGGACACCCAGAGTGATAGTGAACGTAGGCACGCGTGTACGGGCCGTTGCAATGCATTTGGGGTGCCCTAGGGCCCCGGAACGCACCGTACCTGTGTGCGAAGCTCCAAATTACATAGGGGACACATGAGGGACAAGTATTAAGGCCTACATGCATGCTGGTTGTCATGGAGACCAAGTTCAAATTTTGAATTTGTTCAGGAAGCTGCACTGCAGAATTCAGTTGGAATAAATCTACTTTGTTGCAATGTGTTTGTGGGGCTGACATCATGCAGGAGAAAAAAACAGATTGAGAACCCACAGACTGCTAGGTTTGAAGGGATTGGAGGAAACATAGGATGCAAATGTGAGTGACCAATTACTCTGTACTCCTGTGCATGAGATGGGCCAGCAAGGCAGATATAAGGCAGCCAGGTCCCATGAGGGAGCACTTGCCTGCACATCTCTGTATTCCATGACCCAGCTGCTGCTACTGATTCCCTGGAACCATGTCAAGGGCTGTGGATAGGTCACAGCCATTCACCCTGGAGGAGAACATGGCTTTGGTGGATGTGATCCTCCCACGGTACCCCATGCTGTACGGGCGACCAGGTTATCAGGTGAGTGCAGTGTCCACTGGCACAAACTGTGTCCCTTTTTAGTGACTGTGACTTCTGCCATTGTGTCCAGGTGTGACACACATGCTATGTACTGTAGGGGGGGTCCCAGGGGGGGAATGCCTGATGTCTCCCAGCAGTGCCCTGAGACAGGAGGGGTGTGTGCAGAGTCCTCCCAGCAGTGCCCTGAGACAGGAGGGGTGGGTGCAGAGTCCTCCCAGCAGTGCCCTGAGACAGGAGGGGTGGGGGCCTATCACTCCCAGCAGTGCCCTGAGACAGGAGGGGTGAGGGCCTATCACTCCTAGCAGTGCCCTGAGACAGGAGGGGTGGGGGCCTATCACTCCTAGCAGTGCCCTGAGACAGGAGGGGTGTGTGCAGAGTCCTCCCAGCAGTGCCCTGAGACAGGAGGGGTGGGGGCCTATCACTCCCAGCAGTGCCCTGAGACAGGAGGGGTGGGGGCCTATCACTCCTGGCAGTGCCCTGAGACAGGAGGGGTGGGGGCCTATCACTCCTAGCAGTGCCCTGAGACAGGAGGGGTGGGGGCCTATCACTCCTAGCAGTGCCCTGAGACAGGAGGGGTGGGGGCCTATCACTCCCAGCAGTGCCCTGAGACAGGAGGGGTGGGGGCCTATCACTCCCAGCAGTGCCCTGAGACAGGAGGGGTGGGGGCCTATCACTCCTAGCAGTGCCCTGAGACAGGAGGGATGGGGGCCTATCACTCCTAGCAGTGCCCTGAGACAGGAGGGGTGGGGGCCTATCACTCCTAGCAGTGCCCTGAGACAGGAGGGGTGGGGGCCTATCACTCCTAGCAGTGCCCTGAGACAGGAGGGGTGTGTGCAGAGTCCTCCCAGCAGTGCCCTGAGACAGGAGGGGTGGGGGCCTATCACTCCCAGCAGTGCCCTGAGACAGGAGGGGTGGGGGCCTATCACTCCTAGCAGTGCCCTGAGACAGGAGGGGTGGGGGCCTATCACTCCTAGCAGTGCCCTGAGACAGGAGGGGTGGGGGCCTATCACTTCTAGCAGTGCCCTGAGACAGGAGGGGTGTGTGCAGAGTCCTCCCAGCAGTGCCCTGAGACAGGAGGGGTGGGGGCCTATTACGCCCAGCAGTGCCCTGAGACAGGAGGGGTGGGTGCAGAGTCCTCCCAGCAGTGCCCTGAGACAGGAGGGGAGGGGGCCTATCACTCCCAGCAGTGCCCTGAGACAGGAGTGGTGGGGGCCTATCACTCCTAGCAGTGCCCTGAGACAGGAGGGGTGGGGGCCTATCACTCCTAGCAGTGCCCTGAGACAGGAGGGGTGGGGGCCTATCACTCCTAGCAGTGCCCTGAGACAGGAGGGGTGTGTGCAGAGTCCTCCCAGCAGTGCCCTGAGACAGGAGGGGTGTGTGCAGAGTCCTCCCAGCAGTGCCCTGAGACAGGAGGGGTGGGGGCCTATCACTCCCAGCAGTGCCCTGAGACAGGAGGGGTGGGTGCAGAGTCCTCCCAGCAGTGCCCTGAGACAGGAGGGGTGGGGGCCTATCACTCCCAGCAGTGCCCTGAGACAGGAGGGGTGGGCGCCTATCACTCCTAGCAGTGCCCTGAGACAGGAGGGGTGGGGGCCTATCACTCCTAGCAGTGCCCTGAGACAGGAGGGGTGGGGGCCTATCACTCCCAGCAGTGCCCTGAGACAGGAGGGGTGGGGGCCTATCACTCCTAGCAGTGCCCTGAGACAGGAGGGGTGGGGGCCTATCACTCCTAGCAGTGCCCTGAGACAGGAGGGGTGGGGGCCTATCACTCCTAGCAGTGCCCTGAGACAGGAGAGGTGTGTGCAGAGTCCTCCCAGCAGTGCCCTGAGACAGGAGGGGTGGGGGCCTATCACTCCTAGCAGTGCCCTGAGACAGGAGGGGTGGGGGCATATCACTCCTAGCAGTGCCCTGAGACAGGAGGGGTGGGGGCCTATCACTCCTAGCAGTGCCCTGAGACAGGAGGGGTGTGTGCAGAGTCCTCCCAGCAGTGCCCTGAGACAGGAGGGGTGGGGGCCTATCACTCCCAGCAGTGCCCTGAGACAGGAGGGGTGGGTGCAGAGTCCTCCCAGCAGTGCCCTGAGACAGGAGGGGTGGGGGCCTATCACTCCCAGCAGTGCCCTGAGACAGGAGGGGTGGGGGCCTATCACTCCTAGCAGTGCCCTGAGACAGGAGGGGTGGGGGCCTATCACTCCTAGCAGTGCCCTGAGACAGGAGGGGTAGGGGCCTATCACTCCTAGCAGTGCCCTGAGACAGGAGGGGTGTGTGCAGAGTCCTCCCAGCAGTGCCCTGAGACAGGAGGGGTGTGTGCAGAGTCCTCCCAGCAGTGCCCTGAGACAGGAGGGATGGGGGCCTATCACTCCCAGCAGTACCCTGAGACAGGAGGGGTGGGTGCAGAGTCCTCCCAGCAGTGCCCTGAGACAGGAGGGGTGGGGGCCTATCACTCCCAGCAGTGCCCTGAGACAGGAGGGGTGGGGGCCTATCACTCTTAGCAGTGCCCTGAGACAGTAGGGGTGGGGGCCTATCACTCCTAGCAGTGCCCTGAGACAGGAGGGGTGGGGGCCTATCACTCCTAGCAGTGCCCTGAGACAGGAGGGGTGTGTGCAGAGTCCTCCCAGCAGTGCCCTGAGACAGGAGGGGTGTGTGCAGAGTCCTCCCAGCAGTGCCCTGAGACAGGAGGGGTGGGGGCCTATCACTCCCAGCAGTGCCCTGAGACAGGAGGGGTGGGTACAGAGTCCTCCCAGCAGTGCCCTGAGACAGGAGGGGTGGGGGCATATCACTCCCAGCAGTGCCCTGAGACAGGAGGGGTGGGGGCCTATCACTCCTAGCAGTGCCCTGAGACAGGAGGGGTGGGTGTGATGCACAGTGTGAGCCTGGATCATTGATTGTGTAGTTGCCCTCATTCCACCTGTGTCCTTTCAATAGCACGTACTGCTTTTGGCCTTCCCCCAGAGGATCATGTCCCTATGACAAAGGTGCAATGCGTTCGATGCATACTAGGCCTTGTTGTAAACAGCGAATGTGTTCTAATCTGTGTCCCTGTGACATGTGCCAGGTGTATTGATGCAGTGTCACTTGTCCATCCTCACAGGTAGACGCCTCTGCCAAGGAGCAGATATGGCTGGACGCCGCCAGCGCCGTGAGGAGTGCGGATGGTCGGAAGCGGCGCCTGTCCCAGGTGAGGAAACGCTGGCAGGATATCCGGTGCTGGACGCGGAGGATCGCAAGGGTCCTGCTGGGGGACTCACGTGAGAGCCATAAGAACCGCGGGCGCCGCCGTCTCTCCCACATCCAGAAACGTGTGCTGGCGGTGGTCTTTCCTGACTTGGGCAGGCGCCTACAGGAGATGCAGCAGCCGGAAGGGGGTAGGTACATGTGTGTGTTTGTTGTGTATCACCAGCATTTGTAAGTGCACTGTTCCATTGATACACTTCCATGGTTTATGGTACTGTGCAGATCCTGTTACCCACAGTGTTGCAGGGCTCTCCTGCCTCCCTTCCCCACCTTGCAATGTGTTCCCTGGTCTCTGTGTAGTCACTCCATCACAAAGTTATGTAGCCTGACACCTTCTCCAAGTGTACAATGCCTGCAGCATCATGTGTGGGGGTGGTGTGTAACAGGTTTAGTGACCTTGCCTGTGCCCTGTCCAGTTCTGGACTTGTGGGTTCCATGTCAGTTGGCACTAATGCTGATTCCAGACATGGGAGTTAATCTCTCGAGTGCGAGGCCTTCCAGCAGGCATGTCCCATGTGGTGGCCTGTGACATGATGTGCATGATAGTGCGTTACGCATAGTGCAGAGATGTTAGCGTGTGTTGCAGTCATTCCCATTCAGGAGCATGGAGTTGTGTGGCCACTACTGTCCCCAGGGGCATCTTTTCCTAGGTATCATGTGTGTAATCCGAGAATGTCGACAATCTCTGTGTCTACAGCATAGGTTGTGCTCTGTGCTATTGTCCCCTGGCACCATGTATATTGACGTGAGATGTATTACAAGTGTCCACTGCACAGCCTGACCTGATTTTCCTATTACATACTCACGGTGGCCATTGCCTTTGTGTCTTGTTGCAATCATCTGATGATGCCCATTTGTACATGATAATTTGGACAGCTGCACCTTGGGTAGTTTGTGTGCAATATTGAAGTTTTGCATCCCATGTGTATTTCACCCTGACTAAGAGATGTAAGTGCTTCCTGTGTCTCCACAGATTTGTCTCATGTAGGGGGTGGGTGGTGCGGGCATGGCCTACATGTCAAGACCTGTCATCTCCTTGCTAGGACTGGCCAGTGTGTGATGTTTGTCTGGACATACACTCAAGGTGCATTGTGCCAGTCAGGGTGGGCATGTTCTCAGTATTACCTATGCTGCATGTGCCTCTAGTTCCTGGATGTGGTCCCTGCTCATCCCTATTTCCTGCCACGCTGTGTGGTGCAGATGCAGTGCTGGATTGTCCCCAGGGCCTTGCTCCTCAGTCAAAATTCCATGTCATCTCATCTGCTATTGTGTCATGCTCTCCATAGTTTTTCCATGGCATGGTGGGTCACACAACTGTGTCTTGCAGGGCCTACATATGTACCTTGTTTTGTAGTTGTAACTCTTCCTTTGTTTCAGGCTATGCACTGTGACCTAAGTAGATTTGACTCATGTGACATATGTATACAGGTGTATGAATAATTTCTGTCTCTTCACCCTGCCCACAGCCTCGTCGGGGGACACGGAGGGAGACATGGACACAGACGGGGCGGAGGGACCGAGCACCAGTGCCAGCGGTGGCATCGTGCCTGGCAGTTCGAGTGGGACAGAGGCGGAGGAGAGTGAACCCGGGGACCTGTCGACTGGCACAACAGAGTATGAAGCTGACGGGTCCGAGGATGATCTCTCCAAGTGGGCGGTGGCTGCACCACCATCTGACAGCAGCCCTACATCTCGCACCGCCCCCTCCATTGGCATCAGCCGCCTCCCACTTGCTCGTGTCCCTTCCCAACGTGCCCGGTCCCCACATGTCTCCTTCCTGCCAGGCACCGCACCCCCTGCCCCTGTCTCCACTGCTGCCGCCAATGCTGAGTCTGTGGACATCCAGCGGCAGTTGCAGATTGGTCAGACTGCGATCCTTAATGTCCTCCATGGCCACAGGCAGGTCCTCAACAACATGGAGGCATACTTGGAGGGCATTCATTCATCGCAGGCTGACCAACGCAACTTGCTGAGGTCCATAGACTCCACACTGACTGCAGCAGTGGGTCTCCTGCAGCGCTACGTCCCACCCCCTACCCCTGCTCCTTCCACACTTCCCACTCCCATGCCTGTCCCACATACACACAGACGTAAGCATGCACCCACCACAACAGACACAGGCACCACACCAGCAGGGAAGGTCCGCCGCACACCTCCTGACACGCACACACAGGGTGAAGTAGGCACACCCACTGGGTCGGGGGGCAAACGTGTGACACTCAGCCAGAGTGGGAGTCCGCATTCCACCCAATCCACTCCCTCCAAATCCCCTCCCCTCAGCTCTCCTGGCCACATCTCCCCCAAAGACTCCTTCATGGCCGCTCTGTCCCTGAGCCCCACAGTGACACCACCCCACAAGCGGTCAAGGAAGTCACCGGTCAGGGTGCTTGAGTCCCCCCCCTGTCCACACCCTCCCCCAGTGGCGCTGCGACCCATCCCTCTGACCCCCCCCTCCTTGGGGCCTGTGGTTCCTTCGGGTGCAGGGGAGTCCCTGGAGGACCTTGCCAAGGTGTGCAGCGCACTCCTAGAATCCGCCTTTGGCCCTGCCCCACCCCCTGTGGTGGAGTCCTCCATCCCTGCACCCACGTCGCCTACCCTTTGCCCTCCTGTCCCTGCGGTGCCTGTTCATTCCCCCCCACTTGATGCCCTCACCCCTGTGGAAGACAACGGCTTGTAACTGTGCAGGCAAGCTAGGGGACACGCATCCCACTGTGTCCCCCATCCAGCTGTGACTCCTGGACTGCCCTATGGGCTTTGTAAATATTGAACTTTCTACATACCAGTTTTTGGATCATGCTGAATAAAGCTACATATTTTTTGCCCTTGGAACACTCCTGCTTTGCTGGCATTGCTGTCGGTGGGGCTGCTACATGGTTGTGGGTGGTGTTCATGTGTTGGGTGTGTGGGAAATGTAGTAGTGTGCTGCTCATAGGGGGGACCATGGGATCTGTGTGCCATCACACGGTGTTAGCTAGCTTTCTCAATTAATGTAAGCAGTTGCTGCATGTTGCAATTGTCCCAAGGTGTTTTACTTCCTCTGTGTACCCTGACTTCTTCCCTGCAGGGTGTTCCCAATATTTAGTGCAGAGCTGTGTGTACATTAGCTGGGTGTGTGACGGAACCCTTCAACTTTGCACATGCATGCTGAGCCATTCTCCACCTGCATCATTCGTGGCATCCTTGGTAGTCATTGTACTTGTGTATGTGGACTATTGACATGACTTCATGTGTACATGTTTTCTTTTTGGCCCTATGCATGCGTATACTTCCAGCCTCGCACACATGTGGTACACGTACTGCAGGGTCTTTGTGCACCTGACTGACATTTGTGGGCATGGTATCTGTGGTGACTCCACCCTTTGCGTTCCATGGGCACTGCTGGGAGGACTCTGCACACACCCCTCCTGTCTCAGGGCACTGCTGGGAGGACTCTGCACACACCCCTCCTGTCTCTGGGCACTGCTGGGAGTGTTAGGCACACACCCCTCCTGTCTCAGGGCACTGCTGGGAGTGTTAGGCACACACCCCTCCTGTCTCAGGGCACTGCTGGGAGGACTCTGCACCCAACCCTCCTGTCTCAGGGCACTGCTGGGAGTGATAGGCCCCCACCCCTCCTGTCTCAGGGCACTGCTGGGAGTGATAGGCCCCCACCCCTCCTGTCTCAGGGCACTGCTGGGAGGACTCTGCACACACCCCTCCTGTCTCAGGGCACTGCTAGGAGTGATAGGCCCCCACCCCTCCTGTCTCAGGACACTGCTAGGAGTGATAGGCCCCCACCCCTCCTGTCTCAGGGCACTGCTGGGAGTGATAGGCCCCCACCCCTCCTGTCTCAGGGCACTGCTGGGAGTGATAGGCCCCCACCCCCCCTGTCTCAGGGCACTGCTGGGAGGACTCTGCACACACCCCTCCTGTCTCTGGGCACTGCTGGGAGTGTTAGGCACACACCCCTCCTGTCTCAGGGCACTGCTGGGAGTGTTAGGCACACACCCCTCCTGTCTCTGGGCACTGCTGGGAGGACTCTGCACCCACCCCTCCTGTCTCAGGGCACTGCTGGGAGTGATAGGCCCCCACCCCTCCTGTCTCAGGGCACTGCTTGGAGTGATAGGCCCCCACCCCTCCTGTCTCAGGGCACTGCTGGGAGGACTCTGCACACACCCCCCCTGTCTCAGGGCACTGCTAGGAGTGATAGGCCCCCACCCCTCCTGTCTCAGGGCACTGCTAGGAGTGATAGGCCCCCACCCCTCCTGTCTCAGGGCACTGCTGGGAGTGATAGGCCCCCACTTCTCCTGTCTCAGGGCACTGCTGGGAGTGATAGGCCCCCACCCCTCCTGCCTCTGGGCACTGCTGGGAGGACTCTGCACACACCCCTCCTGTCTCAGGGCACTGCTGGGAGGAGTCTGCACACACCCCTCCTGCCTCTGGGCACTGCTGGGAGTACTCTGCACACACCCCTCCTGTGTCTGGGCACTGCTGGGAGGACTCTGCACACACCCCTCCTGTCTCAGGGCACTGCTGGGAGGACTCTGCACACACCCCTCCTGTCTCAAGGCACTGCTGGGAGGACTCTGCACACACCCCTCCTATTTCACAATATGTACGCTCATGACATACACGGATGTGGGTAGACTCCATGCATTCGAGGTGAGGGTACGGGTCGTACTTACACTGTTGGGGTTGGTGGTACGCTCCTTGCATACGCGGGTGGGGGTACGTGTCGTACTTACACTGTTGGCATGGGGGGTGCGCTCCATGAATACGAGGTGAGGGTACGGGTCGTACTTACACTGTTGGGGTTGGTGGTACGCTCCTTGCATACGCGGGTGGGGGTACGTGTCGTACCTACACTGTTGGCATGGGGGGTGCGCTCCATGAATACAAGGTGAGGGTACGGGTCGTACTTACACTGTTGGGGTGGGGGTACGCTCCATGAATAGAGGTGAGGGTACGGGTCGTACTTACACTGTTGGGGTGGGGGTACGCTCCATACGTACACGGGTGGGGGTACGTGTTGTACGTACAATGTTTACATAGGGGGTACGCTCCATGCATTCGTGGTGAGGGTACGGGTCATACTTACACTGTTGGGGTGGGGGTACGCTCCATGAATACGAGGTGAGGGTACGGGTCGTACTTACACTGTTGGGGTGGGGGTACGCTCCATACGTACGCGGGTGGGGGTACGTGTCGTACGTACAATGTTTGCATAGGGGGTACGCTCCATGCATTCGTGGTGAGGGTACGGGTCGTACTTACACTGTTGGGGTGGGGGTACGCTCCATGCATTCGAGGTGAGGGTACGGGTCGTACTTACACTGTTGGGGTTGGTGGTACGCTCCTTGCATACGCGGGTGGGGGTACGTGTCGTACTTACACTGTTGGCATGTGGGGTACGCTCCATGAATACGAGGTGAGGGTACGGGTCGTACTTACACTGTTGGGGTGGGGGTACGCTCCATGCATACGGGGTGGGGGTACGGTCCGTACATGTCCGTCCCCACGCTATGTGATGCTTGTGCGGGCCATACCCAGGCCTTTGCCACGTGGGTACGAGCCGTACCACCATTGTTGGGGTGACGTAGGTGTGGGCGTGGTACGACTCGTACCCACGCTCTTAAGGCGTGGGTACGGGATGTACCTGTCTGGTTGTGTTGCCGGTTCGCGTCGTGAAGGACTTCCGTTGTGGCGGTCGCTGGCCTGGCTGGACACGTCCCCACCCCCTCGTAGTGACCAGGGCCTGGGAGTCAGGTATGTCCCGGGCATGTGTGCTGTGTGACTTTGGTGGGGGGTTTGTGGCCTGCCCTGGTCCTGCCACCCCCCCCCCTTTCCCCCCTCCCTTTGTTGTTCTGACCTTCTGCGGCGTCTGCGTAGTAACCTGTAGAGGAGGTCGACTGCTATGAGGGCCGGGATGACACGTAGGTTCGGGTCCATGTCTGTCCGTCGCGTACGGTTACTCCTTGTTCGCGTCGTCCTGTGTGTCCGTCGCGTACTGGTACTCCTTGTTCACGTCGTCCTGTCTGTCCGTCGCGTACTGGTACTCCTTGTTCGCGTCGTCCTGTCTGTCCGTCGCGTACTGGTACTCCTTGTTCGCGTCGTCCTGATTTCCCGGCAGTTTTTGGCTGCCGGATAATATTCACCGTGCGGGATGACGTCGGTGCGAATTGTAATTCCTGGTTCGTGAATGGCAGGCTGCGAGCGTCCCGACGTCAGGTCGGTGCGTTCCCGGATCGAATTTGTAAATTTTTTTTCGTCGGTCGGGCTTTTGTACGATTCGTACGGAAATGGTGTTTCCGTGCGAATCGTAATTCCATGTTGGTAGTTTTTGACGACCCGGTACGCGTCGGACGGAGAAAACTCTCCGACCGACGGTTCGTACCCGGTTTTTACAGGATCGTGATCGGCACCAGAGTCTTTAGTCTTTTACGAAATGCGAGGAGCTTGGGTTCCTGGCGAAAGGGCGGGGGCAAAGAGTTCCAGAGTCTGGAGGCGTTATAGGAGAAGAGTCGTCCGCCCGAACGGGACCTGCTGATTCTGGGAACTTCTGCCAGATTGAGGTCGTTGGAACGCAGGTTTCTGGGTGCTTTATATGGTCTAATCAGTTTGGCAAGGATAGGGGGGCCTCTGCCATGGAGGTTTTAGTGAACCATGCAGAGGGCCTTAAAATGTATCCGTTCCTTTATCGGAAGCCAGTGCAGAAGTTCAAGCGCGGGTTTAGCTGAGGAGCGATGTCTAGTGCTCGTCAACAGTCTGGCTGCAGAGTTCTGCACAACCTGAAGTCGGCGGATTACCGAGGTCGGGGCACCAAGGTAGATGGAGTTTCCATAATCGAGCCTGGATAAGATTAGGTCCTGGACTAATATTTTGGGCTTTTTCCGGCAGCTGAGGGAGAATTTTACGGATGGATTTTAATAGGCCGAAGCAGATGGCCGCAGTTTTCCTCGCTTGAATTTTAAACGAGAGGTCCACATCTAGCCAAATGCCCAGGCTCTTGGTCTCACTTTTGGGGATGGGTCCAGGGCCCATACAAGGGGGCCATAGCGTGGAGGTGTCAAATTAGGCCTGCCTGCCTAGAAGCATAAGCTCCGTCTTTCCACAGTTTAATTTAAGGTGAGACTGATCCATCCAGTTGGCTTCTGACTCTAAGCAGCTACACAGGTTCGAAGGAGGTGATTCTGTTTGGTTCAGAGAGACCACCAACTGGGTGTCATCAGCGTAGCTGACTAATTCAGTCCCAAAAGGGGCCACTATCTCCGCTAAGGGCGACATATACACATTAAACAGTGTGGGGCTGATGGAGGAGCCCTGCAGCACCCTACACTGTAACGGTACCGGGGAGGAACACCGATCGCCTTCAAATACCTTGACAAACCTATCCTGGAGGAAAGATTCGAGCCACATAAGGGCCTTCCCCGTGACTCTGAGTTTGTTAAGGCGGGCTAGGAGGATCCGGTGATTCACCGTGTCAAAGGCGGCACTGAGGTCCAGGAGGATAATGGCCACCCTGCCACCTGCATTCAAAATCCTCCTGGACTCCTCGACCACCTTCAGCAGGGCCGTTTCAGTCCCTTGCCCGGGGCAAAATCCAGTTTGAGAAGGGTGAAGCAGGTTGAATGTTTCCAGAAATGAGGCGAGTTGTCTGTTTACAAATTTTTCAGTTAGTTTGCTGATACCGGGGAGAAGGGAAATGGGGCGATAATTAGAGAGGTCGCCAGGGTCGAGATTGGGTTTCTTTAACAGTGGCTTGACCATGGCCATTTTCCAATCTCGTGGAACTATCCCTGATTCAATCAAAGAATTGACCAGATTGATGATGGGCGTATTGAAGTAGGGCATGGCTGTTTTTATAATATTCATAGGGGCTGGATCGAGCGGGGAGCCGCTTTTTATGGCATTGAGGAGGGGGGGTAACAATTTCTCTGTAAGCAGAGAAAAAGAGGAGAGCTGGGGGAGCGCCTCTTGAACAGGTGTGTTAATGGGAAGGCATGAAACTATGAAGGATGTAGGGGGAAGGGTAAGAAGGATCTTGTGGATTTTGGTGTAGAAGAAATTTGACAATTCTTCACAGTGAGCTCCTGTTTCATCTGGGATAGGGAGAGGTTCGGGGACTTTTAGCAAAGTTTTAGCAATTCTGAAGATCTCTTTTGGGGCGTTAGCGGAGGCCTCAATCTTTTCTGTAAAGAAGGTAGATTTTGCAGTTTTTATCACAGATTTGTAAGCCTTGATAGAGGCTCTGTATTTGCTTTTCTTCTCAGGGGTGAAATCTTTCCCCCACTGTCTCTCCTCACGTTTGCACTTTTGTTTGAGGGTCCTGAGCTCTGGGCTAAACCACGGAAAATTAATAGAGCCCTTTTTTTGAATTATCGACTTTCTAGGGAGTACAGTATCGAGCGACTGCTCGATCCACTGGTTAAACACAGAGTTGGCTGAGTTTATATCCGAGTTAGCACGGGGTTCAGTTGCCCTCAGAATTTCAGACCATTCATAAGCTTGAGCTTGGGCCAATATCTGGCTTGAGCTCTGTGGAAGGGTTTGATCGGGCCGGGGAGAGTTGCGTTTCAGGCAAAAGGTATTACCATGTGATCCGACCACGGGACCGGACTCGGGTCCATAATAGTTAACTCTGGGATGTTTGAAAAAATTGGGTCTAGAAGGTTGCCCTTGGAGTGGGTGGGCAACTGAGACTTTAAGGTAAGTTCACAGGAGCCCAGGTCTTTAATCAGATCGGTGGCTGTGGTATCTTGCGGGTCGTTAAAATGAATGTTCATGTCCCCTAAAAATGTGAAATTGGGGTTTGAGCTAGCCAGGTCCACTACCGCTTCTACTAGACCCTCATGATATTGTCCTAAGGGTCCAGGTGGTCGGTATATCAGAAGCCCTGAGAAGGAGGCTACTTTGGACAAGGTGATAGAGAAGTGGACGTTTTCGCAGTCTGGGAGAGGACTGCCCAATAAACGACACACAAAGTGGTCTTTATAGAGGATGGCAATCCCACCTCCAATCTTAACTACTCTATCAATATGTTGGATTAAGTATCCAGGTGGTAAGGCCTGTACCAATGTAGTAGGCCATCAGAATAAAACTCATTTTCACCAGGCACTCCTGACCTCTTTTTAATCACACTACCATATATCTACATTAATCAGGCCCCGCACCCGCACTTCACCAATACGGCAGTCGGATTAAAGATCTCGGCTAAAGTGCCCCTTTTTAGGGAGCCCGTCGGGCATTGCACCGCCGGCCCGATGAGGAGCGGCCCAAATGATGAAGCATGACACCTGAAAGGGTGTGTGAGGGCATTTAAATCCGACATATGGATTTCCAACCAGGTCTAAACGGTACATTTTAACCCACCTTAGCTTTCACGTCAACACTACTCTATTTCTGAGGAACTATAGGAACACCTTTTGTTATTAAGGCCTGTACCATGTCAGGGCCCGGATTGGGTCCAATCCATGTTTTGGTGAGTAACAGTGTGTCAAGCGCCATACTGTGCAGTAAGAGGGAGATTTCAACTGCGTGCTTGGGTAAAGATCGGCAGTTTAGTAGTGCCATATTAAGTTTGAGCTCCTGTTTCCGTCTAGTTACTTCTGGCCTAATCGTTTGGAACAGGCAGTGCTGACAAACAAATTGACTGTACACAAAATCTAATGAGTGCCTGCAAGGAGAAGGAATATCGCTTCTTAACTGAAGAAGAGAGGAACGCGAGGGGGCAAGGGGGGTAAGGGGGGCATTAGTGGTATAAGGGGGGCCCTGTTCCCTGGGCCCGGTCGTGCGCGGACGGGCGCAGACGGGCTTACCTTTGGCACACCTTCAGTGCGCCATCGGTACGCCCGCCACACGTGCCCGCTGCGCGTCCACTGAGCCAGCAGCCTAAGTACGTGAAGTGGAGACGCGGCTCCGCCCCCTATTAGCAGGAGGTGCGGCCCGGGGTCAGTCTACAGCTAACACGCCCTCCTCTCTAACAGCTGAGCTGCGGGGACCGAGGCGGTTAGCAGTAGAGTGAAAGCAACAGGTGAAATCACACAAATTTAAAAAGCTTCAATCGCTAAACATAAGAGTTTTAAAACAGTGCAGGTCGCGCTTTTTAAGTCAGCGCTTCTATCAGGATGACAACGCCGTGTGGTCGCGTGTGAGGTCAGGCAGCCGCCTACTCACCGCAGCCTTGGCTGGTGCAAGTGCCCCGATAACCCGGGTATTGGTGCAGAGGAGCTTCTGGAGGGTCTGGCATCTCAAACCTTGTCTGAGAGATGGGCTGACTTCCTGGAGCCACACAGACCTCCTTCTGAAGTGATGCTCTCCCGTTGGGCCCCAAGGTCAGCAGCACGATGAACCTAGCAGATGCGGTGAGTGGATGCAGGGGATGGCTCCTCCACCCTAAGGTAGATGATAACAGAATGTCGAAGTGCTGGACAGTCCCCCAAGGGTTGAGGAGGTTGCTCAGCCACAGGACAAGTCAGGCCTTTGCAATTGTTAAGGGGCAAGCAGCAATGCTGGGTTTGATGCCAGATTATTCGCAGGTCCTTTGTGCTCGCTGTGTCATCACTTCTTTGTCCTCTCAGTTCTCAAGAAGTTGAATCTAGGGCTCTGGTGAGCAGGGGGGCACTAAATAATCAATTTTGAGACATTTTGGGCAGAATGCTACTAACCCCCCATATGGTTACTTCCGGTGGGATGTGGACAAAACCCTGACACAGAAGTCCCTATTTCACCAAAAAACAAGATGGTAAAACCCTTCTCCGGCTATTCACTTCAGGTATCCCACCTTAGGGATGTGGCTAGCCTGTGGGTGAAATATATGCCTCCCAAATAACTAATATTCCTTCTCCTCTAGTGCTAAATTGGCTTCAGGGCGGGGATGGCATTCCTAAGGTCTGCAGGAAGCCAGAGTTGCATGTCAAAGGCGGTATAGGCACAGCCGACCAGCTCGCGACCGCCCTGAGCAAGAACCCACCCACCAGCGCAACGAACCCCAGCCAAGCGGCCACCAACCTCACGAAGTGGATCAGCGACTGCGCAGACGACCTCGCCCCTCTGAAGACCCCGACTAGCAGACCCGGTAGCAAGAAAGCCCCATGGTTCACCGACGAACTCAAGAGCTCCAAGAAGAACTGCCGAGCCCTCGAGAGAACCTGGCGCAGAGACCCAACACCGGACAACATGACTGCCCTCAAGCTCGCCACCCGAAAACACCACCAACTCATCCACGCCACCAAGAAAACCGCATTCAAGGAACGACTGGACGACAACGCACACAACAGCAAGGAACTCTTCAACATCGTCAAAGAGCTCTCCAACCCCAACGCCGGTAACAACGACATCACCCCTTCACAAGACCTCTGCAACTCCCTCGCCTCCTACTTCCACAACAAGATCGCGGACATACACAACAGCTTCAGCACTCAACCGACGCACGCCACGACCGAACCACCGCCCCCCACCACCACCCTCTGCGCCTGGACCCCGATCAGCACCGAAGACACCGTCCGCACGATGAACTCCATCCACTCCGGATCTCCTACCGACCCCTGCCCTCACCACGTCTTCAACAAGGCCGACGCTGTCATCGCACCCCACCTGCGGGACATCATCAACACCTCCTTCGACACCGCTACCTTCCCGGAGAGCTGGAAGTACGCCGAACTCAGCGCTCTACTAAAGAAGCCATCAGCCGACCCCACCGACCTCAAGAACTACCGCCCCATCTCGCTGCTCCCG
The DNA here is from genome assembly GCF_964204655.1 of Triturus cristatus. Classification (NCBI taxonomy): domain Eukaryota; kingdom Metazoa; phylum Chordata; class Amphibia; order Caudata; family Salamandridae; genus Triturus; species Triturus cristatus. The sequence continues at coordinate 921,623,254 of NC_140594.1, forward strand.
TTTCCTGCAAAAGTCATCGAGAAGACCGTCAACAAGCAGCTGGCTGCCTTCCTCGAGACGAACGGAACCCTCGACCTCTCGCAGTCTGGCTTCCGGGCCAACCACAGCACCGAGACAGCCCTGGTCGCAGCCACCGATGACATCCGAGCTCTGCTTGACAACGGAGAAACAGCGGCCCTCATCCTTCTAGACCTCTCCGCGGCCTTCGACACTGTCTGCCACCGTACACTAGTGCAGTGACTCAGCAACGTCGGAATCCAGGAAAAGGCACTGGAGTGGATCATCACCTTTCTCGCCGGAAGGACACAGAGAGTCCGCCTCCCCCCGTTCAGATCTGAAGCCACCGAAGTCATCTGCGGCGTTCCTCAAGGTTCCTCGCTCAGTCCAACCCTCTTCAACGTGTGCATGAGCCCCCTCGCAGACATCGCACGCCAGCACAACCTCAACATCATCTCCTACGCCGACGACACCCAGCTGATTCTCTCCCTCACCAACGACCCCGCCACCGCCAGAGCCAACCTCCACGAGGGGATGAAAGAGGGAGCCGAATGGATGAAGAACAGCCGCCTGAAACTGAACTCGGACAAGACGGAAGTCCTCATCCTGGGATCCTCACCCTCTGCCTGGGACGACTCCTGGTGGCCCACCGCCCTAGGCAGCGCACCCAAACCAACAGTCCACGCACGCAACCTGGGCTTCATCCTGGACTCCACCCTCTCCATGACCAGACAAGTCAACGCCGTCTCCTCGTCGTGCTTCAACATCCTGCGCATGCTACGAAAGATCTTCCGGTGGATCCCCACCGAGACCAGGAAGACGGTCACCCAGGCCCTCGTCACCAGCCGTCTGGACTACGGCAACTCCCTCTACGCCGGAACCACCGCCAAACTCCAGAAAAGACTTCAGCGGATCCAGAACGCCTCAGCACGACTCATCCTGGACATCCCCCGTCGCAGCCACATCTCCGGACACCTGAGAGACCTGCACTGGCTCCCGGTCACCAAGAGAATCACCTTTCGTCTCCTCACCCACGCACACAAAGCCCTACACAACCAAGGCCCAGGATACCTCAACAGCCGCCTCAACTTCTACGCTCCCAAACACCAGCTTCGATCGACCGGCCACGCCCTCGCCACCGTCCCCCGCATCCGAAGAGCCACCACAGGGGGACGGTCCTTCTCCTTCCTCGCCGCCAGGACGTGGAACTCCCTCCCGACCCACCTCCGCCTGACCCAGGACCACCTCGCCTTCAGGAAGCAACTCAAGACCTGGCTGTTCGAGCAGTAGCGGACCCCCCTCCCCTAGCGCCTTGAGACCCTCTGGGTGAGTAGTGCGCTATATAAATGCTTTGATTGATTGATTGATTGAAAGTCTTTGGCCTTGATATGCTTAATTGCTAGCTGTCCTGCTGGAGGAGGTGAGAAAACCTTCTGCCAAGCAGGCATTGTTCCTGGCCTCTGAGAGTGCGAGCTCTCCCTTGCAGGTGGCCAGAAACTTGGGGTGGGCGGAATTTGCGAAATTCACTTTCGCAAATTATCGCGAAAATGTTAAAAATCTCCACAAACACGCGGAAATATCGCGAAGATGTGGAAGTTTTTTTCCCTCGCCCGTTCGCGGTATTTTCTGCATGGTCGCGGCTCGCCAACTTACCCATGCAGTTGTTCGCGGGTGCGGCCATCTTGTTTTCACTTGTCTCGCGGTGCATGATCGCGAGAAGAAAGACGTGATCGTGCGACGCCTGGCGTTACTGCGGTCGCGAACTGTTGCGAGACAGCGCAAATGGCTACCAACAATCCAACATCTCGCGGAGAACGCGACCGGATCGGGAAAACTTGTCGGCAAACGCTGGATTCAGGTAAGGCGATCGCGCGCACGCAAGAATGTATTATTTTACAGCGAGAGCAAGAAACAAATTATCGCTATGCTGCGGAATGCGGAGATTTTGACAAATTATCGCAATTTCCGCGAACGGAACGGAATTTTGGCCCAGGCCTACCAGAAACCCGTATGTGGTGGCAGGCTGGAAAATACCAGTGAGCCAAAACACTAAAAGACTAGTAGGGCTATAGGGGCACCTTTAAAGTTCCTTCTGGGTTCGTGTCGAAATAAATCTGATACTGGCATCAGTACAGATTTAATATGACAACGTTTTTTTTTATACCAAACAGCATTACTCTCAGTGAAGCCATCAGGTAGCTGGGTAACTCATAATGAACAGTTCCCAGTACATGACTTCATAATGGCTTCCTGAACACTTGCAATGACTAGCAATGGAACTAGGTATCACAGGGGCATGTCTTGTCATGCAGATGTGCCCACAGGTGTAATCTACTGCACCCTGCCTTAGGGCTCTAAAGGCCTACTATAGAGGTGACATACATATAGTACATGCAGTGTACTTGGGCATTGCACACAGGGAGTGGTCAATGTCATGTTTTCACATTGGCTTGCACCACTTCATGCATCCTATATTGGCAGTCTGCATGTGTTTTGCTTGTGGGTCCCTTTATGTGGCATAATACATTTTGCTGCAATTCGGGGTCCTCTTTGGAACCCATGCACCGGGTACCAGGGGTACCATTTACTAGTGTCTTCAAGGGTGCTAAAGTCTTTGCCAATAGGGTTACAATCAACATGGGTGTAGTTTTATGGAATGAGCACTGGCACTGCGGCCTTGCTAGCAGGGACCCAGCGCACTTCCAATCAAAAGCATCAGTACCAGTGGGCAAAAAGTGGGGGCGACTTTGTCTAAAAGAGGCACTTTCCTCAACAAGTTTTTTTTTAAAATGTATTGTTGGGAAGAAAACTTTGAGGAAAAATATATTTTGTTCTCAAAAACACACAATTCCATAGCAGTCCCTGGCACTGAAGGCAACTAGTTTGTGTGTGAATGCGCTCCTTGTGAAAGCGCAAAATTAAATCACTCACAGTGACCTTAGCCAATGACTGAACTAAGTTACCTCATTGCCTCATGCTATGTGCTGTAGTGGGCAAAAGAAAAATGTGAATGTCACAATAACAGAAAATGGATGTAGAGCGCTGGCTGAAAGCTCCTATTAGTAAGTGTATGATACCTAACATTTTATTCAAAAGTTTTGACTAACTCGACCTCAGAACTGGACTGGATGAGGTGCTCAGATATAGAACGTGAAATCTTGATACATGCACCGAAGTACTTTCTGATTTTGTCAGTTCACCCGGGAAACATGGCTTTCACTCCTTAAATTGCAACCCGGCCCACTGCCTAGATGTGTTCCATTAGAATATTTAGTTACACAAGTTCCTGGCAGGATCCAAAGGTTTTCTTTCAGATGCTAATCAGTGATGTCTCAGAACATCTGTTGGCACAATGTGCTGTTTCAAGATCTGTCCAGCACACAGGGGGGAGTGAAAACATATCTTGGAAGCAGATGCTTCTTTTTGAGGCAGCAGCAGGGGACTGTGCAGAGACAGATGTTTTAACATCGAAGGCTGTGTTATTGTCCGAATATTGGATGCTGCACATGGAGCATGCGGGGTGAATTCAGGAGAGGCAAGCTGCCTCTTCACCTCCTGTGCTTTATTTTCATTCTTGTTCCTCTGATGTGCCCTACACTGTTGGATCTATTTCAATTATTGAAATAAATATTTTCTGAAGACCGCATTCTAAATGAAGAAATAAAGAGAATTACCCAGTGACTAATTTTTATGTTTATGACTTTATATTCAGAATTCTATTGCATAATTGATCTCACACAAGCTAGTGGAGTTTTAATGATTACGCAGAGTGCCTTAATTTTATAACAAATCCGGGCAACCTTCAGACTATGTCAGATAGTTTGTGGATAAAGCCCAGCGTTATCAGTGAAAGGAAGACGAGGACTTAGAAACTGAAGCTTTTTTAATTCAATTGTTTTTGCTTATTTGTGGTTTTCTACACTGTGAACTTAATCCCAAGGGCATTGGAGTGCTTCACAGAAGAACATGGAATCAATTAGGAAACACAATCAACATATATAAACAGTGAAGCATCACAACAAAACAGGCTGGTCCAATGCCACAATAAATTAGGCAGCTAATTTCAGAGATGAGAACGTTATGAAGCGAACACTGCTTTAAACTGAGGGGTAGATTTACAACCCCCCTGCACCACCAGTACGTCATTTTTTGTGACGTACTGGAGGCGCATTTCACTTCTCCATATTTACAAGGAGAGGAAGAGCCACCCTGCATGACTTTTCCTCTCCTTGTAACTATGGCCCCTTCACACGCAGCACTCTGCGTGGAAGGGGCGTTCCATTGGTGTTGCTGTGGGTTTTAATGAGAATGTATGAAAGGCACTCACTCGATAGGAAACATTTTCTTGTAATTTTTTAGGGGTGCTTCCGTGAAAGGTCTGACTGCCTCAACAGACCCTGAGATTAATGCTAGATAGTGCAAGTATAGGACTCTTGCTACGGAGCAACCTTCCCTGGATGCAAATGCTAATTTTTAAAAAACAATTTCCCTGATATGTTCAATCTTTTTTAGTTGTACCTGATACTTTTCAAAAACAGTTACGTTTCACAAACAATGTTTATCACAACATGATCAGTTTATCAATACAACATTTAATTATTGTTCAAATCACAATAGTACTTTGTTTGTTACAATTGATACATTGGTCAAAACTTTGATTCTATTGATGCTCGCCCAATGCATTTCGGGCCATGTAGTGGCCCTTCTTCAGGGGAAATCTAAAAATAAAATAAAGACAATAAATCCAATGACTTAGAACTTCATAGGTGCAGACAACGGCTCCAACATGTCAAAAAGCGTACTAAATACAACAGTTCATGTCTTCTCCTCATGATTTTAAATTAAAACTGACTTTGCATATAAATGATTGCAATCAAAACAAACAGATTCTGAAAGAAAACCCTTTATAGAACCCAGTCACCCAAAGTGATAGAATAATACACACATTCATATGTGTGTGTAAGGAAAAACTAAAATTCGGCGTACCTGTAGACCATGTATCAAACGCACTCTGTGGGCAGGAAACAAAAAATACCAATCCTTATTTCAGAAATACCACTCTGGGGATTCTAAACAAACGAAACATAAAAAGAACAAGACTCATAGTGCACTAACCTTGGTTCCTGACAACCTTTCGAAACAAATACCCCCACTGGGTCATTCAAGTTCAGACGGGATTTCTAAAAAAAGATCGAGTACATCCATTACCATCCGATTATAACACACCAATACCGCTATGCTATCTCAAAATAACTAAAAGAGCATCCGCTCACCTTTTCGAAAATTCTCCAACGTAGATGTTACCAATCACCACACGGAAACCCTGCTCATCTACCGTATCTGTTCATCACATCCGCGTCTGCCATATATGGGACAACAATCACTGACACCGAAAGGGGACTAAACCTGTCAGCTGCGTGAGTCTATGCATACGCCATCTTGGAATGGTGTTTTACGTATTACGCTTCTAGTAACTGAGATAACCAAGTTAAATCTGAACGCTATTGCAAATAGCGCACCTGCTTGTGTCAATCAAGAAAATTCATCCTGTGACCGAAAACCTAATATGAAACGAAACAACTTAGATACTAACCGATAAAAGAGGAAAAAAAGTGAATGATAGGACAGAAAAGAGTAATTAAGAAAATCGTTCTGATGTCAACAACTATTATAAGCATAAAATCAGTCTGCAAGTCTCCAAAGGTGTACAATACCCACGTTGTTAAAGGAAACATCCTAGATCTACTTTCTCATTGATCCCATGGGGATCTTGGGTGTTCAACTTTTTTATCCAAAAAATCTCCCTTTGTAAAAGTGTTTTAGTGAGATTTTTACCTGGGGTTGGGACCATTCTCTCTATCACTTGGAATTTAAGTTGTGATATGGAGTGTTTACACGAGTTCCAATGAATTGCGAGACTACTTTTAGGGTTGGCGTTTCTAATCGTGCTTTTATGTTCTGAAATTCTTGTCTTGATTTTTCTCTCGGTTTTGCCAATGTATAACAGTCCACAAGGACATTTTATGGCATAAATCAAGTTCATCGAGTCACAAGTAGAATTGTGTCGCAATTTAATGGTTTCCCCTGTGAAGGGATGATGTACTTCATCTCCTATGATGACATTGTTGCAGTGCACACAGTTCAAACAACGTTGCGTCCCCTTGTATTCCATTCCATCAGTATTGCGTGTTGTTGAAAGAATTTCTTTAATGTTTCTCGACCTCCTAAAAGCAAATAAAGGCTTCTCACGAAAGAGTTCTTTGAAATCTTCCTCATTTTGTAACACATCCCAACGATTCATTAGAATTTTTTTGATTTGTCTGATGTACAACCTTCCACGTCTAAATCTTTTTTAGCCCAGGTTACGGACAGCAACTTACCTCCAGGAAAGTTGGGAGGAAAACCAGGAGAAGCCAAAGAAAGATCAAGACAAAACCTGAGGAGTCAGAAAACAACTTAGTCGTTAACATATCTTCAAAGGAACTTTCCAGTCACCAAATCAAGATTCTTAACAAAGGATTAGGATTTGTTCCAACATATCAGACTAATACCTTGGAGAATGAAATAACACTATTCAGATTCATGCGGACTCTCCGCCTAAAGTATTTTTTCTCTACATTCAACATTACAGAATACAACCATCGAGAAAAAGAATTTGAAGAATTTAAACGGAAGTCCACGTTTCAAGCGCCGGTGTCGCATAAAATCTTAGACGCCTTTGAGAACTTGGTAAAAAATGATCTTTCTAGGATAAATGTCAAACGCAACACCAAAACCAATCTCACGAAACAAGAACGATTTACCTTGAAAACTCTTGCTAATGACATAAGCATCAATATAAAAAAAGCTGATAAGGGAGGAGCCATAGTCATCATAGACCAATCGTTTTACAATAAAAAAGTATCTGAACATGTTTCGGACATCTCGACTTATCTTCTTCTAGACGGTGACCCCATCAATGAATTGTCTGCTACCTTGAACACCATTCTCAACAAAGCCATAGAGATGGGATGGATTACTGAAAACACGAGTCTATTTCTGACCAAAGAAAATCCCAATAAACCTGGACTATACATGCTACCCAAGATCCATAAAGATCTTTTGGATCCACCCTTTAGACCCATTGTCACGGGGTGTGGAACCATTTTTGAACCGATCGGACAGTATATTGACCATTTCTTGCAACCCATTGTCCAGGAATGGACATCCTACACAAAAGACACTACACACTTCTTGCAGAAGCTACAGAATGTTCAGACGACCAACAATATTGTACTTTGTACGCTGGATGTCAAATCCTTATACACTTCCATTCCCCATTCCGGAGGGATGCAAGCAGTAGAATGGGCCTTGCTGAGACAAACAACTTTGAAGACGGATAAAGTTTTTTTGTTGGAAATGCTACACTTTTGTTTACACCATAGTTATTTTGAGTGGAACAACCAGTATTACTTGCAACTCAAAGGTACATCTATGGGTTTTGCAGGAGCTCCTGCATATGCTAATACCTACATGGCCTATTTTGAAGATCAACATATTTACAGCGACCCGGAATGGACGGACAATCTACTGTTATATGCAAGATACATAGATGATATTTTCATCATGTGGAAAAACAACACAGACGAACTGGAGACAAAGATATCGCAATTGAACACCAAGGATGAACACATACAATTCACAAGTAACATCAGCAAGAATTCACTTCCATTCCTGGACGTATTGGTCAGGATAACGGATAATGCCATTCACACGGAAATTTTTCACAAACCTACAGATAAAAACAATGCGCTGTTATATTCGAGTTTTCATCCACAAAATCTGATGTACAATCTCCCCTATTCACAATTCTTGAGAGCTAAAAGAATCTGTTCCACAGAACAAATGTTGCAATAAAATATTGAATGCATGAAGAAGAGGTATTCATCAAAAGGGTATCCGGAAAACATTTTACGAGAAGCCATCACCAAAATGGAGCTTAAGACGAGAGAAGACTTACTGCAGACAAAACCCAAAGCACAATTAACTCGACAAGTTTTTGTGTCCACGTACTCTACAGTCTCCAGACAAATCAAAAAAATTCTAATGAATCGTTGGGATGTGTTACAAAATGAGGAAGATTTCAAAGAACTCTTTCGTGAGAAGCCTTTATTTGCTTTTAGGAGGTCGAGAAACATTAAAGAAATTCTTTCAACAACACCCAATACTGATGGAATGGAATACCAGTGGACGCAACGTTGTTTGAACTGTGTGCACTGCAACAATGTCATCATAGGAGATGAAGTACATCATCCCTTCACAGGGGAAACCATTAAATTGCGACACAATTCTACTTGTGACTCGATGAACTTGATTTATGCCATAAAATGTCCTTGTGGACTGTTATACATTGGCAAAACCGAGAGAAAAATCAAGACAAGAATTTCAGAACATAAAAGCACGATTAGAAACGCCAACCCTAAAAGTAGTCTCGCAATTAATTGGAACTCGTGTAAACACTCCATATCACAACTTAAATTCCAAGTGATAGAGAGAATGGTCCCAACCCCAGGTAAAAATCTCACTAAAACACTTTTACAAAGGGAGATTTTTTGGATAAAAAAGTTGAACACCCAAGATCCCCATGGGATCAATGAGAAAGTAGATCTAGGATGTTTCCTTTAACAACGTGGGTATTGTACACCTTTGGAGACTTGCAGACTGATTTTATGCTTATAATAGTTGTTGACATCAGAACGATTTTCTTAATTACTCTTTTCTGTCCTATCATTCACTTTTTTTCCTCTTTTATCGGTTAGTATCTAAGTTGTTTCGTTTCATATTAGGTTTTCGGTCACAGGATGAATTTTCTTGATTGACACAAGCAGGTGCGCTATTTGCAATAGCGTTCAGATTTAACTTGGTTATCTCAGTTACTAGAAGCGTAATACGTAAAACACCATTCCAAGATGGCGTATGCATAGACTCACGCAGCTGACAGGTTTAGTCCCCTTTCGGTGTCAGTGATTGTTGTCCCATATATGGCAGACGCGGATGTGATGAACAGATACGGTAGATGAGCAGGGTTTCCGTGTGGTGATTGGTAACATCTACGTTGGAGAATTTTCGAAAAGGTGAGCGGATGCTCTTTTAGTTATTTTGAGATAGCATAGCGGTATTGGTGTGTTATAATCGGATGGTAATGGATGTACTCGATCTTTTTTTAGAAATCCCGTCTGAACTTGAATGACCCAGTGGGGGTATTTGTTTCGAAAGGTTGTCAGGAACCAAGGTTAGTGCACTATAAGTCTTGTTCTTTTTATGTTTAGTTTGTTTAGAATCCCCAGAGTGGTATTTCTGAAATAAGGATTGGTATTTTTTGTTTCCTGCCCACAGAGTGCGTTTTATACATGGTCTACAGGTACGCCGAATTTGAGTTTTTCCTTACACACACATATGAATGTGTGTATTATTCTATCACTTTGGGTGACTGGGTTCTATAAAGGGTTTTCTTTCAGAATCTGTTTGTTCTGATTGCAATCATTTATATGCAAAGTCAGTTTTAATTTAAAATCATGAGGAGAAGACATGAACTGTTGTATTTAGTACGCTTTTTGACATGTTGGAGCCGTTGTCTGCACCTATGAAGTTCTAAGTCATTGGATTTATTGTCTTTATTTTATTTTTAGATTTTCCCCTGAAGAAGGGCCACTACATGGCCCGAAATGCATTGGGCGAGCATCAATAGAATCAAAGTTTTGACCAATGTATCAATTGTAACAAACAAAGTACTATTGTGATTTGAACAATAATTAAATGTTGTATTGATAAACTGATCATGTTGTGATAAACATTGTTTGTGAAACGTAACTGTTTTTGAAAAGTATCAGGTACAACTAAAAAAGATTGAACATATCAGGGAAATTGTTTTTTAAAAATTAGCATTTGCATCCAGGGAAGGTTGCTCCGTAGCAAGAGTCCTATACTTGCACTATCTAGCGTTGCTGTGGGTTTTCCCACGCAACACCCATGGAAGGAAACACATTTCCAGATTTACGAGCAATCGTAAATCTGGAAATGCTTGTCAAGGCTACGTCACCCCAGGGGAGGCGTAGCAAGGCGCAACGAGGAGAAATGTTTTCATTTCTCCTCGTTTTTTCCTCTTTCAAAGCATGCTGCATTCTACAGCACGGATTGAAAGAGGTAAATGCTTGTAGTGCCTCTTCCTGCACAAAAACAATCTCCCCATGACACAGGCATCCTTGCACCATGGTACAAGGGTACCTGCACCGGTTTGTGCGCCAGCACAGGGGAGAGCACAGGAATGCAACATATTATTGTAAATATGTCGCATTCCTGTGATAGGGAAGTGCCACAGCGTGGTGCAGCCAAAGGGCTTGTGTTGCCACGCTGCGGCAATTTCTTGTAGATCTGCTCCAAAGTGTCTTTCGAAAAAAAGGATTTTGACTTTATATTAAAGGAGGGAAAACAGGGGTTCTCCAAATCCTTTCTGCACTGCCTGACAGGGTACATTTCATCCAATCATCTGTTCTTGCTTGAATGTAGAAGGTTAGGCGAAGGAAATTCTGCATGCCTTGAGTCTTGTTTCGCACCAGAGAATTCTAATTTGTCCTCTAGATAGGAAGATGAAGAATCTTAAAAGGCTTTGTAAGTGATGCAAGCAGTTTTTACTTGTGCTATTATTGTGCAATGTGAAGCCTCTGAAGGGCACAACGTATAGGAGTAATGTGGTCGAATTTCTTTTGGCTTGTGACAAAATGGGCAGTTAAGTGAAGCACTGATTTCAGGGATGCCAAATGAGTTTTTGGCAGTCCAGAGTGGAGTGCGTCCCCCTAGGGTTTTCTGGATAGGATTAGCTCCTAAACTACAAACTTTGGTCCTGATTTAGCTTTTGATAGACAGAGTCATCTCCAACGGGATGATGGTGGAAATTACCTCCGCCATCCTGACGGAATTCCATCTGCCAGAATAAGAGATGATCACCTGCCCAACAGTCATCTCTGTAGTTTGATGGGAACCTCTTGGCAGGGCCAGATAGGGAAAAAAAGATATTAGACTGTCCACTCTAAATAGGGCAGGTGGTGTATTGTCCTTTCTTTGATTCTGCCTACTTGGCCGAGGCGTAGGAGGAAGTAATTCCATCAACAGAGCAAACGAGGGCTCCGCCAATGGAATATTTAATATCCTCCTGTCTCAAAATTAGGTGGGCTGACCGAGGGTTTTGCAGGCAAGTAACTCAATTGTGTTTGAGGCACAATACCCTATCTTCCAAACTCTAAATCAGTAGCTTTTTTGTCCTGAGTTGAATTGACTGCCTGATGCCCGAAAGCAGACGTATTCATGGATGGAATCTCTTGATTAAGGCAGAGATTTGGATCTGAATGTCAAGATGGACAAATCCAAGTGAATTAGCATTTTCCACAATCATTTGTTTGTAATCCAGAGGAGAAAAGGATTCCATCCACTCTTGAAGAGAAGGGTTTGATTTTGTTATTGATATTCAAAGAAATGCTGTTTTGGTTGGGTTGAGCTTTAAAGCTTTTAATTTTTGTCCAGGTTGTTGGCAAACAAGAGGATATCTTTAGGAGTTTACATCTTCAGATAGATCTGGTCATCATCTGCATATTGATGACAAAAAATTCCATAGTTTCTTATAATCTTTCCAAGTGGTCACAGTGACAGTTAAAGAGAGTTGTCGACAGAATCAAGCCCTGCGGAGCAATCTGTTTTAGGTCGTCTTTGCTACAAAAGAGCGTTTTCAATTTTATCTACTTGCAACCACCTATACAAATTGGAAATGCCCCAGTTTAGCACTACACCTATACCCTTGGTTCTATCTGTATTTTCAAGATGTGAGTCTGAGAGAAGTGGTTAACTGTATAAAGGCACTGAGAGGTCTAGAAGCACAAATAGGGAGGAGTTCTCTGAGTTGAGACAGCAGAGTGAATCATTCACAAATGAATAATTTTCAGCATTCGTTTATAAAGTGTAGTCATATGCTCTATTTAGAATATTGGAACATACAGTCATTAATTATAAGGACAAGTGTCCCACATTTTTTCTTGTTATTACTTTTGTGCATTTAGAGAATAATTTTGGACAATTACTACAATCATAACTGAGGGAGAGATCAATCAAGCATCTAGTCGCTGAGAACATCAAGTACATAAACCAAAAAGTATCCATCTAATTTCCCTGAGAAAATGACAACCAGTAGGGAGCTGGAAACTTTGGTGTTGGACCTGTCAGCCTTGTGGTGATCTTCTCCCAAACCTTTTGCCTTCTCCCCTCCTGTTTTGCTGAATTCGTTTTTTTTGGCCTTAGGAGTTTGTGGAATCTACCACTGCTAACCAGTGGTAAAGTGCTTATGCTCACTCCGCAAACCATGGAAAAATTGGCCTACAATTGATTGGTATATTTAATTTACTCATAAGTCACTAATAAAGTGGTATGCCAGTAACTTAAATGCTTCTAGTGGGCCTGCAGCATGTAATTTGCAAACCGCTTATGTAGCCTCATAAACATGTCCCAGGCATGCCATTACAGCTAGTGAGCTATTTAAGGTGGCAATTGGACTTGGCAAAATAAAGGTCTTGCCAGGCCTGAGACTCCTTGTTCAATACATATGTCACCCTTAGGCTAGACCCTAAACAACCCATAGGGGTGGGGGCATTGTATTTAAAAAGTTTGACATGTACTTTTAAGTTTTATATGTCCTGGTAGTAGGTAGGGATGTCATCTTTGTTGTCTAAGAATTGCAATTTAAAATCCTCAGTTGGATCATAATTCACAGTTCTGAAAATGCCACGTCTGGGCATATCTATCCCACTCGGGGTGACAATTGCAAAAAGAACAATTGATGGACAGAATGCAGAACAATGTCATACATTCACCCCAGTCAAGAGATCTGGGCTAAATACTTCATTCTTTTGCTCACAATTCCACCCCAGTTTAGACCTGGCCATATGCAAATCAGTCTTGACCCTGCACCCCATGGGAACAGTCCAGCCCGAACTGCCAGGCCAGGTCCTGCCTAGACTGGAAACAAGAACCCTAGGACTGGTTTGGGGGTTTCACCCCTCATCAGCCAGGCTAGCTTGACTCCAGTGGCATGGAGAGCACAGGACCCACGTCTGGGCATACCCGTCCCACTCAGGGTGACAATTGCAAAAAGAACAATTGATGGACAGAATGTAGAACAATGTCGTACATTCACCCCAGTACACAGATCTGGGCCTAAATCCATCTTCTTTTTGCTCTCCATGCCATTTCAGTTTGAATCCAGCTATATGCAAATCAGTCTTGATCTTGCACCCTATGAGAACAGTCGAGACCGAACTGCCAGGCCAGGTTCTCCCTAGACTGAAAACAAGCATCCGTCCATCAATTGTGTGTCTTTTGCTTCCTTGCCCTAAGTGCGCTGGGTATGCCCAGACGTGGGTCCTGGCGTGATGTGGGAGCAGCTGTGTACAGCCCCACTTGCGCTTCAAGGACCCTGTCTCAGCTTGCATACAAAGAACTTCACACAAGCCTACTGTGACTGTTAACAAGCTGATACCAGGGCTGGGAGGCAGGAAACTCCAGAAGTTTCTTCCATTTCAAAGCTGGTTCCACTTATAAAACTAAAACACTTAGACCCACTCTTCAGTTCACTTCTGGGCCTGCGGAAGAACTCTCAGAGGACTGCTCTGCTGCCTGTGGTCTGCTTTGTAGTTCAGTGGATTGCCCGCTGTAACAAGAAGACTGCCATGGTTTCTGAAACCTTCCCTGGGCCATCAGAGGACTGCCCTGCCCAAGGTTATTGAACCTAAGACTTCCAGAGTGACTCCAAGGGCTGGTTAGCTGGCCCCCTGATCATAGCCTCAGGGACATAAAAGGCTCCAGCTATCTTGAACCCAAACTTGTGAGTCCTGAACCTTCATGTGATGTCTCTCCAGTTCTCAACGCTTGGATATGGTGCCAAATGAGTCCAGATAGCCCAAATACAAAACGTGGGACGTACACATTTTCGCCCAAAAAGTGCCCTTAGAAACAAGAGTAGACCGGGACGTATCTGCTCTCAGGCTGCCCAAGGTGTATCGTCAGTCAGCCTAACTTCATGGTCGCTCCCAGTATGTACTTCTCCGCAGCAGCAAATCCTGTTCTACAGTTCTTTGAAGAGGGTTATCCAGCCTCGTGGAGCCCTCTTTGGCTACAGACGTCACCTTCATCCTGCTGGAGATTTTCAACTTCCATAAAAGAGAATAAGTCTGAACTTTGTCCAGAGGCTCCCCAAGGATGACACCTCCTTCTTAGCATACTGTGTGTATTTAAACTGTACTCCATTGTGGTCACCCATGACCTTTTACTTTGCCCCGGTGTCGTACAACTAGATGTTTGCATTTGGCTATTTTTCACTATAAACTTTAAAAATTCATACTTCCTGTTCTACAGTTTATTTCTTTTTTATTTTGGTGTCAATTATTTTCTTAAACTATACTCTTTCTAACTTGTCATTGGACTTTTCTTGTGTTGTGTTTTCAATGTATTACTTTATTACTGTGCATGTGCTGCATAAATACTTTACACATTCCCTCTAAGTTAAGCCTGGCTGCTGTTGTGCCAAGTTACAAGAGGATTAAGCACATGTTTATTTAGTGACTTTTGTGGTTCACGCTGGCAAGGAACGTGCCTGTAGCTTGAATAGGATTGCACTCCTTCCAAACAACAACCCAATTTCTCACACTTGGAACATGTGGTACTAGGTTCAAACCACACCCTTGGCTCAACATCCTGTGAATTCAGGGCAAATCTCTAAGGCCTAGATGCAAGACCATTCTGTTTTCCGAGTCGCAAATTGTGTTTTTTTGTGACTCTCAATTTGCAGCTCGCAAAACGGAATTCACTAATGTGTCTTAGACACATTTAAAGATTCCTAATGGGGTCACAAATGCCCTGTCTCCTCAATAGTCATAAGGCATGTCGTAATTTGCAACCCATTGGAAATGGGCAAGACCACAGGGATGGTGGCCTGCTGGGAACAGCGGACCTACATGTCTGTGTTTGCTTTTTAAATAAAGCAACTTTCTTTTTTCAAATGTAGTCCATTTTCCTTAAAGGGAAAAGGGATGCGTTTAAAATAAAAAAATAAAAATTAGGACCTCTGTCTGATCTTCAAAAATATTTTCGCATACACTCACAAAGAGGAAGAGGTCCACTGGGGACGCCGTCCTGTTTGTGACTGGCTTATCATCTACTTGAAGTAGGGGGTAACTGCGATTATTTTGCAACTGCATTTGCAAAGCAATGGTACATACCATTGAGACTCGCTATTAGGAAGGGATGCCCTTGGCATGCCCCTTCCTGTAAGCGGCTTGCAAACCCTATTTTACAAGTTAGTAATAGGTTACCGACTCGCAAAATAGGGTTTGTACATACTACAACTCTTTTTAGCAGTCGCAAATGGCCCTATTTTCAGTTTGCGACTGCTAAAAACTGTTGTATATCTGGCCCCTTATATCTCCTTTCCCAAAAAGAAATTAATTAGAAATCTTGTTCTGTTGTAAAGTTGTCGGATTGCCTTGAGACAGGTTTGTGCAATATACAACTGCATAAAACGTATTGTTTTCTTCGTCAGACGATCTCATCTGATTGAATGAAACAAAGCGTTTCTTCTTTTTAGATTGTAATGAGGGACTCGTGTAGGTGTATGCAATGACAGAGGGAGAGCCTATGAACCACAAATGTTAAGCAGATACATTGAAATGTGATCTTGTGTGTGCACATGCATCAACAGATCCTCTTTTTATATCAAGTCAAGGTTACATTCTAGGTGTCATAACTGAAGCACCAGTTTTCCTAGTCCAGCATGCTTAAGAGGACTTGAGTTGCTTATATTAGAAACACAAGTTTTAGAAATCCTTTATCACAATAGTGGGAAGGTGACATTTATAAGGATGAAGCAATACACAATTTACTCGCTACTGCTACAGGGAAGGATCAATCACTCATGGTAGAGAGACATGCACTACTTTTGACCAGATAGTGCAAGCAAAAGACCCTTCCTTCCCAATATCTCTGTTCTTTTAAGCATATGGTAGATTCCTGATAGTTTTCTGCTGTATTGCCTATTGTTCAGCATCCATTGTAAAGGTTCTAGGACAAACTATAAATACATAATGATTGCCATTGCCTTCAACCAAGTTGGGTATGCAGCCCATTAATTCCATCCAGCATTTCACAAGGTATGGTAAGCCTCCATGATCCAACAGCCTTGAGCAAAGGTCATACTTCCAAACATTCCAAACACTTACTACCTCCTCCTCCTCAATAGCAATGGTCACTTTTATCTCTAGTTTTGCTGGCCCATGGCTATGCTTCCTCTTTCTTTCAGGCCCCCTCTACATTGATTCTATGGTTTTGGCTGCTTGGCTTTCTTTTCTTGTCAAATACATGTCTTCATATTAACGTCATCACTAAAAGCAGAACATAACATTTGGGAATTGTTAGGAGAGTGTGAGGAGGACGACGTAGGGCTTACCTTGAGGCACCCTGGAAAGAACACTCCGGCGTCCTAGGTCAACAGAATGCCTGGGAGTGGAAGGAGGAATCGAGCCGACAACAGCCAACGGTCCCGTATGCTGTCTCTTCACAGAGAAACTACGAGAAGACACCGGAAGGGGGCGGAGGTGAACCTGGCAGGGATTCCCCTGTCCCAATGAAAGGAGGACGGAACAGGAAGGAGAGGGCAGTAACCAATGGCGGTGAAGCAGTACGAGTGAAGGAGACTTCGGAATATCCGGCGAGAACGACGCGGAGACCCAGGAAGACGCGGAGGCTGAGGACGACTGGGAAGAAGACGAGGAACATACCGAACAGTGGACTGAGGAGTGGTGGTGCCCACCGGAGGAGGCTGGAGAGTGGCCGCAACTCAGGAGAGTTGAGGCGGAGCCGGTGAGTCCTAACGCCTCAGGGAACAAGGGGGAGGGTGAGCGGGAGGAGGGAGGTGTATCGGGTGAAGGGCACGGGTAACAAATCAACAGTATTCGAGGTGCAGAGGTCTTTGTCCGGTGAAACGGTGTATTGTGGGTTCACCTCCTTAAACGGGGAATTTTTAAGCACCAATGCTGATAGAGAGCACTATAATTTTCATTTCTCTTTCCCTTCTTCGACCTATGTCCAACCTCTGAACCATGAGACGTTTTCTTCCCCCCCCCCTCGTAGACACCACCATATCTTAAGTTTATCCCTAGGCACACCCTTCTACCGACCTGGTGACTGGAAGAGACTGAATTCCTAATTAAACAGAGTACCTGACGGCTCCCTTTTCTCTCTTATTCTATGAGCCTTTGGGGACACACCATCAAGACCGAGGAGGAGCCCAGAACATCTACCTCGGACGCCCCGTCCAGCTCAACCCAGAGTGAATCTGGAGAAGAACAGGAAGACGTATCCTCTGAACGGATTCAAAAACCACTTTCTGTTAATAAACAACGTACTTTTGGGAAATATATTCGGCCTCTTCGCCTGTTTATCAAACCCGCCCTCCCACAGAGAGTTATTACAGTGTTGTTGATTTTGTGTTTTCTTTAATCATACACATTAAATATTACAATGACAATGTAATCATGAACATTATGAGCCAGATGTGTTATTGTCATCCATTCACAAATTGTCTATGAAAGTATGCACAGCTGTTTAAGAAGAAAACCTGAGGTGGCCTAACACTTATAATGTAGCCTTTGAGTAAGCCTGATTTGAATCTTAACAATAACTGAAAGTAATCAGCATTTCCTGTGCCTGGGGTTACCTTCTGATGACTTAACAGCATCCTCAAATTGCATGGACTGGTAGTGATATATTTTGTTGTTGTTTCCAAATCTAGCAGCGAATTAAATTGTATGCTGTTTTATATCTTTTGTGTTTATGATGGTAAGGACCCAACTTCCCTTCTGTTAATTTCTGAACCTTTTGCTTTTTATGCACCTCAGTGGTTAAATCCATTCAGAACCGAGGCCTGTGCACCTACTTTAGCCCTCATATCATTCTGAGGAATTGATTAACATTTCTCTTATGTTAAAATCAAACTGCTAGGAGGAGTGAGGCCTAACAAAAATGTACTAGTTTGTGTGTAAAAATACCTTGTTATTAATGTCACACATATCAAGTTTCTCTGATGTATGTGGGCTCTGCTTCTTGCATTGCATTTTGCTACTGATGGTGAGAAGACTGTCATTCTCTCTATGGACATTTTTTCTACATTTGTGCTGAGTCTGATAACATCTAATAATTTATTGAAGTGCATTTGAATATTTCCATAAAGGCTCATTCCATGACAACATTTTGAAATGCATATGAAATGGCAGTCAATTATTGTTGCAAAGCAATAGAATATTTCTTCTGCTTTACCAAAACAATAGACTATGCCATAGAATGCAGGTGGATTAAACATGCAACAGCAATGAGCTTTTCCAAGCAAATATAGGTCTCTGCTATTTTGAGTTTAACAGAGGTAAGTAGTTAATATATGGTGTTTGCCAGCTCAGATAAAGGTAAGTAGTGATATAAATAAATTGTAACAGTCACAAAAATAAAAATGAAACATTCCCTTCTATATTTCCAGGCAGTGGCCAGCTGACATTCTAATAGTTTTGGATACTAAAGATCCTACGCAACCTGAGCCTGTTCCTAGACCCAGGCCTATTCTTTCCGCTATACCCAGCTGGACTGAATGGAGAGGGGTTACAGGCAAGTCGTAAGACACCATTAGACCAGAATATACCATAAATGGTGTTGGTGTCCAGATTGCTTTCTGCTGGTGCCTCAAGTGCCAAGGAGCTGTAGAGGACCTAGAGACTACTGGAGTCAGTCTGTGTAGCTTAAAGACTTATTGCTGAAGTGGTGCATGTAGCTGTGTCTAGGAGTAGGGAAAGAGATGTTTACTTAAACCTCTAATTTATCTAAGTTAACGTTTATAAAACTACAACTCTAGGATTTCACTGAATGATATTCAGCATAGTTGATAGACAAAACATGTTGTGAATGAGCTACTAAAAATCCTCAAAAGGTTTCACTCTTTCTTAAAATATTCACCATGTGCTTCTCACAGCCCTTCCCACAGGCTGTGTAGTTTTTCCTAAATGGTGCTGCTGGCTGTTGAGAAAACTGATCTGGCACTGTTAGCTGGCAAGATAAGAAATCTAAAATTCCTGATAAAGAATAAATATGTTGAAATAGTCACATAGAGCAAGGTACTCCACAGATAATCTCTTCAATTATTAACTTGCACTCTCACTTCTTTTTCAAATCAATCACTAGAACAGCTTTTATCTGAACTCCAGGAGCCCTCTTTGCTGGTATATTAGTAAGCCCCACTAAAGCAACTGAGGGTATCATTTAACAGTAGGCTTTAAGGGACATCCACCAAAACCATAGCTGTTCCGACTGTCTAAAGTTACTTTTCCCAATCGTATCCTGTAGTGTGGGGGAAGGGGTGATCTTGATGTCATACCTGCTTCCAGCTCTGTCAATATAACCCCCCTAGGTTAGATTTATGAAGATGTGATAAAGTGTAGCGCTGCAAGACAATTTGCTGCACTGCATCACATGGAGAGGGCAGAAATGCACCATATCTACTAAGATATGGTGCGTTCCTGCTCACACTCTGCACTGGTGCACAAAGTGCCGCATAGCGCCAATACCCCGATACGATAGTGCATGAGTGGTTGCATTTCAGGCAGGATTGTTTTGTGTAGGAAGGGAAACCTTCCTGCTCACAAACAATCCTTAGAGGAGTTTTCCTCTTTCTATGTATTGTGCAGAATGAAGCACATGTAGAAAGAGGAACAAACGAGGAGAAATACAATTATTTCTCCTCGTTGCTCTTTCCCTGGTAAGGCATACCTTTCTGATGCATTCTCAGGTTTACTACTGGTAGTAAACCTGGGAATGCACTACAATCCATGGGTGGATGAGGGGAACACCGATGCTCCACTTGTGGAATGCCTTCTCAGGGCAGAGTAACACAGGCAGTGACTAGTGCTGCATTACTCCTGATTTACCATGCCACGCAGGGCCACACAAGGTGACTGTGGGTGGCACAGTAAATCTCACTTAATAATTGTGTTTCCCTTATGTCTCCTTGAGTGATACAAGGGCAACACAATTCTTTTGTAAATGTGGCCTCCTGCTGGTAGGGCATATGGTATGGAAATTATGGTATGGAGTTTGACAATTAAGTGCAGATCTTGACCACAATATCCACTTGCATCCTTTGTGCATCAACAGAAAAATCCCCATAACTACTGCCAGATGCTTAGAAATCTAAATTGCCTGACATAATATTGAGTAAAACATTTTGGAGTACAAATACCTTGTGATAACAACATCTACAACTCCAACACTGACTTACTTAATCCTGTATGGAACTAACAATAATATTGATCACAAATATTGTCATTCAAAGCATCTAAAAACCCACAATGTCGAACTTGCTGCACTGCATCAAATAGAGTGGGTAGGAATGTGCCATATCTACTAAGATATCTTGCAGCTCTCTCTCTCTCTCTAAACTGGTGCACAAAGTGCAGCCCAGTGCTTATACAGGCACCCCTGCACCATAGTGCAAAAGTGTCTGCATTTTAGGCAGGATTGTTTTTGCGTGGGAAGGGACACCTTCCTGCACATAAAAATCCTTAGAAGTTTTTTCCTCTTTTTATGTTTTTGCTGAATGAAGTGCATGTAGTAAGAGGAACAAAGGAGGAGGAATAAAGTTATTTCTCCTCGTTGTTCCTCTCCTGCTAAGGCATACTTTTATGATGCATTACCAGGCGTGCTACAGGCAGTAAACCTGGGAATGCACCACAATTTGTGGGTGGATGCGGGGACACCAATGTTCCACTCATGGAACGCCATCGCAGGGCAGAGTAATGCAGGCAGTGACTTGCGCTGCATTACTCTAGATTTACTATGCTACACAGAGCCATACAAGGTGATTCTGCATGGCATAGTAAATCTCACTTAAGAAATGTGTTTCCCTTGTGTCACCTTGCGTTACTCAAGGGCAACACAATCCTTTTGTAAATGTGGTCCCCCGTTAGTAGAGTATTGGGTAGGGAAATGATGTTAAAGAGATTGACAATTAAGTGCAGCTCTTAACCACCATTTACACTCTCATCCTTGCTGCATCAACAGAAAGATCCCCGTAAATGATGAAAGATGCTTTGAAAACTCAGTTCCCTGACACAATATTGTGTACAGAATGTTTGGAGTACAAATACCTTGTGATAAGAACATATACAACACTAACATTGACTTTCTTAATTCTGTATAGAACTAACAATATTATTAAACACAAAAATATTGTCATTCAAAGCATCTGAAAACCAACAATATCAAAAATAAAAATATTGACTATCAAACTATCGTAAACCTATTAAAAAACATGTAAATAAACAAAAGCATTGATAAACAACTTATCAACTATTATGATATCATTGTAAATGAGACACATACTTAAAAACAAAACCTAACACACAACCCAAAATAAAATGTAACGATTGAAAAATAAAGCATATAAAGTAACACTTTAATTAGTGTCTTCTCTATGTGCTATGTACCATGAAAGTAACACTGAACTACAACTTTAACCAATGAAAGTCAAAACCAAAATGGTTAACAAATGGGAAAACAGAGCTGAAGTGGTCCATGTAGCTGTGTCTAGGAGTAGGGAAAGAGACTTTCCCTTGAATGTCTTATTTTTCTGAGTTAAAGTTTATAAAACTGCAACTCTAGGGTTTCACTGAAGGATATTCTGCATAGCTTATAGTCAAAACATGTGGTGCATGGGCTAATCAAAATCCTCAAAAAGTTTCACTCTTTGCTACGCTCTTCAGCATGTGCTTCTCTCAGCCCTAACCACACGCTTTGTAGTTTTTTCTAAATGGTGCTGCTAGCTGTTGAGAAAACTGATCTGGCACTGTTAGCTGGCAAGATAAGAAACCTGAAATTCCTGATAAAGAACAAATGATTTGGAATAGTCACATGGAGCAAAGTACTCCACGGATAATCCCTTCAATTATTTACTTGCTCTCTTACTTCTTTTTCAAATCAATCACTAGAAGAGATTTTCTCTGACCTCAGGGAACCCTCTTTGCCTATGAATTAGTAAGTCCCACTAAAACAACTGAGGGGATCCTTTAACAGTAGACTTTGAAGGACATCCACCAAAAACATGGTTGTTCCGACTGTCCAAAGTTACTTTTCCCAATCTTATCCTGAAGTGTGGGGGAAGGGGTAATCTTGATGCCATAGCTGCTTCCAGATCTACCATCAAAAACTCCCTGGGTCAGATTTACGAAGATTGGATAAATTGCAGTGCTGCAAGACAACTTGCTGCACTGCATCACATGGAGAGGGCAGGAATGCACCATATCTATTAAAATGTGGTGCCTTCCTACTCTCTCTCTCTGCACTGGTGCACAAAGTGCAGCATAACGCTAATACAGGCACCCTTGCACGATGGTGCACGAGTGGTTGCATTTCAGGCAGGATTGTTTTTGTATAGGAAGGAACACCTTCCTGCTCATCAACAATCCCTAGAGGATTTTTCCTCTTTCTATGTGTTGTGCAGAATGAAGCACATGTAGAAAGAGGAACAAATAAGGAGAAATAAAGTTATTTCTCCTTGTTGCTCCTCCCCTTGTAAGGCGTACCTATGTGATGTATTCTCAGGTCTACTACTGGTAGTAAACCTGGGAATGCACCACAATCCATGGGTGGATGTGGGGAATACCGACGCTCCAGTCATGGAACGCCTTCTCAGGGCAGAGTAACGCAGGCACTGAGTGGCGCTGCATTACTCCTGATGTACTATGCCACGCAGAGCCACACATGGTTACTGCGGGTGGCATAGTAAATCTCACTTAATAATTGTGTTTCCCTTGTGTCACCTAGAGTGATACAAGGGCAAAGCAATTCTTTTGTAAATGTGGCCCCCTGTTGGTAGGGCATTTGGTAGGAAAATGATGGTAAGGAGACTGACTATTAAGTGCAGATCTTGACCACAAATTCCACTCGCTTCCTTTGTACATCAACAGGAAACACCCCATAACTGATGCCACATGCTTAGAAATCTAAATTGATTGACACAATATTGAGAAACATTTTGGAGTACAATAATATTGAACACAAAATATTGTCATTCAAAGCATCTAAAAGCCAACAATATTGAAAACAAACATATCATCTATTCTATCATTGTAAATAAGAACACATACTTAAACACAAAAACTAACACACAACCCAAAAGAAAATGTAACTATATGAAAATAGTTGGCAGGGTATGTCCAGACGTGACGCCCTTGCTCACTTTGCTACTGGATTCAAGCTAGCCTGGCTGATGAGGGGCGTTACCCTGAAACAAGCCCCAGGATGCTTGTGTCCAGTCCAGGGAAGACCTTGGCAGTTTGGGCTGGACTGTTCCCAAATGGAACAGGTTAAAGACTAATTTGTCTATGGCTGCCTCTGAACTGGGGTGGCAAAGTGAGCTAAAGAATGATGATGGTTCAGCCCAGATCTGGGACTGGGGGTGAGCATCTGAAAGGTTTCAGTGCTGTGTCCATCATCTCCATGTGTTTGCTTTGTTCACCCTAAGTTGGCAGGTTATGCCCAGACGTAGGTCCCTTGCTCACTTTCCCACCGGATTTAAGCTAGCCTGGCTGATGAGGGGTGTTACTCCAAAACCAGTCCCAGGATCATTGCTTCCAGTCCTGGGAAGACCTGGCTTTGAAGTTCTGGCTGGACTGTTCCCATATAAAACAGATTCAAGACTGATTCGTCTATGGCTGTGTCTGACCTGGGGTGGCAATTTGAGCTAAAGAATGATGATGGATTCAGCCCAGATCTGTGACTGGAGGTTAGCGTGATTAAGAGCATTCTCTTTTCTCTGCATTTTTGGGGGGATATTGTCATAAGAACTGTGGATACCTGTATTCATTAAAAAAATTGAAGTCCTTCTTAGCGTATTTTGCACTTGTACTTTGTGATTTCCTGATTCCCACTAGACTGACATTGAGCCGCCATTTTTGCTAGGTTGCGCTCTAGTCATTCAGTAACCCTACGCTATTTTAACCAGCTAATGCAGGACATGCAGTGGTTAGTTCACCCTCAATTCTTTTAATTGTTTTAAAATTGTTTCAGATACTACTGTGTTTTTAAGCTTACTACAACTGTTATTTTCTCTGCTGCCACTATTTCATATTGTTGGGGTTTTCTCTGTGTTCTGCCTACTTTTTTTGGCTGCTGGGGCACTGGTGAGCTGTTTTCTCTAATAGCTCGCGTTCAAGTGTTCGTTTTTCTTTGAATTTTTGGAGGGTATTGTCATAGGACCTGTTGATATCTGTATTCTTAAAACATATAGTTCTCAGCATATTTTGCACTTGTACTGTTCAATTTCATAATTCCCTCATGATCGACATAGAGCAGCCCTTTCAGGTAGGTTGCGCTCTAGTTGTTCAGTGACCCTATGCTAGTTTAACCGGCTGATGCAGGGGACACGCTCCTGACCTGCTGAATGCATGCCAAAGGCAAGCACGTCTGTGTTTGTCTGGATCGCAGCCAGTGCTAGCCGTGCTGCTGATGAGCCTCCTTATTCTGCTCCCCTTGTTAAGCATGCTAGGACAGAGCTGTTTGCAGTGCGTTCTGCTCAGCGTGTTCATGTGAGAAATCCCTACTTTCCTAAATTTGGACCAGGTTTTAATTGCTCTAGTTGCAATTTCTCTCCTGAGCTTTCAGAACGTGCTAGTCCTTTACCTGATAAAGCTTTTGTACGTCTGTTTCCATATGGTTTAGCTGTCACATGTCGTCCTTCATCTGAAGTGTCTTTTACAGCAGGTCTTATAAACTGCAGTTCCTTACCTAGACACGCTCTGGATAGCTTCAATCTATTAATTGATAAGAATTGGGATGCACTGCTCCTCACAGAAAATAGACTCAAAGGCAGTTTTGCCACCGACATTGTTCTATCTATCCCCCATGAGCTCTCTATCAAACATTTTCGATAGAGAGAATAAAAATGCGAGCAAGCTAGCGATTATGCATCGCTCTGCTTTCCTTTGTACTGTTTCCAAGCCTACTAATATTGATAATATTGGGAGTATGTTATTTACCAGCACTCTTTCTCCTAACTTTGCAGTTTCAAGTGTTCTTGTCTATAGCCCTTCTGATGGATCAGCCATATCATTACAAGCCCTCTCTGACACTTTGGGCCAACTCTATCAGTTGCACGCTAACTTTGTGGTTTTAGTATATTTTAATCTCCATATGGATGACTCCAATAATAAATTTGCACAGCGATCTGTGAGTATCTTGAAGGATGTTAACCTTTTTAGGGTACCCACTCAAAGAGTTGGCTACACTCTTGATCTTATCTCGGCCAGTCCTTCCCTGGTCAAGGTACAGCTGGCGGTCAATCTTTGATGGTCTGACCATGTTCTAATTCCATTTTGAGATTACAATTTCCATCCATTGTGCTTTGTTGTGTGTGACACAAAAGATGTCTAGACCTTGGCATAAAGTGAATGATTTGGTTCTGGCAGATGCTATCCAGGACGTCACGTCACTTTGGATTGTACTCGAGCTTTAGAACATGACAGTGTGCTTTTAAATGACTGAGTTGAGAAGGCCATCAACATCATTGCACTTATGAAATCCCACTCATCCAAGTGACTAAAGGCTTTGGCTCCAGCATTCTCCTGTGCTCTCAAATTAGAGAAATCTCGATGTAAAGAGCTAGAAAGGGAATTAAGAATCAAATATGATAAGGATGATAAAGTGATTTATGAGTCTGCTCTTAAAAATATCATGCAGCAATTCATACAGCTCAAAAAAGATGTATTGCCTTTTCTATTTCTGAGGCTGATAATTCTCCCAGAGAGTTCTTCAAGGTGGTTAGTACCTTTCTCTACCCCTCTGCTATTAAAAATACTCTTACTCCTTTGATGGAGCTCTGCAAAGTCCTCTCAGATTTTTCTCACGACAAAACTCAAGTTATTTATTGTCAATTTTTGATGCATTTTTCCACTTTTCAGAGTATCTCTTCCTTTTCCACTTCGGCTCCCCTATTGTCCTGTTTTGCCCCCACATCCCTTGAGAAATCCTCCAAAGGCCACCCGGGCCATTCTCAAAATTGTTGTTCTGGTAGTGAATCCCTCTGTGAACAGTTTACTTAATGAAGCCCTTGCTCAGGCAATCATTCCCTCCTGTTGGAAGCAGGCACTCTTAATCCCCCTACTTAAGAATCCCTCAGCTGATTCCAAGATTCTTAGTAATTTTATGCCCATCTGACTTCTCCCCACTATGGCAAAGCTCATGGAAGAAAATGTGAACAAACAGGTCACACATTTTTTTGAGGAAAACCACCTGTTCCACGATTTTCAATTAGGTTTTCCCTTGGTTATAGTACAGACCCCGCTCTTGTAGAGGTCTCTGATTATATCAAAGTAAATCTTGATTTAATCTTCCCAGTTATGGTAATTAACCCTGGGCGTAGTTCGCGAAGTAGCACTTCGCGAAGCTACGCAAAGTGAAGTTCGCACTACGCGAGCTACGCGTAGCACTTCGCGAACTGCGTAGTAACATGTTCGCACTGTGCAAGATGTTGTTTTCAATGATTGCACAGTGCGGACAAGCAACCGGCACTGTGCAATCATTGAAAATGGCATCTTGCACAGTGCGAGCTGTAGTTTTCTGCTGCTCGAGTAGATTTTTACTCGAGCGGCAGCTTTCTCAACGCGAACTGGTAGTTTCTCACCGCGAGCGGTCGCGAGCATACGTGACCCCTCGCAATGAGAAACCTGACCTCCTCGCGTTGGGAATCTCGCCGGGAGGTTTATTTTCCATGCTCGCGATCGCGAACAAGGAAAAAGTCTCGCCAGGATGTCATTTTGCTTGCTCGCGGTCGCCAACTTGACGTTGAGGACCGCGAGCAAGCAAAAAATGACCGCAGCACTACGCAACACTACGCTACGCGTGTTCGCACTGTGCTACGTGCAGTTCGCGTAGTGCGAAGTAGCGCGAACTTCGCAAACTACGCGAGCGTAGCGTAGTGCTTCGCCCAGGCCTAATGGTAATGTTTTTGAATCTTTTTGCACCATTTGATGCAGTCCCTCATGATATTTTGCTGGAGAGGCTGGAAATGATGGATATTAGAGATCATGCCCTGTTATGGATCAAATCTTTCATTAGCAGCCGTACTCAGGTGGTTTTTCTTCCTCCTTTCACCTCAACACCAGGATTGCAGAGTTCTGAATGGTTTAGCTCTCAGCCCTACCCTTTTTAATATTTATCTGTCACTATTGGCTAATTTTGTTGAGTCCTTCAGAGTTAGAGTAGTATCCTATGCGGATTACACTCAACTCCTCTTGGCCTTTCAAGAAAATGTTCCTTCCTCTTTGAGTTCTTTCAAATCTTGTACCAAATCTGCTATTAACTGGATCAATACCATTTTTCGAAAGCTAAACTCATAGAAAACTGTGATTCATTTTGTTTGGTACTAAGTCTACCCCTGATTCCAATTTCTGGTATGCATCAGAGATAGACTCCCGCCCCTCTCCATGGTAGGGAACCTTGGGGTCAACTTTTATTCTAAGCTCACTTTTGAGTATCAAATTAAAGCACTGACTGCCTCTTCTTTCGTGACCCTGAGACCTTTGGGACTTATGGTGCACATCATTCCTATGGAACACCGAAAAACAATTGTTCATGCTTCGATCCCTTCTAAACTGGACTGGTCTAAAAGTTTGTATTTAGGGCTAACAACCTTTCTCATTCAGCATCTCTAAATTATTCAGAATGCTGCTGCCAGTCTGATCTTCAAAATCCCTCCTTGGGTCTTGATATCAAATCATTTGCACTGGCTTATGATTCACAGAAGGATCCAGATCAAGACCCTTACCCTTGCTTTTAGGATTTTCAACCAGAAGCTGCCTCTCTACCTCAGGTGCCACTTTAATTAGTCTTCTCCGGCCCGATCACTGAGATCCAATAACCTCAAACTATTTCAAACTCCCCATATAGATATATAAGCCCAGAAGAGGAGGAAGATCCTTTGCCTATCTGATAACAGGTTGTGGACCTCACTCCCTCTTGCTTGGAGAAGCAGCCCTTCCAAAATGTATTTTAAAAAAGGATTTAAACTCTTCTTTTTGACTCTGCTATGATAATTTCTTAATTACGTTTTTATTTCTTTTATTCCATGTTGTTGTAGGTGAGCTTCTCTGTTAGTGCTGGGACACCTTTCACATGTAGCTGTGTGTTTTATAAATGTATTTCGTTGAGTAAAGTGTTACATTTTGGGGTGTGTAAAAACCCAAAGCCATTGAGAAAGAAACTGGAAAAATCATATTTGCTCAGTTTTTTTAAAAGCCCAAATCTAACAATTTGATTATTTGATCAAAATATTACTTTTACCTCTGTTTATGTTTATTAATTAAAATGAATGTACAATTATTTAATATTTAACTATTGAAACTAAATTGTATATTTTTGTGTGTTTTTCAGAAGAAAAACATTCATACTCTATTTCTTTTAAACAACCAACCATGATGTTTTATTAATAAATAAAAGTACAAAATGCAATATTTAAAATTGCATTTTAAATAAATACATCACAAAAGGCAACACAATACTGCCCTTAGTAAATTATGTATTCCAATTATTAAATCAATTAACTGCTTATTAATTATTTAAATATGCAAGAATCATTATTCAATTTAAAATACACCCCACACTATTCCACTACAATACCAGCAACTCATAAACAAATCAGTTAAAATGAATAAATGAATAAAAAATAAATTATAAAATTAATTAAAAGAAATGTTTATATTTCCAGTTTATACGACAACAACCTAATACAAATCATTAAACTTCAAATGATAATTTATAATGTATCTAATCAATACACCAATTTACTAACTAATGATCAATATAATGTGGATGCAACAACCTTATATGTAAAATACTTTGTACTCTATTCCCTACAAATGCAACATCCCATAAAAAACAATATAGTAACCAATGCCACAAAATGTCTTTTTGATTAAAAACAGTTCAACACATGACAAAAAATAATACATGAACATTTCTATCAAATTTCAAAAATAATTAAATTAAAAAATGTATATAACACTTAATAACATTAAATAACCAATATATGTCATAATCATCAAATCATCTCTATGCGGTCATTGTAGGACCATAAAAGCACAGGATACAACGTTTACATCTTCATAAAATATATATAACACTCTAAAAGCATCATAAAACAAATAATCATTAAAATACACAGATTCTTCTCAATTTGATAGCAGCAATGACATTACTAAGAACAGCAGTGCAAACATCATGTGATTCTAAGCTTTGCAAGAATTAAAGTACTTATGTAGTAGGGCAGAGTATAAAAAGCACAATTTAAGTGTACAAAAGAACATAAAATGGACAGTTGATTGGGCAGTAATACAGTCAAGGGCAACTTGGGAGGGAGGGAAACCAGGAGTCCACTAGTGGGAAAGCCACAAGGAAATGAACTGTGTTTAGTCTCAATCTAGTGAGATAACATCTGTGCTCTGGATTTACTATCCAGTTCAGATAAGGATCCATATCAGTTTATGTGAAATTCTACATATATGCTGTAATTGGAACTGGACAATATGCCTGTAGCCCACGGGAGGGCAGTAAAAATGTATAATGGCATGCAAATTAGAGTTTTGAGGCACGGACTCCACCGAAGGAGAAAAAGCAAACTGCATCTACCAGCATGCTAATCACCTGGGAGAGCATGTGCATTGGATAAATATGGGTGCAGTGTTCCGTTCCTCATTGTTTTGTGCCGTCCCATGAAGAAGAAGAAGCAAGTGCTTCGAAACGCGTCGGGACTTTGTTGTTAACAGATGCATTGAGCAGTTCCTTAATAAAGAAGGTTGGTTACCTGTTCGCTCACGGAGTGGCGTCTTCATGATCTGAAGCACTTTTGTGGTGATGTTGACGCGGTTAGCCTCAACCGCGGAAGATAAACCGCCCACTGGGAATGTGATAGCGGGGCTGCTGGGATTGCCATCAGACAACCGGTAGGCAGCGTGAGTGAACTATGGTTTGGAACTGGACAATATGCCTGTAGCCCACGGGAGGGCAGTAAAAATGTATAATGGCATGCAAATTAGAGTTTTGAGGCACGGACTCCACCGAAGGAGAAAAAGCAAACTGCATCTACCAGCATGCTAATCACCTGGTAGAGCATGCACATTGGATAAATATGGGTGCAGTGTTCGTTCCTCATTGTTTTGTGCCCATCCCATGAAGAGGACGCAAGTGCTTCGAAACGCGTCGGGACTTTGTTGCTAACAGACGCATTGAGCAGTTCCTTAATAAAGAAGGTTGGTTACCTGTTCGCTCACGGAGTGGCGTCTTCATGATCTGAGGCACTTTTGTGTCTTGACACAGTAAGTCTGCCTCAACCTGGGCCATGGCCAGACTGTCCCCAACTCATTGTCAGGCCTTGCTCTCTGCAGGCTTTGTACACAAAGTGGGACCCTCAAGCCCATCATGACGGTGGGTGAGTGTTCAATAGCATCAACTGTCCAATTGGATAATGGGTCACCCTAAATTCACGCAATGACCTATCTAAGAGTTGGATTGTTTGAGGCCACTAGTCCCAAGTTAAGTTTCTTTCTGGGATTGTCCCAGGGTGAATTCTAGAGATCAAAAGTGTTTAAGTGATACTGTGATGAATCACTGGTTCTGAGGGGAGGGATTGATTCCACAAGTGCTTGGGACCTTTAGACATGCCCCATCATCTGGTTGAGTTTGAGAGAGGGAAATAGTAGGGAGTTGATTTGTGGAAGCCACTCATCTTGAAGGGAGCTTTAAAAAATTCAGAGGTCCTTAGATGACATAATGAGGTGAGTTTGTGAGTAACCATTCGTCCTCATGTACAACCATCTTGTGAGCATTTGTTTATTTGAGGTTTTATAGAGCACGAACGTGACCCGTTAGGGTATGAGAACGCTTTACAGGGATAGCACGTTACGTACAGGTTAGACACAAGCAAAACAAGGATGGGGATTAGGGAATTAACTACATTGTGACAAAGCCAGAGTTATATACAATAATCAGTGCAGTATCATAATCAGCAGAGCGACATGCCAGCGATAAAAAGAGAAAAACAGCAATTGTAAAAGAGGGGAGATATGATAGCGACAGGCAGAGAGAACCAGCAGAACATTTGAAGGAGTGAGAATTTGTTCCCGGAAAGGGCCAAGCAGCACAGAACCAAGGCCCATGACAAAAGGTGGTATGTGCGACAAAGGAGAGTTATTGGAGGAATTTGCTCATTAGGAAAGTTTTAGCTTCCTCTTTGTTTGATATCTGTTTATTGAGTACAAACAAATAGAAAATTACACATGTCGCAGAAAATGAGAGGCAAGGGTGGGGGGGCAACACAAACTGGTTTCAGAATAAACGATCAGTCCTAAGACCCTGCAAAGGAGGTAGGTCCAGTTTACAAAGCTTCAAAACACGTATGTGACGAGGGCATATCAACATTCCAAAAGATAGGAGACAACTTATGAGAGAAAATTGTCGCCAAACCCCAGGGGTTAGCCATGTAGGGGGCCAAAAGGCAACGGCCCAGCTAGAGTTTCATTGCCCAATAAAGGGAGAACCCAACAACTCAACCAGGGAATCAAACAGTTGGTCAAGGCTAACATGGTCTGGTCAAAGCGAGACCCGCCGCCCATTTGGGAATTACATTTTGTATTGCGACAGCACCAATACACTTTGTGGCAAATAACATAAGAACCATCATATAACAAGAAAGAGGAAAAAGAAAAAGACAAAGGAAAGAGAAAGGGGGAACCGAAAAAAGGTGAGGACAAGAAAAGAAAAGAGGACAGAAGCGGATGTGCCAGAAGAAGGAAGAGGAGGGGGATGGGCCAAGATCCAGAGTGGAGGGCGGCAGTCACAAGGCCTGAAGAGTCCACCCAGCAGGCCAAGCAGGTTACTCCGGGGTGGCTGGTCTCGTGCCACGAGAGAAAGGTTCCAGGGGATTGTCAAACAGTTGTAGAGCCCGCAGTATAGGGGACATCATGCGGGAGAGTTCAGTTTTAGTGAGGTGGTGTATAAGTGGATGCCAGATGCGATCAATGCTTGTGTCAGTGAGAGTGAGGCTGGCAGTAAGCAGTTCCAGGGAAAGGACATTCCACAGCTGGGGAAACCATGCAGCAATAGGCAGAGGGTGGGGTCGCTTCCAGCAGGAGGCAATGGACTGTCGCGTTGCTCCTAGTAAGTGAAAGATGAGATGCCATAGTGCCGAGGTCATGGCCTTCAGCGTGCTGGGCCGAATACCCAGAAGCACCAGGGACGGGGTAGCAGGAACCGGGAAACCCACCACCTCTTTAATGTGGCTGAGGACCTCCTTCCAAAACATAGTGAGTTCTGTGCAAGACCACCAAATGTGCAGAAAGTACCCTCTATCAGTCCGGCACCGCCAGCAGATTGGAGGAGTGTTGGGGAACATCTGGTGGAGGAGAGTAGTAGTATAATACCATTGTGTCATCAATTTATAGGCAAATTCGCGCTGGGGAATACTACAGTATACCTTAGGGATATCTCTCCACAAGCCGTCCCACTCCTCCGGGGAGATGTCAGCAACCAGATCAAATGCCCAACGTGTTTGGTAGCCGTGGAGCGGAAGCTGTCCAGAGTGTTGAAGGACAGAGTAGGTTTTGGAGATGAGGCCCCGGGACCCGTCGGATCTACGGACCAGGGACTTGAAGGAAGTGAGTTTCTGAGTCACCTCCCGGGAGTTTGCGGGGGAAGACAGCCAATGACGCAATTGACAATACTGCAGGCGCGCCTTATCAGTAAGATGGAAAAATAGTTTGCACTGGTCAAATGAGCAGAGGGTAAAACCCTGAAAGAAGTCCTGGAGGACACGCCGCCCCTCTATGGTCCAAGCCTCGAAAAGCAGGGGGGAACGCAGAGTTGGGTGTTAGCGGGGTGTTGGGGGAAGGGAAGGTCGTGAGTCCCCAGGGGAGCGCCAGCCTATCCCATATCTCCAAGACCGTTCTTGTTGGAGCCGCTAACGTGGCACTTCGAGGACGCTCCTCAGGCGGGAGCCAGTCTAAATCCCACAGTGGTCTACAAGCCACCGCACGGTCCATGTGGAACCAGTGTTTTTCGCTTTCAGGAACAATCCATTCTGATATAAAACGGAAGTGACAAGCCCTATAATATTCCAATAAATTGGGACAGGCCAGGCCACCCCGAGATTTGGGAAGCATTAGTAGTTTATGAGAGAATCGGGAGTGCGATTTCCCCCAAATGAACTTGGTAAAATCTCGTTGCAAAGCATGGATGTCCACATGCGGAATAGGAGTAGGAAGAGACTGGAACAAATAAAGGATTTTAGGACGAAGGGACATTTTAACAGCATGAAGGCGGCCCAGCCACGCCAGAGGGAGACCTTCCAATCGACGCATTTCTTCGCGAATAGAGTTTCGGAATCTTTGCCAGTTAGATGTGGACCAAGAGGCAAGCTTTGGAGTCAAATATAAGCCCAAATAGCGAATCGACACGTCAGTCCAATGTATCGGAAGTAGGTCCCGCAAACCCTGGACCTCCGAGGCCGAAAGCATGAGATTGAGAGTGTGGGATTTTGCCAGAATATTCCGATGTTCCAAAGCGGCCTCAAAAGACCTCAAGATTTCAGCCACTGGGGGAAGAGAGGTCGACGGAGAGGACAAGGACAAAGGCAGATCATCGGCAGAGAGGGAAGCCTTATGTTCAGTACCCCCATACGGATACCCTGTATATCCTGATTGCAGCCACGCCAGAGGGAGACCTTCCCATCGACGCATTTCTTCGCGAAGAGAGTTTCGGAATCTTTGCCAGTTAGATGTGGACCAAGAGGCAAGCTTTGGAGTCAAATCTAAGCCCAAATAGCGAATCGACACGTCAGTCCAATGTATCGGAAGTAGGTCCCGCAAACCCTGGACCTCCGAGGCCGAAAGCATGAGATTGAGAGTGTGGGATTTTGCCAGAATAATCCGATGTTCCAAAGCGGCCTCAAAAGACCCCAAGATTTCAGCCACTGCGGGAAGAGAGGTCGACGGAGAGGACAAGGACAAAGGCAGATCATCGGCAGAGAGGGAAGCCTTATGTTCAGTACCCCCATACGGATACCCTGTATATCCTGATTGCTGTGTATAGCAATAGCTAAGTGTTGACGATATGCGTGACTAATAGAGGAGAAAGAGACACCCTTGACGAGTGCCTCGGTGGATAGAGATAGGAGCAGTGGTAGAGCCGTTGAAACGAATACAAGTGGTAGGTTTCGCATAGAGGGCCATCAATTTAGAGATAAATTCAGGTCCCAAGCCAATATTCCATAGGACTGCCCGGAGGAACCCCCAGTCCATGCGCTCCAATGCCTTCTTGGCGTCAAGGGAAACCAGGCAGGCAGGGATATCCATGATATGCGATTTTTCCACCAAGTGGGCAATCTGTCGAATGTTGTCAGCGCCCTGGCGGTGGTGGATAAACCCCACCGGATAAGGGTCGATAAGGCCTGGAAGGTGGGGCTCCAAACAATTCGCCAAGATTTTGGTGAATATCTTGGCATTAGTATGTAACAGGGCAATGGGGCGGAAAGAAGCCACGAGGATCAGGTCCCTGCCAGGTTTGGGGACAAGTACTATTTCTGCTTCATTCATCATAGGAGAGAGGCCTGTATGATCAGTAAAGCTATTAAAGAGATGGAGCAAATGGTCTCGCAGTTGCGGGTAGAAGACCAGATAAAAAGCAACCAGTAGGCCGTCGGAACCCGGTGTTTTGCCCATCGGAAGCTGCTTCAACGCCTTAGCAATTTCCTCATAGGAGATAGGCTCATCGAGTAATTCCCTAAAGTAGGGATCGGTAGGGTCCCAAGGACATGAATCGAGGAACGCTTCAACCGCCTCCGATGGGCAAGGATCATGGGCATAAAGGTCCCTATAAAAGGCCATTAAGGTACGACTCTTGTCCGTTTCCGAGAAAGCCCAGGAGCCAACGGGACATTTAAGCTTCGCGATGCGAGATTGGGCAGTCTGGGCCCGCAGGCGGCATTCTAAGCATACTCCGACCATATCACCACCCACATAAAAGTTTTGTTTAAGGTTTACAAGAAGCCGTTCAGCCTTATTTGTGCGCTGTAAGCGCAGTTGACCACGTAGGACAGCCAGGCGGCGCTTGTTAGCAAGGGAGGGACAGGCGTGATCCTTGTGTACCAGGTCCTTAATATCTCGGAAGAGGGTGGGTTCCACCAAGCGGGTCTCTCGGGTCTGGGCAATAGAGATGGAAGTGGTAACCCCCCAACAGTAGCTTTGTTGGTGTTCCAACAGACATCCTCGGGGTATCAGTAAGAGAGTTAGGTGCAAAGAAGGACTCAATCTCCTTACGAATGTCTGCCACATCTACTGGGTCTCGGAGGGCTTGGAGGGGCAGCCACCACAGAGGAAGGGGGGTCACCATGGGCAGAGGGAGGTTGGAGCGTAATCAAAACATGCAAGTGGTCAGAATTAGACATGTCTGAGATGTCCGAAGTGCACAGGACATGGGCCAGAGAGATCGAAAGAAAAAAAATAATCAAATTGTGAGTAGGAACGGTGAACGTGAGAGAAAAAGGAGTAGTCCCGAGAGTCCGGGTGTCGGTATCTCCAGGCATCAACCAAACCAAAGTCAGTAATTGAATTCTTCAACTGTGCCGACATCGCCCCAGCTGCATCATGCGCCTGCGCAGTGTGATCCTGCTCACGG
Source organism: Triturus cristatus (assembly GCF_964204655.1). Classification (NCBI taxonomy): domain Eukaryota; kingdom Metazoa; phylum Chordata; class Amphibia; order Caudata; family Salamandridae; genus Triturus; species Triturus cristatus. Next base: position 921,659,080 of record NC_140594.1, read on the forward strand.
TCCCAAACCAGGTTAAAGTCGCCTCCAAGGACAACAGGGGTAGAGCGAGAGCATAGATGTTGGCGCAAGAACACATCTTGTTTCTGATTGGGGGTGTATATATTAACAAAGGTACAGGAGCCACGACCCCAAACCATGTCAATCTTAAGATACCTTCCACCTTCGTCAGCCATACACTGGGAGGATGTCGCGCATCAGCCGGGCTTGAAGAGGATTGCTACAACACAAGTCTTAGACAAGGAGCATGCTCAAAATTGGGTGGGGTATTGGCGGTGGGACATGAGGTGAGTGTGAGAGGAAAGCAAGTGGGTCTCCTGTAGGAAAACCATGTCAGGATCATGCTGGAACAGATAGCGCCAAACCCGCCGACGCTTGTTAGGAGAGTTGAGTCCCTTCACATTGAGAGAGAGGAATGTGACAGTGTGTGTCATGGTGTGGGAAAGGAAGGACAACGCACCCCAGCAGCATCAGCAAATCGCAGAACATAGCAAATCCCGAACCCAGCCAAATACACCCCAATAAAGTTAAAGGAGAGAGACTCCAAAATCGGAAAACAAACAGCCCCCCAGGGTCGCGCAGAGAAGGGGGAGAAGCCTGTCTATGAGAATAGCGGCAAGGAGAAAGAATAAAGCACAGGGGCAAAGGGCCGACCAACCCCACATAGTGACTAATAGCTCCGCCATACATTCCCAAAGTAACACCACATCCCAGCCTCTGAGAAAGGCACATCCAAAAAGAACCTGTAGAAGGGGGAGCAAAAGAGAAGGAAAAGAAAAAAGAGAAAGAATAAAAAAAAAATAGGCCATCTGGGCCAAGTCTATGTAGAGTCTATTCGGAATATCCCTCGCTCCCGAAGGTGGACCATTTCGGAGAAGTCACTCTCCTAAAGGACTGTGGAGAGGGACGGCGGCAGGCACACAAGAGGTGAAGAGCCCCCGCCGACAGCATTCCTTGCATCAGTGAAAAAGAGCATAACTGAATCCAGTCACCAGGTCCGGGCTGGAAGGCCCCCAGTACTGGGAGCAAGGTGAGAACACAGCCAGGAACATCACAAAGCAGAAGGCGACTAGTTCGTGAGAGACAGGGAGGCACTCAAGGAGCGAACTTCGTTGATGGCATCCTGCTTGACTTGTGACGATTCAAGTTCCCATGAGAGGCGTCTGGAATGAGGAGGAGGAACAGTGGACCACTCGGCCGGAGTGGGCCCTTAGCATGTATGCGAGAGGACGGGAGGTCATCATTGTCAGAGTCAACAGGAAGATGGAGGAGACGCTGTGCCTCTTGTAGGGAACAGACAATCCGCCACCTACGCTCCCAGGTAAATATCAAAGCAAAAGGGTGGCCCCATTGAATATTTAATCTCAAGGTCTCGTAATTTGTCCGTCACAGGTTTGAAATCTTTCCTCCGGTGAAGCGTAGAAGGTGCAAGATCTTGAAAAATTTGTATGGAGAGCCCATTGTAGGAGAGCACTTTAACTCCCTGCACCTTTCGGAGGATGGCTTCTTTGTCTGCAAAGAAATGGACTCTCGTGATAATGTCCCGGACAAAGTTAGGGTGATTGCGGGGGTCAGGTACCCGATGCTCTCTATCAAGCATGGGCAGCGAGGTGCCCTCACCCTCACGGACGGCATGGAGAAGGTCTGCCGTGTATGACATGATGTCTTTCCCCTCCATTCCCAATGGTATACCTCGGATGCGAAGGTTGATCCACCTACTGCGGTTCTCCAGGTCTTCAGTTACCTTTTTCCACAGTCCGTCAATATCCTCTGTCCTGGTGTCCATCGTTCGTTCAAGACCATCAACCCTGTCACAAATCTCGTTGACCGCCCTGCGGATGTCCTGCAATCCGGCCTTTAAGTCCTGTCGAAGGGAGCCAATTTCTGTCTTGATTTCCTGTAGGAAGGACGACATATAGGCCTTGGTTATGAGCAACCCAGAGGCAGACGACCCAGAGGGTGCCAACGAGGCAGTGGGGACCTCCTGTGTATGAGAGAGCAGATTGGACCACAAGGAGGTCACCGGGTTTTCACAGGATTCTGCAGCATCAGATTCTTTAGTGCTTCTATGCTTAGGAAGCATGCCTGTGAAGATCAAAGACGTCAAGGACCCAGTGCAGGAAATACTAGAGCACTCCAGCCGATGACAGGACCTGGGAGGGGCGGCGGTGAGGCAGCAGAGGAGCAGAGGGCCGCACAGCACATAGATGGTGTGCCGCTTAACACACCGGATGAAGGCTGGAACCTAGAACTCCCAAGTGCGTTGGGTCATTGAGAGTTAGAGAGACACAGGCAGACGCACTCTTGCAGGCAAAGGAGGGATGATCAATCAACAGCAGTGCAGGGCCAGTGCATCCACCAGCAAGCAGAGATCCCTCACAGGTCGGCACTACAGCCTCGTAGCAGCAGTAGGGTCCCGACCCAAGGGCAGACTAAGTAGGCCGGGATGGGAGTTCACAAGCCGGAGAGGCAAATAAAGTTTCTGGGAGCCCTCTAAGGGCCCTGCAGGCAGCAAGGCTACATCCAGTGTATAGCAGATTTCCACAGCATCTGGAAGGCCCCCGGGGCTGCACGGATCAAAATTGCAGCAGCATAGGGCCCAGAGATCAAAAGGGCTGTGTCAGGCAGTGATGGAGGGATTCCCTTGATGTATGCCCCCACCTGTGGTACTTCTTGGAGTCAGGCCTCAGGGGCGGACCAGGTTGTAGCTTCCTTTTTGAAGATTGACAGAGGAGCTATTATTCTGATGGAGGATGGTAGCAAGTTCCAGATTCTTGGTGCAGCCAGAGAATGCTCGGTTATATGTTTTTTCCTTGCGGAAGCGGGGAGGCTGGAGCACATGGTCTTTCGCAGACCGGGAGTTTCTGAATCCCCCAGATACCATGATTTTCTGGGCGAGATATGCCCGGGAGTTTGTGTACAAGGCATTGTGTGTGATACAGGCCAGCTTGAGCTGGATTCTGGATTCAAGAGGAAGCCAGTTCAAGGCCTTCAGATCTGGTGAAATGTGGTCACATTTTTTAGACCCCGATAAGAGTCTAGCTGCTGCGTTGAGGCAAGCTTTTAAGTCTTTGGTAGGACAGCTAGGGTAGAGCAGCCGTATTTAATTCTGGAGATGACCAACGCCTGAACTGTGGTTTTTAGGTCCGCAGTGTCAAGGAAGGGTTTTAGTTTTCTCAAGTAGCTCAGGTGTAACCTGGCATTTTGGCTATCTAGTTGATGTGTTCACACATATTCAGGTTGCTGTCCAAGGTTAAACCGAGAGATTTAGCAGAATCCACTATGGTAGGTGTGCAGTTAAGTGCTGTGATCAAGTTAATCCATTCCAGTATGTCATTGTGACCAATGAGTGACCAATTTCTCAGAGGACCAAATGTGAAAGGTCATAGATCCCAATGTGAGTTTGTGAACAGCCACTGTTCTTGATGTAGGTTTCTAAAAAGCCACAAGCCCTGACCGGATTTGTTAGAACTTCAAATTAGGTATGTTTTATTGGTCACAGATCCATTTTGGGTCCTAGTGGAGATTTTCAGAGATTTATGGCTAAAATTGTTGCCATTTATTTTCTGACTCATTAAATTGCAGCACATTTTGTGAGATAACCCTACTGCAGAAAGAATGAGAACATACAAGTTAACTTATTCTACTAAAAGGGAGAATGATACATTTAGAAAGGTAAATAATCACAACTTTAAATTCACAAAAAGGAGATTGGGAGAAGTATCAAAACAGAAGAGGGAGAAGCAGAGCACACAAAAAGAACCGCCATATTCATGCTGTATTAATCAGTAACGACCAATTTCACAAGGCAAATTGAGCATAGCTGTTTTTAAGTGTCCCAAAAACATTTTGTGAATGTAAAGATATAATCCTGAGCCCATGAATAAGGACATTTTACATTTTGAGCAAAGACGTATAATTGATGATCTTCTGCCATCATGGTTCTATTGCTGCATTCACATTTTTAAAGTTGGGAGTGGGGTGGTAGGCCATTAGAGGTACAGAAGCCAATTAAAGTAAGCAAACACTCACAAAATAATACCCATTTACAAAAGGGAAAATTATACAGAGCACTTCTCTATCAAATGAGGTGCAGGAACAGGTTTCTCAAAAGAACTACGGGGCAGATTTATGTTCCCTGACGCATCCCTGCAAATCAGCAGGGATGCGCCAGGGAAGATGCGTCATGCAAGTTTGCCCTTGCGCCACTGCAGATGCGCCGCATTTACAATGCGGTGCATCGCGGCGCAAGGACAAGCAGATGCGTGACGCATCTGCCGGCGTAAGGTTGGCGCATTGCTGGAGTTGCGTCACAACCGCGACGCAGCTCCAGCAAGGCTCAGGGTGCCCCTATCCCTAACATGCTGCGTCAATCCTTACGCCTGCTTCAAGCAGGCGCAGGGATTTGACGCAGCATGGCCGGAAAAGTGATTGAGTGAAATCTTGTAGATTTCACTCAGCCACTTTTCTGAGGCGTTCCTGCGCCGGAACTCCCCCCCCCCCCTGTGCAGGTACGCCCACATGTGGCGCAAGCTTTACAACGTGACGCATCTCCCTAGATGCGTCACGTTGTAAATCTGCTGCAGCATGGCACTGGCGTTGCACCGCCGCTGTGTCACAAAAGTGACGCAACGGCGGCGCAAAAGTGACGCACAGGGCTTATAAATCTGCCCCTACATATTTTCCTTTATAGAAAAAGATAATGTGTTAAAACAATTAAATCACAGTTACTTATGCAGATTTTTCTACGTGGTGGAATTTCTGAATAACTAAAGCGTATGCACTGGAGAACATCAGGATATCCACAACTTCAACATATTTCCAGGGTTATTACTGGCATCCTTTGTGAATCCCAAAAAATCCAGATAACCGATTGACTGTCAAGGCAAACTTTTAGTTTCTGATTTCTTTCCGAGGGCTTTGTGACTATGGTTTTAGGAGGTTTTGAACATGGCAAATGAATTCTCATCTGGTAACGGGTAGGGTGATTGTAAAGCACTGAGAATGTAGTAAGAAATGAGAACAATGACCATCTGATATTCATTTTTTAATAGAGTAACTGGACAACAAGGTATTAGGCCGTTTACATCAAACCCAAACAACCATACGCACACCATGTAACTCATACCAGACATCTTAATAAATAAATGCAAATTAAACATAAGACGACCATGGAGTGAGATTTGCAAGTCAATTATTACAAAGATAGTAGCAACAAATGAAGTCATACAATGTAGTTGCGGCCTGGTTCAGGTGCATATGAAAAAAATGTGAGATTTTATTCTATTTTTTTTTTAAATAGTAAGAGTGGGAAATTTTCGTGATTTGAGAGTTAGAGATTTCCAGGTGAAGACTGTGCACCTGAGACAGATAGCTTCAGGGCAGAATTTGTTTTAAATGTTCATGCCTCGAGTTGTAAGGAATTTTTCTTTCTAGGGCCACTCAAAAACACACGAAGTGGAGATCAGTTCTGCTATATAATGCAGAATATCTTGGTAGATAGCTTTGTAAGCCACACAGCAAGGTTTAAATTGGATCAGAGCTCTGAGATGAAGCTGGTAAATTTCAAGCAATATAGGAGTGATGTGGTTGAATTCACCTGCATTTGTGATTGGTCTAGTCATTGAATAGAGAGTTGCTTTGCCCAGGGCAACGTTAGCTCATGTGATGCCAGCAAGGACAGCATTCCGGAAACAAACTCTAGCGATAACAAGAGCATGCATTGAAAATGTTAAATGTTCCGTTGTGAGAAAGTGTCTGTTGTTTAAGGGCATGTAGAAAGAAACTAGCTGACTTTGCCACCCTCCTAATCTGCTGGAAAAAACGGAGTGGCATAAGTTAAAGGGAAAAAGAGTGACAGAGATTCACTATTGGAGATAAAACAGGAAAGATGCCGTCAAGTTTCAAAGAATCCCGAAGGAGGAGCTCACTTTTGCTCCTGTGAGAGAGGGTAAAGTAAAGGAACTCATTCTTGTATGGGTTCAATGAAAGGGGACTGCCCATCTTCTATAGATAGAAGCTTTATTCGATACAAAATATATCATAAAAGCAGAATCAATCCTTATACAGTTCATGGAAGTAATTTGATATAGAACCAACAATAACAATTAATTTACAAATTAATAATTAAAAATAAAATCCATTTTATATAAAAACGAAAAATAAAAGAAATGGGGAAAAACCCCTAAAATTTGAGTATCATAAAAGTAATATACATCAGTATAGTGCAAAACAATTCGTATAGGTCTAATCCATATTTTTTAGTGCCAAAAACTTTTAACGTAGCACCCATGCGCATCCCAGGTATTTCGCCACCCCGCAGATCACAGTGAGGGAGGTAGTATCTGTCCTGAGAACACGTAAAACAGACAGATAATTTCTTGAGCCCAACAATATACAAACCGGTCTTAACCACTTGCTTCTGATGTGTCTGTAAATTGGGCAAGCAAACATAAAGTGGGCAATGGACTCGGTACGAGCTCCACATCCTGGGCATGGCGCTGCTGCTGTTACTAATGCCAATCGATCGATCCCCCTCCAGCTCGCTATTAAATCATTAATAGGAAGAGTTCCGATTCTCAGCTTAATATATAGGGACCTATCTCTAGGAGTTTGGATAAAATCAAGATATGCTTCCAACTTCAGAACAGGCTTGTATTCCATGAACCGCTCAGTGAGGGTTCCCCTGTCCGCATTGGTCTCTTGAACCCCCTCCACCCAATTCCAATAAGCTTTTTTTATAACCTGTTTGGGAGGCGGGGTCTGGCTAACCCATGCCTCCCCTAGACCTATGTCAGATAAAAGACGCCTCAAATTGGAGATCCATTTGACCCTCTGGCCTATGTCCGCTTGGATGATATCGCAAAAGGTTGCTGCATAAAAGGGCAGCTCTGGGGTCGATCTGATACGGGCCCAAAAAAGTAGAGGGCGGAGACGTGCAATATCTTTGATTGAACGTCTGCCCAGATCTAAATACAGGGGCTTTAGTGGAGTAGAGATTGGAAGAGAAACCAGACCTCTAAAAAACTTGTTCTCCAATCTCACTAGGTCAGTGGTGTTCTCAAAACCCCAGAGTTCGGCCCCATACAGGGCCGAGGGGAGTGCTTTACCTTCATAATCCACAAGGGCCGGGGATATTGGTTTGCTTGCAGAGAGTTGTTGTTCTCTTAAGATCACCCCGGATACCCGCTTGTGGTTTAGAAGCATTTTTGTCAAATGGGAACTCCACTTCATGTCACTAGTGACCCGTATACCCAAATAGTCAAAAGACTCAACTAGGTCTAATGGTTTTCCTTCAAGGGTGATGTTATTTCTAAACCACTTCGAGGGGGATATAGTCAACAATTTTCTTTTAGCAGTATTAATGATTAGGCCTCGCCCAGAACCAAACAGGCCAAATCTATCTAACAGCCTCTGGAGACCACTTGGGCTTTTTGACAGCAGGAGGGTATCATCGGCGTACAGGAGGGTCGGGATTTTTTCACCCGCCAGGACTGGTGCGTCATCCGGAAACTCCCTCAAATGGTCTACCACCCCATTCATAAAGAGGGAGAACAAGGTCAGCGCCAATACACAGCCCTGGTGTACCCCCCTATTCACCTCGATCCTCTCTGTTAGCTGTCCCTGGGTCCCCACCTAATCCTGGCATGGTTGCCCTCATGGAGGCGTCTAATAAAATCCAGAACCATGGGGGGGGTATCCAACTCACGCAGCACCTGCCAAACGCTGGGGCGGGGACCAGGTCAAAAGCAGTCTTCAAATCAATGAAGGCCAAATACAAACTGCCTTTCATTATGACCACGGTCTTCCAATAGATCATGAAGAATCTAAAGACCTGATCCATCGTACCCACTCGCCCCCTAAAACCAGCCTGGAAGTGTGACAAAATATCACCTTCCTCCATCCACAGCCTTAACCTCATAAGGAGCACCCTGCCAACCACCTTTTGTATCACATCTATTAGACTGATCGGCCTGTAGTTGGCAGGGTCCTCCCTATCCCCCTTTTTATAGATCACAACCACCTCCGCCCCCTTCCAGGATTCAGGGACTGCATGGCCTCTAACTATAAGGTTCATCGGCCGTAAAATAAACTGTGCCCAAGATTTTTGGTCATACAAAAGGAGATCGCCAGGTATGCCATTCTGACCCGCTGCTTTGCCGGGGGCTATATTTCCTATTGCCCGGGCTACCTCCTGTAGGTCAAGATAAGGAATCTCCCAGTGTATAGGGGTGATGTTCATCTTCTATATATGAAACATCCACCTTACCAGAGTATAGGTCATGGAAATGATCATACCATTGTTGCCCCGTAATATGGTTGGGTACCGGCTCAGATCCTTTACGAGTCCCCTTATTGATTATCTCCCAGAATAGCATTGGATCTTTCTGTCGTGAGGCTGACTTAAGCTCCTGCCAGTGGGCCTCTTCCCACTCGCGCTTTGCTGCCACTTGGGATCTAGCATAGTCCTTCCTAGCCATTCTAATTAGGCCCACATCTTTCCTTCTAAGGGCTATAGATAGTGCCTGCCTCTTATCCCTGCATGCAACCGAATACCAAGGATTCTTGGGCGATATTCGGTTTCCCTTCCCTGTTTTACTGACCTTGATGGTAAAAAACTGTCCCAGCCTTATAATTAAATTTTGGTATCTGAGGGTGTCTGGCCATTTACTGCTCTTAGGTCATATTCGAGCGTTAAGGTGTTCATTTGAATAGCCCTTTGGGACCACTTCTTGATAGGAGCTATAATAAGAGTTGGAATATCCCATTTATTATCTGCCTCATTCGTGCCCAGCAGATCCTCACTACTCAATGGTTCAAAGGTGCAGTTAAAATCGCCCGCTACAATAATATTAGCAAGAGGATAAAGAAGTGATAACTCTCGATCGAGAGCAGCAAGGGTTGAGGATACTTGGGCCCCAGGAGACCCTCGAGCATAGATATTAAAAAGCTCCATTTTTTTATTTATGGTTGAACCTTTAATCGATAAATGTATTAAGTCTGCTGAATCAAGATTACCCTTGGCAATTGACCAATTCAGAGAAATATTAATCCATATGAAAAGACCCCCTGATGGACGGCCTTTCCCTGACCAGGAAGCTGGAACAAAAAATGTAGTATACCCAGATTTATATAGGGGAACCGTGCTCCAGGTCTCCTGGAACATGCAGACATCGTACTTCTCGATAAGTTCATTCCACTCAGGAAGAGCTAGTTTGGTCTGAAGGCCTGCTATGTTCCACGAGAGAACATGGGTCACCCTTGAGGTGTGTCTATTAGTCCCCTTCTCTTTAGCCTCGACTACCCCATCGATCGACTCAACAGTTCGTATAGCCATCTCCATTCTATTCACATCTAGGCATTTTGGATGGGAACCCAAAACACCCCAACTGACATCTGACCCTATATTGAACTTTGTTTGCTGGGTACCCTTTTCAAGTCAGTCTATGGCATTAAGCCCGGACTCAATGCCCACCTTGCCCTGTTCGATCAACCCCACCAAGCTTGCCAATGTCCATATAGGGGAGGATCTGATCTGGATTGCAGAGTGCCCTTGGGCAGAGGTGCGATATTCCAAAGCCAATACATTCTCATCTAATTCAACAGTTCATCTCTATACAATCAGTGTGGGAATTGGCCATTGTGATCCTCCTTACTGACAGCATATCATCCCGTATAATTGACCTGCACCCCCTCACGTGTCTTAGCCAATGAATAGTTTTATTGCAGAGGGATTCACTACTTTCGTGAGTACAATTTTATGTTTAGATTGGAGGATCTTGGTCAAGTAAATTGTTGGTAAGTTGGTCCCTTCACGAACAGCACTTCTTTGCAAATTTGATCTGATAAGATCTTTATTATAGAAAAGTGGCCTATTGGAAATTACGTGATTTCTATTTTGCTCCGACGGTCTATGTACTTTAAGGGATTCAGCGTATGATCCAATAGCTCTACGTAGAGTGGCCATGACAGCAATAGAAGAGCCCTGGGATTGAGTTTCCGGGACTAGGCTCGAACTCACCACCTTCCCCCGAATATGTCTAGATGGTACTCCTAATGCTGACATAGTAAGAGTAGTTAAGGGGAGAGGGACAGGAGTAGATTGTTGCTGCTCAGTTCTATGTGATAAATCGTTCATTAATGCTTTGAGAGATTTTACCTCAGTTTGGAGGAAATCAACCTTCTGTAACAACCGTTCAACTGAAATAGCGCATTTACAACCCGTTTTTGGCTCTATAACAGAGGCTACAAAAGGTGAATCATTACCTAATAATGGCAGCATACTATCATCAATATGATCTAAGATAGCAAATCTGTTAGAACATACGAGATGTTTGCCGCCTTCACAGTGATGCAGTGCCTTTGGAGTGGTAGGACTAGAACTTAAATTTGGAATAGCAGCATGAGCCCTCAAAATAATATTCTCAGCAGTGGGAGGCAGAGATGTCCCAGTATGGGGGCTTTGAATTTGTTCAGTAAACATTGTTGGAATCACTCTTTTTCCCCCCCTATATACTAGAGCCTCCTCTAAGGGGTTTATGTGGGCATCAGAATTATTAATATTGTTGGCTCCCAAGACCTCTTCGCATTCTTCGACTATTGCTTCTATTCTTGTAAGCACACAATTACTAGCGGCGGAGCCTACTTTCTTTGCTTTTTTCCCTTTCTTGTTAGGGAGCAATGATACTAAGCCCCCTCCTTCCAGTGATTTCCTTTTCCCCATTGGTCACAATAATATGAACAGGTACAACACTTTGAAATAAGTAAACTGCTCAATTTACACAGTCACCATGGGATCCAGATTAGCTCCGTGTCCCCCTATCACTGCTGATTTTTCAATTACAGTACCTTTAGTCCCCAGTGGTCCGTTGCCCAAAATGAAAAAGGGATGGCCCTGCCCTGCCTCCTCCTCGCGATGACGGGCAAGGACGGGCGCTGCGGGGCACCAGCAGCGCTTAAGAGCAGCCCCGGCGCTGCTTGATGACTCCGATGGCAGGCGCCTGGGCTGAGCACGGGGGTGCTGCGAGATGAAGTCCCTTCGCTGGCTGTTCCCCTCACGGCGGATTGACAGGTAAGTGTTAGTCTTGCTGTGGCTGTGGCAGAAGCAAAAAGATGATTTAGCGGGTCCCGCGCTGCGGGGCACCAGCAGCGCTTAAGAGCAGCCCCGGCACTGCTTGATGACTCCGATGGCAGGCGCCTGGGCTGAGCACGGGGCTGCTGGGAGATGAAGTCCCTTCACTGTCCGTCCCCCTCACGGCGGACTGACAGGTAAGTGTTGGTCTTGCTGTGGCTGTAGCAGAAGGAAAAAGATGATTTAGCGCGTCCCCATCTTCATTTTTGAAGACTTTCAAGCCATAAATAAAGAATGGCAGTAACACACTGAGAGCCTCCATTAAAGAATTGGATTCAGGTGACAATCCCTTTAGGCAGCACATGGCATTGCAGATTTATCTGAGGTGTATCCCACATTCTTCAGCACCTTTGGTATGTTGTGGCAGAAGGCGAATCAGCCCAGAACTTGACCATGAAATCCAATGAAAGTCTGGATTCATCTTCCATGGGCAACTGTGTCAAAATAATTTTTGGGGTCTCATTCACAAAGGAAAAATAACACTTTAGTGTAAGTTTACTTTTTTTGGTATTCACATACTACAAGTTTATAGAAAGTTTAGGGAAGGTCTTTCTTTTTATGAGTGGATTTCTATACTCGACTGAGGATTCAAGTGTAAGTTCACCAAAGCTTTGAATCTTGAAGAGACAGTAAACAGAAATCTTCCTTGCAAAACATATAATGCACACTATACATTATTTTCACATTGGATTTTAGACACTTAACTCAAATCAGAAGCCACAGCTGTGTTACTCTATGTGCCCCAGAGGAGGCAAGGAGCATGTGAACCCACTATCTGGCCACTCTGGTATTGTAGAAGGGGCCTAAGACACCTATGCTGCTGTAGTACAAATCAAGCTGGTGCCTCATGTGTGCCAGCATGATCTCACTGGCGTAGCTGGGGGGGGGGGGCGGTGGGGGCGGTCCACCCCAGGCGGCTCTATTTTGGGGGCGTCAGGCACATGTGTGGTGGCTGTTGCTGAGCAGCCAGTACGCACGTGTATCTGAAAGTGCAAGCGCACCTGCTTGCAAGCAAATCCTGCACCACCTAGCATAGTGGGGGTGCGGCACCGGTGCGCCGCGCTCCGTACCGTTTATGTGGGTCCCAGGTCCGTCAATCTTGTAGCGCGTGAAAGCGCTACCAATGAGGGCCCTGGGCATCTCTTATTCGCCAGCCCACGCACCACTACAGTGATGCCTCGAGTCGACTCGAGAGTCACTGCTTTCACTTTCGTTCAGTTGGGCAGCAGCTGAACTCAGAAATGGCTCGCTGAATCACGTTCGCCTGACAACCCAGTCTGTCGCACCATGATGGCCCGTGCAGCTGGGCCTGCCGGCCAGAGCGAGCCTAATGTGGGCGGCCGGTCGCTACAGGGGAAGAGAGGTGAGCCAGACGGTCGGCATCTCGTGAAATGGAGCTGCTCTCGAGATGGCCAAAGCTACAATTTATTTTCAAGTAAGTGTGTGCTTAGCTGCCCTGGAAGTTAGAGAGCGGCGTAAAATAAGTCCTTGCTGGCAATAATGCAAGGTTTCAGATTACTTTTGTGTGACATTTAAATAATTTCAGTGTAATTATGAGTGACATTCAATAACCAAGAGTGACTTGCAAATAGCGGCCAGTCAGTGATGCGTGCGTACACTCACAACATGCACAACATGACACCTTTCTCAGGCGGTTCAGCTAATGTAACATGATTTCTCTGTGCTGGCCTAAACAGTCACTTGACATCTACTAATGCCACTACACATGATCTTCCATATAATTGCCCACTGGCTCGAGGCTGCCTTGTCCCAGATGCCCAGCGTGCATGCTGCAGTCTGCCACAATTTCTTTTCACTTCACGGTGGGCCAGTCAACAACTGTGCTTTACTTTAGTCACGATAGGCAATTAAATGCGGCTCAGGAGAGGCTGGTGGGTGTCTCTTGAAGGTGGTGTCTGTGTTTGTGAATGGCTAACTAAACTGAAGTTGAAGCGCATCAAAAATATGCTAATTGAAGCACGGGGTTGGAAAGTGGATCAGGACGTTTTTATGTGTATATTAACTAATTCATGCTGGCGGTCTCAAGTTGAACCAGCCATTACTTGAAGAACTTCAAAACAACTGTGTAAGTGTTGAGAGAGACACGTTTATACAATTATAAACACTACAGTGCCCTAGCTGCTGGCTATGCCTTAGACTTCTCTGTCTCTCAGCCTGAGGCTTACTGCATTTCTGGTGCTTTGCAGCATTTTTACGATTTTCTTGTTGCTCGAATTTCATTTAACATATTTCCCTCTTCATTGCTGGATTTTGCTCGGGAGAAAGTGTCACTCCTAGTCGTTGAAATGTCACTCATAATTACACTTAAATTCTGAAAATGTCACACATAGCAATCTGAAACCTTGGCAGCTATGACACTGACAGCCTAAATGAGGTAAGTGAAAATGAATTAAATTTGAATTTTTATTCCTCTCTTCTGTACAGCAGCAGTAGGAACTTAACTTAAGGGTGGTTGTCAGTTTAGGGTATCACTTGTTGGATATGAGTGACACTGACTGTTGGAAGGAACTCTAGTTTTGACCTGGGGGCCACAGGTGGGTCTGTGGTGGTGCTTTTCAAAGGAGTCTCGAATGACTGCTGGACTGCAGTGCTGGCTGACTGACACCACATGAAGTTACCCGGAGGCAAGGGCCCAGGGCAGGCCTTTTTGGAATGCATGTGGTGGAAGCGAAAGCATGAAACTGCCTGCACTGTGGGGAAAAATATGTAAATTGTATTTTTTTACGCTATGGACTTTCTTGCAGCTACAGCATGTGGGGGGGGGGGGACTAACCTAGTTAGTCAGTATGCAAGTAACATCATGGTGTGTGCCATCACAGCCTGTGATGGCACAATGCATGACCTCACACGTGGCATCACAGTAAGTGACATCACATATCATGAGTGCATTTAAGCGCATTATGTGATTTAACAAATTAGATTTTGTTTTGGGGTTGTGCTAAAAAAAAGTGGCGCAATCCCGATGCCTCAACTAATTTTACAAATTTTCTAAAACCCTGCCTCAAATAAATTGGCAGCAAGGAGAAGCATGTTGGCAGATCGTTTATGCTTATTTGGTTACAAAGTTTGTGTTTTCTAATATTTTTATGGGGAAAGACATCTGCTGCAGAGGTGCCCAGTATATATCATGGAATAATAATTGGTGTGATAACCCAGGCTGTTAAAGTATTTCTTGGAGAGATTTCTGGTTTGTGGAGTCCCAGATCTGACTCGAAGTAGTATAGAAGTTTAATGTGCTTGCAAAGCACATCATGTAATATGCAGATGATAGAATGGTTTTTTTTAATGTAGCAAGGTAAGTTGGTTACTGCTTTGAACATAGATACTTTTGTTACTTGCAGTTCATAAATAGTAAGCCTTTCAATATAGCAGAGTGAGCTATGTAGGATATGTGACTGCTACACCTTTTAACCCTCACTGACTCATGCAACACATCTTGTAAACTGATTTACACACTTGCATGAAAATAGCGCTATTTAAATTGTGTGTGAATACTGGGACAGACCAACACATATGACATTCTTACAGTTCATGCACTTACATAAAGGGACCTAACAAAGTCAAAAGCATGCCTCTCTTGTACCTGTGAAGAGATACCAAGTTGTGTGCTTTTGTTTCCCTCTGTTGCATTTACATTTAAGTGTGAGGTTCCAGGCCACCCCATCAAAAGGAGGCCTAATGGCCCAATAACTTGGCCTTTATCTTTGGCCCAGCTGGAGGTGAAGATAAAAAAGCCCCCCTTGCTGCCAGCACGTTGCTGATGGGAATGAAAAGCAGACAATGTGCAGGGGCTGCTGAACGTGTCCAGTAGTCTGAAAATGACACCGGGACAAGTTCAGCATATTTCTGTGTGGACCAACGTCTTGGCAGGGTGGACGGCGTTCAACCTGTGAAAATAGTGGGTGGACCCACACAGCACCTCCACTCCGACCTTTGATTTCACCTGCAGTGGAGTAGAGAGTGGCGTTGTAATTTGAACCCTGCCAATCCACCCCTGCTGCTCGTCGTCCTTTTTCCTCAGCCCCCCGGCCATGGGCGGCAATCTGAGGGATAGCCCCAGACGCCAGAAGCTCTAGCTACGCCACTGCATGATCCCAAGGGGTTATTGTCTCATTTGAATGGGGGTGTACCTCCATGCAATAGGGAAACAATAGTGCCATATTACAGATGTTGACTCATAGGCAAAGGCCCAGTTGAGAGGTACACTGACTGTACGCACCCATGGGTGACTTTGAGAGGGAACAAACGGATCCCGTTGACACATCAGACATTCTCCTAGAGGCACACACAGTCACTCACTGCCCAAGCCTTCATGGGATCTCTACCCCTTTCAAACGAAAGCTGAGTTGCTGCCTGCAAAGTGAAAGGTGGACCAACTGCTTCAAACATCCAGCCAGCCTTTCACTAATTAGCTGCCCAGGGCAAGCGCAAGATTGTGGCTGCAATGGGGACTGTACATTAACTATAATAGGGCGCACTGCCCAGTTTGTGTGCAGTATTTGAAGGTTTGCTGTGGGGAAGACAGGGCAAGTGAGGCATATATATAATAAGGGCTTAGACTTGCAATTAATCAGCAAATGTTCCTTAGCAGAGAATGGGTTGATTTGTTTGGCATCATATTTTCTAAAGTTTTTTAAGCCAGTGTAAGGTATAAAACAGTTGAGCATTTAGGAAATGTGTTTTCATCCGTTGCTTTTAGTATGAGGTGAGTAGGCCAATCATTAAACAATTAGTAAAGTAGCTGTGAGATATGGAATTATTGACTAGGCGACACCAAGTGTCTTTAATATTGGAAGAATTTAAATTGATGGATTCTCTTGAAAACTATAAAGATATGATTGAGATGATTTCAGCTGCTTAATGATGTTATACAAGGCATCAATGTTGATGGAAAGGAATGAATCCCGTGTTTTTTTATTTTTTTCATTATTGCTTTTTATTGTAACATTTTTCATTATTCACAAGTTTAAAAAAACAAGACAAGGAGAAATCAGGGCCAAAAATAATAATGTAGGTCATATATATGAAATTGCTTGCATTTCTAACCAGACCTTGCTGCAAAGATTTCATAAGAATCATTGTAGACATTAAAGGGGATGGCGAGTGTTGTATATGTGAGGGTTAGAAACCATTAACAGTAAGGAGCCCCTTGTATGTATATGGTATCATATTTCTATTTTCAACATATTAACATCATAACCACTGTCTCATTTGTTGATACATAGTTAATGTTTTTTTAATTTTAGGCAATAATATTTGCATCTAAAATGTCTGTTTGGAGAAGAAGATTAATGACCATGGCATGTGCGCCTACAATTTTGATAGAGGGTTGACCAAAACAATTCAAGTTCCCATGTGGAGGTCTAGTTAAACAATGCTATTGTCACTGTTAATGAGGCGTCTGATCCTACATCCAGGATGCAAAGACAGCACCTTGTTTAGTAGGCATGTATTGTGTTGCCCTACCATTGTTAGTGTTTTATTAAGCCAATCTTCTCTAGATGGGGATAATGCTGCGAGGAGCATTCCTTATTGGTACACTGTGGCAATAGTTTCTGATGCCAATGTAGCCTGAGCCTATCTGCTGAGGGGGTGGACATATAAAATGTGATTAGAATACTGTACAGACCTGACACTACCACTCATTTGACCCCATCCATTCCGTTTTGACAACATTTGATAAGAGAGTCAGTTGTAAGTAGTGTGGCCAAGAGCTGAGTCTAGGCAATGTATGCAATCTGTTTATATCTTCATCTTTCTGAGAAGATGAATTCAAATTGTGTGACAATGAATGTTTGGAGGTGACTCATAGTTATCAAACTTTTCTTTTATAATGCCTGCTGTTGATCATCAGTGATACAAATCTAGGTGCAATATCATTAAGCTTGGCGTGGATACCATGTCTATTTGAATTGAGCGGTTCTACACTAGGAAAACTGAGCTGACCAATAGATAGTAACCAGAAGGGCATAAAAAGCTAAAAAAGGAGCAATTAGGAAACGCTGCTGATGTAAAAGCAATATATAATATGAAGAGTTTATCCCCTTATTTCTTGAAATGGTCTATAATGTGCAATCCAACAGCATTGAGATACCTTCTCTGCTAAACTGTATGGCAGAGTATGTCGACTACGGAGCCTTCCCCGCATCCATCACCAACATTCTCTGCTGGTGGTCTGATGGAGCATGGGCCATCAGACGTTAACCATTCGACTGCCAACCCTATTTAGAGTGGGTGGTTGGATGGCTTATTTGCTCATCACCATCAGGTAAAACCTGGTGGTGAGCGGTAGCAAAGGAAGAAGAATAATCCAACACAATGGAGGAAAACTCCCATCATGTGGGACCAGCAGTTTTACACCAAACTTAGTCAGCCCCTCAATTTATTCAGGTTTGTTCAACCCTCTCACTACACTTAAATGGGGTATATTGATATGTGTTCCATAATGCGTTCTCAAGTGTCTTCCGTTGTCCAGTCTGTACATATACATTGTAATGTTATGTTATTTTGGATTTATTGTCCATCTATTCACCTGTGGAACGTTATCCTGGTGCATACAGGCCACATAACAATACAAATGCACAGTGGAAATGCCCTAGTGAATAGAGGAAAAATAATTAGAACAATTAAATCAATAAATTTTTAGCAATTTCTTAAACAAAAAAACTAAGGGTTGTACAAAGAGTCATACGGCCAGTATTCCAATGGCGTGATACCAGACAGGAAAAAGAATTACCCCCAATTCTAGTGAGATGGATAGTTTGAATGCGGGTAAATAGGTAATCAGCGATGTCCACACATACAGATTACCATAATCAAGTTGGCGCATGATCAAAGCTTAGAAAATATTTTTGCAACATTATAATAGGAGCCAGTGGAAAATTTTGTGCAAAGAGCAGGGTTAAGTTCACTAGACACCAGTCTGCAGTCTAAATAGAGGTGGTTTTACCAAATAAGATGGACTTTGTCTTATCTGCATTAAGTTTGATGTAACTGTTCTTCATCAAAGTGGCCATGTTACTCAGCAATTCCACCACTCTGCCTCCTGGCACACTGCTGCTTGGGGGATGAAGTCCACTTTAGTTCTGAGGTCCTCAGGACACAAGGGTACCTCATTGCCCCATCAGCAGTGCACCAAGAGGCACGTTTGCATAGTGGTGTAAAAGGGGCATGGCCTCCGATCACCTCTCAGCAATCCCACTGTGTGGTACCTGCTGGAGGTTACAGGTGGGATAGTTGGCCCCTAAGGACCCTCAGCAGTGCAGGGGACTTCCGCCCCCAAACAAGAGCACACCAGGAGGCGCACTCACTGAGTAGTGGAGAAACGTGGCTGGACCACAGGCGAGTTGCTGGGGCATTACCCATTTTATTTCTTTTTGATAAAATAAAAAGGGAAGGGCCGCGCGGTACCCCTCCCGTAGACGACTTTGGCCATGGGGCCCCCTTCACCCAGAGCTAGGCCTATCTTTATTTTTTAAAGTATAAACAGGAGCAGGGTGGGCATCCCCCCTCCCCAGGCCGATTTCAGCCCCGTGGACCCCATCCGCAGTGGCTCGACCATTTTTTTATTTTAATAAAAGGAGGGGGCCGAGCGGCCGCCTCCTAGGCCATTTTCAGCCCCAGGGACCCCATCCCCCTGGGCTAGGCCTTACGCTTTTATTTAATTAAAAATGGGTAGGGAGGCTTGTGCAGGCTGATATTTTTCCTGGGACCCCATCCCCCTCGGCATGGTCACTTTATTGGGGACTGCGGGGGGAGACTCAAGGCCCCAATGGACCCTGCTGGCTCCCCGCCTCCTGCGGGAGCTGGCATTGCTTTTGGGCAGAGGAAGTTGCAAACACATCCACAGCTCACCCCCTCCCCTGACCCTGTTACCTCGCTTCACAAGATTGCCCTCGCTCTACTTCAATCTCATTCCGACTTCCTTGCAAAGATATTTTGGTAAGTGTTTTTACTATTCATTCAGGTTAATTCCCTTACACATTGTTTTCTAACATTTTCTTTTCAGATTGCCTAAATTTGTAAAATAAAAAAGGTATTTAAATAACGCTGCATTTCAAGACACTCGCGATGTTTGTTTTTCACATGTTTATGTAGCAAGGCTGCTAGAATCAGATTACTGGGTAAATACAAAGAGTGAACGTCTCTGCATAATGTATTTTAATTCTTCTCAGCTGACTTCATTTACAGCGAGCGCGTCTGGTGCCTTGATAAGTTAAACACTAAACTCAGCTACCTTAAATAACCTGAGCATGTACCAAGCCCTTTTGTCAACTGCATTACCCGCAATAGCAAAAGGGAAAAACGCCCGTGTGCTGCCAGGGCCGTTCCAAGGATTTGCTAAAACCACTGCGCATAAAATGCCCACCTTGATGAAACGTGTATTTTTTGGGGGGAGATTGAAGCTTTTCCCTTCAAATACGCTGCTATTTGTAATTTGCTATGATTGCTACACGTTTTTGGTTCATCTGTGCAGCAGGCGCTCAATCCAACGAGGCGTCTACTTCTTCTCTTCCCTATGCCCCCCTTTTCCACTCTTCCCCTTTCTTCCTGCTCCTTTTTCACAGTTTAGGCTGCTCTATTCTTCCCTTGCAGCCTTCCCGTCTTCGCACTTCCCTCTCTCCACTCCTGGAGTTTCTCTCTGAGTTGTTTGGTTGTCTGTTCTCTTTTTTACACTTTCCTATGCCCCTTCATTCTGTCTTTCTTATCTTGGCCTATTCCGTGCTTTTGATTTCACCCGCTCCTCTTGCCCGTTGATTTGGGTAAAATTCATTAACCAGTAAGCTGCTTGCCAATCTTTTCTGAGCCCATATCAACACAATTGCAGGGCTGTGCGTGTTGTACATGTTAATAGGCCTTACCATAGTAATACCATATCATATTATACTACAACAGTCCATATTATTTTACATGTTTTGAAGCACTCGTTATGGGTATAAGTGGTGCAGATCAGAGCTTCCAAATCCCCTCTACTTCCAGGGACGGAATGATTTCACAGTCACACACGCATACACACATCATACGCTGGTGGGGCCCATTACACCAACATTCACCCTAAATCGCTCTATCCGTGCCCTGTAAAGGAGAAACACCTTCCACATATGCTCTATCTAATCTGCCTGTACTTTGAGGTCAATGCGACCAGCTAGTTGCTGTGGATCTAGCAAAATACATTTCAAAGAATACACAATAAAATCAATAAACATGACCAGAAATAATCACCCGAGACAGGAATTCAAACAGATTGTTCATTTTTCAAAAATTTCAAGAAAAGCCAATTAATTGCAAATTTCATTTCTCTCATATTTACCTATTCTGTCTAAATGTCAGATCCTAAGTCAGAACCGGTCCTTTGTAGAAAATTAGAGTCTTCTGCCGTCATGTAGAGTTATCGTCCTCTCTGTCAGCATAGGGACCTCGCATCATTAGCTCGGGAAGAAGTGGTGCTAGACCTCTCTAGTCTACTGTTATTGATACCCAAATTTACATTCTAAAAAGTAACATTTCTTTATTCAGAACGGATGAATGGCGGAAATAATGTCATCTTGGTACTTTTTGATATTGTACGGGTTATTCTCACGCATAGATTGTCCCAAATAATGAATAGCAGAATTGAATGTTCATGACTAATTCGCAACATCCACGGATGTCTCTGTTAGGTGAATTTGTTGCAAAAATGGGATCACACTAAGTTTGTATCAACTTTTCCGTCTTTCAGGGGCTTTTGGCAGATATCCCAGACTTGTCATCATGCTCATGGCTTTTCAGTACATCGGAGGTGCAAGGTCACAGGCAGAGCGAAGCCTTTCTGTAAATTTCCAGCAACTCCAATGCAGGCTGCGGGTGGCGGCCATTTTGTTGCAGGGCACAATGGACAATTTAAAGCAAAATAGACATAAAACAGAATTACTACATAGAAATGATTGAACAGTGTTAATGCCCTGCTAATACCCTTATGTGTGTGTATTTATCTAGCCATTTGCGACATCAGAAGCCATTAATGCATATTAATTATAAGCGCAAAACATCATAACATCACATAAGCAACATCGTTTTCTGTCAGTTTGCTCACCAAATTAGTTCACTTGTTATTTAGCCATGCAATAGCATTCCCACATGTAATTCTCTTGTTAATAAGGTTGATTAGTCAATATTCGACAAACTTTTAATCATTAATAATTAATCAGTAGTACTTTTAGTTATAACATGCGAAAATGAAACAGATATTCGGTTTTAAAGTAAAAACCCTGCTCCATCAATCCCCCCTTTGGTGATATATAATCACCACAAAAATCAAAACCCCCAAAAAAACTTTCGTTTCCCCTTTTGGAAGAATTTGAAATGTCTTCTTGTTCTTGTTTTAGACCCTAGTTTCCATCTCATCTTCCTTTTTAGTTTCTATATACATGCTTTCTCTTAGCTCTTCTAGTTCTATTTCTTGTGGATCTCTTTCTGATTTCTTTTGTCTCTTTTTAACATTTTCTTTTGTGATTTTCTTTTTATTTCTTCTATATCTACAACACATACATCCTAATCTAAGGATCAATAATGCAACTATTACACAAGTTAATGGAAATAATATCTTACCAAATATAGTACTACCTATCTTAGCTACAAAATTCTTAATAGCAATCATCTTGTTAGCCATTTTAGTCCAGATACTTTCAGCTTCCAGTGGTACTAATTCTTCATGCAAATCAGTAATATTTTTGATGTAAACTTTTAGATCTTTACTTTCGTCAGGAATGTAAGTGCAACAATGTTGAACTTTCAGCATCCCACAGACTCCACCCTCTTTTGCCAAAAGAATGTCAAGGGCAAGTCGATTTTGCATTGGCATAGCACGCAAAGCAACCATTTCTGTATTAACCAAAAGAAAGCCTCCAGCGGTGCTTGGTGACAAGCGATCTACCACTGTTGACAGTTTCCGAATGCCATATGCATTTAAAGAAATTCCCACTGTTGGAATTAAAGCTCCAAAAATATCTCCTACAATTTCTGTCCATGTTTCTCTTTTGTAGCGTGTTAATGTGTTAGAATGTTCAGCATCATCTACTCTATCCATGTGAAAAATCTTTGGAAAGACCAGGCCAACATAACATGTACCAAACCAATGGTCAGGCAAACGGTAATAAGCCTTGTTCCCACAAATATAATACACTCCCGGAAAAACTTGATCTTCTCCTCCTCTAAATCCCCATCCGGTTGCAATAAAGTATGTATCATGGCACTCACTAATCCCTATGAAATAATAATCATGTTGGGATCTCTTCCCTTTCTGTGGGGCATCTATAGCCATGGTTGGACTGGCTCCATTTTTCAACTCCTTTTCTTTCTCAATATCCCACATTGTGTCACTCATCTTATGCCCTTCTGCTTTCTTGTGCATGTTCAACCTTCTTCTCTCAACCATGTCTAGAAAATTCTTCTCTTCTCCTTTCAATTTGCAAGTTAAATTGTTTCTAAAAACATAGTCTAAGGTTAATTCTTTGGTTTCTAGAAAAATCTCACCTAAAGTGTTAGCATCCTTTGCAGGATTCAGTGCTTTATTCATAGGTAACTGCCCAAGAATATTATCTACATTAGACATATTGTAATCTAATTTCCCTAATTGATAAAAAATACTAATCAACACACTACAGGAAATTCCATACGTAGCCGGAAGATGATGATAAGTCACTCCTTCCGAAACAGAGGCAGGTAATTGCATGCAGACGTAGCAATCCCTTACTTCCATTGTCTTTACGTACTCATACAATAATTTAGAAAAAACATTGCTAGAAAAATCGTTAATTGACCTATCTTTATGAATATGTACATTACTAGTTCTAGTCGAAACTACTTTTAATGGACTCTTCCCTATATTAGTCTTGTTCTCAGTATGACCTTCTAAAGTGTCTATAGTGACTCTAAATGAAATCAGTAGAGCAAGCACGCTCCAAAGCAGCATTAATAAACCTGTACAGCTGCAGCACATTTTGCACCATCTTTTCAGAAAGGTACATATACTTTTATTCTCAGTGTTAGCCATCTTGTTAATTTGACCGTGTCTTTTGACTTAGCCTCTTCTACTCCTTTACTGAACTTTTAAGGGCAGCAAGTACCCACCAGATTATTAAACTCTACTAATTTTAGTACTACTTCTTCTTCTCTTCTCCAAGTGATTTTCCTTGGATTTACTCAATTTGGGTTTTCATCACTTTTAACTGTCTCTTCATCATCATCAAACTGTATCAGGTCCTGAACATCCGTCTCTTCTCCAATGTCGGACAAGATAACTCTCAGGATTCCCACAGCTTCTTCTTCAGCAACCTCCTTCAGTAAAGTCTCCTCTGGACTTTCTTGGCTGTCCGCCTCTTCTTCTTCTTCAGGCAGTGCCACATATGTCCATTCCGGTGACTTGTACCTCTGGTTTGGCTTTCTTATTCTTTTTTCTCTTTCAGGAATCTTTGCTTCTTCTTCCTTGGTAGGATTCTGACTTGACACTTTGTTCACTTGCTCAGCTCGCGAAGAGTTAACTCGTGTCAGTCTGTACCTCAGTATCTTTATCTTATTTGGCGAAAGATCTCCTTTAGCATTTCTCTTTTGCTTTCCTTCTTTATTGTTTCTTTCTCCAAGCCAAGTTCTCTTTCTCAGAACTCGTCCTCTATGTATCTCATTGTCACTTTCATCAGACTCTGTTTCAGTTGCTACTGGTTCGTTAACAGCTTCCTTTTCTTCAACAATTTTCTTTCCTCCAACAGTTTCTTTTTCCACCACTTGAGATTTCCCTACTTCTGTCCCTCCTCGGATCTCCGACACGCAATCTTCTTGCTGTCTACTTTTCCCTTCACCTAGCTTGTTGTTGATGTTCCCTACACCTCCTCGGGGTTTTTCCGCAATTTGTCCCTCTCTGTCTTTGTCTGTCCCTTTTTCTTCAATATTTATCTCAGGTGGAACTTGTCCAATTCCTCCATGTGACTCAGGTGTCTCTTCTGTTGGAATGTTCTTTTCTTTTCTTTCTTTCTTTTTGTGTTGATCACTGTCAATTGGAACCTCAGGCAATTCTTCTGAGTCTGAGCTTGCTTCTGCAGTTTGCACTGTTCTCTTCAGAACCTCTTCTGGTGGGATGAAAGATTCTCTTGACTCACTTTCCCCACTTTCAGGATTCTTTTTCCTTCTTACTGCCTCACTGTCTGCATCATCACTGGAATCTGATTCTTCAAAGTATTCTTTTCCAGTACCATCTCTTGGATTTGGAACTCTCAGGGTGTGGCTTGCATGTATCCAATTCTTCACACCAGCGCACTTCACAGCAGTCGTTGTGGTCAAGATGACTTGTCTTGGCCTTCCCCACCTTGGAACCAGGCAATTTCTTTTTTTGTGGACTTTTATCCTTACCCAGTCCCCTGGGCTCAGATCATGGGCTGGTTTCTTTTCAAGTTTGGTGGCGTCTTCTCCAACCTGGTGAAACACAAAATGAACTGCGTCAGCCAGGCCTTTGCAGTAATCCAAAATCATGTCATCAGTTATAGTCATCAGCTTGTTCACTGGTACATATGCATGCCTCATAGCACGTCCCATGATAATTTCATGTGGACTCAAACCTGTTGTTCTGTCTGGAGTAGACCTAATGGTCATCAGGACTAGAGGCAAGACATCGGGCCATTTCATTCCTGTGGCTAAGCACATTTTGCCAATTCTGTTTTTGATAGTACCATTCATCTGCTCAACAACCCCAGAAGCCTCTGGTCGGTAAGCACAATGCAACTTCTGCTGTACACTCAATGCTTCACAAATTAGACCCATGATTTCATTATAAAAATGTCCTCCTCTGTCTGATTCAATGGTTACTGGGAACCCGTACCTTGGGATGAACTCTCTTAACAGTAATTTTGCCACTGTTATCCCATCATTTCTTCTCGTTGGGCACGCCTCCACCCACCTTGAGAACAAACAGACCACCACCAGGACATACCTTAACCTGTTGACTGGGGGCATTTCAATGAAATCTATCTGCATTCTTGTGAAGGGTCCTCCCTCTCTGCCTATTGTTCCTAGGCTCACCACTGTTTTCTTTCCAGGATTGAATTGCTGACATATCAGACATCTCTGGCAGAGACTTTCTGCTATCAGTCTGAACTTTGGACTGTACCAGGTTTGCTTAAAGGCTCTTATCATAGCATCCCTCCCCAGGTGTCCTTGGCCATGATACATCCTTGCCATTGTTGATAACATGCTGTTAGGCATGACTGGTCTTCCATCCCTGTAGACCCACACATGATCTTTTCTCTGGGTGCACAACCTGCCTTCACCCAATCCCTCATTTCATCATCTTCTGCCCTATCCTGCAGCTGTTTTACTTCCTCCCATGTCCCCACTTCATTAGTAAACATTAATGAACAAGAAGACATTTCCCGTTCTTTGCTCCTGTTAATTGAGTGATTGTTCCTTGCACAATATTGTGCTATGTCATTGGCAAACTTATTACCAACTGTTACAAAATCGTCATCATGACCATGAGCAGCACATTTTACAACTGCTAGTTCTTTGGGCAGCTGTATCGCCTCTAGCAGTTTTCCAACCACTTCAGCATTCTTTATGGGAGTTCCACTTGAGGTCAGGAAACCTCTTTGTAGCCATAGCTGGCCAAAATCATGGACAACTCCGAAGCCATACTGGCTGTCAGTCATCACAGTCACTCTCACACTCCTCCCAATCTTGCATGCCTTTGTCAGTGCCACCTGTTCTGCCACCTGAGCGGATTTAACTCCTTTCAAGGGTGATGCTTCCACAACTTCTGAGACTTTGCACACAGCATATGCAGCACTCAACACTCCTTCATCTGTTCTCAGACAAGACCCATCCACAAACAACACATGATCACTTTCAGGTAGTGGCAGATCTCTTATGTCTGGCCTTGGTTTTGTGCAGTAATCAAGTACATCCAGGTAGTCATGATCAACATCATTTTTCACTCCCACACATTCAGCATCAGGTAACAGTGTCGCTGGATTCACATTCACACATCTCTCCAGACTTACATTGGTTGCACCAAGAATGACTTTCTCATATTTAGTCAGCCGACTATGAGACATAAACTGTGTCCGACTCCTTGTTAAAAGGATTGCCACATCATGAGGTACAAATACCCGTACAGGGTATCCCATTATGATTCTCTCACTTTGTTCCAAACTTTTGCAAGTAGCAGCTACTGCTTTCAGGCAACCTGGCAAACCCACAGCTACTGGGTCAAGAGTTGCTGAGAAATAGGCAATTGGCCTTCTCAGACGTCCGTGTTTCTGGATTAACACTGAAAGTGCACATCCATTTCTCTCACTACAGTACAATTCAAATTCCTTTTCATAATCAGGCATCCCTGGGCGGGAGCTTCACAAAGTCTGTCTTTCAGCTCTCTGAATGCAGCCATTTCTTCTGGGTTTAGTTCTAATGGGTCTTTCACCTCACTTTTGGTCAATTTAATCAATGGTTTGGCAATCAGGGAAAAATTACTTATCCACTGACGACAGTAACCCACCATTCCCAGGAACATTCTCACTTCTCTTTGTGTCATTGGGGCTCTCATTCCCCTAATGATTTTGATTCTGTCAATGGTCACTTTTCTCAGGCCTTTCTCAATATTGTGTCCCAGATACTGGACTTCTTTCTTACAGAACTGCAATTTGGCTGGAGATACCTTCAATCCTCCATCTGCCAAGTGATTCAGTAATGCAATGGTATCTACTTCACAAGCTTCACGTGGTTTTGATGCCACAAGTAGGTCATTAAGATATTGGACCAAGACTGAATTTTCGGGCATTGTCAGACTTTCCAGAGATTTCTTTAGCAATTGATTAAATATTGAGGGGCTCTCTGTATACCCCTGTGGGATTCGGCACCATGCCAAAATCCGCTCTCCAAATCTAAATGAAAATATTGGCTGGCTGTCATGATGCAATGGAATTGAAAAGAAAGCATGACATAAATCAATTACCGTGTACTATTCTGCATCATGAGGAATCTGATACAAAATCACTGATGGATTTGGCACAATCGGACAACATGGCACAACAATCTTGTTAATCTTTCTCAAATCTTGTACTATTCTGAACTTTCCATTAGGTTTCTTCAGTCCCATTATCGGTGAATTACATGGGCTGCTCAATATTTCTCTTAACATCCCTTGCTGGATCATCTTCTCAATTAAGGGTGTTATCCCTTCAATTATTTCAGGTGTCAATCTGTATTGCGGTATGCTTGGGTAAACCACTCCCTCTTTTACAGTAATCTTTACTGGATCTACATTTCTCATCAGGCCCACATCTTCTCCAGTAAAATCCCAAACTGCTGCTTTCACTGTCTGTTTCAATTCTGGGGGTAATGCATCAGGATTACATATTGCATATGTCCCCAAAGCCTCACATTCTCTGTTATCCATGGTCATTCTGTATAGCACATCCTCATCAGGTGTCTCAAATGTTATTCCATCTGGAGAACAGAAATAGTGCAATTCATTTTGCACAGCAGATCCCTGCCTAACAGGTTCACTGGACTGGTGTCACACACCACAAATCGGTGCATGTCTGAAAATTTCCCTATTCTAACCTTTATTGGTTCAGTAAGTAATGTTTTGATCTGTGTGTTGGACACACCAACCACTTTGATCCCTTCGTCCGAGAGAGGAAGATTCTTTATATCAGCTGACCTGACAGTTGATCTCGTGGCCCCAGTATCAACTAGGAAGGTGATGCTTTCACCATTAATTTTCCTGTCTACAAAAGGTCCTGCCTGGTCTATTTCCAGAGTTGCGCCAAGTACGCACTCCTCCTCCTCTCTTCGGCACCGTCAGAAGTCTCCCTCAGAGTCACTTCCCTCATTTTTCATCCAGTACTGAGATACAGCACTTGCGCGTTTTGGTTTGATTACCTGCTCTTCATCGTAGAACCCCGATTCTTGGCTGTACTTCTGGGATCCTTTTCTCTGTGGCAAGGGTGGTTTTGGCACCTGATTCTGCTGCTTATCAGCCTTCTACTGTTGCCGATGCTGACCACACCCCTCGCTCTGCACCTGCGAATTCAATGATGAATTATCATCGTTAGTGGACGGTGGATTCTTACACTCGGATTTCCAGTGCCCCAATTTTCCACAGTTGTGGCAGGGGAACTTTTTCTATGCTTCCTCTATATTCCCTTTTCCTTTTCCTGAACCAAACCTAGGTTTATTTCCTTAGTTGTTTGCCTGTTCAACCAGCTGAGCTTCCTGTCTTTCTGCAACTTTCACCTGTGCCCACATTGCCTTTTCTTTCAGCTTTCTTTGCTTTGCCTCAGTCTCATCACTGAAGTATTTTGCATGTCTCAAAATCTCATCAATCTTCTTACTCTGCCAGTCCACGGTATGCTGCCGTATCATTTCACTGATTTCAGGCCGCAAACCATACACAAATCTGTACACAAAATGACTCGGATCCTTGTCACCCAGGTGTTCATCTCCACTGAACTGCTTAACAGCTAGTATCAGTCTTTCATAGTAAGCATGGACTGATTGTTTCAATTCCTGATGTGTTCGGTCTATTTTAACCCAATCTGTCTCCTTGGGGGGGGGGGGGGTACTTTATTTTTCAAGAAGGCCATAACCTGCTCGTACTTTTTCATTACCTCCTGGTCTGGAGCTCCTGTCTTTTGATCTCTCAGGTATTCCTTAGTGGGCAAGTCTATAACTATTTTACATTCTGCCCACAGGTCTGCTGGTACAATTATATCAAACAGACTATTCAGGTCAATCCACAGTACTTTTGACAGCTTTACAAATCTTACGACTTGTCTGTACCACTCCACAGGCTTTTCCCTTAATCGAGGGAAATCATTCGTAAATGATAAAATATCCTGTCTGGTCCATGGGACATGTACGTACCCTCCTCCTGGAATCTCTCTCATGGGGTAAGCTGTCACTGCCTTCTCTTTTTCTGTCAGGGGAAATGCTGAGTAAGTTCTATCCACTCCATCCTCTCGCTTTCGATACCATCTGTCTTTCCATCTTTCTACATCTCCCCATTTCCTTAACAAGGCAATCATTTCCTTAATCTGTCCTGTTCGGCCTGCATTGTTCAGATTCTCAATATCTTTGTCTGAAAAATCCACTCGGTATGCTTTCTGTAAAGCTTTTACCTTATCCATGTCAATTCCCACTTCACTGGCTATTCCTTTCAACCTGTCGTGTATGTTCTTTGCTCTCCATGTGATGCTCTTACATAAAAAGAGAATCTCCCCTTCCTGATAATTCTTCAGTGTTTCTGTAGGTATAGTTCCTACTATCAGTTCTTCCATTTCCATACGTAGCCTAGCTACATCCATTCCCTGTGACTCTTTCTCCTTTTTCTGTAATGTTTTCAGCCAGTCATTAAAATCTTCAGCAGTTATCACAGATTTTTCCGCACCCCCTGTTTCTGCCACCCTCTGCGGTTCCAGAATTGATCCTCTGTTCCCTTCCATACATCCAGAATTCAAACTTGAGGTAGTCTGCACACTCATTTCCCCTCCACATACAGTATGTCTCCACTGATTTTCTCCTGTTCTCCACTGTGTTTCTCCCGTTCTCATTTCTGCCTGCTCCGGAGGTACAATCAACCTATTGCCACATATGGCACCGTCAAACCATTTTCACCCGTCCTCTGCTTGTCAAAAATTGGCATAACCAGGCCTATTGTCACAGGCACTGTAACAGCCTCCAGATTCTTAGTCAGCTCCCTGATTTTCTCGGTTAGTTCAGATGTAGTTCTTGCTAGTTCTCTGGTCTTTTCATTTTCAAGTTCATTCTCTCTCTCTATCTCTCTTTCTCTCTCTCTCTCTCTCTCCCTAACTCTCTTTCTCTCTCTCTCTCTCTCTCTCTCTCTCTTTCTCTCTCTCTTCTTCTATCTCTCTCTCTCTCTCTCTCTCTCTCTCTCTCTCTTTCTCTTTCTCTCTCTGTCTCTCTTTCTCTCTCTCTCTTTCTCTCTCTCTTTCTCTTTCTGCCAGAGAACAACCGCTTTTCAGCTCAGGGGCTGTAGCCTCTGTCTTTATAATCCGCAGGGTGTTTCTCATTGGGGTAACTGCTGTTCCGACCTCTGGTTCTCTTCTATACGGGGGTGGTCTTTTGTAGAGCATATCCTCTAAGATATCATTATCAGACTCATTTGCCCCATATCTTCTGGTCTCTACATTATGTTCTTTTTCTGTACACTTTCTCCCTCCTGATTCCTCTGCTGTTCTTACAGGATATAACCCCTCGGTCATACTGGCATCTCGCCACCTTCTCATTCTGTCATGATGGGTTTCGCGATCATACTTTCGCCCAAACATGTATCTGTAACTACCCCCACCCCTCTGCTTTTCTCGTTCATGCATTTCGTCTTCCCATTCAGTTAATGCCTCAAATTGCGTCGGCCTAGGCCGAGGCTCTAGGTTCATTATCTGCTCTCGTAAGTTCCTCAGTATGGCCAGAGTAAATGAACCATGTTCTGGGAACGCTAACACTCCGTCGTCTTTAGTGTATTTCACCCAGTTATCTAACCAAATGCAGGTATGATACCCATACTTCGCAACCATAAAGGATGCCGGGGTTCTTATCGGGGGCAATAACTGTCCTTCCCTTGTCACTATGTCTTTATCCTTGTCAAACCAGGTTTTAACCTTACGGAACAAGGACTTTTTCTTCTTTTCCTCAGCATGGTAGTACATCTTTCTTATTTTCCACTAGCTGATTACTCTTACTACAGCTGTACGATCTTTTGTCCAATTGCAGCACGACTCACACCAATGCACCAATCCTGGAGCGTCTACGTCACTGACTCAGTCCGCGAATCCTAGCGCGACTCACACCAACGCACCAATCCTGGAGCGTCTTCGTCACCCTGTATGTCTCCCAATCCTAACGCGGCGTACACTAGCACACCAATCTCTGCGCTTCCTCCGTTCTAACCCACTGTCCAATCACAGCGCGGTCTTCCTGACGTCAGCAGTCGCTAAAGTCGCTTCTGCTCCTGTCTCTTCCTCTTCCGTCTACCCTTCCTTTACAAGACTACTTGGTAGACTTTCTTTCAACTTCTACGAGTCTGTTAGTTACAACATACAAACATCTCCATTGTCTGCTTCGCTAGCTACAGAACAGCAAAAGACCTTTCCCACAAGAATTCTGCCTTTCCCAAGAACAGCGCATACCTCTGCCCTACTACAGAATCGTTACTTCCGTTGATAAAGTAGCACATCCCTCTACTTTACCCTTCTAACAAGCATCAATTAACTGTTCCCCTCCGGAATGCTCCTAAGAGTTTCACAATTAACCAGAATACCTTCTCATTCACGCACTTACACACCAGAAAATGTAGTACATTCACACAGAATTCTGTCTTTCCCGAGAACAGTGAACAGTCTGTCCTACTACAGAATTATATCATACGTTTACAAAGCAGCGCTTACCTCTGCCCTGTCCTTCTAACAAGCTCCGAGAATACCTATTACTTCTCCAGCGGTAAGCTTTAACGGAAAACCTTACAGATCCCTGGGACTTAGGACCAGAGTTTCACAGATAACCTTTGCTATCATATACACTTCTCTCACACAGAAATACGTTTCTAATGGCAACACACGGCGATGCTACCTTGTCGAACCCAGACAATGCGACGCGCAACTTCAATTGTCACACGTTTTCCCTGTCTGCATATAGGGCCAACAATCCCGCCTTTTTCCGAGAGCAACACTTCCTCTGCTCTACTATGGAACTGTCACCGACTTCCTACATCCCAGAAGCCGTTCACAATACATAGAACTCAACACAACTTCAACATATAGTGTTAGTACAAATATCAATCAATAATCACCAAGCCTATATACACGCAATTTTACCAGATCAAGACAATAGCTAACCATCATTCTGCTACCAAGAAACTGGTGCAGATCAGAGCTTCCAATCCCCTCTACTTCCACGGACGGAATGATTTCACAGTCACACACGCATACACACATCATACGCTGGTGGGGCCCATTACACCAACATTCACCCTAAATCGCTCTATCCGTGCCCTGTAAAGGAGAAACACCTTCCACATATGATCTATCTAATCTGCCTGTACTTTGAGGTCAATGCGACCAGCTAGTTGCTGTGGATCTAGCAAAATACATTTCAAAGAATACACAATAAAATCAATAAACATGACTAGAAATAAATACCAGAGACAGGAATTCAAACAGATTGTTCATTTATCTAATATTTCAAGAAAAGCCAATCAAATGCAAATTTAATTTCTCTCATATTTACCTATTCTGTCTAAATGTCAGATCCTAAGTCAGAACCGGTCCTTTGTAGAAAATTAGAGTCTTCTGCCGTCATGTAGAGTCATCGTCCTCTCCGTCAGCATAGGGACCTCGCATCATTAGCTCGGGAAGAAGTGGCACTAGACCTCTCTAGTCTACAGTTATTTATACCCAAATTTACATTCTAAAAAGTAACATTTCTTTATTCAGAACGGATGAATGGCGGAAATAATGTCATCTTGGTACTTTTTGATATTGTACGGGTTATTCTCACGCATAGATTGTCCCAAATAATGAATAGAAGAATTGAATGTTCATAACTAATTCGCAACATCCACGGATGTCTCTGTTAGGTGAATTTGTTGCAAAAATGGGATCACACTAAGTTCGTATCAACTTTTCCGTCTTTCAGGGGCTTTTGGCAGATATCCCAGAATTGTCATCATGCTTATGGCTTTTCAGTTCATCGGAGGTGCAAGGTCACAGGCAGAGCGAAGCCTTTCTGTAAATTTCCAGCAACTCCAATGCAGGCTGCGGGTGGCGGCCATTTTGTGGCAGGCCACAATGGACAACTTAAAGCAAAATAGACATAAAACAGAATTACTACATAGAAATGATTGAACAGTGTTAATCCCCTGCTAATACCCTTATGTGTGTGTATTTATCTAGCCATTTGCGACATCAGAAGCCATTAATGCATATTAATTATAAGCGCAAAACATCATAACATCACATAAGCATCATCGTTTTCTGTCAGTTTGCTCACCAACTTAGTTCACTTGTTATTTAGCCATGCAATAGCATTCCCACATGTAATTCTCTTGTTAATAAGGTTGATTAGTCAATATTCGACAAACTTTTAATCATTAATAATTAATCAGTAGTACTTTTAGTTATAACATGCGAAAATGAAACAGTTATTCGGTCTTAAAGTAAAAACCCTGCTCCATCATAAGTGCAACACAAAATAAATCAAATGGGAAAACCATAAGCAGTACCAATAATACTGTGTGCCAGTCCTTTCAGAGCTGTAAGGGTGATCGTAAATGAGCAAAACTTCATTTTGCCATCATACACTTCTTTCGGTAAGTTCTTTTTTGAGCCACATCAATAATAATAAAAGAGCTTGTAAAGCGCCTGGTTATACTAGCTAGTGTGTCCCCGCGCTGCGGCCGGAGGGTGCTACATGAGAAGCGATAAGAAGCAGGGAGAGACAAGGAAAGAGCTCTATGTCTGGAAGAGCCAAGTCTTCAGTTTTTTTCGGAACATGCTTTTGGATTGTTCCATCCGCAGCTCCAGGGGAAGCGCGTCCCACGGTTTAGCGGCCAGGTAGCAGAAGGATCGGCCCCCCATTCTTATTTTTTTTATAACTGGGACTTGAACCAGCCCCGAGCCCCGAGCCCCAAGAACGTAACGCCCTGGTAGGTGTATAGGGGGACAGTAGGTTGTGAAGGTAATTCGGACCCTTCCTCATCAGGATTCGTTGACTAATGCATAGGGTCTTAAATAGAATTCTTTCCTTAACTGGGAAACAATGTAGAGTAGTTCGCGCATTTTTGGACGAGGCTCTCCTAGGAAGCATCAGGACTAGGCGGGCAGTCGCGTTTTGGATGTATTGTAATCTTTGAATGCTCTTGCTACTGGCACCTAAGTAGAGTGCATTCCCATAGTCCATTCGAGAGGTGACAAGTGCGTGGACTAGCGTTTTCCTGGCAGATGCCGGAAGCACATCTAGGACCTTCCGGAGGCCTTTCATTATGCCGAAGCACTTGCCGGCCACAGTCCTGGTGTGCTGATCAAAAGAGAGCTTAGAGTCTAACCACATCCCCAGGTTCTTTACCTGCTCCTTAGGGGTGGGGGTGGTGCCCAAAGTCTGTGGCCACCATCTGGGAGACCATAACGTGGTAGCCTTACCCACAATTAGGACCTCGGTCTTGTTGCCATTTAACTTTAAGAAGTTGTTAGCCATCCAGACTGTAAGTTCTTGTAGGTACGCGGAGAAATTAGCGGCAGCTTCCTCCTGAGATTGAGAGAGAGATACTACAAGCTGCGTGTCATCTGCATATGACACGACACTAATGCCGTATGTTTCTATGCTATCGGACAGAGGGGCCATATACAGATTGAAAAGCGTAGGGCTTAGTATAGAGCCCTGGGGGACCCCCTGACCCAGCCTGATGTCTTTGGAATAGTACGGCCCTTGGGATACTTGAAAGCTCCTGTCCTGGAGGAAGGAACTTAACCATTTCAGCACCAAGTTGGCTAGTCCACTTTCCATAAGATGCTGCAGGAGAATGGGATGGGCCACGGTGTCAAACGCGGCGCTAAGGTCCAACAGGATCAGCGCCACTTTTTGTCCTTCATCGACCTGTCTGCGGACGATTTCAGTGGAAAAAAGCAGCGCTCTGTGGAGTATGTAGCCTGAAAGCCCAGTTGCGTGGGGTGGAGTAGGTTGGCCTGGTTCATGTGCCATATTAATTGACCATTGACCGTTTTTCCACAATTTTGGCAACAAAAGGTAAGAATGAGATCGGTCGTAGATTCTCCAACTGGCTGCCACTGATCCCTGTTTTTTTTTTTAAGGGCACAACCACTGCCTCTTTCCACCTTTGGGGGACTACGCCTGTTGCAAAAGAGAGTCTGATGAGGTGCCTAAAGTAGGGAGCAAGAATGTCCATACTCTCCCTCATATTTCTCGGTTTCATAGGATCTTTCGGGGAGCCTGACTTGATGGTCAAAGCCAAGGCTTGGAGGTCATCCAAGGACGGAAGGTTAAAACTGGATAGGCAGGAAGCCTCCTCCATGCTACATGCTCCCAACCTATCGGACCTCCCATTACGTGCCTCCTCCGGGAAGGTTGAGTAGATTCTCTCTACCTTATCAGAGAAATAATCAGCTATCAAGTTGCATGACTCGACTGAACCATTACTGGGGGCCGGAGATTCTATCAAGAGCCAATAATTCTTTAAAGATCATAAACAACTCTCTAGAACTCTCTAGAAGAGTTCTCGGCTAGTTCGATCTTCGTATTGTAGTATGCAGCTCGCGTCTTCCTTATTAAAGAATGATAGTGCTTGAGACTGGTCTTATGAGTGGCCTTTCTATTTTCAGAAAAATCTACTGGGTTCTGGCCCCGGGTCCCAGCCGGCCGCGGACGGGCGCGCCTGCTGTGCGCGTCCGCTGCATGTCCTTCCTAGCATGTGCCCTAAGTAGTCCCCTCCCGCCTCCACACTAGACCGCTGACTTGGTCCAGAACCGGGAGACCAGAAGCACTATTCCTTCCTTCCCTGCCCTCCGTTCAATCGGCACTGCAAAGCCGTGATGGACCGGGGCGTGGTGGAGTTGTACAGATTTTAAGAGAGTAAGTGAATTTAAAATTTTAAAAGTGCAATTTACAAGACATTCAGCGCTGTTGTTGCCCAGTTAGTTTTACCGCGAAAGCAGCTCCCAACAGACTCTGCCAATGTCTGTCTCCGCCTCGAAGAGACATGTTTAATCTGTGGGCTTCAGCCCACACACAGGCTTCCCATTTGCTCGCTCCATCGTGAGTCTCATCTTCTTTATCGCCATTTGTCCGTGACATACATGGTCATGACTTTTCTTGTGTTTAGCCCTCCCCCAGAGCATGGACCAAGTACTTCTAAACATCCACTGCTCCTGTTTTTACAACCATTTTAGGACCTACTTTTTTCTTTATTTTTCAGCACTCTACACAGTGCTCGTGCTTTTACTTGCTCGGTCTCCTCCCACCCGCCCTCTTGCCCTGTCCACAGATCACCGCCGCCCCGTCAGCACTTTTCCCATCATTGCTGCTTCTCATTTCACCCACCTTCTCCCTTCCATCGCTGCTTGCTCTCTCACACCTTCTGGTGCTTGCCCTGTCCACAGATCACCCCCTTCCTTGTTGCTGCTTTTCCCTTCGTTGGGTTTTCCCCCACCTTCTCCCTCCCATCACTGCAAGATCCCTTGTACCTCTTGGTGCTTGCTTCGTCCACAGGTCACCCCTGACTCCGGTACTGATTTTACCTTCATTGCACTTTCCCTGTGTCCCTCACTTCTTCCCACCCACCGCTGCTTGCTACCTCTCACCAATGTTTGCCCCATTCACGGATCACCCCCTCCTCCTCCCTGTCACTGCTTTTCCCTTTGTTGCCGCTTTTTTTTCTTACTGCTTAGGTGGGTGTCCATTCCTCTTCCTCCTTTGTTGCTAGTCATTGCCCCCTCCTTCGCAATGCTGCCACTGTCCTTTCTGCAGTACTCTGACTGATGTTTTTCTGTCTATGTGCTAGCTTTAACTCGTGAAAACCGTGATGCGTTTTTTGGACAAAAAAAATCCTTTGCTCAGATTTCAGTTTTTGATTTAGTGTTTGTTGTGTCAACATGTGTTGTTTAGTATTGCCCAATATGTCTACTTTGATTGTGGATTTTTATCCTATTCGGTGCTTTATTTTGCTTTTTAGAGTGGTCCTGATAAAAATGTCCATTAGCGACGTAGGCTTTGTAGACCAGGGATTATAGTGCATGTGAAGTTACTGTTCTAGTCATCAACCAGTAGCCTGCCACTGTAAAGTAGGGGAAAGGTTGCTCTACTGTGCCCCAACCCACATGGTTCATGTGTTGTGGAGCAGAGCACCATCACCATGACTCATCAAATGACAGATACCAGGACATGTGCACATTTACTAGTGGGCACTGCACTAAGCTGTACAGTAGTCCAGTTTGAAAGGCATGGCACAGCTGATTTCTCTGGCGGATGGGACCTCACTGCAGATGTTTATTTCTTGGTCATGCTGACTCGCCTGCATATATCATAAACGAAGGCCTTTCTTTTTAATGCAATAATCTTAAACCATGGGTAACTTCATGCTACCAACGTCTGCACTTACTGTCATCTCTAGGAAAAGGTCTTATGGGTGTCTTAAACTCAGTGGCATAGCTAGGCACTCTGCCGCCCGTGGTGTTCCTTGGCTTTGCCACCCGCGGCTGTGCTGAAGAGCGGGGGGGGATGGTGCTGAATATAAATACTGCATGTAAAAGCAGGGGGGGGGGTGGAGTAGCCACCAAAACTCGTGCCCCATCTCCCCCCTTGCAAAATCACTGCTTAAATTAAAGGATTAGCACCAAAAGATGTTTCAATTGCTCAGGCACCAATAAAATAAATCTCAGAAGAAGGTGACACTATTAGTGATCTGCATTCAGAGCCCTGTGGAGCGTTTGATCCCTGCCTTGAGAACAAGCATTGGCAAAGTTAATAGGACTATTGGGCTTGTCAAGGTTTTTTTTTCGCCGTGCTATACATCACCGTGACTGCTATGCAGCATGGCTAAAAGTACAAAGAAAACGCACAATGATGCAGTCATAGCTGGCTGTGTGATAGCTCTGTTTTTTTTTACTTTCAACCATGCTGCACAGCGGACATGCTGCTGTACAACGTGAGTTAAAAAACATTGACAGTCAAATAGTACAGCTATTTTGAGATTACATTTTTTTGTTCACTTTCAGCTGCTATGCAACATGGCTAAAAGAAATAGATCAAGTCAATAGATTTCGCATAGGTGAGACCTGTTGGTGAGACCTGTTGGCGTTGTCAAAGCTTGTTTTGGTAATGTCAGCTGAAGTTTTGCATGTAGTGCGACATCATCTAGCAGATGGACCCTTTAATTGTTTTAAAGCGCAAGTTTTTATTTATGTAAAACATTCATTGTTGAAATGCCCTATATAATGCAAAAGTCGTTCGGAATTACAATTCTAACAAAAAATGGCACCCTATTTGCCTTTCTTATTACAGGTATGAAGAGATTATATGGAGCTGCAAATAAGCATTAAAAAGCATGAAATCATTTGAAATCCTAATGTGTATTTCCCTTTGACTGTGCCACTGACTGACCAACTCTTTTTTAATTCTTTATTCACAGGCTGATCTAGCCGAATTACTTGGCCTGAAACACTACATGGAAGTTGTGATGCTTCTCACATATGCTGAACAAACGCCTCCAATATCAGATGAAAATATCACAGTGACAGACACAATATTTAATAATGTTCCAGTTCGATTATATCTTCCGAGAGCAGAATCACCTAAGTTAAGAAGAGCTGTTCTTTTTTTCCATGGTGGTGGGTGGTGCATAGGAAGTCCTGGTAAGTGTTGAAGTAGAATTAAATATCAGTGTTTTGTTCAGAATTAAAATGACTATGCTATTTATTGAACACACTTGCATCACTTATACAAGCTTTATCAAGGTGCTGCAGCTCACAAGCCCATGGCGTTTACTTAAAGTAGAACACTTTTTGGAATCTGTGGGGCATATGACACAGGACTGAACAACATAAACGTATTATTAATAAAATCTTGCTTGGAGATATAATGAAGTAACTATATCTTGCAACCTCATCCATCACCATGCACAGTGATGCCATCAATTATGTAATTTCAGTTGTGATCAGTGGTGTAATCAATAATTTCAGACAATGTGTCATGAGTGTTTTAGTGTGAGACCATAAAAAGTGAATGGCAAGGGTGCACATTATAAATACTACATTTAAATATAACTGGTGAGTTTCAGTGTTTTTTACATTTAAAATTACATTTTTTAACTGTAAATTTTACTTACCTATAATGTCCCTTGACCTTTCTTTTTCAGTAAATTTCTGAGTTTAAAAAAATTATAAATTAACATATTATTGGTATACCTTACAATAACGTCACTCTAACCCCTTCTGCGCTGTGCGAATTATCCCGCTGTGCGGGTGAATTAATGAGTGGGCGTGTTTTGGACAGCCGGGGCCCGTCCTCCACACATGTCCACCATGACATCGGACATCCGGGGGCTGTCCTGAGCACCGAAGAGGTCAACCGTTGATTTTTTCAGTTAATTTCTGTGTTTTTTCAACATGAAGTTATTTATATATATATATATATATTCACTGAAAAAACCATAGGTTTCACACACGTTATAGTTAGGAATTAGCATTTAAAAAACCTTGCAAATTCACTGAGAAAACCATAGGTTTCACACATGTTATAGTTAGCTGGACATTTTACTGATAAAAAACCATTGAAATTCCCCCGTTATAGTTAGTGCAGGCAACTATAACTCACGCGACCGCAATCCTCTGCTGATGCTAATACTGTATTTAGACACTTATTTGCCCATGTCTTCTTCCATTAAATTTTAGCTATACATATATTACAAATATTTTTTTTTCATAAAGACACATATGTCATCAGCACCGCGCGCCCACTTTACGCAGTTAGTGCCGTGCACACACGGTGGGCACACGGTGCGCTACGCGCACCGCGTGCCCACGTTACGCTAGATGGGCCATGTACGCACGATGCGCTTCGCGCAACGTGCGCACATGGAGGACATATTATGCGCTTCGTTGTGAAAGTTAATCTTTTACAATTTTTATGATCTAACATATGACATGCACAAATGGAGCCCTTCGGGCACCATTTGCACACGGGGTGGGGAGAGTATGGATATTTTTAAAAAAAATTTTTTTTTTACCGTACGTGTACGGTAAGCGTAATCGGCGAAATTTTCAAAAAAAATAAAATTGCCTTTTTGGCCTTGGGGGATCTTTGGGGACACATTTATCAAGGCTAGGTGCTTAGGAGCTGTCAAAACAGCCCCTTTACTTGTTTATTGCCTTTGTTTTTCCACCCCCCCTCAGAGTGCGAGAGAGAAAATGGCGGCCGCCGCTTCCTGGTTTCGACCGATTCGAATGTTTACTAAGATCTAACAGCCAATCAGATTCGCGCTCACGCACGGCACCGTACGCGTACGGTAACCTTACCGTAAGCGCACGGTAAGCACACCGTAAGCTGCCACAGATATATATATTGATTTAAATGCTATTTTCTCAGGAACTACTGAACAGATTTACACCAGACCTACAAAAGGCACTTCCTTGACCTGAGGACTACCTCTCTGCCAAATTTCAAGTAACTCTGTTCAGCCGTTCGGGCTGTAGCTGTGTCTAAAGGTCCTATGGAAAAATGCATGGGAAAAACGCGTTTTGGGACCCCCCTTTTTTCTCAGCCCCCGCTTGACGAATCCCCCCCAGACTTTCAGGGTAGGAGCGTAGCGTAGCGCCCCACCTATTTTGAAAATTTCGCGAGGATTCGTCGACCGGCGCCAAAGTTATTCCAAATAGAATGTTGCGGTTTTCCTATGGAAACAGGGTCCTAACTATAACTACCTACTGGCGACCGCCAGTAGGTAATATATATATATATATATATATATATATATATATATATTCACTGAAAAAACCATAGGTTTCAGGCACGTTATAGTTAGGAATTGGCATTTAAAAAACCTTAGAAATTCACTGAAAAAACCATAGGTTTCAAGGGTGTTATAGTTAGCTGGACATTTCCCTCATACAAAACCCTAGAAATTCCCCTGTTATAGTTAGTTCAGCTGACTATAACTCACGCCCCCGCAATGCACTGCTGATGACGTCACATATTACATCACTCATGACATGGTCAGTGACATCACTGATGACATCACTGATGACATCTCAAATGACATCACTGGTGACATCACTGATGACGTCATCCATGTGATAAATTAGTGCATCTTCTCACACCCTAATATAACCTTTGATACACCGACTCAAAATTTCAGATGGCCATTTTGACAACCATAGATACTCCAATACCAATAACTACTCACCCATTCATACATGTCCACTCACTCACCTCTTCAGTCACTCATACTTACAGTCACTCTGTGCATTTATACACCTATATAGACACTCACACACCGCCAATCATCCATTGAGGTACTAACACATCTAGTCAGTCATGCAAATAATTAATCACAGTCCAATTTACTCACCTATACAGTTAAACACACTTTTTACCATTTTTAAATGTATTTTTTCAATTAATTCTTTTAAAAATTAAAAAATATTATTTGAACTTAATGGGTTTTTCAAACATATTTTTTTATATTTTTCAAAATATTTTTTTAACTATATGTGCAAAACTTTATTTTATATATTTTTTCCATGTTTTTGGATCCGCGCACCCTGCGCGCACCGTTCTCGATCCCTACGCGGTAGCATCCGTGCATGGTATGCGTCGGGTACGTGGTTAGTGCGTGATTCCAATGCGACCGGTACAGCCTATACGCGACACGTTCGATGTACGTAACGCGATGTTTACGCGCTTCCGCAATGCGTCATCTGCATCAATGACGCGGTGGGTGCGCGGATCCCACGAAGTATTTAACATTTAAAAAAACATATTTATGTATTTCATGTGAATATTAATTGAAGACAGACTCTAAACTAGTCTTAAAAGTAATATATTTTGACATCTAATCCTATAATTCTTTTTAATTCAATTTCACGGATGCGCGCTGGGTGCGTGCTGTGTACGCGCAGGGTTCGCGGATCCAATGTGACCTGCAAAAAAAGAGATTTGATTTGTTCATTACACTTCCTGTTCTTACTACTGAAAGACCCCACCCATTTCAATCATTCTTCTTTGAGCTTCTTTGGAGAACCACCTCTTTGGAGAGAAGAAGATTTTTTAGACTAAGTTTACACTTAGCTCTAACTTTAAAAAAAAAAATGGCTTCAGGGCAGCAGGCATTACCTGCATCACCTCATAGTTCTGAGGATGAATTTTTGCCGGAGGCACCACTCAAAAAACGTTTTTCTTCAGTGGTGTGGACATTTTTTACTTTTCCCGAGGGGCAGAATAAGACCAATGCCACCTTGGTCACGTGCAAGATTTGCAAAAGAGTGCTATCGAGAGGGGACCCTAACAAGAAATACTCTTGCGGCACGGCATGTATGATGAAGCACATGAGGACCCTTCATCCAAACAATCTTGCCAAAGAAGAGTGCCGACAGATGAGAAACACTCCTGCTCCTGCGCCATCCACCTCATCGCAGCCGAGCACATCAAGAGTGCATCCATCAGCCCAAACCTTGGACATCCATCCTCAATTTAAATTTTTAAAAGTGCAATAAGACTTTGTGCTATGGCGAGCAGTCGATCGATCTGATCTGCCACCGCCAAGAAAGTCACAGTTCCCTGAAGTTCATTGTTTGGTTTCTCCTGTTTTTTGGGGGGGGGGGTTTATTTCAGAAAAACCAAAAAAATCACAAAATTGTTAGAAAAACCAAAAAAAACATATAAAAGAATAAAGAAGAAAAAAAAAGTTATTGAAAGAACTAACTTTCCTGGTTTAAAAAAAGAGCTAAATTTCTTTGTTAGTGTGTGAAAGTTTAGATGAATGTATCTGTAGTACGTAATTGACTGAATTAATGCATTAGTAGCGTATGGTGAATGTATAAGTGCAGAACTATAAGGATGTGCTGCAGCATCACACAGTAACCTCTTTAACTGCAGTGTGCTGTAGTACTTCCGAAGCACATGGATGCAACATATGTACATAAATATGTTGCAAATCTATGCTTCTCTCTGCACGGCTGCAGCCATGTGGTGACACAGGCACCCTTGCACCATAGTGCAAGGATATCTGTGTTATGTGCTGTTTGTTTTTCTACAGGAAGACACACCTTCCTGCACAAAATCAATGAGGAAATGCATATTTCTCCTTCAATGTATGCTGAACATTTCAGCATGCATTGAAGATATAAAAATGTGGAGAAATTAAAACCATTCTCTTTGTTGTGCTTTCCTACACCAATTTTAGAATGGTGCACCATTCACACACATATCGAGATTTATGATTTCTGATAAATCTAGACATGTGTCTTGTTCTATGAGTATTAAGTGCAATCATGCACAACAGCACTTATAGAACACCCTTTCAACACAAAGTGGTCTAAATGATGAGGTTGTATTTACATGGAGTATAAAAAGTGCACAGAGTGTCTTTTCCTCTTATCTTGCACAATAACTATGTTACAAAAAGTGACATATTTCCGTTTTTA
The DNA here is from genome assembly GCF_964204655.1 of Triturus cristatus. Lineage (NCBI taxonomy): Eukaryota > Metazoa > Chordata > Amphibia > Caudata > Salamandridae > Triturus > Triturus cristatus. Next base: position 921,702,418 of record NC_140594.1, read on the forward strand.
AATTTCCTTGCGAATGATAGAAGGTAAGCACAGAGTTTTGTCTGCAAAGATGTTCAAAGAAGAATGATTGAAATGATTGCAGTCCTTCAAAAGGAGAAATATTATGAACCCCTCAAATCTCTTTTTTTGCAGGTCACATGATATCTGATTATGGTCAGATTTCAAAACTACATAAACAGAGTGTTTTTAGAAACGTGTTTCAACTTTGTAGCTTCTTGCAGGCCTCTTCATTCTGCATATTGAGACTTAGTTAAGCGTACCTTCACAGTAATAGGAATAAAAAATGGTATTCATTTTTTGCTGTTTTTCATTCAAATATAAATTCTTAAAAATTGCTTATTTTAAAATTTGGATCTATGAAAGAAAAGAAAAGAAAACTTATAACATATAATAATACTTTTTTTACAACACAACATAATTTCCACAAAGTAATTTGTTTGCCTTTTTTGCTGTTCTCAGAATAAATTGAATTTCACTCGAAATAGGGATTTCAATGGTACTCATCACTTAACAGCGGGTAAAAAAAAAACAATCAGAAAGATTGTTAAAAAAAAACACAACATACTATTCTCAGTAAAATACCAGAAAATACAAATCATACATATATGAAATGCTTACAGATTAAAACATTTTATAACTTTAACTTATAAAAACTGTAAATGTTGCCGCATTAAAATGATCACCGAATAAATGACCACCAAAAAGTCCATAATTCAAAAATATACCTTTCCTTGAGGCCAAATGGTATTTTTGCACTTCTTCTTTATTTAAATTGTCTAATGGTAGTCCTATTAAATTATAATAATATATTCCTCAGAGAGTGAATTATCTTCCTAAAACTTTGGCTTTAAAAATATTAGGTAGGAATTTTGTAATTCCCTAGGCAAACGTTGTTTGAAAACCAACTGGGCATCATTAAAAAGTGTCCAGCCTTTGTCACATTTTTGATAGGCAGCGTAATGTCCAAATGTGGTGGCAGGACCATCATGGAAAATTATTGCAATTGCTACAAAAGTCCTTCCTGATATTGATAGTTGTGCTGCTACAAATTGTTTTATTAAAGTATCTAATGTTCTTCCATCAGCTGTACAACGTTGCATCATTGAAATTATGTATTTTCCATATTTTGTTAAGAATAATGTGGATAACATTTCTGATTTACATTGGCTACACTCCATGTTTTGAATTGCACCTTTCACTAATTTATTGAAAGACACTGATTTACAGTCTGGTAATGTTAAATACAGAAATCTCTCAGTTTCTACATTGGTGCTACATGCATACATGCAATTTTCACAATAATGTTCCCATTTGTAAGACAGGCCAAACATATTTTCTATTTCTACACCTTAATTTTCAAAAATTGTAAGCATATACATTAAAAATTCCTGAGCATCTTGTTGGATATTTTGTGTAAATTGTGTAGAACCAGAACACACATCCAAAAGATTACGAACATCTGAAACAGATTGTATTTTACTTCTATCTGTTGTCAATTTTTCATAAACAGAATGCAACAGAGAACAAAATCTTTTTTCCCGATTCTGCATAATTTGTGCTTGCAAACCTTCCAGATAAAAAACAACTTTGACCACTACATTAGCATAGCAGTTGACACCAGAACTATTTTCAAACTGATAACCAACAATCTCTTGAACAGTGTCCAATTTCTTTTTACCTGCAATCACAACATTATCTTGTTCTTTTCCCTTCTTGACATCTTCAGTACAGATATTCTCTAACCTTCTTTTTCGACCAACCACACGCTTTTCAAATACAGGATATTGACCTAAATTGGGAGCATACACCCTTCTTAACCTATTATACTCTTTTACACAGTTTGCATCTGCAGTAACCTTTGTCTCTTCAAAATCAATCAAAAACAAACCAGATAATGTTCTGACTCGTGACAAAGCAACATATGCCATACCCTCTTTAAATACAGTAGATCCAATGTTCACCAATGCACTGTCTACACTTAATCCTTGAGATTTATGAATAGTCACTGCATATGCCAGAGAAAATGGAAATTGTTTCCTATGGACATATAAATCTTTAACAAGCAAAAAACGAACTGAACAACGACCAATTTCTTTAAGTTCATCAATCTGATCAAATTTAATATTTAAAAATTCAATTCCTTCTTTTTTCTGATAATTCACAAAATCCACCACTTTGCCCATTGCACTTTTAACTAAACCTTTCTCTACATCCAAATTACGCCTTAAAATTACCCGACAGTTTACACACACATACAGTGTCTTTTCCAAACCAGCAGTTTTAGATATTTTTTTTTCTAAACAATCTAGTTTTGATCTCAGTTTACCCGTCAAAATAATAGTGATTCCTTCATGTAGTATTTTATCGATGGCTTCCATTTTTCCAATTTCTTCATTTTCCAATTTTAATAATTCTTCGTTGAATATTGAACACTCACGCAGTGTCGGCATTAAGCAAATCACTAACTTATTTTTAGCAATTTCCACGTACACTTTTACAGCAACTGCATTTTCATTTGGAAAGACATTGCAAAGTAATCGACTCTCCAAAGCTTCTTTCCCTTTTTTGAAAGAATTCCAATTCTTTTAGCTTGAAGAATACTTCCATATTCAGCATCATTTGCCTGTCGCATATCAGTTCTTTGTTTTCAAAATTACTCCAAATGTTCACATTACCAACACTGCCAAGAGACTTTCTGGTATTTTCATGGGCAAGTGTTTTAAATACCGGTTGTCCTTTTACCGGTGTCAGTTGCAGTAGATGTCCAAAAACTATGACGTGTTTTCCTCCAAATAACACGTCATACTCTGTTTTAAGAATTTGCTGCATTCTTAAATGCACAAAGGCAAGCATCAAGTTTGAAACCATGCTCACCTCATCAATAATGAGAAGTTTCACTTTCTTCAGCACTCTTGAAACCTCACAACAAGCTTCTCCAGATAGATTGTGGTATTCCAATTTGTTCTCATGCTCTACTGGCAGCATTAGTAAACTATGCAAAGTAATTCCTTTAATGTTATGTGCTGCCAACCCAGTTGGAGCAGTGACAACACAAGACAAATGCGACTTTTTGCAGATAACTTGCAATTACTTTAATTAAGAAACTCTTTCCTGTTCCAGCTTGACCACTCACATACATTCGGATAGGTTGAAATGATGTTCATGAGCACACTCTCTTTTCATGAAGTAATCCATGGTCAATCTGCTCTTTCACTTGCTGATATATTTGTTTCTGTTCAACATTTAGTTGCTCTTCCAAGTTTCCTAACTGTATTGCATCTTCTTGTGCTTGATACATTGCTGTTTCCACCTCATTCATTGCAATCGCTGCTTCATTTTCAACAATTGTTTGTCCCAGTGGATCTTGACTCAGTGCAGCAGAACTTTGACTGTCTTGAGAACTGTCTCTAGCAATCTCAGCTGCAATTTTAGCTTCTTGATTAATTTCATCATTCAACATTTTCACATAATTTGCAAAGCACTGCATTGTATTCTATCTTTACAAGTATTAAATGAATCTTCATAGCTGGGAAAATCTCCAAGTAATTCCAGTTCAGAACGCCATGGTTTGAACTTTTGCAAAAGGGCTAAATAGTAGAATTCCCTTTTGTCAGCAGGGTCGCAACTCAGTTTTCTGTGATTAATTACATTTCCTTTCGTTTGTTTCACCAGACATCCTTCAGAACCAATCACTCCATATTTTCCATCGTTGATGTTCTCTGCAATATTCCGTTTAAAAGTGTAGTTTTGCAGCACTTCATAGAGGCACATGTTCTCAAAATGATGACATCTCTTTGGATAGTATGTGTCCAACATATTGGTTTTCAAAATATCTGTACTTTCAGCGTCATTTTCTGCTAAATATTCAATTTCTTGAACAGATTTCAGTACCCGATTTCGCATTCCTGCAAGACCTAGACTCACCCAAATGTTTCTTCTACTTTTGGAATATAGACTTGCAGATGATAACCGATCTGAACATTCATATGCTCCAATTTCACGATGCGATAACATCTTCAAACTGAAACTGTATAATTTCTTACTTAGAGTCTTCTCGCGAGAAATCTCTTCCCACATTTCTTTCAAATCAGTCTTTTCTGATTTAGTAATGTAAGACGTTACATATCGAGCAACAGCAATGGAATTGTCCGCAACATACTGAATATCCATGTTAGCGTTCCACATGGATAAAATAGCTGGATTGTAGTCATTTATTTATTTTGATTCTTCACTTCTTCTTAAGTTGTAGGTGTTTTTCGGAGACTTTCTTGTGATGGTATGTTGTACAGCTGACATAAAACTGTTCACTCTTCCTTTGGCTAATACAGGACGTGGAAATCCAAAACGACATTTGGTATAGAACTTATCCTTTGACTTGCACTTTCATCGACAGTATTTTCCACACCTATGGCTTTGAAATCGTAAGACTTGTTGTTTTAAGTTTTTCCTTCTCTGCTATTTGGAAGAGCACATGTAGCATAATCTTCAATGAAAGACAAAACAGTTTCATCTGAATCTGTTCCAAATTTGGGGGCGTCCTTGACCCATAACAACATATGTATGTGAGGAGCACCTCTTGCTTGATACTCCTTTCTCCAAAAGAAATCCACAACTTCTCCAAGAGGAGGATTCTTTTTTATTGCAGATGAAAGACATCATAGCTTCAAATCTATGATTGAAATATCTGCATACATTAACAGGATCCAAAGAGCACAATTCTCCAGGTGTCTTGTATTCAATATTTTTTATATTGGAATTTGTCTCTCGAAGAAATTCAAGTAAATCATCCCAAGCATACTCAGCACAGCTTAGTGTAACAAACCATGTAGGAGTTCCCAAGTTCCGTAGCATGCATTTCAGTTCTCCATGTCGACGGTATCAATATTCATTAATCCCACGCTGACATGCCATCAGATTAATCAACTGAGATTCTAAATGATCATCTCTCTGATGCACTTTATCCATAAAAGCCTTTGCAGTTACATTTTGAAGATGCATTCCAGTTTTTAAAATGTGATTTACTGCATATGAAAGTCCAGACAAGTCACTTTCAAACAGAAGATGAAACATATAAGGGATACATTGTCGAAATCTTGGATCTTCTGCATATAATCTTGTTGTCCGATATTCAGATGCAGGAATCTGCACAGGACGTTCATCATATCGTCCACCTTTTCCTGTTGTAAACAACTGCAGGAAACAACGAGCTTCCAAGCTCTCTTCCCATACACTCATGGGACTTCCTGTTGCTTTTTTCATCTGAAACAGCTCAATTGTATTCCCCATCAGCTGATGTACTGCCAGCATTCTGAAATGGTGAAAAACACTTTCACAAACTTTCCTAGAAAGACAAGCCAGAGAATGACCTTGCAAACCAATATGTTTCCTCACTCTGCAAGGGTCTAGTCCTTGCAACAGCTTAATCTTTTGTTTTACACTTTTTTTAGTATAGACTCGTAAAAAACTACATAATTTTTCAATAGATTCCTGTCGTACACTACAAACACTGCTGCAATCCCAAGTGTACACAGGGTTTTTAGCACGTCTCCCTAAAACTTCATCAGCTATCACGTCTTCTGCATTTCTTTCAACCATTTTCTCTTTCTCCATTGGACAACCATCACTAACCTCATAACCTCTACCACTGGTGTCAACTGCATACAATAATTTTTAACTTAGTGAATAACTCTCTTCATTAAAAAAAGGCTCTGAACTAGAACTGTGTTTCCATTCTCCCCCAAAAACATCACAATTTTTTTTATTTTTTTATTAACAACTCTTTTCCTCCTACTTTTGGCCTTCATTACATATATTGGTTTATCTAGTGATCGAATTCTGTTTAACAGTAAAATAAACAGTTTCCTTTTTACTTCAAAAGCCTTTTCCACAATGCTTTCAATATGCTTCTTCTTTTTATAAAATAAAGCTCTCTTTTTATATTTCTTCACATCTTTCAGCAAATTATGCACTACTCTCTTGTAAAATCTTTTTTTGCGTAATTCCTTATACTGATTTTGTCTTCTTTTACCATACTTTATCTCCTTTGACTGAACATTTGCTTTTTTACTTTTCCTCTTATTTTGATTTTTTTCTTACTTAAAAAATTCTCTGAAGTTGCAGCAGTCTCTACATTCTGTTTGCTCCTACAAACATTTTTAATAAATTGCTTCGTGATCTTACCAGAAGATTTTTTCCTTTTAGCCAGATTATCTTGTTCATTCAATACTTGTGGTTGATGTTTCTTCAAATAATCCTGTCTCTGTTCTTTTCTTTTTCTTTTTTTTTCTAGCATAATTTCTCGATTTTAACATTGAAAAACAGTATCTGCAAAAAAAAATCACAAATAAATGTATATTAATAACTTTCAAATTTACAGTATTCCATTACTGTACAAACACATTTTATATAAAAACAGACTAAGAAACGATAGCCCTGAACCACAAGTGTGACGATGATTAAAACACTACATACATAGTGCATACTACTTTGAAGCAGTTCATGCCCAAAAGCCTACTTCACTAAAAGACTACATGCTAACTGACTGAATGATTACAGTACTAAAAGGAGACACACTGGGTGAGTAACAGGGTGTTTGCTATAAGTGTATGAATACTAACTGGGGAATTGAAGGTGCGAAAGACAACTGTGTAGCTGATTAGAGAACTGAATGCATACTGGATAGGCATTTAAAGCAGTCCATGTGCTAAGGCCCAGCTCACTGCATGAGTACTTGGGTACTGACTGAATGATTAGACTACAGCAAGGAGACTGCCTGGATGAATTTATAAGTGGTAGGCTTTTCGCACAGGGAATGGATTAGTACTTGGTACTGAATGGGTCACTAGAAGAGTGCAAAGGGAGTGACAGGATGTTTGCTGGACTATATGGATACTGACTAGGGAATTGAAAGTGTAAAAGACAAGTCTCTAGGTGGTTAGAAGACTGCATGCATAGTGCATAGGGGTTTGAAGAAGTCCATGTGCTAAGGCCTGGCTCAGTGCATGAATACTTAGACAGTGACTGAATCATTAGAGTACTGGAAAGAGAGTGTCTTGGTGAATTTATAAGTGTTTGGGTTTTGGCACAGTGAATGGATTACTACATGGTGCTGAATGGGTCACTAGAAGCTGCAAAGGGAGTGACAGGGTGTTTCCTGGAAGTGTATGGATACTGACTAGGGAATTGAAGGTGTGAAAAACAACTGTGTAGGTTGTTAGAGAACTACATGCATACTGCATAGACATTTGAAGCAGACTATTTGGTAATGAATGGTTGACAACATAAGTACTTAGAAACTGACTAAATCATCGGACTACTTCTAGGACAGTGCCTGGGTAAAAATTTAACATTTTCAGTTCTGGTGCAGTGAAGACAATACTACATGGTACTGCACTTTATTGTCAAAGCATGACTCATTTTATCAATGCATAAGCAAACATTGGCTTCTAATCCTACTAAAACTTGACAACATGACCTGTATTCTAACAGTAATCTGTCAGCAAATACACGATGTTACGAAACGCTTCTCTCACAGTGGTTCCCAAATGCACACAGACTCACAGTGTGATTCTAGACAAGCACCACTATCCCTAGGAGTTTACCAAAACTTATTCACTACACTGGAAGTGGTAAGGGAACTGCACACAATCTACATATTTCACAACTACACTTTACTGTCAATACCTAACTCATTTAATGGAAGCATAAGCTATAACTGTCTTTTAATGCTACTAAAACTTCACAACATGACATGTTTTAAAACAGTTATCTGTCAGCAAATACACAATGTTACCAAACGCTTCTCTCACAGTGGTTCCCAAATGTACACAGACTCACAGTGTGATTCTAGACAAGCACCATTATCCCTAGGAGTTTACCAAAACTCATTCACTACAGTGGAAGAGGTAAGGGAACTGCACACAATCTACATATTTCACGACTGCACTTTAGTGTCAATGCCTGACTCATTTAATCAACACATAAGCAAACACTGGCTTCTAATGCTACTAAAACTTGACAACATGACAGGTTTTAAAACAGTTATCTGTCAGCAAATACACGATGTTACCAAACGCTTCTCTCACAGTGGTTCCCAAATGTACACAGACTCAGTGTGATTCTAGACAAGCACCACTATCCCTAGGAGTTTACCAAAACTCATTCACTACAGTGGAAGAGGTAAGGGAACTGCACACAATCTACATATTTCACGACTGCACTTTAGTGTCAATGCCTGACTCATTTAATCAACGCATAAGCAAAGACTGGTTTCTAATGCTACTAAAACTTGACAACATGACCGGTTTTAAAACAGTTATCTGTCAGCAAATACACAATGTTACCAAACGCTTCTTGCACTATACCAAAGCACATTTCTTCATCTACAAGGAGTACTACATTTTACTGCAGAAACATAACTCATTTCACAAATTCATAAACAATGACTGGTTTCTCATTCTACCAAAATATAAAAACTGCATAGTTATCTGTCTACAAACACATGAACAAAACAAATCCTTATCACAAAATGGTTTCTTCATGCACACACACTGTCAATAAGATTGTAGAGAAAAAAAAGTACTCCCTACACTTTAGCAGAAGAAATACATTACTCTGTTTAAAATAAAAATAGTCTACATACATCCCCTCACAATTAAATAACTCACCTTTCAAGATGTTTTGTAGATTAAGAAGTATATCAGTCACACACCAGATATCAGTCACACACCAGATTTTCTTATACAGAATCTCTGCACTGTGCACCTGTCAGCAGAACCAAAGAATGGCAAAGTTTCCCTCTCATTTTCCACACATACACATGTAAACATCAAATCACATTCCTTCCCACATAAATTCAAAAGCAAACACACATTTCTATTGGTTAAAAATGTCAACCCTTTCCAAATGACATAAACTTCAACCCTTCCCTCAATTTGCCTTCTGCCCGTTACCATAGAAACAGGTCATGGAACACTGTACTGAGCACACAGGTCACAAGTTCAGCACACACAATGTTACTAATCAAAACAGCAAGTGTGCTTGACTTCTCAACATATTAGCTTATCATATATAATGTTCCTTACAATCAGTTTTTGTTAACCAATAAGAATCATGCGTTTAAAAAACAGAAATATGCACCCTACCTTTCAGTGTAGAAGGTTGTTAAAACACCAATGATTTCTTGTCTTTTTTCAAAATTGCATCTTAGCCACCATTTTTGAAACATCTTACTTTCCAAACTGCCATTTCATTTACAGAGACCATCTGAGTGCATCCAGACCTCCTTACAAGATGCTTACAGTGGGGATTGTGGGACACAGCTACATTTTCTGCAGCCAAAGGTTTGCAGAAAACAAAGGAATTCACAAAGACCTAGGTTTGCCAAATGTAGACATTAAATGGATTGGACAGAGAGGGTTAAAGTGGCACCAATTGATGCCATTGGTAAAATCATGCAAATCCAACACCCCGACCTCATAATAGTGCACTGTGGTGGCAATGACCTAGGCACTTTGACTGGGGTAGGTCTGGAAATGCTTATGAAGGACACCTTTGCAGAACTGATTTTACTTTTCCCTATAACTGCCTTTGTGTACTCTAACATATGCCAAAGGCAGAAATGGAACTGGTCCGATCATTTTTGTCCACAGATTGAGAAAGCTAGGAAACATGTGAATACATCTGTTTCTGCTTTTATCCGAGACTACAGAATGGGGTCCATTTACAATAACAATCTGCGCTTTCATATGCAAGAGATGTATGGGAGAGATGGAGTACACTTTACTGATGAAGGAAACAGAGTCTTCCTCAACAACTTTAGATTCTGTATGGGTACTTACTTATAAGTACCAAAAACTCTCAATGAACAAAACACTTAAGCTTAATCTTTATCTCCCAACAATTTCATTTTTTTTTTTCCTTGGATCCGCGAACCCACCGCAAGAGGATCCGTGAATCCAACACGTTAGATGCGCACACCATGCACGCATTTCGCCGTTTTTTTTTTAAATAAAGGGGGGCCCCAGGGGGTCCTTCTGGAACCCCCTAAGCACCTCTAGAGGGTCAGAGTATTTCCACTCTGCCCCCTTTATATGTTTTACACACTTATTCCCCTTGCTTCTTCAGCCTCGCTTCTACCGAGGCAGAAAATGGCCGCCAACTGTTCCTGGTTTCGAATGTAGAGAGACACTCGACAACCAATTAGCATTCAGCGTGCGATCGGGAGGTTGCGCGCTCGGTTCGGGGAGGGTGCGCGTAGGGTGCGGGTAGGTTCCGTGGATCCTCCCCAGCCATAGATATCACTAACTTTTAATCCACTTTGTGTGCTGGAACCTGTTATCCTACCTTCCTGACCTGGACATCATCCCTCGCGTCTGGTGACTGTCTCCCTCCCACTGCCGCCACTCCATCGCGGCCGCCGTGAGGACGAGTAGACTACATCCCCCAGCATCCCCAGCGGCGGAAGAGGAAGCCGCCCCCTGTACTCTCGCGCCTTGAGGCGCTATAAACTGCACCTGGGCTTCTGGCAGAGTGGGCGTCTTAATCCACTTTGTGTGCTGCAACCTGTTATCCTACCTTCCTGACCTGGACATCATCCCTCGCGTCTGGTGACTGTCTCCCTCCCGCTGCCGCCACTCCATCGCGGCCGCCGTGAGGACGAGGAGACTACATCCCCCATCATCCCCAGCGGCGGAAGAGGAAGCCGCCCCCTGTACTCTCGCGCCTGGAGGCGCTATAAACTGCACCTGGGCTTCTGGCAGAGTGGGCGTCTTAATCCACTTTGTGTGCTGGAACCTGTTATCCTACCTTCCTGACCTGGACATCATCCCTCGCGTCTGGTGACTGTCTCCCTCCCGCTGCCGCCACTCCATCGCAGCCTCCGTGAGGACGAGGAGACTACATCCCCCAGCATCTGATGTGCCCTGAAATGTTGGGTTGTTAATTATCAAATATTATTCAGCTACGCTGCTCTGACCTCACTGGGAGATAAGGGATAAGTGACTGAAACGGTACTATGGCTTCCAAACCTAAAACACGATCTAACAAGAGGAAAGCAAGTACCCCGCTGATCACTACACAAACTGGACCTGATACTGATATTGCAGTTGGATATTCAGCACCTCCAACTGCAATAGATTTAATGTTAAGGAAGGTTATTGGGGCAGTAAATGGGGAGATTGAACGCACCCAGAGACGCCTATCAATGACCCCCACAAACAATCTCCACACACAAACGCAGAGTAGACTAACGCAAGTCTCAGATATAAATCTTTGCGAAAGTTCACAGGATAACAGCCCGGATGTTTCACTCGAAAATGTCCCCTGTGGTCAGCAGGCAACAGAGGCCGAGCCACCTCCTGGCAGGGCAGCAAAAAGACCAAATATAACAACACATAGGCTGCCTAAACGGGGCCCAAAGAATACGCATGCGAGGAAATCGAAACCAACCAGTAGGAGTGGGAAGACACAATTAATAGAAGATGAGGTTATGGAAATAGATGTGCAAAGCCCACTAACCCCGCCAGAGTGGCTTCAGCCTGTAATTACTGATCTTCAAAAACATCTTGAAACCTTCATCACCTCTCAAATAAAACCTTTAATTAGCAAACTAGATAAAATTGCTAATGAATTACAAAAACAGGTTAGGCTGAAGGAATCTACAAATCCCATCCCTGCTGGAAATATAACATCATCAATGACCCCCTCGTCAAGGCCACTTCCTTTGAATAACAACTGCATAAGTAACGAGCCACGCACTATTGTACAAGTTCATGCCCCACCCAAATCCACTAGGAGGATAGAAGTTCCACTGAAAATGAGAACGACGCTAATCACAAAACTCAGGCCCAGCCCATCCGGGCACAGATGCTGTCAGGGCAGGTCGCGACTCATAGCCAGGATGACAAACAGCAGAAAGGCTATGAGAGCAAAGAAAAAACTTACTTTCCCCTCCCTCGAGTAAATTTACCCCCCCAAGCAAGCCCCTATGTTGTGGTGTTTGCTGGGGTACCCGAACTTAGGGCGGGGCAGAAGGAGCCATATTTAGAACTAAAAAACAAGATTATACATTGGTTAAACATACACAGACCTCTCCAAGGGAGGGAAACTGGAGAAATTATCCAAGTGAGGAGAGTACCTTGGCTGGGAAGTAGAGGGAAGGATATAGAAGGGGATTGTATTATTGCAAATTTCAGGAACCCAAATCTAGTTGAGTACATACTGAGTAATGATAACAAAAACATAACCAGTACTATACGATCTATGCCACTAGGCTATTTCTATCCTAGAAACGGTATTGCTTATCCCTTGACTCATAATCAGGGCAGGAAGGAAGGAGGAATAGATGGACATAGGATAAGGAATCCTGAACATAGTCATCCACTGCTATTAAATCTGGGTGGCCTGCAGTAGACGAACAGATTCAGTCCCCTTCAAACCTTGGATGAAAACGACTGACTAATCAATGTAGAGACACAATCTGTGGGGAAGGATATAAGGATGTCTACGGATACCAGTGAATTAACACCTGAGGGAAGGTACACACTGAATGCCCTGGAAGCTATCCCGCTAAATCAGATTGGTGAAACACAAGATCCCCCGCCCGATGGGAGGGAGGCAGATAAGCTAGGTGCCCAGGGTTTAAATTTGACCGGGGTACAGGGGGGAAAGGTGAAAATAACATCCTGGAACATAGCAGGTTTAGCTGGAAAAATAGCAAATGCAGATTGTAGGAACCAACTAAGGGACTCTCACATAGTAGTCTTACAGGAGACTTGGGTGGTTGAGCCTGATCTTTACCATCTGGAGGGCTATAAGTCTTTTTTTGTCCCAGCCCAAGAGAGTAGGGCAGGCAGAGCAAAAGGAGGCTTAATAATATATGCTGATATTAACCTAAAGGGGAGATGGATAGTGCCATCTTGGACCTCATATAACCTCCAAGCAGTAACATTTCAAGGACAAGGGCTGAGGGTACAACTATTTAATATTTATAACCCAGGCCCAGGAAGCGGCAGTAATGCCGTGCTAGAGGAACTTGATGCTAGATTAAAACAGGAAACTGATTTAAGAAAAGGAGGGGGAGATCCATTTGTCCTTTTAATGGGGGATTTAAATTGTCACCTTTGCTCATATCTGATACCAGTAACTACAGACTGGGATCTTTGCCCAGTCAGGAAGGGGCCACCTTTTGAGCACTGCACTGAGGGCACATTACTAACCAAATTAATAGGCATTCATTCACTTGCACATACCATCGATTTGGTAACCCCAGGGCCAGAGGGTAACCTTGTGCCAACTTTCAAAGGAAGGGGATGTTCGTCTATTATAGACTATATACTGATATCCCCCTTTGCTAAACAATGGATCATGAAGGTAAGCATTAAATGGAGCTCCTTTAGCAATCATAATCCCTTAACCATAGAATTACTCCACAAGGGCCATATCGAAATGAATAAGCAGCTGGACATTATTTTACAGCCAAGAGATCAGGGAAGGCGCTTCAGGTGGGTGAAAATCAATGCCCCTGAATTTTACACCACACTGATTATAAAGGGGAAAAAGTGGGTTGAGGAGTGTCTAGATCTTAAAATAGAGGGAGCTGACCTAGTTGCTGCTTTCAGGGAACTAACCAAACTTGCCGAAAAATTATTAGAGGCAAAAGGCCCTAGAAAACCAGGGATACAACCAAGATGGTTTGATGCAAATTGCTCGCGAGCATTAAGAAATTTAAAATCAAGTCTTAAGGCAAACCCAAGGGATAAAGCGGATGTGGCAAAGTACAGAAAAATGTATAAAATGAAGACCAAAGAAAGGAAGGCCACCCTAAAAGCAGAAATATGGGCCGATCTAAGAGAGGCTGGAGAAAACAGGGATTTTACTGAATTTTGGAGGATTATCAACAGGCCCTGTTTCCATGACTGTAGTGCCCCGGTCCTCAGCACAAATATCCTCCCACAGCAATGGGTGACACATTTTGAGAGTCTCTATAATCACTCTAAAGATCCCAAACAAGAAGGGAGATGGGATGGCAAAAGGAGTTTGGTGCAGGATTTTACACTCACTGAGATTACACAGGCAATCAAAGGGTTGACACCAAATAAAGCCCCAGGGCCCGATGGCAGTCCCCCAGATTTATATAGAAGTAATATCGACCTGTGGGCGCCAATTTTAACGAGGGTGCTAAACGCAGCAATTAAAACAGGACTCCCGAGATCGTGGTCCACTGCTCTAATCGTACCCATTTTCAAGAAAGGAAATAGGGATAACCCCCAATGCTACAGACCCATATCATTGATCGATGTTTCGGCCAAAATACTTGGGCGGGTGGTTTTAAATCGCCTGATGACCTGGACTGAAGAGCACCACACAATAGCCGATACACAGTATGGTTTTAGAGCGGGAAAATCGACCAGTGATCAATGTTTAAATTTATATTTACTGGTCGCCAAATACACTAGAGCAAGCAATGGCACCATCTATATGGGGTTCATGGACCTGGCGGCGGCCTTTGACAATGTGAATAGAAGCAAACTATGGGAAAGGATGAATACTTTGGGTATAGATCAAGGACTTATAAACATCTTGAGAGAGCTGCACTGGAACACCACAGCTAGGGTTCGCTTCAGTACGGGGGGGGCAAACTGACTCCTTCTCATGCTCTAGTGGAGTAAGGCAGGGGTGCATTCTTGCCCCCTTTCTGTTCTCATTATATATTAATGATCTGGATTCAAGCCTTATAGCTCAGGCAGCTGATTGTCCCAAAGTAGGGAAGCGTCAAATACCGGTACTTTTGTATGCGGATGACGCGGTCCTGCTCGCCCGGACACCGAGAAGCCTCCAATCACTGATTAATGGATTTGTAGATTTTATGGAAAAATTAGATCTGTCCGTGAATTTGAGCAAATCCTTCGCACTGATTTCAGGCAAAAAACCCATCAAAAAACCGGTGTTCAAAATAGGGACGCACACTATGGGCATTGTAAGCACCTTTCCGTATTTAGGCCTCCTCTTTGATGGTAAAATTCTAACACTATGGGCATTGTAAGCACCTTTCCGTATTTAGGCCTCCTCTTTGATGGTAAAATTCTATTTGACACACTGGTGGAGGAACATTGCACCAAACTGGTCTCCTCATGTGGCGCAATTATGAACTTTGCCCAAAGGCTGGGACGCTGGTCCCCAGAGCAGATAATGAGCCTATATAGCTCAATAAGTACCGCCAAAGCACTTTATGGAGCCGAGGTGTGGGGCTTTAGGGATGCCAAACAGTTGCAATTAGAGGATGATAAATTAATTCGTAGAATCCTTAAGATCCCACACTCAATTCCAGCTGAAATTGCACATTCAGAACTCGGTATCCCATATATTATAGACCAGGTCAAGATTAGACCGGTTTTGGCTTGGCTCAGTATATGGGCCAACCCGGAGGCGGAACTAAGCAGAGAAATTCTCACTGACTGCACACAAAGGGATACAGGGATGCAAATCCCTTGGCTGAAATACGTCAAAACAACCTTAGAGTCCGTAGACCAGCACACGCTCTTTAGTACCCCGGCCCTAATCTCAACGAATAGCAAATCACAAATTAAAAAATTGTTGCTCGATAAATTGGAAATGCTCAGAGAGACTAAAGCTTTAGCACTAAAACGATCAGTTGTAGCGCACTGCTTAGGTAAAGATGCAGAGGGTATGGAACCCTACCTATTCTTGATGCATAATCAGCAGGACAGGTTTTTAATGTGTCGTTTTAGGCTCAATTTGCTGCATAATATTTTATCTTACCCGTCTGGTTTTACTGTAACTATTGAGCAGAAGGGTGCCTGCGGCTGCGACAATATGTCTCCGCAGGACACCCTTCATTTTGTATTATTATGGCCATTTTATCGTCTTCCCAGGCGTATGTTTCTGGTTGATATTTTAAAAAATGGAAAATTCCGACACGCTAAAATAGCCCTGTTGTTCCTTCAAAGAACAAATGACATTCACACTCTATGCTCAGTAATAAGCTTTTTGAAAGCGGCAGTAAGATTGAGGAACACCAGAGACTAACGTAACTTGAATGTAATATTGCATTTCACATGAATTATAACAGTTTGGACGATGGTTGTTTTTATATTAATGTAATGTATAATAATATGTGTTGCTCTGTTTTTATAATATGGATTTTTTATGATGATTCTCTAACCATCGAAATAAAGAAAACTGAACTGAACTGAACACTAACTTTTTTACCCTAATTTTCTCAGGAACTACTGAACAGATTCACACCATTTATGCAAAAGGCACGAGTCTGAACTGAGGACTACCTCTTTGCCAAATCTGGTGTCATTCCGTTCAGCGGTTCGGGCTTTAGCTGCGACAACAGATCCTATGGGAAATTGCATGTGGAAAACGCATTTTGGGACCCCCTTTTTTCTCGGCCCCCGCTTGACGAATCACCACAAAACTTTCAGGGTAGGAGCGGAGCGGAGCTGGCCAAAAGTTTGGAAAATTTCGCGAAGATTCGTCAATCGGCGCCAGACTTATTGGGAATAGAATGTTGCAGGAAACCTGCTCTTGCTTCCAGGAAGCGAATCAGAATTGCTTTTGAGCAAGGGGAGCTGCATGCCAGCCGCTCCCCTTGCTCAAAAGCAATGCCATCCTCCGCAGGGAGTGGGGAGCCGATGGGACGGTGGGGGCATTGGGGCTCCCCCCACAGTCCCATCGGAAAGGGCCGGCCCAGGGGGATGGGGTCCCCGGGCCAGAAGTGTCTCAGGAGGGGGGCCACACAGCCCCCCTCCCCAGGGAAGAAATAAGAAAAAATAAGAAAATAAAGGATGGCCCCGGAGGTTGGGGTCCCTGGGGCCATAATTTGCCTTGGGAGGGGGGCCACGCGGCCCACTTCATGATTTTTTTTTCTAAAAAGGAATAAAAATGGGTCAGGCCCTGGGGGATGGGGTTCCGAGGGCCCCAAAAATGGGAAAGAAGGGGGGCCACACAGCCCCCCCTTTCTCCTCCACACTGCGAACGCTCCGCCTGGTGCTTTGTTAGTTATGGAATGAATTCCCCTTGAATTCTGAGGGTCCCTGGGGTCCCACTAGCCCACCATGTACCCCCAGTTTGTGCCACAGAGCTTCATTGCAGAGAGGTGGTCTGAGGCCATGCCCCTTTTTACACCACTCTGCAAGCGCGGCTTCTGGTGCACTGGTGGATTCAAGGGAACTTAATCCCAGCACTTACAATGCGCCAGGGGGCACGTTTGCAGTGTGGTGCAGGGAGGGGGCAGGGCCTGATATATCAAGTGTGCAAACGCGCCCCCTGGTGCATTGTAAATTGGGGATTAAGTCTCCTTCAATCCTGAGGGGGCAGGGTAGAGAGTTCCTGACCCCCTAGCCTTTGTCAAGGGGCCCCTGAAAGACCCCTAAGGTCCCAAAAATGTATTGCGCGGTGCGCGAACGGTGCGCGTGCGGTGTGCCAACGGTGCGCGCGCGGTGCGCGCACCGTGAAAAACCCTTAAAAAAAACAAAAAACATTTTAAACTGTTTATAAGTTTATAGAAGATATTAACTATGCTGTTCAACTTTATCCAAATAAAAAAAAAAAAGACCTGAGCCATTCCATATTACAGGATACAGTCAATCTATAACTATATACATAGGTAGTTTATTGTAAAATAGATATATAAAAAATATAATAATACATACATAAATTAGCATTTAAAAAACCTTACAAATTCACTAAAAAAACCATAGGTTTCACACATGTTATAGTTAGAAATTAGCATTTAAAAAACCTTGCAAATTCACTTAAAAAACCTTAGGTTTCACACACGTTATAGTTAGGAATTAGCATTTAAAAAACCTTGCAAATTCACTGAAAAAACCATGGGTTTCACACACATTTTAGTTAGGAATCAGCATTTAACAAACCTTGCAAATTCACTGAAAAAACCATAGGTTTCACATGTTATGTTATGTTATGTTAATGAGGCTTGTAAAGCGCACTGTTACCGTTAGGTGTCCTGGAGCTGAAATGCATTGCCTACTGGTTAAGTGGTTGAGATGGTGAGTGAAGGGAGCTGTTAGCAGAAAAGCCAGGTTTTAAGACCCCTCCTAAACTCCAGGAGGTTAGGAGCCTTTCTCAGCTGCAAGGGAAGATTATTCCAAAGTTTAGCAGCACAATAAAAGAAACTTCTGCCTCCCCAACTGGCTGTTTTAACACGTTGAACTTGTAACTGCCTAGCTGAGATTGAACGGAGTGCCCTGGAAGGGGTATACCAGAGTAGATGTTTCCTCATAAACTCTGGCCTGCATCCCACCAGGGTTTTGAAAACAATGCAAAGGGCCTTGAATTCAATCCGCTGTCACATGGGCAGCCAATGAAGGTCCCTAAGTCCCTTTCTTATGGATACAAACTTAGGGATACCCAGAAGGAGTCTGACAGCAGCATTCTGAACTGTCTGTAATCGACTAAGCTGCCTTTTATGGATATTTATGTACAAAGCATTGCAATAGTCTAGGCAGGACATAACCAATGCTGTGACTACTGTTCTGAGGCAGTCGTCAGGGAGAAAACGTTTGATTTTCCTCATAATCCTGAGTAAAAAAAAGCAGGATGAGACTACCTTGCTTATTTGATCAACAAAGGACAGTCTGGAGTCTATCACAACTCCCAGATTTTTTGCTTTTTCCGTGGGAATTGGAAGTGAACTCAGGGATTGAGGCCACCAACTAGGTGACCAAAGATTTGAGGGTTTACCAAGAATGACCACCTCAGTTTTTCCAGCATTAAGCTTCAGACAGTGGGCTGTCATCCAACCGGCAATGGATTGCATACAATTGTAACAATCCCGGCCGGCCTCATCCTCTTTGCCTTTTTGAATGGACATCACTATTTGGGTGTCGTCGGCATAAGAGGTAGGTTGGAAACCAAAAGAGCGGATGATAGCTGCCAGAGAAGACACGTACACATTAAAAAGTGTGGGACTAAGCGTCGAGCCCTGGGGAACCCCACAGGCCAAGGAAAAAGGTTTAGAGCAGTCTGTGCCAATATCTACAGTTTGATGTCTGTCAGAAAGAAAGGATTTTAAAAGAGTGAGAGCCTTGCCAGTGACCCCTTTCCTGTTTAATCGGTCAATCAACACCTCATGGTGTACCGTGTCGAAGGCCGCCGACAGATCCAACATGATCAAGATAGCCGAACCACCTTGGTCCAATGTTTCTCTGATTTCTTCCGTACACTTGATTAGCGCGAGCTCCGTACTGTGTTCGGTGTGGAAACCAAACTGAGTGGAATCAAGAAGTTCATTATTTTTAATGAACTCACTCAGCTGGCTGTTCATCTCTCTTTCAATTAACTTAGCTGGTAATGGGAGTCGAGAGATGGGCCTGTGATTATATGGTACTTTGGTGTCCAAGTTTGCCTTTTTGAGAAGGGGAAGGATGGAGGCTTTTTTCCAAATTTTAGGAAACAGTGCGCACTTAAATATGTTATTAAAAACAGAGGTAAGGGCAGCTCCAATCGTGTTCGATACCAGTTTGGCTATATGTGCAGGACAGGGGTCTGGGGAGAGCCGGATTTGATTACCTGCAGGTGCTTTATAGTGTCATTGACACTCATATTCTCAAAATGGTTCATCAAAGGTAGTGTCTCTTTACCAGCAGGATAGTCACCGGTATCTTTTATTGACTCTTCTGCCTGTGAGATACTAAAGGAGGAAAAGATAGAGTCCACTTTATCCTGAAAGGCAGAGGCCAGGAGTTCACAAAATTCCGGGTCGCCATTAGGTTTGGCCGAAACTGGGGTAGTAAGTTTTAGAACTGTACTAAATAATTCTTTTATGGAGGATTTTGCATTATTAATCTGTTCCCCATAGAACAGTTTTTAGCTTCCATGAGCAGTTTTTTGTAGCTGAGAAGGCAATCTCTGTAGATTTTTTTAGAGAGTGGCAGGTAGTCTTTTCTCCACATACGTTCAAGATGTTTACATTCTATTTTTTTGAGTTTAAGACTCTCATTGTACCAAGGAGCAGAAGGTGTTGATCTCCTAGATGTACAGACTCTGATAGGGACCGCCTTATTACAGGCCGAGTCTAGCCACTTTGCATACAACACAGCAGCTTTATCAGTGGAAGGAGGCCAGACATTCAGAGTAGACTCCAAGTGGTTTTCGAAGTTCTCGATGTTAATATATTTCCAGGCCCTGATATTGACTTTGGGTAGAGATACACTAGCTGGCTTAGGGGGCTCCGTAATTGGAACCTCAAACAGTATGGCTGCATAGTCCGACCAAGAGATAGGAAGTACCATGCAGATCTTAATGTGAGGATTATTGGAGAAGATACCATCCAGAGTGTGGCCGGCCTTGTGTGTGGGGGACTGAGACTAATTGAATGAGGTCCCCCCACCAAAAATCTCCTGAAGCTTGATATTATCTGCATCCTGCTCATCCTCCAAGTGAAAGTTAAAATCTCCTAAAATGGTAAAAGAATTTACACATAGTCCTTCTTCAAGGAACCGTCCCGCTGACTCTAAAAACGCACCCCTTGTACCGGGCGGACGATATAAAAGAGTAGCATGAAAGGTATCATGGGGAGAGATATTAACGTCCACTGCCAATGCTTCACATGCCATGTTTAGTACTGGACAGAAGGAGGGTTTTAGGGAATTGTGATAGATTATTGCCAATCCTCCCCCCTTCCTGCCCAGTCTATCTAGTGTGTAACCAGGTCAGGGCCAGACGCTTCGTCTGACCAAGATTCCGTAAAAAGGCCATTTTAATACAATGCTGCTTGATTAGTAATGCACATTCATCACTATGTTTGATGAGTGACCTGGCATTTAGAAGCAGAGCTTTAATGGGTAGCGTAACTTTCTTTCCACTGAATCTGGGTTTACTTCTATTCGCTTCTTCAACGGAAAGAAGAGGGAAATTATCAGCACACCTTGCACAAGGAGACAGAGCTCCTTTTAAGAGTGTTTCAGGGTGTATTCTCGGACAACACATGGTGCCTTTCTTAGGATTTAACCGAAGGATAGCCTCTCTAGAGAACCTTATTGAACCTGTAGTGGTAGAACCTGGGGGACATGCCCTAAGCCCGGACCGAACGCGGACGCGCACAGACGGGCTTGCCCCAGGCGCGCCTTTGGCGCGCCAGCGGCGCGCCCACTGCACGCGTCCGCTGCGCGGTCGCGTTAGCGCGAAAGATATAGGCCACAGTACTGAACAACTAGACTGCCAACCTCGCTGCCTCGACCAAGTATAACTTCCGCTTTTACCGTGGAGCGAAGGCGAGTCACAAGGTTGGAGCTCAAAGGGTCAGCTGTCAATTGCAATGTGGGCGCGACTAAAGGCAAGTAATATATGGCAGCTAAAAATTCAGTATTTAATAAAACGATGTGCAAATCAGCAAATTAAAATTCATAGATAAACAATGTGCAAATCAGCAGTTTCCCCACTCGTAGGTTGTCCTACCTGTCAGGCATTCAAACACAGCTCTGACCAGGAAGGCAAGCCACACACGTTATAGTTAGGAATTAGCATTTAAAAAACCTTGCAAATTCCATGAAAAAACCATAGGTGATATCATCAGTGATGTCATTTGAGATGTCATGAGTGATGTCACTGACCATGTCATGAGTGATGTAATATGTGACGTCATCAGCAGTGGATTGTGGTCGCGCGAGTTATAGTTAGCTGAACTAACTATAACGGGGGAATTTCAATGGTTTTGTACGAGTGAAATGTCCAGCTAACTATAACATGTGTGAAACCTATGGTTTTTTCAGTGAATTTGCAAGGTTTTTTAAATGCTAATTCCTAACTATAACGTGTGTGAAACCTATGTTTTTTTCAGTGAATTTGCAAGGTTTTTTAAATGCTAATTCCTAACTATAACGTGTGTGAAACCTATGGTTTTTTCAGTGGATATATACATATATATTCACTGAAAAAACCATAGGTTTCAGGGGCGTTATAGTTAGCTGGACTTTTCATTCGTACAAAACCATTGAAATTTCCCCGTTATAGTTAGTTCAGCTAACTATAACTCGCGCGCCCGCAATGCACTGCTGATGACGTCACATATTACATCACTCATGACATGGTCAGTGACATCACTCATGACTTCACTGATGACATCTCAAATGACATCACTGATGACATCTTCTTTGTGATAGAGTGGCAGACCTCCTCTCCCCCTAATATAACCTTTGATACACCCATTCAAAAATAGAAACTAAAATTTTCAAAAAAAATGGACATACCAATATCAGTTACAACAACCTATTCAGTAATTCTAAGAGCCACATACACATCCACTCATTCACCAACAGTCCTATACAGTCACTCATACATGTACTCACTCATCATATGTACTCATACACCTATACATCCTGTTACACAATGCCACTCATCCATAGAGTTACTCACACACATAGTCACTCATGCTAATAAAAAATCAAACATCCATTTACTTGCATATACAGTTATACACACACCACCACACTTACTTCTACAGAAACTTACACATACTTAGTCTTTTAAACAATCACTTATAGAAACACATACTTATTCATACAGGAACTCTTTCAATCTCTCACTCTCACATATACTCACTTATATACACCAATAGTCACATATACTAGTTTAAAACATATGTAGTTACTCATAAAGACACTATTGAGACAGTCATTCACTCACTAACACACCCATGCACACACTCATCCACCCATACAGTCCTGCACACATGCTGTCTTCAACACATACAAATAGTGAGTCACTCATTCATGCACCTATGCACTACGTAATACCCCCACCGAACCATACAGACACTCAGACACTCATTCTGATACTCAAAAAACCAATTAATAACCTATATAGACACTCATGTAGCTACTCACCAACCCATGCAGCCACTTATACACAAAGTGAGAGACTGATACAGATATTTACATATTTAAACATTACTCACTAAGCCATGTATTCACTAAGATACACTTAATCAGTCAGTTATACAATCTATTTTTCAAAAACAAATCATCCATTTAGACACTTATATACCCATTTATTCTTCCATCGACCTTGAGATATACATATATAAAACATATGTAATTTTCTGAAAAACACACAGGATGATGTCATCAGTGATGTCATCAGTGATGTCATTTGAGATGTCATCAGTGATGGCATCAGTGATGTCATGAGTGATGTCACTGACCATGTCATGAGTGATGTAATATGTGACGTCATCAGCAGTGCATTGCGGGCGCGCGAGTTATAGTTAGCTGAACTAACTATAACGGGGAAATTTCAATGGTTTTGTACGAGTGAAAAGTCCAGCTAACTATAACGCCCCTGAAACCTATGGTTTTTTCAGTGAATTTCTAAGGTTTTTTAAATGCTAATTCCTAACTATAACGTGCCTGAAACCTATGGCTTTTTCAGTGAATTTCAAAGGTTTTTTAAATGCTAATTTCTAACTATGGCTACAGAGATAGGACATGTGAAGAAAGAAGAAAAAATGCACAGAAAGAAAAAAAAGAAATGCAGAAAGAAGCAACAGAAGTCCTCAAAGACGAAGAAAAGTGCAGGAAGAAGGATAACATGCAGAAAGAACAAACAGAAGAACAGAAAGAAGCCTTGTTGCAAAATCATCCTGTACCCTCAACTTTTTCAGACGGATACTGGTGTTAACTGAGTCTGTCTAACCAGTCCTAGAGCCAGTGCTATGTTAAAAGACACTCAGAATACAGTGAAAACACCTACATACACTAGGTAACACTATGCGTTGGGGTCCCCCTGTGATCAGCATGACCTCCTCTGTAAGCCCCTAGTATATAATAGGGCAGGTGATTAAAACTACCTCTTAAAACGCGCCACAGGGCGTGTTTGCACATGTCACATCAGGCCCCGTCCCCTCACTTCCCCACTGTTTAAACATGCCCTGTGGCCGTTTTAAGTTGGGAGATTAAGTCCCCTTGAATCCTGAGGGTCCCTAGAGTCCAACTAGACCACTAGGTACCTCCAGTAAGCGCCACAGAGCTGCGTTGCAGAGAGATGTAAAAAGGGGCACGGCCTAGACCACCTCTCTGTAACGCAGCGCAGTGGCGCTTACTGGAAGCACCTGGTGGGCTAGTTGGCCCCCAGGGGCACTCAGGATTGAAGGGGAATTATTTCCCCAACTTAAAATGCGCCACAGGGCGTGTTTGCACACGTTAACTCAGGCCCCGTCCCCTCCCTTCACCACTGTGTAAACACGCCCTGTTGCCGTTTTTAGTTGGGAGAATACGTTCATTTGAATCCTGAGCGTCCCTAGGGTCCAACTAGCCCACTAGGTACCTCCAGTAAGCGCCACAGAGCTGCATTGCAGAGAGGTGTAAAAAGGGGCACGGCCTGCACCACCTCTCTGCAACGCAGAGCAGTGGCGCTTACTGGAAGCCCCTGGTGGGCTAGTTGGCCCCCAGGGTCCCTCAGGATTGAAAGGGAATTATTTCCCCAACTTAAAACGTGCCACAGGGTGTGTTTGCACATGTCACCTCAGGCCCCGTCCCCTCCCTTCACCACTGTGTAAACGCGCCCTGTGGCCGGTCTAAGTTGATTAAGTCCCCTTGAATCCTAAGGGTCCCTAGGGTCAAACTAGCCCACTAATTACCTCCAGTAAGCGCCACAGAGCTGCGTTGCATAGAGGTGTAAAAAGGGGCGTGGTCTCAGAACACCTGTCTGCCACGCAGCTCCCTGGCGCATACTGGAGATACCTGTTGGGCTAGTTGGCCCTCAGGGACCCTCATTATTGAAGGGGAATTAATTCCCCAACTTACAACTGGCCAGGGGGTGCATTTGCAGAGTGCTGCTAGGAGGGGGCGTGGCCTTCGGCGCGATGCCAGTCTTTTATTTATTTTTTTAAGTAGGAGGGCTGTGTGGCCCCCCTTCTTTTTCTAATTTACTGGCCCTGGGGACCACATCCCCCAGGGCCTGCACCCTAATTTTTTTGTTAAAAAAAAAAAAAATTGGCCCTCCCAAGGCCTTAATCGGCCCAGGGGACCCCAACCCCCGCGTCAAGGCCTTTTTTTTTTTTATTCTTTAGGAGGGGGCTGTGTTGCCCCCCTCCTCAGGCCACTTATGGCCCCGGGGACCCCATCCCCCGGGGCCGGCCTTTGTTTTTTATTATTTAAAAAATATATATATTTTTAGAAACACTTAGGACATGCTGGACAAACCGTATGTACCTATCACCATGACGATTTGCGTGATAATCATTAAAAGGCAACTATGCATAGAATGAATCCACATGGAATGTATTTACACCGCTAGTGAAGCTCTGACGTGTCTGACGCCCTACCGTGCCTAATCCCGGCGCCCCCGCCGGTGGGTACTCTCCAAGTAGACACCCTTGTCGTTTATTTATACCAGCATGGGTAGCTATTGACGGGCACATTTAATATACATGGACACCAAGCCATTCAAAGGGGATTCCACAAAAATTCGACCAAACTATGCAAGAAACCCCCCTCACGGTTAATAAAACACACATCCACCGCCGGATGTGTAATACTTTTTATTTTACTCTCTGGAAAGGAGACAAACCTCACTTGAGAGTCACAGTGTGCTCTTGGCTGAGCCCAATGCTGTGTTGCACCCATCAGTGCCCGCCGAGTGCCTCACACCTCTGTGTTGTATTCCACCAGCTAGTGCGTATGCTATGACACTCCCATCTAGCCAATGTGCACTGTAACACCACCCTGTGAATATGTCGTGCCACACTTGCCTTCGCATGGGTTATATTGCCCCATCTAACGTGCCTTCCTCGATGCCTATGTTATAACGCACAGCGCTATGCCATACATATTACAATCTGGGATCCATATCTTTGTCACAGTGCATATGCAACGTTACACTCCCCAGCACATATTTTATATTACAATTTTAGAGACTAGTTAGGTTACACAACACTGCCCTGTGCATATTACACTCCAAGGCGCATATCGCATAGCACGAGCTAGTGCCTGTGCTATCTCACGCTCTCCAATGAATCTGTCATTGCGCACAATGTATTGCATATTATATTTCACGCCCCGGTTCATCTTATATCACACTTTTTGGTGCATAGTTTATACCATATACTATATCTAGATTTCATTTTCAATCGTGATCTCAGGACTATGTTCTATATAACACTGCGTCCACCTACCCTTTTCACGGACATTACATTTTGCGATGGGGGGTGTAGGGTCAGGGGGTGTTTCTGCCAAGTGAGCCCGGAGTCACAGTCACAAACGTCCTCTTCTTCCTGAATAAAAGTGAGATTATGCTGCATACTTGTTCATATTTTAAGTAGTTCGCACAGACACACATTTTAAAAACAATAAAGTTCCTAATACCCACCTTCTCTGAACAGTTAGCTTGCTGCCCCATCCACCTCCTCCCTATCCTCTGCTGTCTGAATCCATGGACTAGCCTCCTCCCTCCTGCCATGCATGGTCTGATGTGCTGCCACTGCCCTCCATTTAGCATGATGTACCAGTCCACTCCTCCTGCCCTCCATTGCCCAATTCTTTGGCCCATCATTGACCTCCTGCTTAGCCTCTGTGCTTAGCTTGCTGCCCCTATTCTCCTTCCCCCTGCCATCCGATGTCTTTGTGCATGCCCCTGCTCCATCCCATGGACCTGCCACTCCTATCTACTCTGAGTGTTCTGTTGAGCTGCCACTTCCCTCCCACCTGCCTAGCATTGTCAGATGACTGTAACCTGTCCCTGCCACCTCCACCCTGCCTGTCCACATGCCATGCCCCTATCCCCTTCCTCCTGTCCTCCATGGTCCATTTTACTGCCACACCCTTCTGCCCTCCCTGGTCTGTTGTGCTGCAACTGCTCCTCCTGCCTGCCCCATGCGGTCTGTTGGGAGGCCCCTTCCCCTGAACTCTCTTGTCTGTGCCCAGGTCCTGACCCTCCCTTCTATCCTCCATGGTCCTTTGTGCATGCCCCTGCACCCTCCTTCTTGCCCATCATAGCCATTGTGCTGCCACTAACCCTCCTGCTTGCCATGCATGGTCTTCTGTGCTGCCATGGCCCCTCCCACCTTCCCTGTGTGGTCAGCTAGCTGCCCCTGCCCCCTCCCACCTTCCCTCCATGGTCTGTGTGTATGACATCATAGTCTCATTGTTGCTCTCCATGGTGTGTCTTGTTTCTAGTGCCCATACTGCCTGACCTCCATGGTCATCTTGCTGCTCCTGCCCCCTTGCCCCAGCCCTCTTTTTCCATGTGCAGACCCCTATTCCCTCCCTCCTGGCTTGCCTGTTCCATTGTAATGCCCCTGATCCGTCCCTCCTGCCCTTTATGGTCTGTTATGCTGCAGCTTTCTCTCCTGTCTGTCCATTATGGTCAGCTAGCTACCATTGCCTCTTTCCCCTCTGTTCTCTGTTGTCCATGTGCATGGTCCTGTCCCCTCCCTATTGCTTTCCATGGATTGTTGTGCTGCACTCCCTGATGCCTGCCCTGTAGGGTCAGTTTGGTGCACCTCTCCATGTCCCTCCTGTCCTCTGTTATCCGAGTCCATGTCCCTACCCCAATTCCTCCTGCCTACCATGATCCAATGTACCATACTTGCAAACATTTTGAACTTGGTAAGAGGGAGATTTTGAAAAAAAACTGGGGTATTGATTTTCCCCTTTGAGTTACATTAAAAAAGAGGAGATTGTAGACAGGAGACAGATCAAGTAAAGCACATTTGAGCTTAAAAACATTGGACGTTTCCTGGCTGAAACGGGTCTGTTGGCATGTATGGTTGTACTACCACTGCCTCTTCCTTCTGCCCACAATGGTCTATTATATTGCCACAGCCTCTCTTGCCAGTCCTGTATTGTTGGTTTGTTGCCCCTGCCCCCCTTTCCACTGCCCCCCATAGTCTGTTGTGCTGCCACTGCCCTTCCTGCCTGCCCAGTGTGGTCAATTTGTTGCCTCTGTACTCTCATACCTGCCTTCAATTTTCAGAGTCCGTGCCCCTGTCCTCTGCCTCTCAACAGTATCCCAATGAACAACTAGATTGCTAACATTCTATATTTATTACAAAAGTGTGCAACTCCTGACATCATCTTGATGTAATCAAAACTTTCCTTTAGAAATTGCATATATGAGAGGGTCTTATTTGCATCAAAATTATGGTTAGTGCTCCAAAAAACTAAAATGAGGACATATTTTCTGAGTTTTCAAATAGCGACAAAGAACTTTTAAATTATTTGTAATCTTTATGTTTTTTTATCCATTTGACCACTTGATTAAATGTTCCACCTAGGAGAGAGGATGTGGTGTTACTTCCAGAGCTGCAGACTTTGCAACTGGGGAACCAGGTTGGAGTTTCTGCTTCAGCTCAACATTCTGTGATTCTGGTCAAATCACTTAATCTCCCCATGTCTACAACCAGAATGAATTTGATATTGTGTGATGTAACCAATGCTCATGTAAAGCACTCCAATACCTGACAAGTCTGCACTATATAAAACTGCAAATACACAAAAATAAGTGTTTTGCACACTTCTGTCATTGGGCTACATGTGGGCTACATCTGGGTGATATTTGGGCTACATTTGGGCTCTTTTGTCTCTGGTGGCCATTTTGGGAGACTTATTTGTTATGAAGATTCCTAATTTCCTCATTTACTACAGTCTCCTCAGTAGGAAATACTTTCAGTTTTTTCTTTGATTCCATCAAGAAGGCATTCAGATGTGTCACAAATTTGCCATAAATTCAGAATGTTAGCACTCTAGTTGCTTATTAGATCACTGTAGTAAATCTACTGCTCACCAGGGAAGTCTGCTGCTGGTATTGAAAGTGCATTTTTCAGTCTGCATGTCAGATTGTTTTAATGAAATAGAAGAGGATTTGAGAAGTCACTCAAAATGTGCCCTAATTTTTCTTTCTGCAGCAATAATCATATTTTCTATGGCAAAATGAACCCCCTCATTTTGTTCCTTTTTAAATTAAATGTTTTAAGAGTTACCACTTTATTCCAACCAAGATGGCTTCAACTGTGCCATACTTTTGTCATAAGTAGGACTGTTAGCGCTCTAGTTGTTCTTTAGAACACTCTGGGAAGCTGCAGTAGAACACAAAGGAATTAACTGACAGTGTCTGCCCTTGTTGGATGTACATGTTTTACTGAGAATGTCAGACTTCATTCTCCCATGACTGAGAAAGATAATGTGAATTTACAGAAAATATGCTCTCAGTTTAGCTTATTGATCACCTTCCAAACCTCTGTGGGAAAAGCATGAGAAAATAGTTTTCTCTCAAACATGATTCATAATATCACAGCAGAAGGCTTTTTCACATGGTAAAATCACCTTAGAACACACCACAATTCCTAAAATGAGTATGATACCATCAACAAATGATTTATAATGTAACTAAAGTCTTAAAATCTTCTATTAACTGCAAGGCTTTTTAATGAGGTGCTATCATGTATATTGGTCCCAAGATGGCTGCCAGCACTTCTTGGATGAAGTGCTGACAGCCAATCAGATCTCACGATGAGATGTGTGGTTAGGCTCCGCCCAGATATATATATGATTTTACTTTTGATTTTCTCAGGAACTACTGAACGGATTGACACCAGATATGCAAAAGGCACATCCCTGACCTGAGGACTACCTCTTTGCCAAATTTAAAGTAATTCTGTTCAGCCGTTTGGGCTGTACCTTGGACTAAAGGTCCCCATGGAAAATTGCATGGGAAAAACGCGTTTTGGGACCCCCCTTTTTTCTCAGCCCCCGCTTGACGAATCCCCCCGAGACTTTCAGGGTACAAGCGGAGCGGAGCGCCCCATCTATTTTGAAAATGTTGCGAGGATTCGTCAATCGGCGCCAAAGTTATTCCAAATAGAAGGTTGCGGATTTCCTATGGAAACACGGTCCTAACTATAACTATCTACTGGCGACCGCCAGTAGATAATATATACATATATACATGTGATCAAGGTCCTTTTGGGACCGAAATGCATCATGTCGATCGTGTGAGCTGAGGCTGAATAAAAACTTTTAATGGCGTAAAGGATTTTGTGGTCCGCACTCTGATTTGAGGCAGTGAAAATCACGGCTGCTTTTGGAGACTAAGCGCGATATATATATATATATATATATATATATATATATATATATATATATATATATATAGAACCCCAATTGGCTCCGTGTTGTCGACCCTTGGCGCATCTGTTCTCCGGTGCGAAGCCTCGGCAGAGCCACGCCGATCCAAATTCAACATATACTTCCCAAGGAAATAATTGGCACGCACTCCCAATCTCTGGAATCAATATCCTCAATGTTGTTTATTCAGCTTACAGCATTACAATCATTCGAGAGACAAACCAACGCGTTTCGCTATCCGCCGATAGCTTGGTCACGGTCAATATGCCTAATTCAAATCCGCCAATAAAAACACAGTGATGCTCAATCACATGACCCATGATGTCAATCATGGTGGCGCTGATAGTTCATTGTTTATAGGAGTAATGATAGCCCACTGGCGGGCATAAAATTATCAAGACGAGAAAACCAAAATGCATAAGCTCCAGTTGCAATTTTATTTCTCAAAACCCAATAGGTTAAAAATTTCCGCTTTTACATGAGTGTACATCTTGATATTAGTGAAATGGTACATATGTTCCTAGAGAGAGTGACTCTCGATGTGGTAACTCGCTGTTTTCAGCTGTCGTAAGTTTTGGGGAAGACTTTCCTATCGTTTAATATGTCCATACAGACATTATGTGTATCAGCAATTGGGTTAATGTTTATGAATAATCAACATAAATGTAACTCCAAATCATAGTTAAAAAGGGTAGCAGGAATACCTAAAACTACCAAGACCAGAGGTCTTTGCGAACAGGTTAAGCTGGATGATTGACATCATGGGTCATGTGATTGAGCATCACTGTGTTTTTATTGGCGGATTTGAATTAGGCATATTGACCGTGACCAAGCTATCGGCGGATAGCGAAACGCGTTGGTTTGTCTCTCGAATGATTGTAATGCTGTAAGCTGAATAAACAACATTGAGGATATTGATTCCAGAGATTGGGAGTGCGTGCCAATTATTTCCTTGGGAAGTATATGTTGAATATATATATATATATATATTCAGTGAAAAAACCATAGGTTTCACACATGTTATAGTTAGCTGGACATTTTACTCGTAAAAAACCAATGAAATTGCCCCGTTATAGTTAGTTCAGCTAACTATAACTCGCGCGCCCGCAATGCACTGCTGATGACGTCACATATTACATCACTCATGACATGGTCAGTGACATCACTCATGACATCACTGATGACATCTCAAATGACATCACTGATGACCTCACTGATGACATCATCCAGTGAATGTGTGTTTTTCTGAAAATTAAATATGTTTTATATATGTATATCTCAAGGTCAATGGAAGAATAAATGGGTATATAAGTGTCTAAATGGATGATTTGTTTTTGAAAAATTGATTGTGTAACTGACTGATTAAGTGTATCTCTCACTTTGTGTATAAGTGGCTGCATGGGTTGGTGAGTAGCTACATGGGTGTCTATATAGGTTATTAGTTGTTTTTTTGAGTATCAGTCTGAGTGTCTGTATGGTACGGTGGGGGGTATTACGTAGTGCATAGATGCATGAATGAGTGACTCACTGTTTGTATGTGTTGAAGACAGCATGTGTGCAGGACTGTATGGGTGGATGAGTGTGTGTATGGGTGTGTTAGTGAGTGAATGACTGTCTCAATAGTGTCTTCAGGAGTAACTACATATGTTTTAAACTAGTATATGTGACTATTGGTGTATATATGTGAGTATATGTGAGAGGGAGAGATTGAAAGAGTTCCTGTATGAATAAGTATGTGTTTCTATAAGTGATTGTTTAAAAGACTAAGTATGTGTAAGTTTCCGTAGAAGTAAGTATGGTGGTGTGTGTATTACTGTATATGCAAGTAAATGTATGTTTTATTCTTTATTAGCATGAGTGACTATGTGTGTGAGTAACTCTATGGATGAGTGGCATTGTGTAACAGGATGTATAGATGTATGAGTACATATGATGAGTGAGTACATGTATGAGTGACTGTATAGGACTGTTGGTGAATGAGTGGATGTGTATGTGGATCTTAGAATTACTGAAGAGGTTGTTGTAACTGGTATTGGTATGTCCATTGTTTTGAAATTGTTAGTCTCTATTTTTGAATGTGTGTATCAAAGCTTATATTAAGGTGAGAGGAGGTCTGCCACTCTATCACAAGGATGATGTCATCAGTGAGGTCATCAGTGATGTCATTTGAGATGTCATCAGTGATGTCATGAGTGATGTCACTGACCATGTCATGAGTGATGTAATATGTGACGTCATCAGCAGTGCATTGCGGGCGCGCGAGTTATAGTTAGCTGAACTAACTATAACGGGGCAATTTCATTGGTTTTTTACGAGTAAAATGTCCAGCTAACTATAACATGTGTGAAACCTATGGTTTTTTCACTGAATTTCTAAGGTTTTTTAAATGCTAATTCCTAACTATAACGTGTGTGAAACCTATGGTTTTTTCAGTGAATTTCTAAGGTTTTTTAAATGCTAATTCCTAACTATAACGTGTGTGTAACCCATGGTTTTTTCAGTGAATTTGCAAGGTTTTTTAAATGCTAATTCCTAACTATAACGTGTGTGAAACCCATGGTTTTTTCAGTGAATTTGCAAGGTTTTTTAAATGCTATTTTTTTTTTATATTCTTCATTTTTTTCAAACATATTTTTAATTTAATTTTCTTATCTTTTATAAAGACTATGCTTAAATTTTTAAAATCCTTAAATATTTTTTTTATATATATTTTTTAAAATAAACATGTAAAATTTATTTCCATATTTTTTTTTTTTTTTTTTTTTTTTTTATAGTACGCGTACCGTAAGCTCACGGTAAGCGTACGGTTTACGCAACGTCCGTAATCTATCTACGCTGCTTGCGCATAGTTACGTACTTTGCGTAGCCGCGCGTACTGCGCGTGGGACGCGTGCGCGCTTACGCAACACGCGCACGTTACGCGGAAGTGCCGGGAAATGACTGTTATGCGCATGCGCGCAAGCGCGTGTCTTTTTTACGCGCACGCGTACTTTTTGCCGTAAGCGTACCGTAAGCGTACCGTAAGCGTACGGTAGGTCATGTGATCATGAAACACAACTTTTGATTGGTTGAAACTACTTTCAGTTCTAGAACTCTCCTACACCACACCCATTCCCCTCATTTCTGCTTGTGATCCCTTGGAAGAAGGAGCTGGTTTGTCTTTGGGATACGATGGCAGAACAGCAGAGCCCTTCTGAGAGTGAGGCTAGCACCAGCAGCACTGTCTTGAGGCAGAGAGCGAGGAAAGTAAAGCCTTCTTATGTTTGGGATTATTTTACTTTTCCAGAAGGCCAGCAAAAGGTGAATGCACCCTTAGTTACTTGCAGGCTGTGTCAGCGTGTACTTTCTAGAGGTAATCCTGACAGGAAGTATTCCTTTGGGAATCATACCATGATCAGACACCTCAAGGATGTACACAAAAGGACACATGGTCATCTTTTTGGAGGTAACTCTTCAGAAAGACGAGCCAGTACATCCACAGCAGCTCAGCCTGGACCATCATCTGCAGGGCTGACTCCTTCTTCTGCAGGTCAGGTGAGCCCTTCATCTGTGGGGGGAGAATCTCCTTTTGCTGGCCCTCTGGAAATTAATCCTCGGTTTGCGAGGGTTGAAGTACGGTGCGCCACTTGTCACGATCTAATTACTTATAGGGAGACCAGTGTTTCCCTGGTGAACAGTAAAATAGATCAGCACACTTGTCGTACTGTCTAATATTCCCAATCTTTCTTTCCTCTGTCCCTGCATGAACACAACGGTTCTTTTAAGAGCCAACCTTATCTTTCATCTTTTTTTTACATGTTTTTAAAAACTTTTTTTATTTTTTTTTTACCGTACGCGTACGGTACGCGTAATTTTTTTTTTTTTTTTAAAAAAACACTAAAAATAATTTATCACATTACAAGGTCTTTGAGAGACTACAATTATTACTATTGACTTACCATACTCACTCAAAGAAATATTTATTCATTTGTTTTTTTAAAAAATAGTTTTTAAAATGGTTGTAGTTTTCGAAAATTTTCTATATCGATCTGGAAAAAAAGAAAAAAGTATTAATATTTTTATAACAATTTATAATACAGTACACATATTTACATTTTTTACCAAAAAATAATTTTTGCCTTATTTTTGCTGTTTTCAGAATATATTGCATTTCACTATAAATTGTGAAAGCAATTGCATTCATCATTTTACAGCGGGCAAAAAAAATTAACAATCTCAAAGATTGTATTAAAAAAGCCCAGAATCTCTTCTCATTTAAACTTATCATTACAGAAATGCATATTAGTCTAAAAAAATGTCATCTAAAAACAATACTTTTTTCTTTAAAATACCGTCTGATATTTTTGTTTCAGAAGTACATTCACAATATTATATCTCAAATAACTCCAAAATACATCTGATTTTATTTCCTTTAGGCCAAATAGTATTTTTTATTCTTTCCCTGGAATAAATTTCCAAGGGAAAACCATTAAAATTCTAAAGTTTAATCTGTCCAGATCTCACCGATTCTCTGTAACATTTTGGTTCACGAAAATTTTTTGAATAATTTATTTAGTCCACAATAGAATTGCTTACTTTTCCACATGGCCAAATAGTAATTTTTTAAATCATTTTTGAAAAAATTTCCAATGGCAGTCCAATAACATTCCAAAATTTAAAATGTGCAGAAGTTACCGATAAGCTCTAAATTATTGGTTTTTCAAAATTGCATTAAAAATTTAAAAAGTCCACATTACAATTGGTTATCTTTCCTTTAGGCCAAATGATAATTTTAAAAATCTTTTTTCTACAAAATTGCAATGGTAATCCTGTAAAATGGTAAAATTATTTTGTCCAGATCTTGCCAAGTCTCTCTAAAATTTAGGTTTCAGGAAGATTAGATAGGAATTTGCTAAATCAAAAGGCAAACGTTGTTTGAAAATCAATTGGGAATCATTACACAGTGTCCATCCTTTTTCACATTTTAGATAAACTGTGTAATGTCCAGAAGTAACAGTAGGTCCATCATGGAAAATTATTGCAACAGTTACAAAAGTTTTTCCTGAAATTGATAATTGCTGTCCTGTAAACTTCTTTATTAAAGTATCCAATTTTGATCCATCAGCTCTACATCGTTGCATCATTAAAATTACATACTGTCCGTATTCCCTTAAAATTAATGTTGATAACATGTCAGAATTACACTCACCACATTTCATGCTATGATTAGCATCTTTAACTAAGTTTGCAAAAGTGACTGTTTTACTCTCTGGCAATGTCAAATAAATAAACCTTTCATTATCAACAATAGAACCACTTATATTATAACAATTATCACAACTATGTTCCCATTTATAAGAGAGACCAAAAAAAATGTCAATGGGAACTCCTTCTTCTTCCACTACCTGAAGAAAATACATCAAAAATTCGTGAGCATCTTGCTGTTCATTTTGAGAAAACTGTGTTCGTCCTGAACATACATCTAAAAGTTTTCTAATATCAGTAGCACTTTCTATTTGAGTTTTATCTTTACTCAGCTTTTGAAAAAGGAGACTGAGCTCTGAACAGAATCTTTTTCCCTGATTTATTATTATCTGCTCTTGCAAACTTTCCAGATAAAATGCAACATTCAGCACTACATTTGCGTAGCAGTTGACACCAGAGCTATTTTCAAAATGACATCCTACAACCTGTTCTTCATTTTCCTTATTCTTTTTGCTTGCAATTACATCACTCCTCTTTTTTTTCCTCTTCTCTACATCTTCACTACAGATATTCTCATTTCTCCTTTTACGAGAAACTACACGTTTCTCCAACACAGGATACTGACCTAAATGAGGAGCATAGGTTCTTCTTAATCTATTATACTCCTTTACACAGTTTGTATCAGCACTAACTTTTGAGTCATCAAAGTCTATCATGAATAAACCTGATAATGTTTTGACTCGTGACAAAGCTACATATGCCATACCTTCTTTGAACACAGTTGAACCAATGTTCACAAATGCACAATCTACAGTCAATCCTTGAGACTTGTGAATAGTTACAGCATATGCTAGCGAAAACGGAAACTGCTTCCTACGTACATATAAGTCTTTCACAAGCATGAAACGAACTGAACAACGACAAATATCTTTAACTTCATCTATCTGATCAAATTTTATTTTTAAACATTCAATTCCATCTTTTTTCTGATAATTAATAAAACCCACAACTCTTCCCATCGCTCCATTTACTAAGCCTTTTTCAACATCCAAATTTCTCCTTAAAAACACTCTACAGTTCATGCAAACATATAGATTTTTTTCTAATCCTGCTGTTTTGGAGATGTTCTTCTCTAGTGAGTCCAATTTATTTTTCAGTTTGCCTGTTACTGTGACAGTAATTCTTCCATCCTCAATTTTGTCCACTGCTTCCAATTTCCTGATCTCTTCCTTTTCCAATTTCAAAAGCTCCTCATTAAATATTGAGCATTCACGTAGAGTTGGCATTAAGCAGATGACACTTTTGTTTTCTGCAATATTCTTGTATATTTTCTCTGCAACTATTTCTTCATTTGGAAATAAGTTATGTAACAGCCGACTCTGTAATGCTTTTTTCCCAACTTCTGTGAGTAGTCCAATCCTGATATCTTTCAGAATACTTCCATATTCTTCATCGTTTGCTTGCCTCATATTAGTTGTAAGTTCCTTGTACTCAAAGAAGGACCAAATATTTGTATTTCCAATGCTTCCCAATGACTTCTTCGTGTCTTCATGTGTCACAGTATTAAACACTGGTTGTCCTTTAACCGGAGTAAGTTGCAAAAGATCCCCAAAAACTATGACGTGTTTTCCACCAAATAACACGTCATAGTCTGTCTTCAAAATTTGCTGCATTCTTAAATGCACAAAGGCAAGCATTAAGTTTGATACCATGCTCACCTCATCAATAATGAGAACTTGCATCTTCTTCAATACTCTTGAAACTTCCAAGCATGCTTCTCCAGTTAGCTTGTTGAATTGTATTTTGTTCTCATGCTCCACTGGTAACATTAGCAAACGATGTAAGGTGATTCCTTTTATGTTATATGCTGCTAACCCAGTTGGAGCAGTAACCACACAAGACAAAGTAGAATCCGTTTTTTGCTTTAGGTAGCTTCTGATGACTTTAATTAGGAAACTTTTTCCAGTGCCAGCTTGTCCGCTTACATACATCCTGATTGGATGAAATGATGTGCATGAGCACTCTTTTTTTTCATGTAGAAATCCGTGATCAATTTTGTTTTTGATCTCTTCATAAATTTGTTGCTGCTCTTGATTCAGTTGTCTTTCCAAATTTTCTAAGTCTATAAATTCTTCTTGAGCTTGATTCATAGCCGTTTCCACTTCATTCATGGCTATTGATGCTTCATTTTCAACGATTGGTTGTCCTAGGGGATCTTGACTGTATGTTCCTGAACTTTGGCTGTCCTGAGAACTGTCTCTAGCTATTTCTGCTGCAATTGTAGTTTCCTGTTCAATTTCTTCATTTAACATTTGCAGATAAGTTGAGAATGTACTGCATTGTATGCTGTCTTTGCAAGCATTAAAAGAATCTTCATAGCTCTGGAATTCTCCCAGTAGTTCATCCTCTGAACGCCATGGTTTAAACAACTGTAAAAGAGCCAAGTAGTAAAATTCTTTCTTGTCGGTAGTGTCGCAACTCAGCTTCCGGTGATTTATCAAACTTCCTTTGGTTTGCTTCACCAAACATCCTTCTTCACCAACGACTTTATATTTTCCATTATTGATGTCTTCTGCAGCTTTCCGTGAATAAATGTAGTTCTGCAGCACTTCATAGAGACACATGTTCTCCAGATGATGACTTCTCTTGGGATAATATGTGTCCAACATGTTTGTTTTCAATATATCTGTACTTTCAGGTTCGAACTCTGCCAAATATTCAATTTCTCCAACAGATTTCAGTACCCGATTTCTCATTGCTGCAAGGCCTAAACTTGCCCAAATTATTCTTCTTGACTTCGAGTAGAGACTTGCAGAAGATAATCTATCTGAACATTCGTAGGATCCAATTTCTCGATGCGATAACATCTTCAAACTGAAACTGTACAGCTTCTTACTGACAGTCTTCTCGTGAGAAATCTCTTCCCACATTTCCTTCTATTCTGTTTTTTCTGATTTCGTAATGTAAGACGTTACATATCGAGCAACAGCAATGGAATTGTCAGCAACATACTGTATATCCATGTTAGCGTTCCACATGGATAAAATGACTGGGTTGTAGTCATTTATATTTTTTGATTCTTCTTTTCTTTTAAGGTTGTAGGTATTCTTAGGTGATTTTCTTGTGATAGTATGTCTCACAGCTGACATAAAACTGTTGACTCTTCCATTTGTAAGAACAGGTCTAGGTAATCCAAATCGACATTTAGTGTAGTATTTTTCTTTGCTCTTGTATTTCCGTCGACAGTATTTTCCACACCGATGACTTTGGAAACGTAGAACTTGCTCCTTTAACTTTTTTTCTTCTGTGCTTTTAGGTATAGCACATGTTGCATATTCTTCAATGTAAGATAACACTGCTTCATCAGTATCTGTTCCAAACTTTGGGGCATTCTTGATCCACAGCAGCATATGAATATGAGGAGCACCTCTTGCCTGGTACTCTTTTCTCCAAAAGAAATCCACTACTTCTCCAAGGGGTGGATTTTTTTTATTGCAGATGAAGGACATCATAGCCTCAAATCTATGATTGAAATATCTGCAAACATTAACCGGATCCAATGAGCACAGTTCTCCTGCTGTCTTGTATTCGATGTTTTCAATGTTTGAATTGGCCTCTCGTAGAAAATCCAGTAAATCATCCCAAGCGTACTCGGCGCAGCTTAGGGTAAGGAACCATGTTGGTGTTCCTAAATTGCGTAACATGCATTTTAGTTCACCATGGCGTCGGTACCAATATTCATTTGTCCCACGCTGACAAGCCATCAGATTGATCAGTTGTGTTTCCAAATGATCATCTCGGTGCTGCACTTTCTCCATAAAATCCTTAGCAGACACATTTTGTAAATGTACTCCACTTTTTAAAATGTGATTTACTGCATAAGACAGTGCAGACAAGTCGCTTTCAAATAAAAGATGGAACAAATAAGGGATACTTTGTCGAAATCTGGGATCTTCAGCATATAGTCTTGTAGTCCGATACTCTGAAGCTGGAATCTGTTCTGGACGTTCATCGTATCGTCCTCCTTTTCCTTTAGGAAACAGCTGGGGAAAACATCGAGCTTCCAAGCTCTCCTCCCATACACTCACGGGATTTCCTTTTGCTTTCTTCATCTGAAAGAGATCAATATTGTCTCCCATAACTTCTTTCGAATGGAGAGGATGTATGCTAAAATGTTCATAAATTTCTTCTTCCTTTGACTTGTCCACTTTTTCAATTTGTCCACTTGGTGTTTCTGTATCTCCTTGTAAATCTTCTTCTTCTTCTTCTTCTACTATATAAATTGATTCATACCATTTGTTATTTTTTTTCAAATACAAATTTGCTCTTTGTACTTTCCGCACATCTACCAGCTCCTGCCAAATCTTCTTATTCTTTGTAGGTACACCATTAACCAGAATAATTAATGGTTCAGTTTCCAAAGTATCCGCATCAATAGTTTCCATATTTTTTTTCAAATCCAAGGGCAAATACACCACTCTACCTTTTAAACCTCTCAGTAAATCTGAAGGAGGTAATTTACCAGTTTTGGGCTCCATACGTACTATGGTCTGGAACGGATGAACACATTGAATGAGTATAGACTCATATGTATTTAATTCAGAAAGTTCAGCAGGAATAGCATCCAATTCTAAATTATTATGTACAGCTCTGGTCGGCATTCTATTTTCCTCTAACTTGTTGTAGCAGTATTTACAAATACGCTGATCTTCACCCAATTCAAAACAATTTTCAAGAAATATATATGTTGCAAAATCCATCCACTTATAATTATCTTCATTTTCACTCTTTCTGTAGAGATCAACATTCCTAGTTTGTTTTCTATAATGAGTTCTGCGGCAACAAATACAAGTAACATTTGGTCTTTCATTAGAGACTATTGCAAATTTTGTTATGTGATCATTAAATGTCTTACTTACACAAGGTTCTACATTCTCTTCCACTTCTGCCTCATTTACTGTGTCCTTCTCTGCACTGTTTTGTTCAGGACCAAAGTAACAAAACTGAATTTCATCAACAACCTTCTCTACATCTGATACCGTTCCTCGGAACAGAGCCCTATTCAATTCATTTAACTTTATTGCTGGACTTTTGGCAAAATACAACCGTCTCACAAACTTTCTCATTTCAGTATGATGAACAGCCAGCATCCTAAAATGATGGAAAACACTATTGCACACTTTTCTAGATAGACAAGCAAGAGAATGACCCTGCAAACCAGTATTCTCTCTCACTCTGCATGGATCCAGACTTTGAAGCACCTTAATCTTTTGTTTTACACTTTTTTTACTATATTCTCTTAGAAACTCTCGAAATCTGTCAATAGATTCCTGACGCACAGTGCAAATACTACTACAATTCCAAGTGTACACTGGGGCTTTAGGACGTCTCCCCATTGCCTCATCTGCCATCACTTGTACCTCATCTCTTGGAACCATTATCTCCTTCTCCATTATGCAACCATTTTTTACTTCGTATGAACGACCTCTGGTGTCAACTGCATGCAGCAAACTATTACTTTGAAAATAGCTCTCTTCATTAAAAAAAGGTTCACTACTTGAGCTATGCATCCACTTTCCTAAAAACACTTTACAAAAATTTGTTCTGTTCACTACTCTTTTGCTTTTGCTTTGTGATTTCAGTACATTAACCATTTTATCTAATGTACGCATCCTATTCAAAATTAATATGAATAGTTTCCTTTTTAATTCTAATGCTTTTGCTGCAATGGCTTCAATTTCTTTTTTTCTCTTGTAATATTTAGCCTTTTGCTTATATTTCTTTATATCCTTTATCAAATTGGACATAACTCTTCTCTGAAACATTTTTCTACGTATCTCTTTAAATGCTGTTTTTCTGTTTATGTTAAACTTTTCAATTGCAGAAGGTATATTTGCATTAACTAAATCCTCAATTTTTTGCTGTTCTGTAGGTTTTTTTACATTTTTCCGACAACAGACATTTTGTACATTTTTCTTTGTTTTGAATAATTTGTTTATAAATTGTTTTTTTTGCTTACCAGAAGATTTTTTCTTTTTCCCTACATCAGCATCTTCTACTAACTTTGGTCCTCCAGTTGTCTTCAAATATAGTTTTTTTTTTAGCGTTTTTTGAACTCGAGATTTTGTAGGCATCTTAAATTTTGTTCACTGTTCTTCAGCAATACCTGCAAAAAAACTAAAAAAAAAATCCTTTATTGTATTTAAATATATTACTACATTTCTTTTCACAATAGTCACAAAACGAAATTTCTTTGCCAATTTGAATGCACACAAACTCCTCTTTTTTTTTGGGCAAGTGAAAATCTGTATAACAAACTGTCACATTATGAAACCAAGCTGTTTTTTTTTCAGACCACCACCGTGTGTATTCTCTGTGACTGCCTACACTCCAGCAGGGGCAACCAGCCTTAGTGATGCTGAATGTATTTGCATTACAGACTTAAACCTGAAAACCCCACTCGCTTCTAATTACTGTGCATGACTATACATGGCAAGCACATGGGTGTGTGCTAAACCTCTGCTTCTTCCCCCAAAAATTCGCTCCTCTTTTCCATCTACTGCAACTGTGAAATCACCAGA
Organism: Triturus cristatus; assembly: GCF_964204655.1. Taxonomy (NCBI): domain Eukaryota; kingdom Metazoa; phylum Chordata; class Amphibia; order Caudata; family Salamandridae; genus Triturus; species Triturus cristatus. Next base: position 921,744,296 of record NC_140594.1, read on the forward strand.
GCAAGACGCAATACATTTCTGCCTATAATTCTTCTATGCACACAGAGTCATGTTTTCACATTAGTGCCAAAACGAAATTTCTTTGCCAATTTGAAAGCACACTTACTGCTCTTTTTTTTTCGGGCCAAGTGAAAATCTCTTTTTACACTTTGAAATCACTTTTACAGACTGACACATTCTGAAACCTTTTTTTTAAAATTTATTTAAATGCACATGTCCAAGCTGTTTTTTTTTCAGACCACCACCGTGTGTATTCTCTGTGACTGCCTACACTCCAGCAGGGGCAACCAGCCTTAGTGATGCTGAATGTATTTGCATTACAGACTTAAACCTGAAAACCCCACTCGCTTCTAATTACTGTGCATGACTATACATGGCAAGCACATGGGTGTGTGCTAAACCTCTGCTTCTTCCCCCAAAAATTCGCTCCTCTTTTCCATCTACTGCAACTGTGAAATCACCAGAGCAAGACGCAATACATTTCTGCCTATAATTCTTATATGCACACAGAGTCATGTTTTCACATTAGTGCCAAAACGAAATTTCTTTGCCAATTTGAAAGCACACTTACTGCTCTTTTTTTTTCGGGCCAAGTGAAAATCTCTTTTTACACTTTGAAATCACTTTTACAGACTGACACATTCTGAAACCTTTTTTTTAAAATTTATTTAAATGCACATGTCCAAGCTGTTTTTTTTTCAGACCACCACCGTGTGTATTCTCTGTGACTGCCTACACTCCAGCAGGGGCAACCAGCCTTAGTGATGCTGAATGTATTTGCATTACAGACTTAAACCTGAAAACCCCACTCGCTTCTAATTACTGTGCATGACTATACATGGCAAGCACATGGGTGTGTGCTAAACCTCTGCTTCTTCCCCCAAAAATTCGCTCCTCTTTTCCATCTACTGCAACTGTGAAATCACCAGAGCAAGACGCAATACATTTCTGCCTATAATTCTTCTATGCACACAGAGTCATGTTTTCACATTAGTGCCAAAACGAAATTTCTTTGCCAATTTGAAAGCACACTTACTGCTCTTTTTTTTTCGGGCCAAGTGAAAATCTCTTTTTACACTTTGAAATCACTTTTACAGACTGACACATTCTGAAACCTTTTTTTTAAATTTATTTAAATGCACATGTCCAAGCTGTTTTTTTTTCAGACCACCACCGTGTGTATTCTCTGTGACTGCCTACACTCCAGCAGGGGCAACCAGCCTTAGTGATGCTGAATGTATTTGCATTACAGACTTAAACCTGAAAACCCCACTCGCTTCTAATTACTGTGCATGACTATACATGGCAAGCACATGGGTGTGTGCTAAACCTCTGCTTCTTCCCCCAAAAATTCGCTCCTCTTTTCCATCTACTGCAACTGTGAAATCACCAGAGCAAGACGCAATACATTTCTGCCTATAATTCTTCTATGCACACAGAGTCATGTTTTCACATTAGTGCCAAAACGAAATTTCTTTGCCAATTTGAAAGCACACTTACTGCTCTTTTTTTTTCGGGCCAAGTGAAAATCTCTTTTTACACTTTGAAATCACTTTTACAGACTGACACATTCTGAAACCTTTTTTTTTAAATTTATTTAAATGCACATGTCCAAGTTGGTTTTTTTTCAGACCACCACCGTGTGTATTCTCTGTGACTGCCTACACTCCAGCAGGGGCAACCAGCCTTAGTGATGCTGAATGTATTTGCATTACAGACTTAAACCTGAAAACCCCACTCGCTTCTAATTACTGTGCATGACTATACATGGCAAGCACATGGGTGTGTGCTAAACCTCTGCTTCTTCCCCCAAAAATTCGCTCCTCTTTTCCATCTACTGCAACTGTGAAATCACCAGAGCAAGACGCAATACATTTCTGCCTATAATTCTTCTATGCACACAGAGTCATGTTTTCACATTAGTGCCAAAACGAAATTTCTTTGCCAATTTGAAAGCACACTTACTGCTCTTTTTTTTTCGGGCCAAGTGAAAATTTCTTTTTACACTTTGAAATCACTTTTACAGACTGACACATTCTGAAACCTTTTTTTTTAAATTTATTTAAATGCACATGTCCAAGCTGTTTTTTTTTCAGACCACCACCGTGTGTATTCTCTGTGACTGCCTACACTCCAGCAGGGGCAACCAGCCTTAGTGATGCTGAATGTATTTGCATTACAGACTTAAACCTGAAAACCCCACTCGCTTCTAATTACTGTGCATGACTATACATGGCAAGCACATGGGTGTGTGCTAAACCTCTGCTTCTTCCCCCAAAAATTCGCTCCTCTTTTCCATCTACTGCAACTGTGAAATCACCAGAGCAAGACGCAATACATTTCTGCCTATAATTCTTCTATGCACACAGAGTCATGTTTTCACATTAGTGCCAAAACGAAATTTCTTTTCCAATTTGAAAGCACACTTACTGCTCTTTTTTTTTCGGGCCAAGTGAAAATCTCTTTTTACACTTTGAAATCACTTTTACAGACTGACACATTCTGAAACCTTTTTTTTTTAATTTATTTAAATGCACATGTCCAAGCTGTTTTTTTTTCAGACCACCACCGTGTGTATTCTCTGTGACTGCCTACACTCCAGCAGGGGCAACCAGCCTTAGTGATGCTGAATGTATTTGCATTACAGACTTAAACCTGAAAACCCCACTCGCTTCTAATTACTGTGCATGACTATACATGGCAAGCACATGGGTGTGTGCTAAACCTCTGCTTCTTCCCCCAAAAATTCGCTCCTCTTTTCCATCTACTGCAACTGTGAAATCACCAGAGCAAGACGCAATACATTTCTGCCTATAATTCCTCTATGCACACAGAGTCATGTTTTCACATTAGTGCCAAAACGAAATTTCTTTGCCAATTTGAAAGCACACTTACTGCTCTTTTTTTTTCGGGCCAAGTGAAAATCTCTTTTTACACTTTGAAATCACTTTTACAGACTGACACATTCTGAAACCTTTTTTTTTAAATTTATTTAAATGCACATGTCCAAGCTGTTTTTTTTTCAGACCACCACCGTGTGTATTCTCTGTGACTGCCTACACTCCAGCAGGGGCAACCAGCCTTAGTGATGCTGAATGTATTTGCATTACAGACTTAAACCTGAAAACCCCACTCGCTTCTAATTACTGTGCATGACTATACATGGCAAGCACATGGGTGTGTGCTAAACCTCTGCTTCTTCCCCCAAAAATTCGCTCCTCTTTTCCATCTACTGCAACTGTGAAATCACCAGAGCAAGACGCAATACATTTCTGCCTATAATTCTTCTATGCACACAGAGTCATGTTTTCACATTAGTGCCAAAACGAAATTTCTTTGCCAATTTGAAAGCACACTTACTGCTCTTTTTTTTTCGGGCCAAGTGAAAATCTCTTTTTACACTTTGAAATCACTTTTACAGACTGACACATTCTGAAACCTTTTTTTTAAAATTTATTTAAATGCACATGTCCAAGCTGTTTTTTTTTCAGACCACCACCGTGTGTATTCTCTGTGACTGCCTACACTCCAGCAGGGGCAACCAGCCTTAGTGATGCTGAATGTATTTGCATTACAGACTTAAACCTGAAAACCCCACTCGCTTCTAATTACTGTGCATGACTATACATGGCAAGCACATGGGTGTGTGCTAAACCTCTGCTTCTTCCCCCAAAAATTCGCTCCTCTTTTCCATCTACTGCAACTGTGAAATCACCAGAGCAAGACGCAATACATTTCTGCCTATAATTCTTCTATGCACACAGAGTCATGTTTTCACATTAGTGCCAAAACGAAATTTCTTTGCCAATTTGAAAGCACACTTACTGCTCTTTTTTTTTCGGGGGCAAGTGTATATCTCTTTTTTCAATTTGAAATCACTTTTACAGACTGACACATTATGTAACTACAACAAAAACAATTCCCATTTCTATTATTCATTTCTTAAGTTACCACATACATCCCCTCTCAAACTGTAAACTCACCTTTTAAATTAGTTAGTTGTGAAAGAAATGTGGCACTCAAACAGCAGATTATCAGAGCCAGGATCTCTGTTCTGTACACCTCTCTCCTCTCAGCAGAACCAGATAATGGCAAACTTTCCCTCTATTTTTCCACACATATACATGTAAGTTTCAAATCTCAGTGCTTCCCCCTTTTTTTTCACATGTAATCACACATTTCTATTGGTTGAAAACCAACCCTTTTCCAACAGTACCCTTCCCCCAACTTGACTTCTGCCTAGTACCCTTCCCCCAACTTGACTTCTGCCTGCTACCATAGCAACAGCTCATGGAACACTGCTGTGTGCAGTTAGGTCAGAAGTTCGACACACAATGTTTCAATTCCACAGAGCAAGAGTGCTTGACTTTTCAAACCTAACAGCAAATCCAAAGTACTGTTCTTTGGTTACACATTTTTTTGTACCAATAAAAAACATGTTTCTATTAATTTTCACATACAGCCTAGTTTTTATTCTGGAATGGTATGAAACAGCCAATCAGTTCTTTTTGTTTTAAAAAAATATGTATGCCTCCATTTCCAAACTGTCTTTCTTTTCATATTGCCATTCTACTGAAAGACACCTCCTGAGTGCATCCAGTTCTCCTTTGAAGATGTTCACAGTGTGGATTGTAGGGCACAGCTATGTCTTCTGGAGGGAAAAGTTTGCAGAGAAAACAGATATGGTGAGAGACCTTGCTTTGCCAAATGTAGACATTAAATGGATTGGTCAGAGAGGGTTAAAGTGGCACCAATTGATGCCATTGGTGAAATCCTTCATTCAAATCCAACACCCTGACCTCATAATAGTGCACTGTGGTGGCAATGACCTAGGCACTTTGACTGGGGTAGGTCTGGAAATGCTTATGAAGGACACCTTTGCACAACTGTTTACACTTTTCCCTAAAACTGCCTTTGTGTTTTCCAACATATGCCAAAGGCAAAAATGGAACTGGTCCAATCATTTCTGTCCACAGATTGACAAAGCAAGAAAGCACGTCAACAAATCTGTTTCTGCTTTCCTCCGTGACTATGGTATGGGTGCCATTTACCACAACAACTTGCGTTACAACATGCAAGACATTTATAGAGGAGATGGTGTGCACTTCAATGATGAAGGGAACAGAGTCTTCCTCTTGAACCTTAGACTCTGCATCGGTACTTACTTGTAGGTACCACTAAAAAAATGACTCCATAAACACAACAGCTCTTTTTAGAGCTCCCTAATTTTTAAACTCTTAAATCTGATTTTCATTTATTTATTATTTTTTTTTTTTACCGTACGCTTACCGTAAGCGTACCCCGTGATTTTTTTTAAAATCAATTAATGTTTTTTTTGTACTTTTCTGTCCTTCTTTGACCCCCTTACAAATGTTAGGGGGTCTGTAACTCTCCTCATTGCCCCCTTTTCTTCTTTTCACTCTTTTTTTTTTCAGAGTGAAACAGAAAATGGCGGCCGCCGCTTCCTGGTTTCGGCTGATTCGAATGTTTACTAAGATCTAAGAGCCAATCAGAATCGCGCTCGCGCACGCCACCGTACGCTTACCGTAAGCGTACGGTAAGCGTACCGTAAGCTGGCTCAGATATATATATTGATTTAAAGGCTATTTTCTCAGAATCTACTGAACAGATTTACACCAAACCTACAAAAGGCACTTCCTTGACCTAGGGACTACCTCTCTGCCAAATTTTGAGTAATTCTGTTCAGCCGTTCGGGCTGTAGCTCGTTCTAAAGGTCCTATGGAAAAATGCATGGGAAAAACGCGTTTTGGGACCCCCCTTTTATCTCAGCCCCCGCTTGACGGATCCCCCCGAGACTTTCAGGGTAGGAGCGGAGCGTAGCGCCCCACCTATTTTGAAAAATTCGCGAGGATTCGTCGACCGGCGCCAAAGTTATTCAAAATAGAATGTTGCGGATTTCCTATGGAAACGTGGTCCTAACTATAACTACCTACTGGCGACCGCCAGTAGGTAATATATATATATATATATATATATATATATATATATATATAAAACGAAAGACTTCGCCAGAAACACTCCTGCAAACCAGCAATCACGAAGAGAGCAGGAATAGACGAACACTGACCCAAGATGCAAGTGAGTAATAGAGATTTTATTTATCTCACAGCAATGCCTGCATGACGCGTTTCAGCCTACGGGAGGCCTTGATCACATGACGCCGAGGCTAAGCAGGTTTGAATTTAAAGTGCTAGTGCAAATGAGAAATGTGAAACGATTGGCTAACGCATAAATAGCACGATAGACATGGAAAAAATATATACATTTCGAGTCTACAGACGGTGAAATTCGTCAATGAATGGAGAATCAACATCAGCAAATCAAGCACATATTTACAATTGGTTAAAAAATCCTTAAGAACAGAGAAAACACACATATTAAGTGCAATCTAATTCTAAGGTAAAACCAAAAGGGAAACAGGTTAAAAGTCATTCATATTATAAAAATGAACACCTCTATATTTACATATATATGTACATTATCTACTGGCGGTCGCCAGTAGATAGTTATAGTTAGGACCGTGTTTCCATAGGAAATCCACAACATTCTATTTGGAATAACTTTGGCGCCGGTTGACGAATCCTCGCGAAATTTTTAAAATAGGTGGGGCGCTCCGCTCCGCTCCTACCCTGAAAGTCTCGGGGGGATTCGTCAAGCGGGGGCTGAGAAAAAAGGGGGGTCCCAAAACGCGTTTTCCCCATGCAATTTTCCATAGGGACCTTTAGTCCAAGGTACAGCCCGAACGGCTGAACAGAATTACTTGAAATTTGGCAGAGAGGTAGTCCTCAGCTCAGGGAAGTGCCTTTTGCAGGTCTGGTGTCAATCTGTTCAGTAGTTCCTGAGAAAATCAAAAGTAAAATCATATATATATGTGGGCGGAGCCTAACCACACATCTTATCCTGAGATCTGATTGGCTGTCAGCACTTCATCCAAGAAGTGTTGGCAGCCATCTTGGGACCAATATACATGATAGCACCTCATTAAAAAGCATTGCAGTTAATAGAAGGTTTTAAGACTTAAGTTACATTATAAATCATTTGTTGATGGTACCATACTCATTTTAGGAATTGTGGTATGTTCTAAGGTGATTTCACCATGTGAAAAAGCCTTCTGCTGGGATATCATGATTGAGAGAAAAATATTTTCTCATGCTTTTCCCACAGAGGTTTGGAAGGTGATCTATAAGCTAAACTGAGAGCTTATTTTCTGTAAATTCACATTATCTTTCTCAGTCATGTGAGAATGAAGTCTGACATTCTCAGTAAAACATGTACATCCAACAAGGGCAGAGACTGTCAGATGATTCCTTTGTGTTCTACTGCAGCTTCCCAGAGTGTTCCAAAGAACAACTAGAGCGCTAACAGTCCTACTTATGATAAACGTATGGCACACCTGAAGCCATCTTGCTTGGATTAAAGTGGTAACTCTTAAAACATTTAATTTAAAAAGGAACAAAATGAGGGGGTTCATTTTTCCATAAAAAGTATGATTAGTGCTGCAGAAAGAAAAATGAGGGCACATTTTGAGTGACTTCTCAAATCCTCTTCTATTTCATTAAAAAATTCTGACATGCAGACTGAAACATGCACTTTCAATACCAGCAGCAGTTTTTCCCTGGTGAGCAGTAGCTTTACTACAGTGATCTAATGAGCAAAAAGAGTGCTAACATTCTGAATTTATGGCAAATGTGTGACACATCTGAATGCCTTCTTGATGGAATCAAAGTAAAAAACTGAAAGTATTTCCTACTGAGGAGACTGCAATGAATGAGGAAATGAGGAAACTTCATAACAAATAAGTCTCCCAAGATGGCCACCAGAGACAAAAGAGCCCAAATGTAGCCCAAATATCACCCAGATGTAGCCCAAGTATAGCCCAATGACAGAATGTCCCAGAGTGTTCTTAAAAACAACTAGAGCGCTTACTGTCTTCATTATGACAAAAGTATGGCACACCTGAAGCCATCTTGATCGGAATAAACTGGTAACACTTAAAACATTTAATTTAAAAAGGAACACAATGAGGGGGTTCATTTTGCCATAGAAATTATGATTAATGCTGAAGAATGAAAATGAGGGCACATTTTGAGTGACTTCTCAAATCCTCTTCTATTTCATTAAAAAATTCTGACATGCAGACTGAAACATGCACTTTTAATACCAGGAGCAGACTTCCATGGTGAACAGTAGTTTTACTACAGTGATCTAATGAGCAACTAGAGTGCTAACTTTCAGAATTTATGGCAAATGTGTGACATATCTGTATACCTTCATGATGGAATCAAAGTAAAAAACTGAAAGCATTTCCTACTGAAGAGACTGCAGTACATGAGGAAATTAGGAAACTTCAAAACAAATAAATCTCCCAAGATGGCCACCGGAGACAAAAGAGCCCAAATGTAGCCCAAAATCACCCAGATGTAGCCCAAATATAGCCCAATGACAGAAGTGTGCAAAACACTTATTATTTTGTGTTTTTGCAGTGTTATATAGTGCAGACTTGGCAGGTATTGGAGTGCTTTACATGAGCATTGGTTACATCACACAAGAACAAATTCATTTTGGTTGTAGACATGGGGAGACTAAGTGATTTGACCAGAATCACAGAATGTCGAGCTGAAGCAGAAACTCCAACCTGGTTCCCCAGTTGCAAAGTCTGCAGTTTTGGAAGTAACACCACATCCTCTCCCCTAAGTGCAACATTTAATCAAGTGGTCAACTGGATAAAAAACATAAAGATAACAATAATTTGAAAGTGCTTTGTCGCTATTTGAAAACTCAGAAAAGATGTCCTTATTTTAGTCTTTTAGAGCACTAACCATAATTTTGATGCCAATAAGACCCTCTCATATATGTAATTTCTAAAGGAAAGGCTCTAGATATTACAGTTTTGATTACATCAAGATGACGTCAGGCGTTCCACACTTTTGTAATAAATATAGAATGTTAGCAATCTAGTTGCTCATTAGGATACTGTTGAGAGGCAGAGGCCAGGGGCACGGACTCTGAAAATTGAAGGCAGGTAGGAGGGTGCAAAGGCAACAATTTAACCACACTGAGCAGGCAGGAAGGGCCGTGGCAGCACAACAGACTATGGAGGGCAGTGGAAAGGGGGGCAGGGGCAACAAACCAATAATACAGGACTTGCAAGAGAGGCTGTGGCAATGTAATAGACCATTGTGGGCAGAAGGAAGAGGCAATGGTAGTACAGCCATACATACCAACAGACATCAGCCAGGAAACGTCCAATGTTTTTAAGCTCAGATGGGCTTTATTTGATCTGTCTCCTGTCTACAATCTCCTCTTTTTCAATGTAACTCAAAGTGGAAAATCAATACCCCAGTTTTTTTTCAAAATCTCCCTCTTACCAAGTTCAAAATGTTCGCAAGTATGGTACATTGGATCATGGAAGGAAATGGGGTAGGGACATGGACTTGGATAACAGAGGACAGGAGGGACATGGAGAGGTGCACCAAACTGACCCTGCAGGGCAGGCATCAGGGTTTGCAGCAGCACAATACACCACACAGGGCATGCGGGACGGGAGTGCAGCACAACAATCCATAGAAAGCAAGAGGGAGGGGACAGGACCATGCACATGGACAACAGAGAACAGAGGGGCAAGAGGCAGGACCATAATGGACAGACAGGAGAGAAAGCTGCAGCATAACAGACCATAAAGGGCAGGAGGGATGGATCAGGGGCATTACAATGGAACAGACAAGCCAGGAGGGAGGGAGTAGGGGTGTGCACATGTAAACAGAGGGCTGGGGGCAAGGGGGCAGGGCAAGAGCAGCAAGATAGCCATGGAGGTCAGGCAGGATGGGCACTGGAAGCAAGACACACCATGAAGAGCAACAGTGAGACTGTGATGGCATACACACAGACCATGGAGGGAAGGTGGGAGGGGTTCAGGGGCAGCTAACTGACCACACAGGGAAGGTGGGAGGGGCCATGGCAGCACAGAAGACCATGCATGGCAAGTGGGAGGGTTAGTGGTAGCACAATGGCTATGATGGGCAAGAAGGAGGGTGCAGGGGCATGCACAAAGGACGATGGAGGATAGAACGGAGGGTCAGGACCTGTGCACAGACAAGAAAGTTCAGGGGAAGGGGCCTCACAACAGACCGCACGGGGCAGGCAGGAGGAGAAGTTGCAGCACAACAGACCAGGGAGGGCAGAAGGGTGTGGCAGTACAATGGACCATGTAGGACAGGAGGAAGAGGATAGGGGCATGGCATGTGGACAGGCAGGGTGGAGGTGGCAGGGACAGGTTACAGTCATCTGACAATGCTAGGCAGGTGGGAGGGGAGTGGCAGCTCAACAGAACACTCAGAGTAGATAGGAGTGGCAGGTCCATGGAACATGGTGGGCAAAAAGGATGGAGCAGGGGCATACACAAAGACATCGGAGAGCAGGGGGAAGGAGAATAGGGGCAGCAAGCTAAGCACAGAGTTTAAGCAGGAGGTCAATGATGGGGCATAGAATTGGACAATGGAGGGCAGGAGGAGTGGACTGGTACACCATATACTAAATTGAGGGCAGTGGCAGCACATCAGACCATGCATGGCAGGAGGGAGGAGGCTAGTCCATGGATTCACACAACAGAGGATAGGGAGGAGGGGGATGGGGAAGCAAGCTAACTGTTCAGAGAAGGCAGGTATTAGGAACTTTATTGTTTTTAAAACGTGTGTCTGTGCGAACGACTTAAAATATGAACAAGTATGCAGCATAATCTCACTTTTATTCAGGAAGAAGAGGACGTTTGTGACTGTGACTCCGGGCTCACTTGGCAGAAACACCCCCTGACCCTCCACCCTCTATCGCAAAATGTAATGCCCGTGAAAAGAGTAGGTGAACACAGTGTTATATAGCACATAGTCCTGAGAGCACGATTGAAAATGAAAACTAGATATAGTGTATGGTATAAACTATGCACCAAAAAGTGTGATAACCGGGCGTGAAATATAATATGCAATACATTGTGCGCAATGACAGATTCATTGGAGAGCGCGAGATAGCACAGGCACTAGCGCGTGCTATGCGATATGCGCCTTGGAGTGTAATATGCACAGGGCAGTGTTGTGTAACCTAACTAGTCTCTAAAGTTGTAATATAAAATATGTGCTGGGGAGTGTAACGTTGCATATGCACTGTGACAAAGATATGGACCCAAATTGTAATATGTATGGCATAGCACTGTGCGTTATAACATAGGCATCGAGGAAGGCACGTTAGATGGGGCAATATAACCTTTGCAAAGACAAGTGTGGCATGACATATTCACGGGGTGGTGTTACAGTGCACATGGGCTAGAGAGTGTCATAGCATATGCACTAGCTAGTGGAATACAACACAGAGGTGTGTGGCACTCAGCAGGCAATGGTGGGTGTAATACAGCATTGGGCTCTGCCAGGAGCGCTCTGTGATTCTCAAGTGATGTTCGTCCCCTTTCCAGAGAGTAAAATAAAAAGTATTACGCGTCCGGCAGTGGATGTGTGTTTTATTAACCGTGAGGGGGGTTTCTTGCATAGATTTGGTCGAATTTTTGTCGAATCCCCTTTGAATGGCTTGGTGTGCATGTGTATTAAATGTGCCCGTCAATAGCTACCCATGTTTGTATAAATAAAAGACAAGGGTGTCTACCGGGATTAGGCACGGTAGGGCATCAGACATGTCAGAGCTTCACTAGTGGTGTAAATACATTCCACGTGGATTCATTGTATGCATAATCGCCATTTGATTAATATCACGCAAATCGTCATGGTGATAGGTACGTACGGTTTGTCCAGCATGCCCTAGGTGTGTCTATAAATATATAGTTTTTAAAAATAATAAAAAACAGTGGCCGGCCCTGGGGATTGGGGTCAAAAAAATATAATTAGGAGACAGGCCCTGGGGGATGGGGTCATCAGGGCCAATAAATTAGAATAAGAAGGGGAACCACACAGCCTCCCTTCTTAAAAAATTAAAATAAATAAAAGACTGGCATCGTGCCGGAGGCCACGCCCCCTCCTTGCAGCACTCTGCAAACGCGCCCCCTGGCGAGTTGTAAGTTGGGGAATTAATTCCTCTTCAATACTGAGGGTCCCTGAGGGCCAACTAGCCCAACAGGCATCTCCAGAATGCGCCAGGGAGCTGCGCTGCAGACAGGTGTTCTGAGGCCAAGCCCCTTTTTACACCTCTCTGCAACGCAGCTCTGTGGCGCTTACTGGAGGTACCTAGTGGTCTAGTTTGACCCTAGGGACCCTTAGGATTCAAGGGGACTTAATCTCTCAACTTAGAACAGCCACAGGGCGCGTTTACACAGTGGTGAAGGGAGGGGACGGGGCCTGAGGTGACGTGTGCAAACACGCACTATGGCACGTTTTAAATTGGGGATATAATTTCCCTTCAAGACTGAGGGCCCCTGGGGGCTAACTAGTCCACCAAGTGCTTCCAGTAAGCGCCACTGAGCTGCATTGCAGAGAGGTGGTCCAGGCCGTGCCACTTTTTACACCTCTCTGCAACGCAGCTCTGTGGCACTTACTGGAGGTACCTAGTGGGCTAGTTGGACCCTAGGGACCCTCAGGATTCAAATGAACTTAATCTCCCAACTAAAAACGGACACAGGGCGTGTTTACACAGTGGTGAAGGGAGGGGACGGGGCCTGAGTTAACGTGTGCAAAAACGCCCTGTGGCCTGTTTTAAGAGGTAGTTTTAATCCCCCTGCCCTATTATATACTAGGGGCTTACAGAGGAGGTCATGCTAATCACAGGGGGACCCCAACGCATAATGTTCCCTAGTGTATGTAGGTGTTTTCACTGTATTCTAAGTGTCTTTTAACATAGCACTGGCTCTAGGACTGGTTAGTCAGACTCAGTTACCACCAGTATCCGTCTGAAAAAGTTAAGGGTACAGGATGATTTTGCAACAAGGATTCTTTCTGCTCTTCTTTTTGTTCATTCTGCACGTTATCCTTCTTCCTGCACTTTTCTTCGTCTTTGAGGACTTCTGTTGCTTCTTTCTGCACTTCTTTTTTTTCTTTCTGTGCATTTTTTCTTCTTTCTTCACATGTCCTATCTCTGTAGGCATAGTTAGAAATTAGCATTTAAAAAACCTTTGAAATTCACAGAAAAAAACATAGGTTTCAGGCACGTTATAGTTAGGAATTAGCATTTAAAAAACCTCAGAAATTCACTGAAAAAACCATAGGTTTCAGGGGTGTTATAGTTAGCTGGACTTTTCACTTGTACAAAACCATTGAAATTCCCCCGTTATAGTTAGTTCAGCTAACTATAACTCGCGCGCCTGCAATGCACTGCTGATGATGTCACATATTACATCACTCATGACATGGTCAGTGACATCACTCATGACATCACTGATGACATCTCAAATGACATCACTGATGACATCACTGATGACATCATCCTTGTGATAGAGTGGCAGACCTCCTCTCACCCTAATATAACCTTTGATACACACATTCAAAAATGGAGACTAAAATTTTCAAAACAATGGACATACCAATACCAGTTACAACAACCTCTTCAGTAATTCTAAGATCCACATACACATCCACTCATTCACCAACAGTCCTATACAGTCACTCATACATGTACTCACTCATCATATGTACTCATACACCTATACATCCTGTTACACAATGCCACTCATCCATAGAGTTACTCACACACATAGTCACTCATGCTAATAAAGAATCAAACATACATTTACTTGCATATACAGTTATACACACACCACCACACTTACTTCTACGGAAACTTACACATACTTAGTCTTTTAAACAATCACTTATAGAAACACATACTTATTCATACAGGAACTCTTTCAATCTCTCACATATACTCACTTATATACACCAATAGTCACATATACTAGTTTAAAACATATGTAGTTACTCATAAAGACACTATTGAGACAGTCATTCACTCACTAACACACCCATACACACACTCATCCACCCATACAGTCCTGCACACATGCTGTCTTCAACACATACAAACAGTGAGTCACTCATTCATTCACCTATGCACTACGTAATACCCCCCACCGAACCATGCAGACACTCAGACTGATACTCAAAAAACCAACTAATAACCTAGATAGACACCCATGTAGCTACTCACCAACCCATGCAGCCACTTATACACAAAGTGAGAGACTGATACAGATATTTACATATTTAAACATTACTCACTAAGCCATGTATTCACTATGATACACTTAATCAGTCAGTTACACAATCAATTTTTCAAAAACAAATCATCCATTTAGACACTTATATACCCATTTATTCTTCCATCATTGTTTAGATATACATATATAAAACATATTTAATTTTCAGAAAAACAGACATTCACTGGATGATGTCATCAGTGATGTCATCAGTGATGTCATTTGAGATGTCATCAGTGATGTCATGAGTGATGTCACTGACCATGTCATGAGTGATGTAATATGTGACGTCATCAGCAGTGCATTGCGGGCGCGCGAGTTATAGTTAGCTGAACTAACTATAACGGGGGAATTTCAATGGTTTTGTACAAGTGAAAAGTCCAGCTAACTATAACACCCCTGAAACCTATGGTTTTTTCAGTGAATTTCTGAGGTTTTTAAAATGCTAATTCCTAACTATAACGTGCCTGAAACCTATGTTTTTTTCTGTGAATATATATATTTATAAATATATAAATATATATGTAATATATATATTCACTGAAAAAAACATTGGTTTCAGGCACGTTATAGTTAGAAATTAGCATTTAAAAAACCTTAGAAATTCATATATATATATATATATATATATATATTACCTACTGGCGGTCGCCAGTAGGTAGTTATAGTTAGGACCACGTTTCCATAGGAAATCCGCAACATTCTATTTTGAATAACTTTGGCGCCGGTCAACGAATCCTCGCGAATTTTTCAAAATAGGTGGGGCGCTACGCTCCGCTCCTACCCTGAAAGTCTCGGGGGGATTCGTCAAGCGGGGGCTGAGATAAAAGGGGGGTCCCAAAACGCGTCTTTCCCATGCATTTTTCCATAGGACCTTTAGAAAGGGCTACAGCCCGAACTGCTGAACAGAATTACTAGAAATTTGGCAGAGAGGTAGTCCTCAGGTCAAGGAAGTGCCTTTTGTAGGTTTGGTCTAAATCTGTTCAGTAGATTCTGAGAAAATAGCCTTTAAATCAATATATATATCTGAGCCAGCTTACGGTGCGCTTACGGTACGCTTACCGTACGCGTACGGTGGCGTGCGCGAGCGCGATTCTGATTGGCTCTTAGATCTTAGTAAACATTCGAATCGGCCGAAACCAGGAAGCGGCGGCCGCCATTTTCTCTCTCGCACTGAGAGCGATTTTTAAAATATAAAGCCCAAAAACATGTAAAGGGGCTGTTTAGACAGCTCCCACACACATAGCCATGTTGAGGGAGTCCCCAAAGATCCCCCAAGGCCAAAAACGTAATTTTTATTTTTTCTGTAATTTCGCCGATTACGCTTACCGTACGCGGACGGCAAAAAATTAAAAAAAAAAAAAAAATTATCCACACTCTCTCCACCCCGTGTGCAATTGGTGCCCGAAGGGCACCAATTGCGCATGGCTTAATTGAGATGAGATAAACTAAAATATTTAAAAAAAAATAATAAAAAAAAAAATTATCCACACTCTCTCCACCCAGAGTGCAAATGGTGCCCGAAAGGGCACCATTTGTGCATGGCTTATAAAATATACGAAAAATTAAAATATTACCTTTCAAAACGAAGTGCATCATATGTCCTCCATGTGCGCACGGTGCGCAGTTTGTGCAAATGCTGGCAGACAGAGACTCCCAGTACATCCCCTTACTTTAATTGGATAATTACACTCAGGTGAGCACATACTGCTGCATTCTGGGAGTGGAAGTCCATTCATTACCCATGTGGGTCACTTGCCACCAAACGCACTTAGAAAAAGTTCTTCAAAGGCACACCAATGTCCCACAACGTCGCTCTCATTACAATAGAGCACCTCCTGCTCCGCATTACTCTGCCCCAATAAAGAGAACCGGGGCCACAGGGATCCTCCTGACCCCCAATGAGGCTATAATGCGTGCCCTGACTATGGCTTATTATATATAGTATGCTTATTCTGTACCTGGATATATTCAAAAGATCCAGTTTGGTCATAAAGATGCGGAAGTGTTTCAGCAATCTCTGTTGGCTGATTGCCGTCCCTGCTATTAAAACCCGATGGTCAGCATAAATCAGTGCAGGAATGCTACTGTTGCCTATACTTGGACAGTCAACATTGATGTCCATCAATTTTCCTTCTAAGCCATTCACATATAAAGAGAAGAGGAAGGGGGACAGGATGCACTCCTTGTGTGCACCTCTTGCTAGTTTGAAAGGTTCAGAAGCCTATAGTTATTACCATTGCGTGGGTGATATTTGAACAAGTTGGTACAAAGGGGGTCTCTTCCGCAGAAAGTCAATCCATCTGGTCCAGCTGATAAATAGGCATGTGGGGACTATTGTTGTTCCGCCCATTGGTCTGTCAAAACACCTAGCAAACGCTCTTCAACTGTCATGGGAGTAGCCTCCATAGAGCTCAGACTGGTCAAAAAATCCTTAATTATCACCCCGTCTTTAAAATTGACAACAATACAGTCAATTTTATAAGGCTTCCTGGTGTTACCTATCCAAGACACTCTCAGACAAGTCTGATCGGGCTATAAAATTGCACTGGGCTCACCATTCTTCCATTGACACAGTACACCACCTTCTTTACAAGTTGGTCATGTTCCTCCTGTGTATCATGTCTCGGGGGGTTACCTCTCAAAATCAGGACATAGGGTAGCTTTGGGGGTAATTATAATTTAGGGAGCTTGGAGCATGAGGGTCTTTGGGTATGTCTGGACGAATGCTCATCGGTCGTAGGATACTTGGTTTAGACTTAAACCCCATCTCTCCCAGGTCGATGAGCAAGTGTCTTGGCCTTATCTGCACAGATTTGAGCGCAATCCCTCTTGACTGGTTGGACTATCCAGTAGAAGTACAGGCCTGTCCTGCTGGTACATGTGGCAGGGTAGCCAGTGCTGAGGTTGGAGGAGGGGTCCCAGTGACAGAAAGAGGTGGTACTGCAGAATGGTATTCCACAAAAGCTGAGTTCACATTTGGCAGTACTTTTGGGATTTGCAAAAGACAGGCTAGGATCATCCTCAAAGCAAAGTAATAGAAGTTAGCACACCCCTGCACATCTCCTCAACCAGATCTGGTGTTTTCATCTCTCGAATTCTCATACTGTCACTATTAGGACAGGGCCCTGGGCTAGGTAATATTGTCAAAGGTCCAGGGCACTGCCTCTTAGATTTGATCCCCCCTTCCGTTCTCTTCCTCATCTCCCTTTCTTCTTCTAATTGACCTCACTGGCAGGTGTTTGAGCTTGAAGATGTATCCCCTCAATGTGTTCAAGAGGCTCAGCAACATGTTTGAAATCAATGCCAAAAGTACCTGTGGAGATGTTCAGGAACCCAAAGCTTTCATCTGGCAAAGCTGAATCAGAACCCTCATCAGCCGTAATTGCATCCTGCGGTGAAGAGGACAAGAAAAAGTGCCGCTCCAGCAAGACAACGTTGTTCTTAATGACCCCCACTGCCTGTTGCAAAAAGCTATCCAAAGTGGTGCCAGGCATGGATGCCTGTGAATTACTTCCCATTTCCCCATGACACAAGAGGTGGGGTCCCTTGGCAAGGTCCCAACAAACAAGATGAAGAGGACAGGACCTTAGGTAGCAGGCAAAATAGGCGTGGCCAGCCTCATTTAAGCGATGGCCTACTCTTTGCCCAGGTGCGTCCTGCACTGCAGGAAGCTGCCAGCACTTCAATAGTAGATTGTTGTAGTCCACCCTCTCCGGAACACAGGCTAGCTGGGGGACGAAGTCCCAGCCCAGTTAGGGCTGCTAAAGAAAATGGGGGTAATGCAGGCAGGGATCGGCCTTAAAAGTAACCCGCACAGCGGAAACTGCCGGTGCTTTAATAGTGCATTGTTGCAGACCGACCCCTCCTGAACTCAGGGGATGCTGAGGGACGAAGTCACACCTCAGACAGGGCCAACATACCATTCAGTCCATAGCATTTTCCATCACTATAGATAAAATGTTGTGTGGTATGCAAGTTGCTTAATTTACCAGCCAACTAGCAATAACCCATGTCACTGCTTTTACTAGTGAAAAATCTAAATAAAATAATCTACATAGTGTAAAGTTGCAATCATAGGTGTAAATCATGATAAGGATCGAGGATCGACGTGAAAGTCAATCACCAAGATTAATCTGGAATAAACAGGAGGGAAGGAAGGGCACATGCATCCGCATACTTTGGGGATGCATGTTTTATGGCTAAAATGACCAAGCCCCAGCCCTTCTGATCCACTGCTTTAAAACTGTTCTGGGCCTGTTGATTCCCTACTAACACATGTGGGTGAAATAGTGTAAACTGGTGGAAATAGAGGTCAATGATTGAGTATCCCATGCAATATTGTGGTGGTGAGGAGTGAGTGGGTGGGTATGGATTCTAATGTTGTCATATAAGAGCATACCACTCTTTCAAAGCAGTAAGCATGAGTAAATTCATAAACATTTTAAATGTCTATTAGGGCAATTCTTTTAATGGAATGCTGCAAGGGCTGAACATCACATATGTGCGAATGTAAGTGTCCTTTTAAGTCAAAAGCCTAGTTGTAAAGCAAGCAAGCAATGAACACAAAAAGAGGAGTGCGCAAATGTTATGGGGTAGCATAGTACATAGGGGATCGCTTCAGATGGTGTCCTTGAGAATGATTTTGTTGACATTGTTACTTTTAGTTACACCTTTGTTGCTACTTTTTACCAATGTCCTAATTAGAATAATTTATTTAGTACAGTGCAGAATTTACACCGTACACAATTTGTATAGGTATGAACACATTTTGAATTTGTGTGAACGTACCTTTCTTTTCTCGGTTGTTCTTTAGAGGTTTTTTTACCAATCCAAAAGGATTTCAAAATATGTTAAACTGCCACAACCACTCCCTCATCACTGCAGCCATCAACCATCAGATTGCTGTGCTGAAGTTGTTAAAGGGTGTGGTGGTGGGTGTGGTGACATCAAGTTTTCCGTCAACTTCTGTTTGCTAGCCAGATGCGAGCAGTAACAGGAAGTTTGTGCAAAGGGCGTGGGGAAAGATGCTATTAAATCATGTTCTGTTGCCTATTTTCATGATGCTGACAAACACAATTGAGATGAGAATGCATCTTAAACACCCTTGTGCTCATTTTTTTCCAGCTTGTGGTGACTCTCCATTTGTGTAGTACATGACCTTAATAAGCACCAAGACATTATTTTTAATGTGGGACCTGTCAAATCGATATCTCATGTTCTTGAGTCTCCTCACCCACTCATGGCTATTTTGTGTGGTTGATGTGGCAAGTTAAAAGCACATTAATGACTCCCTCTACTGTTTTCTAAAATGTATAAAATCAGACTGCAAAATACTAGTCAATATGACCATGCATAATTTTAATTGCTGCAAATAAAAATTCCATTACTTACCTGCACTTAAAACTTTGTATTATTTGGGAATGACACTGAAGAGGCAAAGAGGTAAAGTGATGGCACATCTTCTCTCCCAGTGTTGATCCTGGCTAAACTTAGAAATGTTCTTACTGAAAATATTCCGACCTCCTACAAGTAATTATTTGCAGCAAGAGACAAAATCTCACACAGCTTCTTACCAAAACAAGATAACAATGCTATGTGATTACCAACAAAAAGACTACGAGCATGATTCACAAAGGTAAACTGAGACAATAGTCTAACTTTGTGACTTTTGATATTCACAAAGGGCATTCACGAGTCGTAAAGTTATTCTTTTGTTTGAGTTTAACTTAAGTTTTGATGTCAGTTAAAATTAAGACCAAAACTTAAGTTAAGCTAAGACAAGAATATTACTTCACTACTCCTAAATGCCCTTTGTGAATACCAAAACTTGTAAAGTTAGACTTTCGTCTCAGTTTTCTTTTGTGAATCTGGCCCCACAGGTCTGATTTAGATCTTGGCGGGACTACCGTTATCCCTCCATGGTGGTGTTTACAAGTACTCCGTCGAGCTGACGGATTCACACCCACCATATTTAGATGTGGGCTGGCTCACCTCCATGGGTGCAGAGGACTCACTTCTGGCTAGTCGCCATCAGGGTGGCGGGTTTGCATTGAGGATATTTAATTTTACAGTTGTTCTGGCAGTGTTGTAGCAGCAGATTCATGATGGAGTGAGTTGGTTGTGGGACTCGCTCCTATAGCTTTTGGATGAATGCTAGCAACACACATCTGATGTCTTTGTGCCAATTGCTCTCACCTGCATACCTCCAACTGTCACCTGGAGGGCCAGATAACTGCTGGTGGTTCTTCCAGCCCCCTCACCACTATATCTCTGGGAGGAGAAAGTCTTGCATATTTTACATCCTGAAGGCCTGACAGGAATCCCCAGTGGAGTGGAGACAGGTAAGTAATACTTTATAATGTGTCACTAAGCATACACATAGTTATTGCTTTTAAATTGGATGTTGCAAATAATTTTTTGCCCTTGTTTTAACATATTGCATAGCATCATCCTAACACACCCCAGCCTCAAAACCAGCACATCCTTCTGCCCAAGTTCAGGTCCCTTCCTCCACCCAATTGCAAAATCCCACCCCATCCCCAAACACACTAATTTATTTGCAGGGATCATCTCTGATCTCGTAGATTTGGCCTCTAAGATGAGCATTTCAAACTGTGGATATCCTCTTTAGCTACTTGAACAATCTTCACACAAGGTAGAGTAGATGTACAGGTAGGACCTGCTGGAAGTACTCCCAAAACTGAATCAGACAAGATGGTATGCATGTTGAAATACTCCACCAATGTAGTAACAATAAAAAAATCATCATAAATAAAGGATAGGAAATTCTACAAAATGGAGCGGATATACAAAGGTTTTTCATTACATTTTAAAATCTTTATCCGGCTGCAAACAGCCATAAACCCACACAGAATGCCAAAAACAATTAAATACAAGTTATTAAATACATTGATTCAATTGTAAAAGATTAATCTACTAATACAAAATCAATTAATAGACCTTAAAACGGCATGATCAGCAATATATAATACATCCAATCTGCAACAAGAGCTAAATGAGGCAACCACATTATATTATAAAAGCATTGATTCATGCGATTCGACGGCTGCATGAAGAAAGAGCCACACACACAAATGTTTCTCTTCTTCCACAAGAAAGTAATAAGCTCTATTGTACTGTATAAAATTTTTTGCTTTCAGCAAGTTAATTGAATACGTTTGAGTAAAAAGTTTAAAAAAAACCCAGAAGAATGAAAAATGCACCATTGATTTTTTTGAGGTGCCGTTACATGAGCATGTTCTCAGTTCAAGGTTATGTTGATATCCGATAGGAAAGCATAGAAAAAAGTAAAGAGTGCTCCCAATTGCTTCTAGGCTCCCATATATAACTTGTTGAGAACTAGGCTATGGTTGTAATGGTCAGATAAGTTACAACAATTAGTTTTAGAGATTCAGCCTTAATCCTGACTTCCTCTAATGTGGCTGTCAATAAAGATAGTAGCCACTTTTTATCCAAGGTATGGCATGTGGTGGGATCTGTGAAGGCATGTGCAGTACCAATACCCTTCAATGTTTTTTGACAGGGCCATATAGGTATTGATAGACCCTTATCGCAAGCTAGGGAGTTGGCAATTATATCTCTTGTAAGTGATAGTTCCTCTGTTCGCCAGAGAGATAACCACAATTATATTTCACTATACTAATTCATCACTATTCCTTTATGGGTTCCAGAATAGTGTGCTGCTTGCCAAAAAAGCACTTCAACACCTCATCAGGGGGAGAAAGTGCTATATAAATGCAAACCTTTTTCCCTCTTCTATCCCTTCACAATCCTTCGCAATCCAAATAACTGACTAACATACCCACCACTTAAATTAATTTCATATTTCACTATACAAATTCACCACTCATCCTTTATGGGTTCTGGAGTAGCGTGCTGCTTGCCGCAAAAGCAAATCGACACCTCTTCTGGGCTAATAAGCGCTATATAAATGCACTTACAATACAAAACAACATGACAGGTTTTGTGCAAATAAATTCATTTAAATATGTCAGTTCTAACTCTTTATGACAAATATAGTGAGAGGTTAATATAGGAGCTGCCAAACTTTTCCTACAAAATCTATTTTCCTCTCTTTGCAACACAGAGTAATCTGAGATACCCCAAATACCTGCCCCATAAGATGCAATTGGTATACATTGCGCAGTATATATCTGCCTCAGGGCTTTAGAGACCTTCCCCCCACAGGGCGAAGGAGGCTCAGCAGAGATCCTATTGTTCATGTGAGCTTTAACCTATTTTGAGAGCTATGGGGAGCCCATGTTCCAGTAGCACTGACAGTAATACCCAAATATGGGAAATTATCAGTATTTATCAAATTATTGGAGCCACCAGTGACGCTAGCAATGCGTGAATGCTTCAAACCACAGGTCATAACATAAGATTTTGAAACATTTGTCATCTGATCCAAATCAGCCATGAAGTCCACAGAGAGTGAACCAGTTGTCGTAAAGCCTTTGGGGTGCAGGCCATTAGAGATGCTGTTGATTTTGGGAATGCCCTGCGCACTTCTAGTCAGATGGAAACTGAGGTTGTTAATATATAAAATAAAAGCAGGTGGTGAGCAAGCACGCAACCTTGTCTTACACCACATCCAATGTTAAATTTGTCTGTGACTTTGCGCCCAGATTAACGCTCATCCTGGCATTTGTATTTGTATGCAGTACTACTGGCATATTGACAAACTTACCATCTAGATCCATTTCTAATAGACTTTTCTATAACTTTGATCTATTAACAAAATCAGATTCCTTGGTCACGCCCATGAAGGCTAGATAGAGCAGTACCCACCTTGCTAAATTTAAGTTCAGTCTTTCATCCAGTGCAAAGCCATACTGGCTGGCATGAAGGATATTATCAGTGGCCCATTCTTTGATTCTATTATATAAGACCCTCCCATGTATCTTTGTAGGGATGTCTATCAATTAAAATGGGTCGCTAGAATTGTGGTTTAGAGTGGTGCCCCGTCCTAAAAATTGGTACTATTATTGATCTTGTCCAGGAGCTAGCGACAGTAGACTCTGTGAGATTATTATCAACCTTAGCTGATAAAGGGGGTCCAAAAATGAATGTTATTTATTAACTCAATTGGGACCCCATCGGGTCTTGGGGCTTTAACCCAGGCACTGTGTGATATAGCCACAATCACTTCCTGTAAAGAAAATTGTACTAACTCAGAACAGGCCTCCTGTCTCATTATATTATTCATAATGTTTTCCTCAGCAACAGAATGCTTTTGTGAAAAAAGGGTTATCCAGATATTACTGTTTATGTGGCAGCTAATATGTGATGATCTTAGTTCTAATGTTTGCATATTTGTATCTGCTCCCTAGAGGAGTTTACTATTTTGGTGCGGGCTGTGTGCCTAAGTGTCTCCCATTACAAAATAGTGGGGTAATCCAATAATCGTCACCAGACCTGGGTACAATACAAGAATGAAAAATTGGTCCGTGACTGCTTTAGAAAGAAATAAATTGCAATATATCCTGCGTGTGTTTGCAATGTTAGTCAAACATTAGTAATCAATACCATTTGGAAATACAACTACATACCAAAAATAACAAGATAGGAATTATTCAAAGCATACAATTAATGTTAAACAGAAGGAAGCGCCAAAAATTATTTAAGGTATAGTATATTTATTCCATATACTTGAAGTAAGTCACAATTTATTTTGCATTTGGAAAGTTACAAGAGGTTTCTAGAGAGGGAGAAAGAGGGATGGGTGTGCTCGTGATGAATGTGGATAGGTAGAAGTCACTGGTTTCAGTATACACACATTTTTCAATAATTATGACAATAAACTGGTAAGAAGACCAGTACAGAAAGGCCTGTCCTCGAAAAAATATTTACACCATGTTGTACAGTTTTTTGTAAATGCATCAATGCAACATCAGAAGATGGGGAGGAATGCGGTACAGGCCTTGTGTGGGTGGAGAGCATCGACGTTTCGACTCGACTAGTGCATAGAGAGCGACTTAAACCTCCGCTTCTTCAGGACGAGAGTGGGCAACCTAGGAGTGGAAAACCATTCATGTATTACTTAGGCGCTAAAAACCCAGATCACGGGTGATTAGAAGATGGACGTAATTGTACTGACCTAGTCCTGGTGCCACACAGGCATCACAGGCATGTCAATGGAGAACGAATGGTAACAACCAGGTCGGTGTAATCCATAGAAAAACGAACCAAAAAACATAGTTAGTGTGTGTTTTATGGGTAAATTAGATGCTAAAGGTACGTAGTATGTGTAGTTGAACACTCACCCCTGGAATGAGGTGAATTCCACTTGTGAGGACCACCCTTGTGAAGTCCTCAACGGTATAGAAGACAGTAATTCCATAAATCCATGGTAGTTTAAATCCGAATTAATCAGGTGAGTAATCACTAAATACAAACACAAGGAAACGTATAATTAATAAACCCTTTAGTTGCCCAAATGTAGCAAGGCAAGACTGAAGCCTTGTCATCAGATATTACCTTCAAAAAGAAAGGAGCAGGTGCCGCATGCCTCGCTGAAGTCGTCCTGCCGAGTTCGAGTGCAAGGATGAACTGGCAGACGGCATCCAGTTATAAGCATTCGGCCAGTTTCAGCCTGGGAAGCGTGCACGTTGCACGCACGACACTCGAGCGTCAGTAAGTTATCTGGAGAGCCCCGAGCAACCGCGCCCGGTGAAAGACTGGCAGCTGTATACGATAGCACGGAGCCCGACTACATGAGGCAGTAGCAAAACATGGAGGCCGATCGGGGTGGAAATGAGGTGCATATCTTAATATGCCACACTCAGTGTATGCATGTACATGTGAAAATGCCAAACATATAAACATATAATGACAATGGAAGATTGCTTATATGCAATAAGAGAGAGCTGTGAAAATTATATACAGTGTGATAAATATGCATATGAATTAGTTATTGCATATTCACAGTGCGAGGATATCGTGCAATATTATACATATTCACATGATTGAAATACTAAATGCATATTTACAATGTGCAGATACTGTGCAAAAATATACAGTGTGATGCAGAATTATAAACAGTGTGAGAAGGATAACTGTTGTGTCCATATTCACATGACTGGAACACTAGTGCATATTTAAGATGAGAGGATACTATGCAAAACTATACAGTTTGACGCAACTTGCGGTTGTGTCCAAAATCACATGACTGTCATACGAGATACTAACACAAGTGTCTTAGTACGTGTGTGTATACATCTTGTGTACAAGAGTGTAGCCACACAGAATTGGTGCAGAGAAAAGTAGGTACCTGATAAGATCAGATGACAAGGGGTTAGGTGGTGCGATACATCCTGCCTATTTACAACCTAGACAGGTCGAAGATGGAAGGTAAGTCAACCTGCCTATTTCCATCCAAAATATTTCATGTGTAGTAACTAGATGCAAAGGTTGTGTGTTCAGATGGAATTAGCCAATATTCAGAGTGGCCGCCTGTATAGCTATCTCCTCGTATTCGTTAAATCACCTCAGTGTGGTATCAAAGGTATCAAAATCCATTTACACTCACGGTAATTGAGGGTGTATGAGAAATTCCCACCCCTTAGATTCCTGTGGACTTTTTTGATAACCCACCATCTTAGGCTCTCAGCCGAGTGCCCAAATGTGGTGAAGTGTTCCACCAGAGGGGCACCTTGTACCCCACAACGTATTCTGCTACAGTGTTGTAAGACAGGACTTTCCCCTTTCTGTGTAATTTGACCAATGCATAAGAACTCACAGGGGCATGCAACGGCATCCATAACCCCTGAAGAATTGCAATTAGTATGTTTACTCATGGTGTGAGTGTAGTCATTGTGCTTGAATTCCTTGGTCTCCTTGGTCATTAGGCAGGCCTTGCAGCCTCCACATTTAAAATGACCCTTAATTGGGGCGGTATTCCAAAGTGGCAATTGGACATTGTGGGATTTAGATGAGAGTAAGGATTTCACCAAAAAGTTTCTAAGACGTTTCCCTTTTCTGAAGGCATGCATAGGGGGGTCTGGTATACCCACATCCACAGCAACCAAGTGCCAATGTATGTTCACGGTTTTCCGAATATCATTGCTCTTGGTGCGATAGGTCGTGACACAAGTTAATCGTTCCGGTGTGGGTGAATTTCTGTTTCTAGGCTCAAGAAGATACTCCCTATGGCTAAACCAAGCTCTTTTACGTGCCTTTTTAAGGAGCCTGACAGGGTAGCCTTGTTCAGTTAAACGGCTTAGCAGGTCAGCAGACTCCATGAAGTAATCCTCTTTTTTGGTACAGTTGCGACTGACCCTCAGGAATTGCCCATAAGGCAGATTATCCCTGAGGCTGCGCGGGTGATGACTCGAGTATCTTAACAGAGTGTTGCTTTTCCTATATAAGGTGGTGAGGAGCCTGCCCTCCTCTGCTTTGATGGTAATATCTAAGAAGTGTATTTCTTCGGTGTTGTACTCTAAGGAGAACTGTATGTCATTAGATCTGGTATTCAACCAAGTGTGGAAGGACTTTAAATCGTTATCTGTCCCTCTCCAGACCATTATAACATCATCTATATACCTTCGCCACATTTTGATGTTGACTCTAAATGGTTTATTTTGATTGAATATAAATGAGTGTTCATAGGCATACTCTAAGGTTGTCAGTAGGTTATTCATTTGCAAACCATGTTCGCTTACAGCAGATCTGAAAACATAAAGGGATTCTTTTGTTAAAAGAATTAGACCTTGAGAGCAACTATTAAGGCACAGAAAGATGTCTAAATTGCATACATAGTTACAATGTCACTACAGGCAATACAGTTGGACATCCCACTTAGGGCAAAATCATTCAACTGTGTCACTCAGTGAACTGTAATAGCAAACGTGTGCATTACTGAACCCAAAAGTAACATTGGTAAGAAAGAACTAAACCCTTCGTCAATAGATCTTCGTTTGTAGTGTAAGAAAACTGAGAATTTATCTAATGAGCCTCTGCTTTGGAGTAATCTTTTATGTACTATACAACATTAATATTTGATGAGATATTTGTGTAGCAAATAATGAAAGCTGTTTTTTTGCTGAATAGAACTCTATTGACAACAAATGTAATGATATTGAATTAGATTGAGCACAGTAACTAAACTGTCATTCAAAATTGCGTCTGGTTTCATGTACAATGTAAATCGTTTTTTAATTCTTTGTATATATTGTAATTATGTTTATGTTTCTATATATTTTGTAGCCCCGAAGAAGTCCCAGGTGGACAAAATGCGTTGGTTACCAATCTCATGCTGTGATTTTAAAGAAAAAAACTTATGAATAAAGACATTTTGGAAGAAGGAACGACTTACATTTGTTGTCCATTGAGAAGTTTTCAGTTCTCTTTATTTGTACAAAATGGACTTAAAAATGTGCTATATGTATTTAATGACTGGACAAGTGGTGCTGAACCACGCCTCTAGTTCTTTGCACCACTAGATATCCCAACATAACTTTTCTCTACCCCATGTGGACGAGTGGAGGACTAATGAGCCTTGACCCTTCTTCCTGTTTGATTTGTTATGTTTTGAAGTGTGTTTTGGAACATTTTTCAGACTGCATAACAGGCCACAGCAGCAGGCAGTCCTCTGAGAGTACTTCTTCAGGTCTAGCAATAAATTGAAGAGCGGGTCTGAAGGTCCTATTTTTATACCCTGATGCCCTTCTTCTGGAAAGGTTCTTTGAAATACATAGAATTTCCTGACTCCCTTGCCCTGCCTCCAAGCTAACTGCACTGACAATACATGGTCATTATTGAAGTCTTTTTGTGAAGGCATTTCTCGAGCTATTCAGATGTAGTTGGGGTTGTGCTCAGCTCACCCCCTATCCTGCATGCAGATGGTCCATTGAAGCATACCTAATCCCTCTATTGAGTGACCTCCTGGGAGGAATTTACAAAGTCTAACTGTCAGCTAGACCCAGTTATGTGACTCAAGACAGGCCGCAGGCATAAAAGGCTAAGGGCAGGAAAATGTAAACTTTCTAAAAGTTTTGTACACAAACAAGATTTAGCTGTAATATTTACCCAAATTCTTTTTTAGAATCAAGGACAACAAATAATCCACTTTGACCCATGAATTTAATCATAAATGATTCATTATCATTTCAACACGTATGATAGACTTTAAATGTGTTGAGTCCTTTTAAGGGTCAATATTGACCGAATAAAGTTGTATTTGACTTAACTTTAAATGTGCATGAAAAGGGACTGCTTAAACATTTAACAAGTACATGATTTAACCCCACAGCCCTTGACAAAACGGCCCAATAATAGATAGGAAAAATAATCATTATACATAATAAAAAACATGTGTGTTCTTTAAAGAAAGATATTAGTGCATTAAAAAATGCCAGGCAATACATTTTAACATGTACAGAGGTAACCATCACTGTCAATTTCCTTCTTGTGATCCTCAATTAACTAATGTCTCTTGGGAGTATAGTGTGGAGTATAGTGTGATCAGTAAAGGTTCATTGGATTGCCCACTGACCAGATGGTATGATTTAAAAGCATGCCCCAAGGTTATCCATCGACGTGTTTCGAACCTCTTATGACATCAGGGTTCTCCTCAGGACCCTGACTGGCTAGGATGTGATGTCTACTGAACTTGATTGCTATTATTACATTATTTCGATTTTTCTTCAAATGAGCAGCTTCAAGATATCTTTGACTACAACTCAGCTTTTGTTTACAGATTGTTAAGAAAGCACATGGCAACATTACAGGCTCTCACCAGAGTTCAGGCTGCAAAAATTTATTAGTTGCCCATTCTAGCTCTTTAGGGACCCAACCCCATGGTATGTTAAACTTCTAAAAGTGGGGTTTAAGAAATTGCAATAAAAAATCAGACTTTACCATTGAAGAGGGTTTATCCTTTTGAATTTCATAGGTACCAAACCTGAGATATCTAACTGATTCTATTTAGAAATTACAGTTTAATAAATGTAACAAGGAATCCCCAAATATTATCTTATGGTATCAGTAAGCCTCACAATAGTGAAAATCTTGTTTAGAAGTTTTTCAATATCAGTACATGTAAAACTTAAAGGTACATGTCCAACCTTTTAATTGCACAACACTCTGCCCTACGAGCTACCTAGGACCTACCTTAGGGGGTGTCTTATATGTAATAAAATAGAAGTTTAAGGTTTGGAAAGGGGTTTAAATGCCAAGTCTACATGGCAGCTTAAAAATGTAGTCACCATGCAATGGCAGGCCTGGGACATGTTTTTAGGTGCCACTTAAGTGGGTGGTGAAATAAGTGCTGCAGGCCCACTGGTACTATTGAATTTCAAAGGGACTTATAAGTAAACTAACTATGCAGAGTGGGTATATTCCAATCAAACCATGCTTAGGGGAGTATGCACAAGCCCCTTAGTGCTGGTTAACAGGGGTAAAGTGCACAGAGCCCTATGGCCAGCAAAAGATTGGAAATAAGTAGGCAAAATGTTTTGGAGAAGACGACCCTATGGCTGAAAAGTCTAACCGAGTGCACTAAGCAGTCGTTTGAGCTTGCTAAATATTCCCCATGTGTAGGTTTCCCCCAGCGTACTCCAGGGAATTAGTGCTATTTTCTTAGTACAAAATGCACCCTCATATCCAAAATGGATGCAGGGATGCATTTTGCACTAAGAAATAGCGTAAAATGCAGAAGAACACAAATTGCAAGCATGGGTGGCCGCTCACACTCGCTAAATATGATCTCATAGTAGGATTTTCCCCAAAATTGCTCTTTGTTACTCATGCAAGAGTAATCACATCCATATCAATGATTCCCCATCAAAGAGTAACAAGGAATTACCAAAATTACTACAATTACTCTGGAGTAATGGAAATTCCACCTAGGCCTACAAACAACTCACCAGGAGGCTGCAGAACATTCAGAGCTTAGCAGCAAGAATCACTCTCAAACTCACATGCCACACTTACATCACACCCCACCACAGAAGGAGCTCAACTGACTTGCCATACACAAACAAGCACAATTCAAACTCCTCATTCACAATTTCAAATCAAGACATGAACACTGGCCTAGCATATGTCAACCATCGCTTCTGATTTACCAAACCTTCCAGACTCTTATTTGCACACATCCCACACACACTGAAAACCAGATCTGGCAGTCAAGCCTTCTCATACGTCATTCCTAAAGTGTGGAATGACCTGCCTCTACACATAGGAGCCTGCTCTTCACTTCTTGAATTTTACAAGAAGCTGAAGACCTGGCTTTTTGAGTAGTCCCACTAGGCCCTAGGTTTGGCTAGGCTCACATTTGCTCATTGCAAGGATACCCTCCTGGTTATAGTGCACTCTTCAAATCTCCATAACACAAAACAACAAATAATGAATATAATAGTGAGAATCATTCTCCATATTCTGCTCAAATTAAAACTGTTTTGTAAAAATTGGATTTACCTGCTCATGAACTGAAAGAATCATTTAGAAGTTCCACTGATGTTCTCCTCTCGTCTGCTGACATGCACACAAGCAGAAGTTGCCTTCCACATAAGTCATTTTCTTGTCTTGTTGGGGTTGTCTTCACAAGATTTTACCTGTCATGACTAACCCTTTGGGACTGATTTATCTCACAAAATTAACCATGTAGGTGATTCCTTTGCTCAGCTTTTGAGGGGAGGCTGATGCTATTACTTTAATAAAAATATATATCACCTACACATATATGACTATTGAATAAGCTTCATATTTCAAAATTAACATCAACCTGCTGATACATTAATTAAATATTTGTGAATGGAAGCACTGATTTACATTTACCAATGTTGTAAACAAAACATTTACAGCATTTGTAAAGAAATCCAAATTATATGTGAAACAAGCACGTCATTTGGAATATGCTTATTCTCAGTTCCTTCACATACAATAAGCTGATGTACGTGTTTCAGCGTATCATTGCTGATTTTTGCTAACCCTCAAGTTTATGTTGTTTCATACTACACGTTCTGCATGCTCAGAATGTTTCCTTTGAAATGTAGGTGCATTTTCTTTGTGTGTGTTAATCATAAAGTATCCATCAACTTAGTTTTTCATGATATTGTCAATAAACTGAGATTTATATGTGAGAAAAAACTTAATAGGGTTTCATTTTGTTGGACCCAGATTTATCTACTACACATCTGATCAAATAACACATTTGCAATTTAAGGCATATCAAGGTTGCACTCTGCTCAACCTCAGAAAGGGGGTGGATTTGGCAGTCTGAATGATGTTACTGAATATCTGAAACACATTTATTACTAGAGAAATTAGGGTTCTCAATGACAGAAGAGGGCTTCACATTGGTGCTGGTGATGTGCATCCTTAAAAATGAATGCAGAATATAGATGGCACTGAATATCAAGGACATAATATTGAAAATGAAATAACGGGCAGGTAAGTAAGTATATATTTTCGATACCTAACTCTACATATATATACCATGGAAAAATATATATCTTCAGTTTATGTTGATGTGGAATTATAAATAGTAAACGTATGCTTCCCTACATGCACCTACCTTTCAATATTTTGTCCCTCAATCTTCTGTCCATTAAATATTTGTAGGTCGAAATTAAGTGATACAATCAGCAGATAGGCGGCCTACCATCAAGCATGCATATTGCGTTGACTGTAAAAGGGCTCTAAGTGACACAACCACACCAATAGGAAAATTCAAGGATCTAGGCACCCTATTTAACAAGCAGCTGTTCTCCAAATCTTAGTATGGTAGTCAAGGGCATGACCATCAACTGGACTTTTTATGTAAGATCCTGCTGCTCATCATCAACCACAGAGTGGACCTTGTAAGGTAAACTATTCTCTTTGGAGTGGACCAGCTGCTGCGGAGACCGCAGAACAAAAGGACATGCTTTACCTCACACACACCCATGTATGACACCAGCTCCCAGTTGTACTGCATTCTAACCACTTCGTTAGCAGAGAAAATAGTCATTCTAATTCATTTGGCTGGGACAATGTGAGATCATGGCTTATTTTTTATCTTCCAGCTCTGGAGATCTGGGTGGCTAATACAGATGACTCGATAACCCAGCAAGTATCAGGATTGAGCACATTAAGGGATACTAAGCTCACCACCAATTAGCTCAATATCACTAGCTAGAAAAACGTTGCTGAGCAAATATTAAGAAATATTGAAACTATGACTGATTAGGCTCTGCAAAAAATTATGGTATATGTGTAAGATATGCACAAATGGGCTTTATCAATTGCATTAGCTTCCTAGCACAGTCATGACTAAATGTGTTTTCAATTCACTCCACTTGCAGTCTCACTCATGATATCACAGTTTTCCAAACAATAGCCTGCAACTGATCGACTAAGGCATGCATGTTTTGGCCTGCAAACAATAAGACAAGGAAAGAATTATTGCTAAGTAACATAACATAACACAGCAAAGTATAGCTTTTCATTTTAAGTTTAATATACTTATTGAAGTAAGAGCAGAGTATACATAAGAACAAACATCCATTGGGGCAAAATGGTGTCTGAGTGACATTGCTGTCCACCTCTTCTCCCTTGCGCCCTGTCTTCTGGATGTTTGACCGATAACATGCATTATAAAGACTGTCCTGGTACTAGGACCCTAGAAGCTGAATGCCAGGGTCAAATGTTTGGGTGGGTGGCCGGAGCTGACTTTGGGTGGTGGAAATTCCTTGGGTGGATTCTATCGGCAGCCGGAGCTGCTGACCTTATATGTTTCCTGGCTGCAGTGAAATGGAAGGTGCATCAGTCTGAGCTGGAGATTAAAAGACACTCTATAGCCAAAGGTATGACCGTGTGTAGTTGTAAGGGCAGTAGGCAACGCCCTGTGCCTCCGGTGGCACCTGCTCTGAGAGTCTCCCAACCCCAGCGAGAGGCAGTTATAGAAAACAAAACTGGAGGAAGGAAAGGTGAACTTCAGGCCGGTAAGAATAAAGTAGAGCCAGCCAAGAAAGCCTCTTTATGGAATGTCCGGGACTCAGTGGGTTTGCAACCCTTAAGTGTTAATTTACTCTCCTCCTCTAAGGCTGCGGGTCTATTAACTGAAAACAATAAAGTGTATGTAGAAACACACGGTTCCCTAGGTGTTGGCCATATTAAACAGGTCTAAAACAACTTGCCCTCTATTATTCCCATGAGTGAAAGTAGAGACTCTGGAAATTCTGTAGAAATTGATGCTGGTCCCTGGCAACTACAAAATGAGGTGACTGTTCTGGAAGTACCTCCGACAGTAGATACATCAGATAATGCTACAGAGATGACATCCTGGGATAGTACCCTTAACAAAAGCTGCCAAGATGTGTAAGGCACCTGGAGAAGGAGGAGATTTAATGTCTATTGATCTCAGTGCCTTGAGAGAGAAATGCCTCGAGAATCAGAAGGGAATAAGCTCTGAGGGAGTGTGCTTGACCCCGGAATGATGGATATGTTTTTCCCTTACAGATGACTCTGATGTCTCAGATGCAAGTATTTCGGTGACGAGTGGGGAAGGGGCCTCACAGTTAAGTAGCAGTAGTGTTCATCAAGATGTGACCCAGCAGAGAAGATCTTTCACTGAAAGGGGGAAAAAGAGGAGGACTGGGAAAAAAAAACTTTAGATGTTTGTGAGAAAGACAGCCTGGGGGAACTAAGATGGGTCTATTCCACCATACAGTTATTGCCTCCTGAGAAGAAATGAGGAGAGAAAGAGAAAATTGACTCTGGTCAAAAGATTAATCAGAGGGCACAAGGCACCAGGAAGCCTGTGGAACCCGCACTGCATTGATTTTACAATCATTAAAGCAGTTTCATTGGGGAGTAAAGAGTGACAATCGACAAGACAGAAGGTCTTGAAACTGTATTAGCTGCTTTCAAGACGCAGGGCTCTTCACATGAGGGGTCTTGACTGATGTTATGTGGAAGCTGGTAGACCATGAAAACAGACAACGCCATAATAACCAAAGATTGCAGGGGCACCTGAAGTGGTAGAGGGAAATGATACAAGAAAATATATTACATCTTTGTCGAAAGGTGCCCTCCCTGAACTGTCTTCCTGGGACTGGGATAAGGAATTCAAGCTCGCTCATCGATTCCCTATGATGTTGACAAAGAAACCCACCGTTAATTGGTTTGACCACGTGCAGTGCTGGTGTACTTTGAGAATATTTTATTACAGCAAGTTGTGTATGACATGGCATGTACAAATGCTAAAAGAGACTTTGATGGAGTATCTTTTTTTCTAAGCCTGATTTTGCTCATGCTATATTGTGAATAAGATGGTGATTTAGGCAGTTCTCTGCTCCTTCTCAGAAAGTGGGGGCAGAGGAGGATCTGCAGAATCCTGCTCGGTTGAAAGTTGTGTTTCAGGAGCAGAGTTGTAGTTTTAGCTCAGAGATTCAGGCCCGGGCCTATTTTTAAAAAATCTCAGCCGAGGGTCCAGCACTAAATAAGTGAGACGTCATGGCAGTTTAGTTGGAATCATGTCCAATGGTGCGGCATGATTGGAGGGTTGGACAGGGCAGGACAGAAATGGGATAGTACCAGATGTCCTCATTCAGGCTCAGGATGGGGCCTGATTGCCTTTGTTTTGCAGGAGGGTGGAGGGGTCTGTAGGGAGTGTGGTGGGGGATCCACACATTGGTGGGGTAAGAAAATGGCAACATTATTTATTAGTTAGGTCTTGTAGATTGTGTTGGTGGCAATATAAGTTGTTCTATTGGAGTAGCTGTGTAAGTGTGTGACAGTTTAAAGATTTGGTATGGGTAAATTGCGTATTGCAGCTATTAACATTTGTGGATTTAATAATGCTAAGAAAAGACAGAAAGTAGAGGTTGGTTAGCACCTGCTTGCTGCAGATATTATTTACCTGTAAGAGATCAATATTGAAGGTACAGCATTTGGTAAAATCTCTGGGTTATAAGTCGATTGGTGAGACAACACAAAGTGTCAGATGCGGGGAATGGCTATTTTGGCTCCTGGGGGTGGGTTGCGATTTACCCGCATACAAGCCGATGCGTTCAACAGCTGGGTCATTACTGAATGCCAAACAAGCTCTGGGGCGAAACTGTCTATATGCTCAATGAATGGCAGCAATGTGGATGATCCAGGAGTAATTGAATTGGTTACTAAGAAATTATCATTTTCGTCTCTTCCTATTATTTTTTAGGAGATTTTAACATCAATTTACAGAGTCATTGGTCTTTGGAAGAGGGGTGGTGGTCCTTCGGGAGGAAACCAAACGTATTTCAGGCATTGAGGGACCTGTGTTAAGATCATGGCTTGGTAGACATTTTGAATTTTTTAGGGCCTTTATACCCTGACTTTAGTTTTTTTTCCTCTCCTCATTTGTCACATGCCGACTGGATTATGTGTTTGTGTCTAGCTCCCTAATTCATGAATGTATCATATAAAAAGCAACAGCATTGTAATCACATGATACAGTGGATCCATAAGTTCTTGGGGTATAATCTGGGGAGCTCATCTATAGATATGTTCTGGGATGCTATGAAAGCCGGAATCTGCGGGGAAATACTGAGGTTCTCCTTGAAATATAATAAGCAAGGTAGACAAACTTTACAGGACCCTCAGGTCGGTTTAGCTTCTGCAGAAGAGGGTTTGGTCAATGGGGGGTGATCTGTAGGAGGATTAACTAAGGGTGGCTGTTGCCAAATCTGCTATCAGAGAAATTCTGGTGAAAAAAGCTGCGGATAAACTGGTGGTTTGGAAGGAGAAAGCTTATGACTATAGTGAGCAGATTGGTCATCACCTTGCTATCTAACCAGACAACAAACTAGGCTAAATACAGTCCGGGAGATCAATGACTCAGCGCCAGGTCGAGTTCCTGATCCAATTAAAATTAGCATTTAAACAATATTACCACTCCTTGCAAATGGATAAAACTGGGTGAGGGAGAATCTAATGTTTCTAGGGAATAGTTAATGTCTAATTCCATTTGAGAAAATCTCAATTGAGGAGCTGGAACAACTGGAAGGTTCCCTGCACTGGGTACAGATATTGTTTACATTGAATAGGCTTGCAGGGTAAAAAGTCACGGGTACTGACTGTATCCCGATGGAATTCTATCAGATATTTGCTCCCCAGCTCAAGGATTGCATGAGCAAGCTATTTAAACATTTTGTGACAGGAGGCAGGCCTCCAAGGTCATGGTCTTCGCCAAATATTTTTGTCCCCCCTGAAAGAAACAGTTTTTAACTGAGTTCTTACCATCTATTAACCTTGATTAATTGTGATTCCAAAATCTTTTCCAAAGTTTTGCCTTCTTGGTTAGCACCAATTATCCATAAGATTATTTTGGTCCGTCAACACAGGTTTATCCCCGGAAGATCCACAACCGACCATATCCGAAGGGTTATTTTGCTGTTTGATGCTACCAGTGTCACAAGGGACTCTACTGCTTTAATTCTGCTTGGCACAGAGAAAGCCTTTGACAGGTTCTCCTGGCAGTTTCTCTGGGTGGCTCTAGCAAGAGACAGTGTTGGCAAGGGCTTTATTCAAGCAGTCAAAATATTATATGCTGACTCGGTGGCCAGGGTAGTTGTGAATGCGGCTTTGTCTGATCCATTTGGAATTTTGCGGGGGACCAGGCAAGGTTGCCCATGCTCCTCATTGTTGTTTGCTATTTTTATAGATCCCTTTATATTTAGGCTGAAAAGCAAAGCTGCAATTCTACTGATTCAAACTCAAGGGCGGGATACAAAAACCCTGGCTTATGCCGACGACATTGTACTTGTTACTTCTGACCCGAGTACAGCTCTTATGTCTGTGGAAGAGGAGGCTTGACAATTTGGGAGGCTCTCTGGCTATGCCCTCAAAAAAAGCAATACCCATATAGTTATAAATGAGGGAATTAAGATGACGGACAGCCGGGTTGTGGAGAAAGCAGTAAACCTAGGTGTCAGCATGACCGCTAAAATGGATAATATCCTTAGAGATAATATTGAACCCCTTTTGCTTCAAATTAAACAAGACATTGCAGATGAAATAATCAGCATCGATCATTAGAGGGAAGATGTAATGTTATCAAGATGCTCTTTTTACGTAAAATTCTGTATTATTTCCAGGCCATTCCTTTAGAATTTTCAACCCAGTGGTTTAAGATAATAGAAAATGTATTTTCTCATTTATTTGGGCTTACTCTAGACCCAGAAGGTCATTCAAACTTCTTACATTACCCAAAGAGAGAGGAGGGTTGGTGCTCCCTAATTTGAAATTGTATTATTAGGCCACTACACTGATACGCAGTTGAGTGTTGTTAGAAGAAGATTTTGATAGAGGGGAAATAGTACGAGTACCCTCCTAGTACAAACTTGAAATTGGGAAAGAGGCGTGGAGGTGTTTGTGACGATAATTAAATGACATTTATTACAAAAAGGTACTTTTTAAGACCCTCCATTGAGCGTAGAAGGTATAGAGTAATATTAGGGATTGGCAGATCAAGTTTTTATATGCCCCTGGCTAATAATTTAAATCTACCAGAGAATTTTAGGGATCAATTTAGGAGTAATTTTGCACAAGTAGGGGTTTGTCAGAAGAGGTATTTCTTTTCCCCTTCGGGTATTATTTCTTATGACTATTTGAAAAATGTATTTCATTTTGGATGGAAGGATTTTTTGAAATATTTGCAAGTGAGAGATTTTTTGTTTTGCGAAAATGGGGTGGCTCTGAGGGATTTGCAAGATCTGAGACTATTGATAGATTACAGGGTTTAAGAGAAAGTTCAATTGGGGAAATGTATGGGTTTCTCAATTCTGTCATGACTGATGATATGGATAAATACTCACAGAAGTGGCAAGAGAAGGCGGGGATAACCCCTAGAATTTCTTTTCAATCTTTTGATGCGGCATAATCTATTTTAACGTACACTTGACTGTAAGCACCGTTTTATAAGACTAGTTTTTACTTGTATTGTACTCTGGATAAGATTGTGAAATGGGTAGAGCGTAAAGCAACTTGCTACCCTCGATGTGCACTACATAAAGCATTAACTGTACATATTTTTTCTACTTGTGGGAAGCTAGAAATTTTGAAAAAATAAACATCCTGGTTTCTTTGGGAGGAACTCAATTTGGAAGTAGTTCTATCACCAGAGGTAATTTTACTAGGATTATTAGAGGTAGACCGGACAGAATATGGATGTGATTTGATTTTTATATCCATGACAATGTTAAGGCTCTGCATTGCTTCAGCGTGGTTAGACCCGAACCCGCCAGAGATCCAACAATGGCCGGTTTGCTTCTTGGTGGTCTTTAATTTAGAAAAAGCTATATGCTTGTGGAAAGAATCCATCTCCAGCCAGCTCAACTTCTCCATTGGCGGCGCTCTTTGATGGTGCGATATTGAACACGGCTGAGCCAAGCCGTCATTACATTTGCAGCGTTTTTCCTAAGCGGAAATATTTCACACGCACTCACGGGTGTCTTCAAAAAGGTTTTTGTTTTATTGATTTAAACAGCAATTGTAGCCGAAAATTACCCTACGTGTTTCGGTCTCTCTTAGACCTTTGTCACGGGTAACCAGAGTTGAATTCAAAACCATTATTTAACAGACAGAATCAATTACGTCATTTCCTGTACGTTTGACCCTTAGCATTCTGGTCATTGTAGTGTGCTCATTTCTGTGTATTTACAAGACAGTGATACACAAAATAATTCTTATAGTGAAAGTGCTTCAAATAAAATTTAGATAATTGTAACACAAAACATCAATCTTTTCTTTTTTTTTCCTCATTTGCTAAGCACCGACCGGTGCCTGTTTTTTTGAGAAGTGACCACCCTCCAGTGGGTCATTATTTACACTTCAGCCATTTTTTAATTGTATCCGATGTCTCGCCCTCCAGTGGGCCTTGACATACTCCATGAGGCATTTTGATCTTAATTATTCAATACATTCACATTGTTATCTTACTGCCCTTCTTGTGGAAAGGTAGGCATGCACGCCAAAAGGGCCTGAAAATCTGGGGCCCTTGATAGAGTGGGTTGGAAGATATGGGGAGGGGGAGTGTCAATTTTAGAGAGATAGATGTATATATATATGGTTCTTTGCACTGAGCTCTTTTGGGGGGGTTAGAGCTATTATAATAAGTAACCAACATGGTTAACAGGAAATAAAAGGGTAATGACATTCATCTGTAAATACATCTGAATGAAAAAAAAGAAGAAAGTATTAAAAAAAACTTCCTGTAAATAGTCAAGAAACCAACAAGACAAAAATAAATAAATATCAAAAACAAATAAATTAGGAACAATATGCTACAATTTAAAAATCGATGAAGCAGTATCTCTTGTAATTGAAGACAAGGTTCTTGTAAGTGGTGCCCATAATTTATCACATTTGATCAATAAAAGGGTAGAATGTTAATTTTACTTATCCAGTTGATGATTATGACAGACTAAGTTCCACCACTGTTGGAGAGTGATATCTGTAGACTGCTAATTGGCGGCAATCACCTGCAGGCCATTCGCGATTTGAAGATCCACCAATGTTCCGAACATTTTATTATGAGACCAGAGATTACTCAAACCATCCAAGAAAAAAGCAGCCGTTGAGAATGGTGTACAAATGCCAGTGACAACCCCAATTCTTATTCAAACATGCAAACAGAATTTAGATAACAGTGCATAAAAAACAATTATGAGTATAGGTGCCAGAGTTGGTGCTGCAATGCCAGCAAACATATCATTAGATATGTTTTAGTTTAAAAAGGTGTGCTAGTGTAGAAAAATGACTATTATAAAAATAGTATAGCGTTTGGGTAATGTTGGCTGGACATGTGGTAGCATGAATCTTCTTCCATATTTTATCCCATAAGGTAATAGACTAGCTAGATTGTAAATCAAATTCCCATAAGAGTTCAAGTTTGAATTTAGGTCTATCAGTTTGAGACATTCATGTCCAACCCTGCGTCAGTTCATCAGACTCTGAAATAGGAGCATCCATATTGGATTGTAATGTGTCTCTGAGATAATTACAATACAAAATCCCAAGACATTTGCTCTTGTCGGGGTTCTAGGATAGGCCATCTCCAACAATTTGGGTTTTAAAACAGACCTTATTAAAAGCC
This sequence comes from Triturus cristatus, assembly GCF_964204655.1. Lineage (NCBI taxonomy): Eukaryota > Metazoa > Chordata > Amphibia > Caudata > Salamandridae > Triturus > Triturus cristatus. Next base: position 921,784,582 of record NC_140594.1, read on the forward strand.
ATTATTTCACACTTTTCAATATTAAGTTTATATTATGCCTGGCTGAAACTCGTAGAGTTTTTGCTTTGTGGAATTCATCTAAGAGCGCAAACTCAGGGAGTGGGCGGAAGGGTTCATCTGCCTGTTTGTGATGCTGTTTTACATGCCAGTAGTGCAATGCCTGATTCCGTGCTATCAAATCATTGCAAACTGCACCATGCAGTTCGCATGTGCATGGCCATTTTGTTTTGCATGCTTTCTGTTCTCTGCACGATACTGGGTTTGGTTTTAAAATCTGTTTCAATGATCCCCTATCACACTCATCCACCCCTCATTTTCTTTTTTTTGATCAGTGTGTATCTTTCTTTTTGTGTATTTTACATTTTTGTCTTTTTGTCTGTGAGGTTTGGTACTTAATTTTTTTACCTTTCTACTTCCTTTTTTCCCCACTCCAGAGTCATTTTGGAGCACCAGGGAGCAAGTGGTGGTGCCAGTGTAGCTTCTACAAGCCACACACCTTGCAGTTGCCGGCACCACTGAGAGGTGCAGCCCAGCGACATTTTTCTGAGGTGACCACACTTGTTTTCTATGTGCAGCACCACCTTCCCTCCATGATGGCAGCTGATCTCAGATCGGGTATGCCCAGCATGAGTGCCAGCTGCTGTGGGGGAGAATGCACCAGTGTGTGCACCGGAACACTGGGGTGCAGCTCACAATGCAGTAGCTGGTGCACCATGAACAGGACCTGTCTAGGTCCCAGGGCTTGGTGTGTAATTATTTATTTTTTGTTTTCTTAAATGTTTTTTTTTTCAAATAGCATGTTGCTCAGAGGTAAGTTACATTTATATAATTTTAAGAATGTTGTGTGATCCAGCTTGAGCTAGCCATGTCCTGGGCACTACCTAATCGTTCTCCTCAGTACTTTCTTGGGCTAATTGTTTAAGCAGTCATGCAGACTCCTCTGTCCTGTCACTAAGATGATGGTAGTAATATCAGTGAGTTAGCATTCTCTGTGCCTTTCCTTATGTAGCTAATACAGTCCCAATCTCCATGTGCTGTGTAATATGCATTGATGCATTAAAAAAGTATGCTGTGTTGGCCCATCAAAGGGGGTTGAGAAGCAAACATTCATTGCAACTTATTAGTAGTACTTATTGCAGTTTAGGAAACTAGGAATAGGGCTTAGGTTTAGTAAACTAGGCATAGGTCAATTTACTACATCTAGTACTATGGGTGATCTGATTTAGAATAGTACAGTGCTACTGCATTTCCCTGTCAAAATATTTTGTGGGATATTAACTGTACGCATAATCTATTTTTTTAATCTTCTTTATTTTTTACATCAGCAACCAAGGGAAAGAGGACATCGTCCAATTTGGGTGAAGAAGGGACTTCCACCACCACTGCAACAGAGGGTGGAACCACCACCAGCTCCTCGATCGAAGGTTCTTCTGTACCCAGTAAGTCATGTTATTATTACTTTCCTTATGTTTTACCTCTCCCCACTATTAGAATCATTTTAATTGTGCCTTGTTCATTTCTTACTCTGTCTTTTATTTCATATCAACTATCTAATATTTTTTGCATTCTTGCTATCCCTGCATTAACCTATTTTTCTGTATTTCCTTTTTCTGTAGATGACTTCCTCCTGTTTGTACTAGTCTGTAGCTTTCTTCTGCTTTGTAAGACAACTTTCCCCTCTCCCCATTTATATCTTGTGGTACTGTAAGACTAAGAGAACAGATGTATGGTACTCTACTGTGAAAATTCCAGGCCCAAGTAAGCTGGTATTATTCATCATGCATGTTAGTTGAAAATGATTTGGTTTTCTTGCTCATGCTCAAACAGTTAAGATGAGAGAGTGGCCCTGGTCATGGTGGACCGCCCAAATGTTGTGTTATAATTCATTTGAATACCAGCAGTTTTCAAAACAGTGCAGCGTGGCAGGAAAGTATGAGGTCCCATATTGCATTTGACAATCAAGCCCATATGTCCTTCATTGACCATTATTCCACCCCTTCATTGCACTTTAGTGACTCAGTCTTTATACTTCCCCCCCCCCCCCCCACCATTATGAAAAGTTTTTCGTTGACTCGACTATCTGGCTTTTCCAATATTGTCAACCAATGGTAATATACTACCCAAAGTTTTTATGGAAATACCGCTAACCTAACTGTAGTGAGGTATTACGTTTGTATTTTGTTAAAAAAATATTAATTATAGGAGGTGTATGTGGCGTCTAAAGTGTGTCTTTTTTTGCTAGCCACACAGACCACCGATGCTGAGGACCATGCTGGTGTGCCAGAGTTAGAAGAGACAGTTACAGCAGGAATCCCAGAGGCAGCAGAGACAGTTGTTGGTAAGTGACATTGTTTGCTTATTGACAAATAAAGTATAATTATTTTTATTTGCTATATGAGGCAGATAGCCCACACATCATCATTCATCACCTGAATAGTGCATGTTACAACGCATGCAAGTGTCATTGAAAGTGTCATAACAAAGAACTTTTTAGAACACATAATCCATTACAATGCAAATTACTATTCTAACTCAGCTGGGGCTTTACTTTGGGGAATGCGTTGTAATGGCATGCACTGTAATGACATGCCTTGTAATGCATTTTGGGTTGTAAAACATTCATTGTAATGACACACGTTGTAACCCTTGCGTTGTAAATTATGTTTTCCCATCACCTCCCTGTCCATGGCATTTTGCCACCCGGGCAGTGACCGAACTGCAGCATGTTTCAGTTATACTCTGCAGTGTTGGCTGTCCGATGTGCATCTGATTCTGTTAATGCAGCATTTATGAAGTTTTCTATGCATTACAAACTGAAAACAGGGTGTTTTTCCCAGTGTACACTCAGTCACCTCCTACTAGTACTTTACTCCTTTATTCTTCCCTACGTTCAGTCCCAGCCTACCAAAGAAATTGAAAAATCCAATCTTGGCATGCGCCACATTTTTCTGGCCAAGCAATTTATGTATATATATTTCATGGCTTCAATAATGGATTTCCACCTGTTAAAATGTTTCCCTTTCATCATTTGTCTACTACAGTGGCTGGCTAAGCCAAAGCTTAGCACGTGATGATCAATGACACCCCACTATTCTATAGTAAAACATCCACCTACCCTAATCCCTTTAACTTATCCCTGTCTGCAGTACAGTAAGTGTCATCCTGCCAATTGAAGGCATTTTTTGAAAATAATTTGTGGTGGAGGGAGAGGCCAGGGGATAAAGTGGGGCTAGGTACCTGATTTAGAGTTTGGCAGAAACTATACTCTTTGACGAACATGCCAAATAAAAGCTATATTCTGTTCCTTTCCCTGTACTGCCTTGCATCATTTTTCCCACTGTCTACTTAATGCAGACAGGATATCCACATTTTTTAACTGATGTGTGCGATGCACTATATTATTTATCTGCCTCTTTGAGGTCAGAGTAGAATTGAAATGCAGAACAGGGCCATTGGAATTAAAGTATGATAATAAATTATCCATTGCAGCTGCAGCAGCTGCAGAGAGTAGCAAAGTATCCAACGCACTATCATGCCTCCATTAACGTAGCACAACGAGAATAGCTGTGCTGCCTTGTGCACAATGCCTTACTCATTAGTAAGAGGTAATTTATTTATTTTTTACACATAAAGTGTTCATTTTGTTTTGTAGGAAATCCTTCAAACAACAACAATCACTTAATTTTAATCTGGTGGTATATTATTTGGGTTTAATTCTTTGAAGCCAGTGAGTGATACCTTTTTGTGAGGCATGCATGGGGAAAACTTTTCCCTATGACTAATCACATAAAATATTCCAATGGCCCAAGGACACCAGAAAGGTACTGCTACTATGCCACTATATGAACAAGTGCTTGCACAGAGCTTTACTTGCTTTTTTTGTTTTTCTTTATATAGCTACTCCTGCTGCTCCACCATCTCAGCAGTAGATAGTAGCCCAGCTGCAGCAGCACTGCATCAAGGCCGAATGTCACCAGCTGGCAGCTCTAGAGGAAGAGGAGAAGAAGGCATCTGTCACCAGTGCCCCGGGCCCCAGTTCCTCCAGCCAGCCATCCGCGCCTCTATACCAGCCACGAAATCAGCAGCGCCGCTGGCAGCTGGGATTCTCATACTAATCCACCACTGCTGCCCCCACCCACACTACTTCCAACGTCACATGGTCCGCGAGCTGGTACTGATTCGCCAGGAGGTAGCAAGTCTTCGCCAGGAGGTGGCTAGGCTTTGCTCCTAAGTTGATGCCCTTTAATGCCCTTTTTTACTTTTTATGCTTTGGTGGGAGGGATTTTTGTTGTGGGTGGAGAGGGTAGGAATGGACCTTTAGACATTTTTTCTTTTGAACATTGGTTGGGGACAAGGGGATGTTTGGGAAAGGAATGGGCCTGTGCTGGGTAGAGAGGGTGGGTTTTATTGTTAAAAAAAATTAAAGGGAAGTTAATATTTTACTTTATGCCACACGTTTTTTGTGTGTTTTACTTTGCACTACTGATTTTCAGCGCATTCTGTTTTTTAACTCTGCCTATACAAGTGTAAACCAGTTAGTTATACCCTTGTCCTACTACCCTCTGTAACTATATTGATCACTGGAGGGGGGATAGTCATTGCCTATGCCTATGTTTCCTACAACAACCTAGGTAAACAACTTCTTCAGTAGAGTTTAGTTACTAACTAAACTAGTTCACTTCACTTCATAGTTCTCTTACCTGAATAGCTGCTACCTCTCTCCATCTCCCAAAACCTTACTGCAGGGTTTCCCAATGTGCCTTCTTAATGGTGGTGGTGGTAGTAGTATCAGGCTAGTGTGCTAACAGGGAAGGCATTACAAGCAAGGTCCCACTCCCACTTAGGTGAAAATCCAACTGTAGGCTTAATCAAAGGATTATCCACCATAGGCAACTAGATTGAAAGAAACCAAACACAGAGTTAGTGGGTTAGATATTTATATCATAACTTTAGACCAGAGTACTACAATAACAGAACAAATAAAACCTGATAATATAACAACAATGAGAAATAGTAGCTTCTTCTGATTAATGGGGAGCTAGTATTTAATTAAAACTAAACTTATGACATCCTAGATTCAGGAGAAGTGGACTTAGAGTCAGCACTCAGGAGTGTACAAGGTTAAGTGTTTTCCCAACACAAGGACTGAATCATTATGCTGATGAATTATGTTATATTTATATATTAAATTAAGGATGTGTTGGGGATGGTGTGGGATATTGCTAAGGTAATGGAGTTGGTGTCGCTTTCACCACATTTGCCCCCCCAAGTGTTCAATCCATTTATTGTGCAAATAAAGTCGCACCTCAATAAATCGCACATTCTTGGGGAAGAGGGTTAGGGCTTTGATAAATGGATAGCAATGAGGGGTTTGGGAAAAGTGTAACAAAGACAATCACTTTACCACAACACTAGTCATCAGGGTGATGAGCAGTGCATCATCATCATTATCAAATCTGTTGAGGTAGGAAATGAAGGAATGACAAAGTTCAGATAAATGAATTGCATCAGTCCTTCAGCCCCAATGGGATAGAGTCCTCCACATCACTAATCCATTGTACAACAGCTGTAATACGTTGGTTGTGAGTAGACCATTACTCCTCAATGATTTGAAGGAATGCATTGGTTTCCACAACAAAAGGTTTTAGGGCTCTTATTGCTTCCACAATGTCCTCTAAGGTGAGATGAGAGGGTGATTTGGAAGAAGAATCCAAGACTTTCTTAGTTCTTTTGACTGGGTTAGAGTGCTTTTATAATATAGATCCAGAAGTTGAAGAAGTACCTTCCTTCCCAAATTCACTGGTGCCCTCCATGATGACTGAGATATTCTCATGGGCTAAGTCCCACTGGCGACTTTTATGTTGAATATTGAGTTTATTGGAGGATAGGAGGGGTTTGACTGTCTTCCTTCTGCCTAAAAAGGAAGATGGAGTTGACAAACTTATTCAATAACTTTTTGAATTGGTGGAAAAGATGAACACAAAGCAAGGAAACTGCCACCAAATGTGCTGAGACCAGTATAAAACCAATTGAAGAGTCCAATTGTGAGACCAAAAACAACTGAACTTTGTGACCAGCGGTTTTGAAAGATGGATGCAGAACCTGTAAAGAACAGTGATGCAGATATAACAGGCACGAAGATGAGGAGCTGCATTTCTACAATAGAAAATGCTTCACCTGTTGGGGGTTTCACGAACCCTGAGATTAAAAGCAATAGCTCATGTGGCAGCGAAGAACAATCAACATGTCAGAACATAATGTTAATGAAGTGCAAAGAACCACTGCTGTGATGGACTAAACTGCTGCATAGAACATCTAATGAAAAATGAAATTTTCCACAAGTAGAACAAATAAGCCTCCTACTGCATCCCAATCACTGCTACAATAGATACCCAAAATTGAAAAAAAGTTTCTTGTAACCTCTGTGCTGCACATACAATTCCCCACGGAAGGACGTACAGGGCCCAGAATGGGGGTGCCTCCTGATGCACACAGCATGAAGAAAAAGATGCAAATACTGCATGAAAGAGAATGAAAATAGGCTTAAAATGTGGCACCCACCTTCAAATCATGCATTCCTGGCAAAAGAAAAGCAATTGATGTCAGGAAAGGCTGTGCTTCCAGAGGTTCGCCGGAGACACTCTGGAGAGCTAAAGATCGGTGGCCATCTTGTGTGGCGCTCACATTGTGCTCCAAGGTATAGCTTGAGTCTAGTAAATCAAAGTGCAGGCCTGTGTATCGGTTTGCTCAGAAAATAGTGAGGTTTTAAGGTGTAAAATTCATGACTTTTGTCAGATTCTTTTGAACTGAGTAGCAAAAAGATTAGAGGAATGTGAGAAATTGCTTTCATACAATAGGGCTTTGAATGAACACACAGTTATTAAAGTTTAACAGTTACTTTTAACTGCTCACATTAACCATTCACCTTGCAGTAAAGATGCAAGTTGCAAGAGGAGCTTCATCTCTGTTGTGGACAAAAAGTTTAAGGAGAACAATGTCAAGATGGGTAACTAATAAATTGAATTGCAAAACGTTTTGCAGTTTTGTCCCACTTATTGTTTATAATTCCTCCCTGTTGATCATTTTGGTAGTTTTTTATTGTGTAGTTGTCCACATACACTTCTCCCCATCAGATAATTTTGGAGTGAACTTTCCAATAAACTGAGATTCGATGTGACTTGGTCAGAAGCAGCTGCTGGTTTGTTCAAACAAAAGCCATATTTTCTGGCCCACTTTCTTTTGTATTTATTCTATGAGAAATAGAATATGGTGAGTATTTTTTCTTCAATCAGTTACATCACAACATAGGAATTCTCTTACTTTAAAATGGCATATAGAAAAGAGAATTGCATAATATATGTGTAAGAAAAAGGAGGTATTGATTGAGGGGATTGTAAACCTTCTATAAGCAGCAATCATATACATTGTCAGGGTGAACCATAACAGTCACTAAGTTAACTAATGTTTAACCCTCTGGTAGCTAGGCACAAAACTGGTCAGGCTTAACTTAGAGGTCCTTTGTTAAATATTTTGCAGCACACACACAGTAGTGAAGTCAAAACACAATGCAAGAAAAATCCCACACCAATTTTGAAAAATGAAGACATATGTAATATATTAACCTCTTCAGCGCGGCTCGGATTACCGCGCTGTGCTGAAGGTTCTATTACGCGGGCGGGGCCATGACGGAGCGGTTCGGTCATACGCACAGCGCAACCGACGCGCATGACGGAACCGCTCCGTCACTCGCATCGATGTGGTTAAAAGACAGAGAGTGCGATTATTAGACACGAATATCGTGGCCTGCGTAAAATTCCTATATCTATGGAATGGGATCAGATACTGGAAGCCTTTAAAGTCATAGACCCATTAACTCCTCTACCATCCCAGGTCATACCTACACTGCCCGCACCTCCCATGTCCGTATTGGCTAACCTGATTGAGCCAGTATAATGCTATATCTCTCATGCTCCATTAATACTCAAGATACCTTAATTATGAATACTTTGTTATTCGATCTGGGATTTCTTTTTTTTTTTAACGAGAGAATACAACCTTCTGTAATGTTAATGCTTAAAATAGGATACCAGAGAACCGGGGAGGGGGGGAGTTTCAATTGGAATTTAGTAGTTTATAGATAACTGTATAAATACGAGATTTATACCATCTGGCTGTTTAATTATGTAAGTGATCCAAACTTTTTACAATTGACTAGACCACTGTATTATTCAAAGTCAAAATGTGTAAGTATTCATACTCCCACATACAATTTGGTTGTATTAATTCATTACAAGACCACCATTTCAAGAATAATTGTCATTATTTTCAATTATTCTACTTTTGCCAAACGTTGTGTTTTTATATGCAACAAGAATTGTAATACTCAATAAAATTGTTTGAAAAAAAATGTAATGTTATATAAGACCAGAATGACAGAAATCCAATCAATTGAACCAGCAATCTGCAGTTTCAAAGTTTTATGTAAGTAGAGCACCTAACAGCACAAAGAAAAAAAAAGTCACTAGTTTAGGTCGACCATGATGGAGCAGGGAACAGATGCAGGGACAAGGTTAGTCCCCCTGAAAAAGTTACCTTTTCAAAGTTTGGCGTAAAGAGTCCGATCTTCAGGATTTCTTTTTCTTGTAGCGGAGTGTACTCCGCCTGAGCCCCTGCAGGGCTCAAGGAGGTCCAGTTGCAAGTCCAAGCCGATCTAGTTGTAGCAGGTCAGTTGGGCAGTTGCAAGGAGGCCTATGGAGCTTGTTGTGTCCCTGTTACGCAGAGCAGGAGATCCTCCAACCAACACTTGAACTCACTCCAGTTAGCCTGAGATGAAGGAGGCAGATGCCGTCTTCCTTCTCACAAAGAATGGCAGGCCTCAAGCAGCAGGGCAGTCCTCTGGGAGAAAAGGTAGACTTTAAGCATCAGGGCAGTCCTCTGGCGAACAAGGCAAGCCTCAAGCAGCAGGATAGTCCTTTGTAGCAGCAAGGTCCTCTGATGAACAAGACAGGCATCTACCAGCAGGGCAGCCATCTGACACCAAGTCAGAATTGGTGAAGTCTTCCACAGGTCCAAGAATGTATTGAAGGGTTGGCCTGACGGTCCAATATGTACATTTCATGTCAGCCTTTGAAGTGGAGGAAACTTCTAGGCTACCCCACATCTGGTTCTGGGAAGTTCCTTCCTTCCCCTGCCAAGGCTCCAAGAAGTATAGGGTGAAAAAAGACTGGTGTGAGGTTTCTTTATGTGTCTGGAGGCAGCCCCTATTGAAGAACAAGTGGGGCAGGGAACTGCTCCACCCCCACCAATCCTGGCAGGATGGCCCATCCTGCCCAGGGCTAAGCACTTTGTCCCACAATCTGGGAGAAATGCTAATAGCAGGGACATGTGAACCAGGAGACGGGCAGCAGGCATCAAATGGTTAGGACAAGCAAATGTCAGCTTTCTGTGTAGGAAAGTATTATCTGCTTCTTATGGTTACCCCCACTTTTTGCTGATTTCACACTGTTTTTGGCCTAGTCTGACTAGGATCCTGCTATCTAGGACCCCAGTCTATCTGCTTTCTCCTGCAAATTGATATGCATGTACTTTAGGTACACTCCAGATTGGATTCTGGGGTACCCTTATCAGTCCCTAGTATATGGTACACATGTATCCAGGGCATAGGTACCCCAGAGGCCTCCCAGGGGCTGAAGCATGTATTGTGCCACCCCTGAGAGGCCATTCAAATTTACACAACTAGCCTGCTACAGCAGACTGTGTAAGCTGGTGCTTGCACCACTTACTTAAGATATAGGTTCACTACGTCTATTTAAATCACTACACTTAAATACCTATCAGTCACCCCTATGGCAGGCCTTAACAATCCTGAAGGCAGGGTGCTGGGTTTTACGTGAGAGGGTGCCCCTGCATGAGCAGAGCCCCTCTGCAGCCTTCGGAGACGATTCTCCGGGTATGTCTGTGATGCAGCCAGACATATATGTTTAAGTGCATTAAAACCTCGCGGTAAATGCTAACTTTAAAACGGCTGCATATAAACATGTCGTGTTTGGTGTCAAACTTCTTGGAATCATATCTCCATGCCTGTAACTGGCGGGGGAGGTATGATTCCACCATTCTGAAGGGACATATGTGGGTCACCGGCATACCTGGTACCAGCTTTCTCTAACTGGGCAGCACAAAATGGATGCTGCCAGCCACAGACACAATTCTGTTCTCCTGATGCTGAGCCAAGCTCAGAGGAAGGCATGACAATAGGCATCCTGTCACAGGGAGGTGTACCCACCTCCCAGACAGGATTTAGTGTATTGATGGCTGGGTGGGTGCACTCTTAGAGTTCCAGAAAGTGTGCACAGGGGGCACATTTGGTGTCCCTGTGCATAGTCCAGCTCAAACCAGTTCCAGGAGCCATTTGCTCCTGCTCTGACGCGAAACTGGACAAAGGACATGTGTGTAGCCACCCTCTGTCCTGCCCTCCCCTAGGAGGGTCCACAGAATCTTTCCAACCCCTTTCCATGGGTATAAAGTCGGTTACCTGATCAAAGGACTTTAGATTTTACATGGACAAGATTCTGCTAAGAAGAATCTAAGCACTTCGACTGCCTGCATGACGCTGGAGGACTGAAGAATCTCCCTTGGAGTAAAGGAGTTACTCCCCTGCAACAGCAGGCACCTAAATGCAACTGACTGGTTTGCTTCTCCCGAGCTCCTGAAGACTCTGAAGATTTCAGCAACACAGGAGGTGGGTTCCCAAAGGTCGTTGAGGTTGATGTGTCCTCTCAGCGATTCTGAGACCAGTGTCCCTCTTGGGGACCATACAACCTGAACCCCTGTGCACCGTGTACTTTTGCAAGTGCACATGCTTAGTGACAATTCCTGAGCCTGTGCTTTGGACTCCTTGTAGTACTGACCCCAAGCAGTATTTGCACTGAAGATTTCTGGCCTCCACTCCACGAGTGTCCTGTGGACTGGTGCTTTGCAGACTTGCTTGAGGTCTCCTCACGATCCCCGGTCTGTTGGCCTGTGGGTCCTAGTTAGGGTCATCTTGCTAATTCTTGGGCTTACCTGGGTGCTCCAGATGTGCCCTGACGCTCCATTGCTTGAAGAGTCTCCTGGACTTTGCTGGTCCATATCATTACCTGTTTCGTCTGACCGCGTGGGTTGCAGTTGCCAAGGATTGTTGGTGCTCCAGCCGAACATTGACCCCTCAGCTCTTGACATCCTTTGTGGGACAGCTCACTTTCAGACTTTGGTTGTCCTCGACATCTCCTGGTCCCCGTGGCTGCAGAGTCAAGCAACCCTTCTTCACTCCTGAAGCACTCGACATCGGTGGGCATTCGACTACCGAGCCCCTGGTCACCTGAAGTGACCCAGACTCTGTCCCCTCTGCTTTCAGGTTCTTCCCACCTTGAATTGAGGCTTGGATTCCACCTGACACTCTTCACCCTCTTGGCAGCAGGACTTCTTTGCAGCTCTCCATTGAAAACGACGAAGGTTTCCAACACCATTTGACCCCTATGCAGCCAGCTCCTCTGGGATAGGTAACACGGGTACTTCAGTACTCACTGGTGGGTTGGCCTTAGAACCTCCTAAGTTCCAAAGGGTTTGCTCGAAGTCCTCTTAGAAGTGTCCTTAACTTGTAATTTTCCAACCGCAACTTTCCCATAGAGTTGTATGGACCACACGTCTGTGTTTTCCTCACTGCACCCGTCCTCCGTGGGCTCCCTGTGCCACTCCCCTGGGTGGTTCCTTGGGGTTCCAGCAATTCTACATTCTCTAGGCCCTGTCTCTATTTAAGTCGTTGTTGTTATTCCATTTTTTTAGTATATGGTTCGGTCTCCCCCTGGAGCCCCCTGTGTATTTTGCTATTTACGAACGTTCTATTGATTTAGTATTGTGTGCTTTGTGCCCTAGTCTCATTTAGCGACTAATAGAGAGTTTTATATTAATAAATTCATATTTTTATATAAACGCTGTGTGGTTCTCCTTTCATTTAATCATTTAGGCGGTGATATTCTTGTAAAACAAGCTCCTTTACATTCCTTCAAGATTAAGCCTGAAGGCTGATCTCCATAGCTACCACTAGGATAGCTTTCAATAAGGTAATCTTTGACCTCAGACATCATAAGGGTCGTGTGGCCTGGTACACGGTGCCAACTTTAACTAGTGGACAGCATATACCAACCCACCTTCTCACATTCTGAAAGGGGCATTTGCAGAACTGTGACTTAAAATCCAACTTTATCATTAAACAGGATCTTAAATTAGGACCTATTTGAGACCAAACATTACATTTTTACTTATTCCCAATTAACAATTAGAACTTAGTAAATGTAATAAGGAAACCCATTGTTAACCTTTGGGAGAAGTAGGCCTTGCAGTAGTAAAAAACAAATTTGGGAGTTTTTCATTAGCAGAACATGGTAAATGTAAAAATAATGTCAAAATATTTTTTCACATCTGTGGACAATCTCTGAAAAAAGACGTAAGCGTTGTACCTTCTTATGGGAAATACAAATGGCATCTGTGACAGATTATGTATTGCATAATATCTTTTAAAGTGTTAACACAACTTAGAGTAGTGACGCTAACCCATTAGAATGCAAGCTCAACTAGGTATAATCAGACATATCAATTTAAGTTAGCCACATTGGAGGTTGATTTATTATTAATTTGCAAAGCTCGGAAGGAAAATCACTTCAGTGATAGCAAACACACAATATATTCAAATGCAGAAAATGAGGACCTGCCCAGAACTGGATATCAAACTTGCTTCCTGAAAGTGAGACTGGGAGAAAGAATACAGATTGCAAGTCTACCAATTTAGTATCATGCTTTAACAGAACTCAAATGAAAGCAAGTTCTTCCATACTGTTTGCAAAATATTTTTAATTCTCTTCTGACATTCATTTTTCTATACATTTCTTTTGTTTGCTTCCAGCCATGAAGCCATATGATCAACTGTCAAGATTGACTGCAAACAGGCTAAGTGCTGTTATTGTGTCTGTGGAGTGAGTTATTCTGAGTAATATTGTTATGTTATATATACATTGATTTGCTTTTATATCTGCATTTTAACAATTTTCTTGTAAGCAGTTGTTGACTGTAGTAGAGAGCTGTAAAGGAAGGTTTATAAGGGGGACAACAGACACAACAGTGAACATTTGCAGAGGTATTCAGCGAATTAAGATCATAACTGCTTAATTCAAAGATGAGAGGGCCACTCAGAGCTGTACTCTTTGAAAGCTCATGGTGACACAATTGCTGTGGCATTGTGGTAGTAATTATTTACATGATCGAGCCATGTGTGTCATGATGGTGCCCTTCCTCTGCAAAATCTAAGTCCATAGCAGATGGTGGACATCACGGGCAAAATGTTGTCCCTCACATATTGTTAGTCATTTCTGGCATTGTGGTGCCACCCATGACATATTGGTGGTAGTTCTTTACATATTACCACCATCCATAGCATGGCAGTCCCCAGTGTCTCCCAATGATACATTACTTGCCCTGTCTTAATAGTGTCAATACTTGGCATATTGAGGACACCCAAGACATGAAATGGTGGTGCATGGGTATAGCCATCCATGTCAGGAGGTGCCCACATTAGGTGGAACACTAGCCATTGCATATCGATGGTAATTCTTGACATATTGGGACCATCCATGGCATGATTGTTTCAAATACTACCCTTGATATAATGCCATCCTTCTGTAGTAGTAGCAGTGCTTGACATATTGGGGGTATTGATGAAATAAGGTTGTGATACATAGTTATGTAAGATATTTTATCCATGTGTAGCAGGAGTATATGCACATGACTACAGACGAAACTGCTGGACAGAATTACACCAAATTTGGCAGAAAGGTTTATCTTGGTCCAGAAAGATCTCTTTTTGTAAATTGGTATAAATCTGTTCAGTAGTTTTGGAGGTATTCAAATAAAAAGATTTATGTATATCTAGAGATGAGGAAGGACCGCGGATCTGGCATATCTATTTAGGAAGTGGTGGCAGCCATCTTGGAACTCGGACTTGGTTGAGTACCAAACAAAAGGTAAAACAAACATAAGGGAGAAGGGTAGGAATAACATGACCCCACTAGGCCTGGTGTTTTTTTCTTTATTGTTTGCTGCTTTACTGCAGAGGATCCACAGATCTCAGCAACATTCCCAAATTTCAGGGTGGGCTCGGTCCCGGGGCAAAGAAATACATATATTTAGGGGGAGAGGGTGCTTGTGTAAATAATTTGGAGGGGGCGTGCGGCCCCCATCCTGGCCCGATCTCTGTCCTTAAGACGCCATACAATGAGGCCCAGCCAGAGGTTACAAGGAAGAGGGGGCAAGCATCCCCCCTTCCTGGTTGGATTTCGGCACTGGGGACCCTATTCTCTGGTTCTTGGCTGTAATTAGAAAGGGGATGGAGACCTTTCTTGGAGCCATTAATGGCTTGGGGATTCCATCCCCAGGGCTGGCATCTGCTATGTCCCAGGGTGCCCAGGACATAGCTGTTTCTCTGGGAAACCTGTGTTTGTTCTTGCTTGATGGGAGCAGTTTCAAAGCTCCCGCAAGGAAGACCAAACACAATGTCGGCTCCCAGTTGATGGGAGCTTTAAAAATGCTCCTGCTACCTGGGAACGGACTTTAGATCTGTTTCATTGCCTACAGTGATGCACGCAGGAAACCAGATCGGAAAATTGCTCCTCCCCGCAGGGAGAAACATTTGTATCTGTTCCCTGTGGGTGTAAACAATGCTGGCTCCTTCTGAATGCGGGTAGCTGGCTGGGATTTTGGGGGCCTTGGGGCTCCCCCACAGCCCCATTGAGGATGCAGTAGGTACCCTGGGTGGGTTTTAGGGCATCTACACTTTCTTGGCCAGGCCCCAAGAATGGGGTACCCAGGACTGAAATCAGACAATAGGGGCCGGTTTTCTGGCCTCTCCCCCTCTAGTTCCTGGCCAGGCTCTGAGGATGGCCTCCCCAGGGCCAAAAATGGCCCGGGAGGGAGCCATGTAACCCCTCCTCTAAACAAATGCATCAGGCCCCAGGGGTGGGGTCATTGGTGGCCAATTTGGCCCAGGGAATGGGTCACTTTCTGCCCTTCCCTACAAAATGTGCCAGGCACCGGGCGAAGGGATCTCTATGGCCAAAATCAGCACAGGGGGAGGGCTTCTTCCTCTTCCTGGGTTGACTGCCTTTGTGGAGTTGGCCATAGGGCCTAGCTTTCGGCTGTGCATGGTGTGTAGTCGGTTGCAAGCAGGGGGTGGCCACAGGCCAGGCCTCAGCCATGCACGACATGGGGTTGGCTGCATGCGGTTTGTTGGCAGGCCATGCGGCCCACCCCCGCCACACATGGCCGAAGGTGGTTGGATTAACATGTAGTAATTAAATAGTACTGTACAATAAAAAAACTAGAAATTCCCTGCTACAAACAAAAGTCACAGGGACATTATAGTTAGGAAATAGAATTTATAAAACCTTGGAAATTCACTAAAAACCAAAGTTCTTAGGGACATTATAATTAGGTTCAGATGTAACACACATAAAAAAAATAGAAATTCAGCAGTTATATTTACAGTTATTTCAAGTAACAATAGCTCATGTCCCAAGGTGACCTCATGCTCTCTCCATGCATATTTATTGGTGTGTGTGTGTGTGTGTGTATATATATTATATATATATATACTTTTTTTCACTGAAAAAGACTACAGTTACAGGGACGTTATAGTTAGGCTAACATTTCACTTGTATAAAACCAGAGATATTCAGCAGTTATAGTTAGTTGAGCTAACTATAGCTCACTACCCCACAATTCACTGCTTATGACCTCACATATTACATCACTCAAGACATGGTCAGTGCATGGGTGTGTCAGTGTATGTGTCAGCTACTGATCGGGTATCTCAGGGTGTGTATAAGTGAGTGTGTGAATGTGTTCCTGAATGGATTGGTGTGTCCATGGGTTTGTTATCAAAAGTATGAGTGAGTCTCAGACTATTGTAGTGTTTGTATGGGTGGGTGGGTGAATGTGTTTGAGAGTGCATCAGTGTGTTTATGAGTGTCTTAGTGTATGTAGCAGTGGGGACCAGAATGTTGCAATGTCTGTTTGAGTGGGTGAATATGTTAGTGAGTGTGTCAATTTCAATGAGTGTGCCAGTGTATGTATCACAATAAGTGTTGCAATGTTTGTATTAGTGCACTTGTGAGTGTGTCAGTTACTGCATCATTGTCTTCATGACTGTGTCAATGTATGTATCAGTGAGTCTCAGAGTGTGTGAGTGTCTGTATTAGTAAGTGGATGAGTATGTCAGTTAATGTATCAGTGTGTCCATGGGTGTGTCAGTGTGTGTATCAGTTACTGCTAAGGAATATCAGGGTATGTGTAAGTGAGTGTGTGAATATGTTAGTGAATGGATTGCTGTGTTCATTGGTGTCTTAGTGTATCTATGATCGAATCCCAGAATGTTGTAGTGTTTGTAAGAGTGAGTGGGTGAATGTGTTTGAGAGTGCATCAATGTGTCTATGAGTATGTCAGTGTATGTGCCAGTGAGTCTCAGTGTTGAAGCATTTGTATAAGTGAGTATGTGAATGTGTTATTGAGTACACCAGTGTGTGTTTGACTGTCTCAGTGTATGCATCAGTGTTTTTCTGAGTGTGTCAGGGTATGCACCAACATATGCAAGGGTCTTTTAGTGTGTGGATTATTATGTGTACAGTTGTGCCAGTGTATGCATTAGTGTGTGGCTGAGTGTGTCAGTGCATGTATCAGTATGTGCATGTGTGTGTGAGTGTATGGATCAGTATATGTATGGTTGTGTTAGTGTATGGGTCCGTATATGCATGGAGCTATAAGTGTATGGATCAGTATGTGCGTTGGTGTGTCAGTGTATGCATCAGTCTGTGCTTGGAAGTGTCAGTGTATGCATCAGTATGTGCATGGGTATATCAGTGTGTGCATTGTTATATCTCTAGCTGCGTCACTGTCTGCCATTACTTATGCCTCTGATGCCTTGGTGTCTTAGTCTCTCTACTGCTCTGTCCCTAGCTGTGTGAGTGTCTGTATTACTGAATGCCTATGTGTGTCAGTGCTTATCTGACTCTGGGCCTAGGTGTGTCAGTGTATACATCAGTGTCTGCCTGGGTGTGTTTTAGATGCATTAGTGATTGGGTGTATGTCTCATTGTCTGCTTATCGTATGACTCAGTATGTCAGTAACTGCATTGGTATATGTCTGAGTGTGACAGAGTATAAATAAGAATGCCCCTGTGTGTGCTAGTGTATTCATTGGTGTATGCCTGCAAGTCTTAGTGTATCCATTAGTGTGTGTTTGCAGGTCTTATTGAAGTCATAAGTATTTGACAGGGTGAGTTACTTTCTGCATTAATATAAGGCTGGGTGTGTCAGTGTCTACCTTGATATGTTCCTGGGTGTCTTAGTGTATGTGTCAGTGTTTGTCTGGGTGTATTATTGAATGCATTAGTGTTTGACCGGGTGTGTCATGTTATGCTTTGGTGTATGCTTGGGTATGTCAGTGTCTGCCCTACTGTATGCCTGGGTGTGTCAGTGTATGCATTAGTGCATGGGTTTGTGTGTATCGCTTCTTTGGTATAATTAATTATGTGTATAAAGTATATGTATGGATGTGTATGGATGCAGAAAAGTATAATTAGATACCTACAGTACTGCAATAAAGAGGTCCTTTTATCTGTAAAAAGAAAGAAAAGATAAATAGAAATTAAAGTTTTTATATTAGAAATTTCTATGTTAAATGATGATAATATGTAATACAAAATGCTAGCGTTAATAGTAAAACAGAAGAAATGTATATTATTACATAACAATTCAATATATTATTGAGTGTTCTCATATTCCCTTCCTTCACTGTTCTCAGCATCCATAATTTTTCACAATAAATAATGTGTGTATACATACTCGTCACTGAACAGTTGGGGGAATAACAGTCATATGGACTGTGAAAAAACAAAATCATAAGTACATAGCATGTTATTTAAAGTTAACATTACTTAGCATCATACTCACTACAAACAATTACCACACTGTTTTACCTATATTTGTAAAATAATACGACGTATATTGTAGTTTTACAGTTCAATTAATGTGCATGAATAATAGTGGTATATGAAAAGGCAAATGAAGACATCACTCTTCATAGGCCACATGTTTATCTTTATATGCTTATATAGCGCTCGATTGCCATGGCGTCTTGGCGCTGGGGTGTGTGGACATGAATAGTGCACTGTGATTGATAGAAGCCTATACAGACGTAAACAGCCAGGTTTTCAGGCTCTCCCTGAATAGCTGCAAGTTGGATTGAAGCTTCATGAATAGTGGCAGTTTGTTCCAAAGCTTTGTCGCACATTGTGATATCGCCCTGCCCCCCCATCTTGCCCATCTGGTCTTTGCAATCCTAATGAGACCCAGGCTGGCAGATCTAAGAGCGCGTGGGGGGTTGTATGGTGGGAACAGTTTTTGAATGTCCTCAGTACCACCGCCATATATTGCCTTGTGCACAAGGCTGAGGGATTTGAATTCCACACGCTGTTTGATGGGAAGCCAGCGGAATGATTTAATTCCTGCAGAGGTTGACTGTCCTCTAGGTATGCCAAGGAGTAGTCTCACTGCGGCATTTTGTAAGGACTGCAATTTTCTCATTGACATGACATCATAAGGTCTGGTAATCCATTAATTAGAATTAGATGATGTCAATCCAATTTACTGCTATCTCTGCTATTTTCTTCCAAGAGTAATTACATTACAATATTTGGAATCTGTTATAAAGATATTACTCTTATCGTCATTGAGCCCTACTCTTTTTAAAATGTATGTTACCCCACTGGCCAACCTGATCAAATCCTTTGGGTCTCGGTAGTGTCATACGCCGTTGACACCCAAATTGTCATATCAGTGACCAGCAATCCCTCTGAAAGTGCCGCACACTTTCACAACTGTCTGCTTCAGGTCAGAAACTGGATGGCCTCACATTTTCTGAAGCTTATTTCGAGCAAGTCTGAGGTCTTCTTTTTCTGGAAAAACACAAATGTTCGGTCCCCAATTTGGTGGACGGCAGAATTGGGTGCTTTACTAACACCAGTTGACAGAGTTAAAAATATTGGGGTCGTTTTTGACAGCAAACTATCCTTCAAGAGACATGTCAATACAGTCACCTCTGCCTCTTTCTTTACACTAAAACTTCTTTAAAAATCTTTTCTTGCATCCCCCTCAATCTTCAAAAAACTGTAAACTCAGCCCTGGTGCTATCAAAGGTTGGCTACTGTAATGCCTTATTTGTCAACATCAGGAAAAAATGCATGGCCAAATCCAGAATGTCCAGTCCGCTGCAACGCATCGTCTACCAGTCATCACAAAACGTAAATCTGCCTTTTCTGCACTTAGCCACATACACTGGCTTCCAGTTAGGAAGTGCATTGATTTTAAAGCTTTGGGCATTGTCTTGAAATCTCTCCATGGTGCTGGTCCTGCATTTTTTAAGAATAGTTTTCAATCGTACATTCCTTCAAGACCATTTTGGTCTGCATTAGAATACAGTCTCATGGTGCCTAAGTATAGAAAAGTCAGCTGGGGCGGCAGCAACTTTGTTGTGGGTACAACCAAGCTATGAAACTCTCTCCCCAGGGAATTAAAAAGCAAATCTGATCTGTTGGATTTCAGGAAGGCACTGAAAATGTGGCTGTTTAACCAATACATTTCACCGTCTTCAGCTCTAAGCTGTTCTTTCTTTCTGAGACCAGCCCCTAGACGCTCCTGGACATTTGCCACTCTTTACAAATTTTATTTTCATTTCATTAGGCCGAATTATATCTTAATTCACTGCACTGGAAGTTCCAGAAAGGTTGCATCCCATTCTTTTAGTAGTAATCCTCCTTAGAACTTTGGTTCAAGAAAGAGAAGTTAAGAATTTGGGAGTTTATACCGTAATCTCTGCTTGAATGTAAGGTAGCTATTGTTACTCTGTCAATCTAGTTGTTTTTTAAGTAGATGCTGTAGTGTCCAGATGTAACATTTCCTCCTTCATGGAAACTAATAGCTATGCAGGTGTATGTGTTACCCGGAATTGAGATTTGTGCTGCTTTAACATTTGAAATTTGTATTTCTAATTTAGTTCCAACTGCAGTGCATCACTGTAGCATTAGGATGATATACTTGCCAGTTCTTTTTATATTCAAAGTTCGTAGAAGATCTGAGTTACATTTTGTGCAGCAGTTTTTTTGTGATGCATTTTTAAATGATTTCTCAAAACTGACAGTTTTGCAGTCTGGTAGAGCTCAGTAGATAAATCTTTCCGATTGTATTTGTGTTGTTGAATAAAAAGACACATTTTCACAGTTATGCTCCCACGTGTAACTTAGTCCAAATAGCTTATCAATATGTAGCATCTTTTCTTCTAAGATACCAATTAAGACCTTCAAAACTTGCTGTGCATCTTTTGGAGTGTTTATTATGAAGTGTACAGATCCAGTACACAAGTCTGCAAGGTCTCCAATGGAAGATGCAGAATATGTTTTTTTTCGAGGACTGCAGATGTTTTCTAACAAGTTAAAGGGTGCAGAGCACAATGTTTATCCTTTTTCTGATTAATTGCAGCAGCAACACAAGGTAAACAAAATAGTGCATTGAGAGCTACATTGGCATAGCAGTCGACTCCAGAGATGTTTGAGAACTGGTAACAAACAATTTCACCACCATAATCAGGTTTTTTTTTCGTCCAATACTTCTTTCTTCTGTTTTTCATTCTTTTTATGTTGAATGCCACTAACATCATTCAGAATCTTCAGTTTTGGTAATATTCTAGGCTATTCGTAAACCGGATATTATCCTAAATGAGGAGCATGGAGACTTCTCGAACTGTTATACTCTATCACACAGTTAAAATCAGCATTTACTTTTCTGTCACCAAAGCCTATTGGATTCAAACCAGGCAAAGGTCTAACCCGTGACAAAGCTACATATGACATACTTTCCTTAAATACGGTGCTACCAGTATTAATAAATACTGCATCTACACTTAAACCTCAAGACTTATGTATTGTTGCACCATATGCTAAAGATACTGAAAACTGTTTTCTGCGAACATACAAGGAATTTACACATACAAAATGTACAACATACCTTGCTATCTGCTTTACAGCTTCAAGTTGATCAAACTTAACAGCTAGGAATTCAACCTAATTTCTATTTCAATAAAAAAATGAAATCAATCATTTTACACATGGCTCCATTAACTAATCCTTCCTCAACATTTAAATGATGCCGCCAAATTATCCTCTAGATCTTAGAAACACAAAACACTTTTCTAATACCATAGTTTTGGAAACAGACTTTTCCAAAGAATTCAGTTCTGATTGCAGTTTTTCAATCAACTGTATTATCACTTCTTGAGTATTCCATTTTGTCAATTGCTGTCAGATCCAATATGTGTTCTTTCTCTAGTTGTAGCAATTGTTCACGGAAAGAGGTACATTTCTGAGTACACTTTACCAGCCCTTTAGGAACATTATTCCAATACAGGGGCACACACACCATTTTTAACTAGGCTAGAGCTACCTGAAAATTAAAACGTGACTTAAGCAGGACTGCTCCAGACCTATTTTACCCCACCTCACTCCTCGTGCACTACCTAGCCCTCACACCTGCATGCACCAAACGGCTTCTTCTAAAGATCCCCGACAAAGAGCCCCGGTTTCGGGAGCCCATCAGGCATTGCAGCACCGGCCTGACGAGGGGCAAATGCCCCAAATGATAAAACATGACATCCCTCGCGGTGTGTGAAGGCATTACGAAGAAAGACCTGTCTTTCCCTCCTTCTCCCATGTCCAACTAGGAATTGCTCCCTCCCTTCAAACTCTTCGCCTCTGGGAACCTATGTGCAGGACCTCATAAACTCGGCTCCCTGTCCCTCCTTTGCTTAAATGGTTTAGTTTATGCTAGAGTGACTCACTCAGTGTGCCTGCCAATAAATTAATATGTAGATGGGTGTGTCAGTGTATGTATTAAATTGTACTAGGGTATGTTACTGTGTGAATTACTATGTCAGTGCTTGTATCAGTGAGTTCCAGAGTGTATTAGTGTATGCATGAAACAGAGGGTGAATATGTCAGTGAATGCATCAGCGCATCCATGGGTGTGTCAGCGTATGTATGCATGTTTCACAGGATCAACTTTTGACTAGAAAGCAGACTCCTCTACACCTATCTATAGCCTAGCTCAGTACTCTATTTTGTGTAGTAAAATGTTAGTTTAAGAATGATCAAGCAGCCTTTATAAGGGCAACAGAAGCTAACAGCTAACAGCCAAACTAAACACTAACACTTTGTAGTAGTAGGTCTCAACAACAGTTTAAGCATTCATAAGGAACCTTTTTATTGGCAAATCAATCCGACAATAATGCTGCCCATTCACAATCTATAGTAGAAGCACTTAGGCATATTTAAAGTGCTACTTGTATAGGTTGCTCAGTAGGTTCTGTTACTTTTAGCTACATAATTGACTTTGCATCAGTACCTCTTTGAGTATCCAACCAGATATTTAACAGAATATGGAAAGTATTTAGATATGTAACTGAGTGTGCAACTACTTCCAATACTGTTATAAACATAACAACTGTCTGGGTGGTGCACAAATGTATAAGCATCCCTCTCACTGTCTGAATGCCTAAGTCACTGACTCTCTCCTTCTGTTAATAGGTATACAAGTTGCAGTATGCATGTCAGAATGCATGTCAAAATATATAGCAGAGCAAACGTGTCTGCAAGTCCACATCTGAGTTAAACCGAGAAGAACATATTTCACCTCTTAATAACAAAGTACCATACTCCAAGCCCTACCTATAGCCTACCTAAGGGTTCAGTTGTATATGCTAAAAAGGAACTCTAACCTTAATTTGCTGATTATTCTACTTTACCTCCTTGTTATTTCATAGCTATTATTTATATTTATTTTTAATTGTTATAAACATTCACCTTATATTTAATGTTCTCTATACTAACACTTTTTCAATTAAACTACACATTTTACACCTACTTGTTAAGTGTGTTTGTTGGTGTCTATATTTGTCTCCCAGTATCAGTTAGAATTTCTTCTCACTAAATTGTGCAAAAACCATGCATAAGAATTGTACACCACTCTAGTACAAGGCAATCATTAATGGCAAACTTTTCAACTTATAATTTCAAGGTTACTCAATCACAAAGCAAATCAAAACCTCTCTTTCATATTTAACTTATGCTATACATCTTCTGGTTCTTATACTTAACTCTTTCCAAGACTGCTCAAAATATAGCCCAATTCCATACCATTTTTCTTTGGCTCCACTGATCCACCGTGGCGCTCTGAGAGGCCACCTGTGTACCTCCACGGTCGGATCTGTGGGTGGATTTTCTGATTCACGCTGGAATGCGAAATTATTTTTTCCAAGTTACTATCAAACAATCCCAAATATGCACTCATCTTTCAAAACAAAAATCTCTTCACACCTAATCATTTTTTCAATCTATTATTGCACTAAAAATGCAACTAAAAAGTCACAGTCTAGTCTTTTTTTTCTTTTTACCCCATTCTCCTGTAGCTCTACTACCCGGTAACATAATTTGAAACATATGCTAGGACCATTAGGTCAGAAGTTCATAACAGTTTTTGCAAGCACCATGCTCACTTGCAAAGCAAATACAGCAAGTGTGGTTGGAGTTTTCAAATATTACACATCTGCCAAATAGCAACACCTTTTCTACTTTCTCAAAAGCCAATTCAACATCTATTTACTTTTGTCACAAAATCACTACCTAGCTTCATGCACCAACATATTCACTGCAACCAATAAAATGTGTTCTTTCAAATTCTTCCTACTATCCTCCATTTTCAACTGCCTTTCACTTCAAAACTGCCTCATTCAGCTGCATCCTTCTGTCTACAACTGGTCCATCCTTCAAAATGGTTAGAGTATGGATTGTGGATCACAGATTTGTGTTCTGTGGTTGAGAATATGCTAGAAAGAGTGACATAGACAGGGTCTTGCGTTTGTCTAATGTGGATATTAGTTGGTTTGGCACCAATTGCTTCCATTTGTTGAAAGCATTATGGTTTCCCAACATCCATCCCTCATAATTGTGCACTGTAGTGGCAATGACCTGGGCACACTGACTGAGGTATGACTGGAAATCCTAATAAAAGATACCTTTGGACAAATTATGAACCTTTTCCCTCAAACTGACTTGGCATTCTCTAACATAGGCTAGAGGCAGAAATGGAACTGGTCATCTCAAATTTGTCCTCAACCAGACAAAGCCAGGAAACATTTTAATAAAACAGTTTCAGCATTTCTCAGAGACCAAAACATGGCTCTATAAACAATAATAACCTATGCTTCAACATGCATGGAATATATAGAAGTGATGGTGTTCACTTCACAGACGAGGGCAACAAAGTGTTTCTGAGCAACATGAAACTCTGCATATGCTTGTATATGTAGTCATCAAATACACACAATGAACACAATGGCTCTTCAAAGAGCCACCCTATGTTCCAAACAGTTGTTATTTTTACTTGTAAATCCTGTTTAAAAATATATTTTGACTCTGTGGATCCTTTACGAATTCACAAACCAGAAGCACTAATTCAATGCAAAACAGCACATACAATATTTCTAGTAGGGAGTTCTGAACAAGTCTCATCAGAGACATAAGAGACTCTAAATGGGAATTATTTTTCATGCAATGGTGTCTCTATGCATATCTTAGTGGCTGTACAAGTGTCTCTATGGCTATATCAGAGGGTGTGAGACTCTCTGTATCAGTATATGTTTAGTTATGAAAATGTCTGTATGGGTGTAATAGTTGGTGTGAATCTCTGTAGGGGTTTGTGAATGGCTGTGCCAGTGTCTGTAGAGTATGTGAATGTAACAGTTCAAAAACCAACAAGATGATGGACGGAGTGCTGAAACTTTTCAACCACTCACATCCAAACCAGAGATCTGGGTTTAATCCATTGTTCTTTTGCTCACAACGTCATCCCAGTTTGGACCCAGCCATATTCACATCAGTATTGACCCTGCACCTCATGGGAACAGTCCACCCAAACTGCCAGACCATGCCCTCCCTGTACTAGAAACAATCACCCTGGGAAAATTTTGGGGTATCAGCCAGCTTCAGCCAGGCCAGCTTGAATCCAGTGGCACAGCGAGCAAGGGACCCACTTCTTGGCTTACTCTTGGCCACTTAAGGCGAACATAGCAAACAAAACAAGATGATGGACGGAGTGCTGAAACTTTTCAACCACGCCCCCAGTCAAGAGATCCGGGTTTAATCCATCATTCTTTTGCTCACTATGCCACCCCAGTTTGGACCCAGCCATATGTAAATCAGTCGTGACCCTGCTCCTCATGGGAACAATCCGGCCGGAACTGCCAGGCCAAGTTGACACTTGACCGGAAATAAGCATCCTGGAACCGGTTTCGGGATATCAGCCCTCATCAGCCAGGCTATCTTGAATCCAGTGGCACAGTAAGCAAGGGACCCACGTCTGGCCATACACTTGGTCACTTAAGGCGAACATAGTAAACACAACAAGATGATGGATGAAGCACTGAAACTTTTCAACCACTCCCCCCAGTCAAGAGATCTGGGTTTGATCCACCATTCGTTTGCTCACTATGCCACCACAGTTTGTACCAAAGCACAGGCAAATCAGTCTTTACTCTGCTTCTCATGGGAACAGTCCATTCCGAACTTCCAGGCCAGGTCCTCCCTGGGATGTAAACAAGCATTCTGGGACCAGTTTCAGGGTATCACCGCTCATCAGCCAGGCTAGCTTGAATCCAGTGGCACAGCGAGCAAGGGACCCATGTCTTGGCAGATCCTAGGCAACTTAGGGCGAACATAGCAATCACAAGACGATGGATGGATTGCTGAAACTTTTCAACCACTCTCATCCAGTCCAGATATCTGGGTTTAATCCATTGTTCTTTTGCTCACAATGCCATCCCAGTTGGGACCCAGCCATATTCACATGAGTATTGACCCTGCACCTCATGGGAACTGTCCAGACCAAACTGCCAGACCACGTCCTCCCTGGACTGGAAACAATCATTCTGGGACAATGTTGGGGTATCAGCCATCATCAGCCAGGCCAGCTTGAGTCCAGTGGCACAGCGAGCAAGGGACCCACGTCTGGGCATACCCTTGGCCACCTAGGGCGAACATAGCAAACAAAACAAGTTGATGGACAGAGTGCTGTAACCTTTCAACCACTTACCCCAGTCAAGAGATCTGTGTTTAATCCATCGTTCTTCTACTCACTATGCCACCACAGTTTGCACCCAGCCATATGCAACTCAGTTTTGACCCTGCTCCTCAATAGAACAGTCCAGCCCGAACTGCATGCCCGGTCCTCCCTGGACCGGAAACAAGCACCCTAGGGCCGGTTTCAGGGTATCACCCCTCATCAGCCAGGCTAGATTGAATCTAGTGGCACAACAAGCAAGGGACCCACGGCTGGGCATATTCTTCACCACTTAGTACGAACATAGCAAACACCACATGATGGACGGAGTGCTGAAAATATTCAACCACTCTCCCCCAGTCAAGAGATCTGGGTTTAATCCATTGCTGTTCTTCTCACTAAGCCACCCTAGTTTAGACACAGCAATATGCAAATAAGTCTTGACCCTGCAGCTCATGGGAACAGTCCAGTCGATCTGCCAGGCCAAGTCCTTCCTTGATCAGAAACAAGGATCCTGGGACCAGTTTTTGGGTATCACCCCACATCAGACAGGCTAACTTGAGTCCAGAGCAAGGGACCTACGTCTGGACATACCCTTGGACACTTAGTGCAAACATAGCAAACCCCACAAGATGCTGGACGAAGTGCTGAAACTTTTCAACCACTCACCCCCTGTCAAGCGATCTGGCTGTAATTAGTGTAACAGTGCTTGTATGTGTGTATGAGTGGATGAGAGAGCATGTATATACATGTAGGTGTTGCTGAGATTCTCTGTATTAGTTTGTGAATGGGTGTGGCAGTGTCTGTATGGGTTTGTAAATGACTGTCAGAGTCACTGTATACGTGTAAGTGTGGTTGTGAGAGTCTCTGTGTGAGTCTGTCAAAGGGTGTAACAGTGTCTGTAGAGTATGTAAATGGGTGTAACAGTGCTTGAGTGGGTACGTGAGTGGATGCAAGAGTATGTATATATGTGTACGTATGAGTGTGAGTGTCTCCTTATAGGTTTGTGAATGGATATGAGCATGTCTGTATGGGTTTGTGGATGTGTGTATCACTGTCTGTATGCATGTAACATTTAGTCTGAGAGGATCTCTATAGGTATGTGAGTGGGTACCTGTAGGAGAGTAAGATCTGCTTCACATGTTTCCCCCCACTTTTTGCTGGTGTTTCACTGTTTTTCGACTTTAGTCTGGCTGGAACCCTGCTAATCAGGCCCCCAGCCTAGCTGCTTCCTCTCTAAAATGATTCCATGTACTTTAGGTACAGTTCATATTGGATCTGAGGTGCCCTTATAAGTCCTTAGTATATGGTATGCTATGTACCCAGGGCATAGGTACTCCAGAGGCCTACCAGGGGCTGAAGCATTTATTATGCCACCTCTGGAAAGCCACCCAAAATGACACCATAGGTCTTCTACTGCAGCCTGGGTAAGGTGGTGCATGCACCCCTTACTGAGATATATTGTCACTATATCTCACCATATACCCACATATAAACCTATAAGTCACTCCTATGGCAAGCCTTATCAATCCTGAAGGCAGAGTGCTTGGTTCCTATGTGAGAGGGTGCCCCTGCATGAGTAGAGCCCCTCTGCAGCGTTCGGAGACCTTTCTCTGATGCTGTTGGTAGTGAAGCCTGACCATATACTCTTAAGTGCATTATAACCAAACGGTAAATGCTAACTTTGGACTGGCTGCACAGAAACATGTTGTGTTTGGTGTCAAACACCTTACCTTGGAATCATACCCCCACACCAGTAACTAGTGTGAGAGTATCATTCCACCCTTCTAGAGGGAGAGACATGGCAGTACTGGTATACCCAGTAGAAACTTAATAGAGCCCTGGCATCACAAAATGGATGCTGCAGCCACAAACACAGGTCTAGCCTCCTGCTGCTGACTGAAAATCTGGCAGGGGAGGCCTGGACAATAGGTTTCCTGTCACGGGGAGGTGTAACCACCTCCCAGACAGGCTTATGTGTATTGGGGCTGGGTGGGAGCACTCTCTGAGTGCTTTGAAGTCCTGCACTTGGGGCACATTTGGTGTCCCTGTGCATAGTCCAGCTCAAACCGGTTCAGGGGCTTCCAGCCCCTGCTCTGGTGTGAAACTGGTCAAAGGGAATGAGTGTAGCCACCCTTCTTTCCAAACCCTCCCATAGGTGGGTCCCCAGAGTATGTCCAACCCACTACCTTAGTATAAGTATGGGACCCCTGTCCTTAGGACTTTAGATTACCCTGGACGAAACTCTGGCACTGAATCCTGGACCTTCGACGCTCTGCTCAAGACCAGAGGACTGAAGAAATCTCCCTTGGGGTCAAGGAGTGACTCCCCTGCTTGGCAGGCACCAACAAAGCAATTTGCCAGTCTGCATCATTGAAGCTCCCGCCGGACTTCGAAGGATTTGCAGCCCAGGAAGAGGATTTCCTGACATCTGAGAGGCTGACCCGAGTCCCCAGCAAATCTGAGATCCGCAGCCCTCATGAGTAGCGTGGAACCGGAACTCCTGGTCACCGTGCATTTCTGCAAGAGCATTGACTTCTCGACGTATCTTAAAGTCGTGCTTCGGCTGACTTGTAGCCCCCACCTCGAGCACTGAATCTACCGAAGGTTGTTGGCCTGGTCATTCCGAGTGACCCGTGGGCTGCCATTTTGTGTTTCATCTTGAGGTCCCTTTGCAATCCCTGGTCCGTTGACTGGTGTGTCCCTGAGGGGGTATCTTTGTATTTCCTTGGCTTTACTGGTTGATCTAGACAAGCCCTGACTCCCATCCAAGTGGTGAGTCACTCACACCTTGCTGGTCTGCACCGAATCATCTTTCTCGTTTCTGCGTGGGTTGCTGTTGCCAAGGCTTGTTGTGTCCAATCTGGGCACTGACACTGCAGCACTCGACATCCTTCATGGGACAGCTAAAATCCAGCTCCTGGTTGTCCTCAACACCTCCTGGTCCTGGTGGCTGAAGAGTCAAGCTTCACCTCCTTCACCTGAAATCACCTGACATCGGTTGGCATCTGCTCATCACCTTCCTGGTCACTGGCAAGTGCTCATCACCTTCCTGGTCACTGGCAAGTGACCCAGACTCTGTCCCCTCTGCTTTCAGGTTATTCTCATCTTCGATCCAGGCTTGGATCTCTTCGGACACTTCGCATCTTCACGGCAGCAGCACTTCTTCGCCAGCTCCCATTGAAATCGACGACGCGACCTGACATTAAAAGGCCCATTACACCCGGCTTTTCTGGGTGAGGTAACACAAGTACTCCGGTGCTCCCGTGGGTGCTAGCCCTAGAACTTCCTAAGTCCAAAGGAATTTGGTCCCGACGCATTTCTAAGTGTCCCTAATCTTTAAAAATCTAACCGCGACTTTCCCCATAGAAGTTAAGTTAACGGGAGCTCGCGGCTGTGTTCACATACTGCACGCGGCCCCCGTGGGTCCCCTGTGTCACTACCTTGGGTGGTCCCTTGGGATCCCAGCGATTCTACAGGCTCTAGGCCTTGTGTCTAGTTAAGTCGTGGTTCTTATACCACTATTTTAGTATATGGTTTGACTCGCCCCTAGGGCCTGACGTGTATTTGTGCTATTTTACTGTGATTATTGAAGTGTAACTTATGGGTTTTGACCTCTAGTCTCATAAAGAGACTAGGAGGGTGTGTTTAGTAATAAATACATATTTTTTATATATATACCTGGTGTGGATATCTTTCATTTAGTGACTCAAGAGATTATAGACTGGTAAAACAAGCTGCTTTACATTCCTTCAAGACTTAACCTGAAGGCTGCTCTCCATAGCTACCACTAGGATAGCTTTCAATAAAGGTTGTCTTTAACCTATAACCAATAAGGGGTTGCTTGGACTGATACAAGGTGCCCACTAGAACTAGTGGACAGCATATATCAGGCCAACTTCTCACAGTACCAGCGTCTGTAAGAGTGCAAGTATGGGTATGACAGTGTCTATAGGTTTCTGAATGGGTGGGAGAGTACCTCAATGGGTATGCCACTAGGTGTGAAAGTGGTTGTGTATAGGTGTAATTATGGGTGTAAGAGTCCGTTTAGGTTTTTGAATGGATATGACCATGTTTCTATGGGTTTGTGAATGAGTGTGACATTGTCTGTATGGGTGCAACACTGGGTGTGAGGAAGTTTGCATGGGAATGTGAGTGGGTTGAGTGTCTGTTTACGTATAAGTGTGGGTGTAGGAGTCTCTGTATGGGTTTGCAGATGGGTGTAAAAGTGTCTGTAGAGTATATAAATATCTGCAAAGATATGTGAGTGTGTGTGAGAGTATGTATATACATGTAAGTGTGGGTGTGACAGTCTGTATAAGTTTCTGAATGTGTGTGGTAGTGTCTGTATGGTTTGTGAATGGGTGCAAAAGTGTCTGTATGGGTGTAAATGTGGATGTGAGAGTCTACGTCTGGGCTTTAAAATGGGTGTAACAGTGCCTGTATTGGCATATGAGTGGGTGTCAGATTATGTCTGTATGGGTAACTGTGACTGTAAGAGTCTTTGTATAGGCTTCTGAATGGGTGTAACAGTGTCTCTAGGGTATGTGAATGGGTGTGACAGAGTCTGTATGGGTATGTGAGTGAGACATGGTCAGATCTTTCGACTGACATTAAAGGTTCTACTCCAGGAAATCATGGACTACAGAGGATGACTGATAAGTACTTATGAGTATCTAGAGTTAGTGGTAAACCTTGAGATGACACTCTGTTTCTGCCACTGGAGAAGACGTTACAATACTTGGTGGAGGTGATGCACCTGACCCTGGGGTTGAAGGCAAAGAGGAACTTAAAAAGAACATGTTCAGGGGGTACATACCAAAACGTTTGGCGTGCCACTTTCAATTCTAAAGGAGATTGAAAACAATAAAATTACCCACCAAAAGGTACTTGACACCATGAATATAGAAATGTAATCAATCAATACTAAACTAATAGTGTTTTTTAGAGCATAACAAAGGGGAGTTAAAGATAGTTGAGGTTGAGCTGTCGACCCTGAATGATCTCAACCACACTCTGCTCTAACCAATAACTTGATTCAATTTAGAAAGCTGAAGGCTGGAATAATCTTTGTCTTTTAGTTGTTCTTGACAGGGTAAAGCCGAATGTGTGTTTGCTCAAGGCAATCCTTAAATTAAATGGAAACATTTCTTCTGCTATCGTTTTCAAGGTTAATCAGGTTAATCAGACCTATATTGAACTCACATTCATTTGGTCACTTCTGGCAAGCTGAAGCCTAGGTAGCCATTACGGGCTGTGATTGCCTAATCAGAGGATTATAGGATAAAAGAAATAATTATTGGCAAGATGTGAGAGTTGTGCTTTGTGTGTACCAATGCAGGCTACACAGCATTTTAACGTTGCTGATTAAACCATCCACAAAAGGAACAAATGATGGATGGAATGCTGAACAATGCAAACATTCACCCCCAGTCACAAAGATCTGGGTTTAATCCATAGTTCTTTTGCCCACCACCCCAGTTTGGACACAGCCATATGCAAATCAGTCTTGACCCTGTTTCTCATGGAAACAGTCCAGCCCGAACTGCATCAGCATCAATAGGAGTTTCTCAGAGTTTCAGAGACAGTTGCACAGGCCGAAATTATGCATTAGTATTTTGTTCACGGATGATTCAAACTCTCTGCACGATGAAAGAAGCTAAACCTATTTTGAAGGATTTTTCAAGCTGATAAATATGAGTGAAAGGCCCAGCAATTGAGAGAAATCTCCTTACTTTTGTTTATTCGTGTATAATGGAGCTGTGCTGCATGGTTGGTAATTTGGGAGTAGCGGATTGACCTTTTCAATGAGCTTTTAGAATAGCTTAAATACAAGTAGTGCCCTTGGGGGTTATATTACACTCTTGGACCCCTATCCACACATCAGGGTGTGTAATTCATCCACACATGAATACAAATATAGAATGAGTTTGCCTTTGGTGAATGGGTATATAGGATCTTAGACCCTGGGCCAATAGTATTGGTTGAGGCAGGGAGAATTAAAAGGAAAACCGAGAATGGGATTAAATTAAATGGTACATTAATATAAACATAGACTGGCACATGCATCAACGTAGGCTTTTGCGATTCCTTAATTGCGATTATTAATGAATCGCAATTAAGGAATTGCAAAGGCCTATGCATGTAGGAATCGCTATAAAAATAGCGATTCCTACACATTCCTTAATTGCGACTTGCAAATTGCGAGTCGCAATTAAGGAATGCCGTCCCATTCATTCCTATGGGCCTCCAGGCCCATAGGAATGAATTGGAGATTGCATGAGCAATTTGCGAGTACCAGTAGGTACTCGCAAATTGCTCATGCAATTTCAAGGGTGCAAGGGTGTCAAAATGACACCCTTTTGCACCCCTGAGATAGATCTGTGCAAATATGTTGCACACACATGCCCTTGTGCGCAACATGAAACTTTGAAAAATGCACAAAAGAGGGAATTTTTCAAAGTTTTGGCAAATTACCATGAAGTTCAACTTCATGGTAATTTGCTCCCCCTATTAGCGAAATCGCTACTTTTTTTTACTTTAATGCATTGCATTTAAGGAATCTCAATTTGGGATTCCTTAAATGCAATCGCAATTTAAGTAATCGCAATTTAGAGATTCCTTAAATTGCGATTTTTGAATTTGGGATGATGCATCCCAAATGCAAATATACCGGTCGCAAAGGGGCAGATTCTGAGAATCTGCTCGTTTGCGACCGGTTTTTCCTTTGATGCATGTGCCTGTTTGTTGGTTAATGTGAAGCGGCAGCTAGACGCCTACGAAGGTGAAGCAATTTTTCAATTATTCTAAGATCTAGATGTAGAGGGTAACTCACTTCATACTGCATACAGTGTCAGAAGGGTCATAGATTGAAGCAAGTGGTCGGGTAAAAGAGGTCATTATTATTACTGCATCTCTATGAAAGGGAGTTACTTGTATCGTTAGAAAGAATGGAGGGATTATGTTGAAGATGGTGGACAAACTTCAGATTCGCATTCGGGGTCATGACTGTATGGATCTATAGCAGGCAACTCTACATTGTGGAAGAATTAATGCTGGAACCCTCTACCTACATTTCCCTTCACAATCATTATTTGAGGATTATTTCATTGCAAATGCCCTACAAAATCATAACTTCATAAGGAGTTAGAGAGACGGGTTTAGAGGGTCACTTAGAAAAATACAATATCAAGGTACGCATATTTTAGTACAAAACATAACATTAAACAAGGTTATACTTCTTTATGGCTATCCGGACACTTGTTTGTAAGGACTAATGAATCTTAGCAACTAGCCCTCACCCCTTAAAAGGTTTTGCAAATTGTAATTGAAGCTTCTAACTTTATCACCCAAAAAATCCAAAGTAAGTGAAGTAATAACATTCAAAACATTTAACGACGTTTTCTGTCTATTTGTTTTGTGTCACACAGCTACCGATTGGCACCACATTTTCATTTTCCGACGCAGTTTGAAGACGTGTATTCTGTAGCCAAGTTTTTTCTCCAGAAGGACGTTCTTGCTCTGTACCATGTGGATCCTGAGAGAGTCTGTGTGTCAGGAGACAGTGCAGGAGGGAATCTAGCTGCAGCTGTGGCACAGCAGGTAAACATGCCAGTTGTAAAGGATGCTTGTTGAGAATGAAATTACAAAAAAATCAAAAATGTTAACACGTTCCTCTGAGTGTTGGCAGGGAAAGTTATATTTTGGACATTCCTATAACTAGATGAACACTTTTATGGCATAGGCCTTCTAGGATTTTCTGAACAGTTATTCTAGACAAACGTTTAGATATGGATTATGAACTAATAGTGTGATTTTTCATCAATTTCATTTGAATAAATCCGATTCATGCAACGGCAATGCTGGTTGTTCCGTCCAAATTTCTTAGACACACATAAAACGCAGACCTATTTCAAGGGTTCCTGTGAAAAATGGGTTCCAGCATGATGCAAACCCCAAAACACCACAGATGACTTTTACCGCTGCCAGGGAAAGTAGAATTATGCAGCAATGGAGACCAAAATTCTGCAGCAGAATTATCCACATTCTGCAGCAAAATTATCCAAATTATGCATAAAAAAAAGACAAATTATGCACCTTGGTGTGGTACATTTTCAGCACAATAGAATACATTTAATTGAAAGCTGAAAATGACATGCCAAGTGTTGTACATACATTTTTATGTTAAAAGCTAATGCCAAAGAATCATATAATTCGATTGCCCATACCTATTTCTCATTGTTTTATAAGAAATCTTTTTTATGAAAGAAAACCAGAGGATTCTAAATCCAGTCATTACCCACTGTTTACTGCAACATAAAGACAACAGCTTCAAAATGTCACCCTGCTCTAAACTAAGGGCCTGAATTAGATGTTGGCGGGACTACCATTGTCCCACTGCGGCATTGGTTCCAAGTCGAGCTGTTGGTGTTCTGACCTCCGTTTTAGATGTGAAATCAACAGACTGTTGTCCACTGAATCAGCGGTCTTCTTAGCTGGCTAACAGTACTCCACCAGGTCAGCAGGATTGCACTGGGCCGACTTAGATGTTCCCGTTGTGCTGGCGGTGTCCTGGTGTCAGAGATCTGAGGGAGTGAGGCCATGGTGGTGTAAAGACAGGTAAGTAATACTCACTACACATATATGTTGTAAAACTGTTAATATGTATATATAGGTAATGTTGAATGCCCTTTTTTAACATATAGCATTGCACACCAATAACATACACACACTGTTGAATGTACACCTACAGGCACCACAAGCACAACACCCACAACTAGGCCTGGGTGAAAATTTCGTTCCGTTCGCGGAAATTGCGATAATTTGACATTTTCGCGTTCCGCGGAGAGCGCGAAAATGTCAAAAATTCCGGTTTCCGCAGCTTGGCGATAATTTGTTTCTTGCTCGCGCTGTAAAATAATACATTCTCGTGCGCGCGCGATCGCCTTACCTGCATCCCTGCGTTCGCCGACAAGTTTTCTTGATCCGGTCGCGTTCTCCATGAGATGTTGTATTGTTTTTAGCCATTTGCGCTGTCTCGCGACAGTTCGCGCCCGCAGTGACGTCATGCGTCGTGCGATCACGTCTTTCTTCTCGCGATCATGCACCGCGAGACAACTCAAAACAAGATGGCCGCGCCCGCAAGCAACCACATGGGTAAGTTGGCGACCCGCAACCATGCAGGAAATCTCGCGAACATGCTGGAAAAAAACTTCCGCATCTTCGCGATATTTCCGCTTGTTTGTGATAATTTTAAACATTTTCGCGATAATTTGCGAAAGTTAATTTCACAAATTCCGCCCACCCCTACCCACAACCACCAACACCAAATAAATATTTTTTCAAGCGTCAATACAGATGTGTACATTTTAACATGATAAGTTGTAAGATGAACACTCACGCATTACACATAAATAAATTGCATGTGAAATCAAACGTAAACATACACAAGGCTAAAGTAAATGTCAACACTCGATTCATGGTGAGGCAATTGACACAGAAGCCTACCTTAGATTAGGGTGACAACTGGGTGGCTTAGCGTCATGGCGAAGTAGTCGCAGCACAGGAAGGACCTGGACAACCGGGTTCAAGATAAAAACAGAAGTGGGAACCTGAAAGAAGGTACGTTTTCATCTCTTTTTCTTCATTTCTGCCAAAGTATGGAGGTTTACCTGCCACAATTGCCTCGACAAAAGGGCACATCATAATCAGCTTGACGGTAGTCTTGGCGGAAGGACCTCCGACAGCTGCTTCTGCCTCTAACGATGTCGACATGGTAGGAAGATTCTAATGGAGTTGGGGTGAATCCAACGGTCTTCCCTCCATTGACCTGCAAACATCTAAATACAGAGGCCAAGCCAGTAGGCGGTATAACCTTTGGAAAAGCGACGTGGGTCCGGATCCACCATTATCTAAATCAGGCCCTAAGTCTATGTTCAACAACTGAAAGGGCTTTCTTTTAAAATTCTGCATTCATAATTAATTAGGTGATACTATCTTCTTGTTATAGCAGATAGATAAACAGTGTAGTACAGAATTTCATTTTACCTGGATGGTTTAGATTTAAGTAGTTTGTTCATATGGCTTTTGGCTGTGATTTGGTGTTTAGCTATCCCTGCATCCAGCCTTTACAGGCATCCAAAAACCCTGCTGGCATTGCCTTTATGAAAACCCTGGACATAGCTTGCACAAGAGGCAAACCACTACTATACATGGTTGAAGGCAGTTGGGCTGCTTATGTGTTTAGGCCAAGAGAAGTCCCTGTATCCAACCTACCACAAGGGCAATTTTTCTTTGTATATTATTTCGCTACTATGTCATTATTTGTTCCCTATTTATTTGCTGGGCTACGCAAACATTGTTTCTAGGTTACACACATTCCCAAAACACATTTTTCTACTGTTAAATTTTAAGGGGGTTGTGGGAACAAGTTCAATTTAGAGCAGTATTGATAAGGCATTTTTGGACCACATACATTGTTGGATGACTGTAAAAAGAAAATGTATCTGAGTGATTCCAAGGGTCAGTTAACTTACCTTCTGTGTGAGCTATGGGGCATAACAAGCTCCAGAGGCCTCTGTGCAACTTCCCAGGTGACCTGCTGCACTGAACCTGCAATTGAACCTGCTTGAGCCCTGCAGGCCCCTGCTAGTGAGAGTTCTTGATCCCCAACAGGTGCCCCAAGGTGCTGGACCTTTGGCAGGCATCAGTTTGTGCTCCTCCAAAGAAGAAGAGGTGAAATACTAAAATTTGGGCTCTTCTCAACCGTGAACAGATCCCTTTACACTGCGACTCTGCCTACTTCGACAATCTCCAAAGTAAAGCTCTGGTGAGACCTGCTCTTCGCACTACAGCGACCTCCAGCGATGATCCGCAACACCACATCTGCACTCCGGCCTACAGCAATAAAAGACTGCAGTGACCACGAAAACGAAGCTGCAGCAATGACTGTTCACAATGCTTTACCAGCTCTTCATGCTAAAGAAGCAACAGTGAATGATACCTGGCCTCTCTTTATGCTCCAGCATCGATGATCGGTGACTCTGTCCATGCTCCTCGCAGCCTTCTCCACCTCAGATCTCTTCACGCCGGACTATGACAAGGTAACTTTTTTAGTGGGACTAACCTGGTTCTTGTATTCAACCTGCACTCCATCACAATCCATTTGAACTTGTGACTTTCCCCTAGTATAGTATGGCCAGTTGCACGAGAGAGGAATTTCATACTTTTTAGAGCTATCTTCACATAAAACTTTAAAATTGAATATCTCAAGTTTTGCTGATTTTATTTTTGTTGTTCGTGGTATCATTTTACTCATTACATTTTTCTCTATTCATCTTCATTCGTTTGGGATTTTTCCAGGGGTTACCAGAACTTGGGGACTTTCACTTCACAGAATTCTGCGGAGTTACATGAAAAATCACCAAGATTTGAGTTAAATGTGCTGTCGCTCCAGTAGAAAATTCACTCAAGTGGCAGAAAATTTACTTGAGAGGCAGTAACGCATAAAGACATTTAGAAACCATGGAGTGAATGCTAATGTTCTAAAAGGAGCAATTGGACCATTATTTAATCCTGCCTTATCATCAGGCATTATGATTAAAAGTTTTATCTCAGGCACACACATTTGTGAACAAATTTATAAAAAGTAGGCCCTAACTGATGATTGGGAATGATTGATAGTTGAACTGCCCTGTTAGACCACTAAAGTCTATTGGCATTTGCTCCTGGAATGTACATGGCCTTTCTAGTCTACTGGAAGATTGTGATACAAGAATATTTTTACAGAATTTTGAAATTAGAATGTCCAGGAAACTTGGAAAGTGGACAACACTGCCATTATTGGCTATCAAGAATATTCAAGGGGAGGAGCCAAGATGGCGACCGGGACGGCAGCGTAGACTCCCGGCTCCGTGAACCTCCGCATCCCGCACGGATATCCTGCACGAGATCCTCAACCTGTGCTACGCGGTCGTGTTTCTGAAGGAGAGTGGCACCCGACTGTGTGACTCCGAGGTTTCTGGCTGCGGTATCGCCGGAGAAACGAGCATTTGAACTTTGCGGCCTGTGCGGCCCTGGAGCCGGGACCTCAAGTGGACGCCGTGGCCGGGTGGCAGTTCAACAACAGCGGCCTGTTGTGACT
The DNA here is from genome assembly GCF_964204655.1 of Triturus cristatus. NCBI lineage: Eukaryota > Metazoa > Chordata > Amphibia > Caudata > Salamandridae > Triturus > Triturus cristatus. Next base: position 921,822,967 of record NC_140594.1, read on the forward strand.
GGGCGGAGGCGGTCCACCGGAGCGGTGCCAAACTCGGCCTACATTTCGTCGTGGTCGTTTCTACTGTCAAGTGTAGCGGTCCGAGTGCATGCCCGTGGGTGCAATTCTCAGATCCTCCGGTGGCTGCCCCTGCCTTTGATGGTGAGCTGCCCGGCTGCCGCCCGTATCCTGCCCTGATCCTTGCGGGCCGCCCCCGGCTTTTTACGGGAGCAGGTCCGTAGTGGGGACGACTGTTGCCCGTGACCACGCAACGGATAACTTTTCGCCTGCCCCCGGAACCCGGTCACCAGCGACGTGGCCATCGGGACGCTTGTCCCAGGATCCCGGCCCCGGTGGGGGTCGGGCATACTTGGCGGCCATCTTGTTGCGATGAAGCCTACCATCCTGTCCGCTGGGTCGCAGCGGGATTGTGAGAGTGCGACTTTTGGGAGTGTGGTGGCGCGATCGCAGAGAGCTGTGCTGGGGTACGGCGACCTCCTCGAGGCCCTTGGTGCTCTTCACTCCTCCTTGATTCATGGTGTCGGGGTCTTGGGGAGTAAGCTCGACGGTGTGGCGTCGGCGTTGGGGCAAAGGCGGCCCGCCTGTCCGCACGTACATAGGGACTACCCACACTGCGCACAGGGGGACACTTTGGCGGCCATCCCTGAGGTTAGTGCACGGCTGGACACTCAGGCCAGTATGCTACAGTGTGTTCGTCCAGCTGAGGGCCTGATCTGTCCCGGAGGCGTCGGACCTGAGTGGGGTGTGGTAGCCTCGTCCCGTACGTGCCCTCCTGCGACCCAGGGACAACTCCAGCAACTATTGTCTGCTTTGGCTGCTTCTGCCTTCCTGGACCTTGAGTGCAGTGCATATCCTGGGGCAGCACGGGGAAGCCTGTTTCTCCACGCTGCGGACTGTGTTGATGCTCAGAGACCTCCACCCCACCTGTGTGCGTCGCTTCTCGGACGTTTTTGGACAATTCTCTACCTTGGAACGTCGGATATGGTGCTGGGTCGAGGGGTAGGCATGGGCAGAATTCCAAAGAGTGGTCAGGGATAAGGCTGATCCTTCAGGGGTGGTCATCTAGTGGACGGGCGGGCTCAGGGGTTGCGTGCTCTCCTGGCATAGCTAACAGCATAATAGGTGCATAGTGCTCCCCATCTTGCTTTGAGAAGATCGCTTTTGTGCTGTTTATTGTTCACTTTGGGGGAAACTTACCGTGCGGGAGGGAGAAGCCGGGGGTATGTTTTGAAGGCCCTCCTCCAGTTTATTAATACTTTCTCCACCCCCCCGTCTGGTGGGGTTCTTTTCCTACTTCTTTTTCCCTCTTCTCCTATATTTCGGGTCTGGTTCCAGGGCGACAGGCACACTGCTGGGGGGGGGGCCGTACTCATCTGCAGAGGTGCAGGGTGGGGGGTTGGGGGAGGGGATTCTTTCGTCTTTTATCTCTTTTTCCATGGCCTCCTTTTTCTTCTCTGATTCTTTTTGTTTTTTCTTTTTCTGGGATCAGTGTGATACACCTCCTTTGCTATGACTCGTTGCCGCTCCATGTGTACCACAATTTCCGGGGTGCTCTCCGGGAGTTCTGGCGGGGGACTGCAGGCGCAACTGCTTATGATACTCTTCCTCATCCTGATGTTCTTGTGTTTGCGCCATTGACCTAATAGATTGCTGTAAATCGTTTACTTCTATTACTCTGCGTACCTGTAATTGCTGTTTGAAAATTGTCTGGCACCTGATCCTTCTGCCTTGTTTCATTATAAAACGAAAACCTTTTTCTCCTGGTGCCCTACCTACGCTGTTCACAGTATTAGCATCATGATTCTGCTCCCCGATGTGCTGCCTGTGTTTATACTTGCCTGTTTTTGCTCTGATTGCTTAGCGGCCGGCCCCGGGGGGTTGTAGGCCCATACTTGTTCTCTATTGAACTGTCAATAAAGGTTTTCAAAAAAAAAAAAAAAAAAAAAAAAGAATATTCAATTTCTCCACCTTGCTTGTCTTCAAATGGATGGGCGAAAGGCGTGCTTTTAAATTATATTTCATTGGAATTAGATACTAAGGGGTCTATCATAATGGCGGGTGGATCGCCACCGCCCGTATGACAGTGGTGATCCGCCCGCCTTTATTCTCCGCCAGCATGTAATTTACCCCCACGCCAGATTATGTTGGCTGGGGGTACCGCGGTGGGCGGGAAGACCGTCTGCTGCTTTTCCACCCAGGCAATGAGTCGACCGGGAGGAAAAGGTTTGAATACGGTGGCGGTGTCTGTTAGACTATGCATGCGGGGATCGGCCTTTCCATGGTGGCGTTGCCGCCACGGAAATGCATGCGGAATTCACAGTTGCGGGCCCCTAGGATGTTAAGGGGGTGGGGGGCACATTGGGGGTACTCCTGCATTGACACGGACAAAGTGGCAGGCATAGCACGCGGAGAGTGCACCGCCTGCCACAATGTTGGGAATAGAGGATGCCACCGACACGGTGGTGTTGGCATCCTAATTGCCGGTGTGGGACTGCTGCACCACTGGCGGCGGGTCTCAGCACCCCTAGGGTGTCCGCCAGCCATCCTAAAAGGCCCCTAAGCCTCAGGAAATTGATTTTCAGTTAGCTTGGCTGCAATGCATTAAAATGCACTTACAAATTTCAATTGTTTTATTGAACGTATAGCTGAGAACAAAGAGCTTGATTAAAATAATCCAACTTACCACCTGCTGGAAAATAGTTAAAAACTTCACACATCCCTGCCCGGAAGTAGTCGAATTATTTGTGGAGACTTCAACATGCTTATGGTCACTATAAACTCTTCAAATAAATTAAGTACAGACAAAATTCAGATGTGTGGTGCCCAACTACAAAACTTTTATCTAGGGATTGTATGAGAGAACCCTCACTACAATCCAATAAGTGTGCCTACTTTCAAAAATTCAAAGCAAAATTCTATAATTGACAATACTATTATATCAAAGGACTTAGCATCTTGAATTATTTGGTACCCTGTAGTTCCTCATGTGAAAGTGACAACAATCCCTAAATAAATCATTGGCTTTTGTTGCACACTACCAGCCAAAGCCAAGTAACTTACAGCAAATGCCAATTTCCTTTAACATGAAAAGGTTGATATGAAAGTCATCAAACTTCCTAGAAATATTGTCTTTTTTGAAGGACCAAATAGAACTGGCACTATGCAGATTCCAAAATGGAAAATCTATGGTGGAAATCTGAACCTGTCTATGCTCTTCTCTAAATGAAAAATGTTTAGTTGGAACAACAGTTAGGTGAATTCCCATCAAGACAACTCACAATACGTGGTATTCGCATAAGTTATACCTTCAAAAGAAGGGACCTAACAAAGCAACAAGGGCAATATATAAACAACTAAATAGTGCCTCCAAAGTTTCTAAAAAAAGCTCATTAAAGGGTCTGAGAATAGTATATAAACTGGAGATTTGGAAGGCCAAAAAGGGCATGCCACAAGGAAATATGGACAAAGCCACATTAAGCTTGTAAAGCCAATAATATGAAGGCTTTTTGGGGAACAATCAACGATTTGGAAAATGGTTGTATGAGGGCAAATAGTGCCAACATTTCCAAATCTGGCTGGGAAACCTTCATTTTCAGATTATATGAGGCTTCCCCCAAAATATGCATAGGAAAAAACACCCATTCGACCCCTCCAGTTATCGGAGTTGACAGAAACTATTGTCATAAGTAGAATGAAAACCCTCAAAAGCAATTATTAGTTGAGCCAATCAATGAGGAAATAATAAAAACAACTATTGGTGGGGTTATATCCAATGGAGCACCCAGCCCTAACAGCATTTATAATGCCATTTATAAGCTCATTCAGATGTATGGTCAAGAATTCTAACTCCATTATTCAAAGATGTTATAGCGACCAGAGTGGTCCTGGAATCTTGGTAAGGGAGTATTACACAGCCTATATATAAGAGTGGCCCTCCAGAAAATCTGGCTAATTATTGTCTTATAGCCCTAACTGATGTGGAGGCAAGGGTCTTTGTTACATGCCTACTTAAGGCCCTGGAAGAGTGGCCCACTTCATCAAACCTAATAACAATTTACCAATCTGGATTTTGAAGAGGACAGTCAACAATTACACATTTACTGTCTCTCACATTGCTAGAGGAGAGGGCATTACACAAAAGATAAAAGGTATATATTTGCTTAGTTGATCTGAAATCTCCTTTTGACTCTGTTCTGCATAAGCTACTCTGGTCAAAGCTGAATGCATGGGGTGTGCCACAAAAATTATTAGATATGATTATTCTGTTATATATAAATACGTGGGTCCAGGTGAAACCTTGACTTACCGTTTTGATACTTCCAGCAGACTGATCAAGGCTGTGTGTTAGCTCCATGTCTTTATATTCTTTTTATGACCAATTTACTTCTACACCTGCAAAATGTTAATGCTCGCTCTCAAAATCTTTCTGGTTATAATATAAAGTACTTACAGCACACTGATGACACCCTATTGCTCAGCTATACCCCATTCTGCTACAGCGGCGAATAGAGTCTTTTAATAATTCTTACATAGCCAATAGTCTACCAATGAATACAAAGAAAACTAAAATCTGGCATGTGGGTACAGAATGATCATAGCACAGTAATTGAATCTGTAAAGGCTTATTAGTATTTAGGAATTACATTTGTTGATAGTGTCTTTTCACTCATTTAAAGGGAAAAGCTACATCACTCATATTTGCTTTTAGAAGACTGTGCGATAAGCTTTTATGTCCCAGCCACAAGCATTTAGCAAAAGTAATGAAGGCTAAGCTAATACTCTCCTTAGCTTATGGGTCAGTAATCTTTCGAGTCAAAGACTCCAACCTTCTTGACAATTTTTGAATTAAAGGTTTAAGGCCATTTTTAAGAAACTGAAAAATATTGGTTATGACAATATCTGATTGTAGATTGGCCTGACCAGTCAAACCTTAGTGAGAAAATTGGCATTTTCAAAATGTTTATATTATTTGTCTCTATCCGAGCCTGGCACTCTTGCAAACTTGTATTGGCAAGAACTTACAAGATATGACTGTGCAAGTGTCGGGAGAGCGTATTTATCAGAGAGCCTAGATATTTGTAACCTTCAGCATTTTTGCCATCTGGATATAAATAAAACCTCTCCTAAACATTTACTAAAGAGATCAACAAACTTTTTATCTTTCTTGTTGGATAAAGAGGCCTTAGCAATAAAAAAACCTGCTTGGTCGGTCATTAATACGTATAATATGTATAATACATTAGAGCCTCAACTATATTTATTGTTTCATTTACAACTTTTATAAGTGATCAATTTCTCAGGTTAAGATTTGGTAAATATCCAACAAAGGATGGAATTCCAAGATCGGTAAAACAATGGTTAGCTAACAGTTGTAGACTCTGTGGTCTCCCTAACAAATCCTTATTACATTAAGGTGCCGATGACGATCCGGTAAAAACCGGGTACGAACCGTCGGACGGAGCATATTCTCCGTCCGACGCGTACCCGGTCGGAAAAATATACAAACATGGAATTACGATTCGCATGGAAATCCCATTTCCGTACGAATCGTACAAAACCCCGACCGACGAAAATAAACATACAAATGCGATCCGGTAAAGCGCCGACCTGACGTCGGGACGCACGCAGCCTGCCATTCACGAACCAGGAATTACGATTCGCACCGACGTCATCCCGCACGGTGAATATTTTCCGGCTGCCAAAAACTGCCGGGAATTCAGGACGACGCGAACAAGGAGTACCAGTACGCGACGGACTGACAGGACGACGCGAACAAGGAGTACCCGTACGCGACGGACAGACATGGACCCGAACCTACGTGTCATCCCTGCCCTCATAGCAGTCGACCTCCTCTACAGGTTACGACGCAGACGCCGCAGAAGGTCAGAACAACTAAGGGAGGGGGGGAAGGGGGGGAAAGGGGGGGGGGCAGGACCAGGGGCAGGCCACAAAACCCCCACCATAGTCACACAGCACACATGCCCTGGACATACCTGACTCCCAGGCCCTGGTCACTACGAGGGGGTGGGGCCGTGTCCTGCTAAGCCAGCGACCGCCACAACGGAAGTTCTTGACGACGCGAACCTGCAACACAACCAGACAGGTACGTCCCGTACCCACGCCTTAAGAGCGTGGGTACAAGTCGTACCACGCCCACACCTACGTCACCCCAACAATAGCGGGACGGCTCGTACCCACGTGGCAAAGGCCTGGGTACGGCCCGCACAAGCATCACATAGCGTGGGGACGGATATGTACGGACCGTACCCCCACCCCGTATGCATTGAGCGGACCCCCAACCCCAACAGTGCAAGTACGACACGTACCCCCACCCGTGGACGTATGGAGCGTACCCCCCACCCCAACAGTGTAAGTACGACACGTACCCTCACCCGCAGACGTATGGAGCATACCCCCACCCCAACAGTGTAAGTCCGACCCGTACCCTCACCCGTGGATGAATGGAGCGTACCCCCACCCCAACAGTGTAAGTACGACACGTACCCTCACCCGCGTAAGTATGGAGTGTACCCCCACCCCAACAGTGTAAGTACGACCCGTACCCTCACCCGCGGACGTATGGAGCGTACCCCCCACCCCAACAGTGTAAGTACGACCCGTACCCCCACCCGCGGATGTATGGAGCGTACCCCCCACCCCAATAGTATAAGTACAACCCGTACCCTCACCCGCGTATGTATGGAGCGTACCCCTCACCACAACAGTGTAAGTACGACACATACCCTCACCTCAAATGCATGGAGCGTACCCCCCACCCCAACAGTGTAAGTACGACCCGTACCCCCACCCGCGGACGTATGGAGCGTACCCCCCACCCCAACAGTGTAAGTACGACACGTACCCTCACCCACGGGTGTATGGAGCATACCCCCACCCCAACAGTGTAAGTACGACCCGTACCCTCACCCGCGGACGTATGGAGCGTACCCCCCACCCCAACAGTGTAAGTACGACCCGTACCCCCACCCGCGGACATATGGAGCGTACCCCCAACCCCAACAGTGTAAGTACGACACGTACCCCCACCTCGAATGCATGGAGCGTACCCACATCCGTGTATGTTATGAGCGTACATATTGTGAAATAGGAGAGGTGGGTGCAGAGTCCTCCCAGCAGTGCCCAGTCACAGGAGGTGTGGGTGCCTAACACTCCCAGCAGTGCCCAGACATGAGAGGGGTGTGTGCAGAGTCCTCCCAGCAGTGCCCAGAGAGAGGAGGGGTGGGTGCAGAGTCATCCCAGCAGTGCCCAGAGACAGGAGGGGTGGGTGCAGAGTCCTCCCAGCAGTGCCCTGAGACAGGAGGGGTGGGTGCCTATCACTCCCAGCAGTGCCCTGAGACAGGAGGGGTGGGTGCCTATCACTCCCAGCAGTGCCCAGACACAGGAGGGGTGGGTGCAGAGTCCTCCCAGCAGTGCCCTGAGACAGGAGGGGTGGGTGCCTATCACTCCCAGCAGTGCCCTGAGACAGGAGGGGTGGGTGCCTATCACTCCCAGCAGTGCCCTGAGACAGGAGGGGTGGGTGCCTATCACTCCCAGCAGTGCCCAGACACAGGAGGGGTGTGTGCAGAGTCCTCCCAGCAGTGCCCAGAGACAGGAGGGGTGGGTGCAGAGTCCTCCCAGCAGTGCCCAGAGACAGGAGGGGTGGGTGCAGAGTCCTCCCAGCAGTGCCCAGAGACAGGAGGGGTGTGTGCAGAGTCCTCCCAGCAGTGCCCTGAGACAGGAGGGGTGGGTGCAGAGTCCTCCCAGCAGTGCCAAGTCACAGGAGGGGCGGGTGCCTAACACTCCCAGCAGTGCCCAGACATGAGAGGGGTGTGTGCAGAGTCCTCCCAGCAGTGCCCAGAGACAGGAGGGGTGGGTGCAGAGTCCTCCCAGCAGTGCACAGAGACAGGAGGGGCGGGTGCCTATCACTCCCAGCAGTGCCCAGTCACAGGAGGGGTGGGTGCAGAGTCCTCCCAGCAGTGCCCTGAGACAGGAGGGGTGGGTGCCTATCACTCCCAGCAGTGCCCTGAGACAGGAGGGGTGGGTGCCTATCACTCCCAGCAGTGCCCTGAGACAGGAGGGGTGGGTGCCTATCACTCCCAGCAGTGCCCAGACACAGGAGGGGTGTGTGCAGAGTCCTCCCAGCAGTGCCCAGAGACAGGAGGGGTGGGTGCAGAGTCCTCCCAGCAGTGCCCAGAGACAGGAGGGGTGGGTGCAGAGTCCTCCCAGCAGTGCCCAGAGACAGGAGGGGTGTGTGCAGAGTCCTCCCAGCAGTGCCCTGAGACAGGAGGGGTGGGTGCAGAGTCCTCCCAGCAGTGCCCAGTCACAGGAGGGGCGGGTGCCTAACACTCCCAGCAGTGCCCAGACATGAGAGGGGTGTGTGCAGAGTCCTCCCAGCAGTGCCCAGAGACAGGAGGGGTGGGTGCAGAGTCCTCCCAGCAGTGCCCAGAGACAGGAGGGGTGGGTGCCTATCACTCCCAGCAGTGCCCAGTCACAGGAGGGGTGGGTGCCTAACACTCCCAGCAGTGCCCAGACATGAGAGGGGTGTGTGCAGAGTCCTCCCAGCAGTGCCCAGAGACAGGAGGGGTGTGTGCAGAGTCCTCCCAGCAGTGCCCAGAGACAGGAGGGGTGGGTGCAGAGTCCTCCCAGCAGTGCCCAGTCACAGGAGGGGCGGGTGCCTAACACTCCCAGCAGTGCCCAGACATGAGAGGGGTGTGTGCAGAGTCCTCCCAGCAGTGCCCAGAGACAAGGGGGGTGGGTGCAGAGTCCTCCCAGCAGTGCACAGAGACAGGAGGCGTGGGTGCCTATCACTCCCAGCAGTGCCCAGTCACAGGAGGGGTGGGTGCCTAACACTCCCAGCAGTGCCCAGACATGAGAGGGGTGTGTGCAGAGTCCTCCCAGCAGTGCCCAGAGACAGGAGGGGTGGGTGCAGAGTCCTCCCAGCAGTGCCCAGAGACAGGAGGGGTGGGTGCAGAGTCCTCCCAGCAGTGCCCAGAGACAGGAGGGGTGTGTGCAGAGTCCTCCGAGCAGTGCCCAGAGACAGGAGGGGTGGGTGCAGAGTCCTCCCAGCAGTGCCCAGAGACAGGAGGGGTGTGTGCAGAGTCCTCCCAGCAGTGCCCTGAGACAGGAGGGGTGGGTGCAGAGTCCTCCCAGCAGTGCCAAGTCACAGGAGGGGCGGGTGCCTAACACTCCCAGCAGTGCCCAGACATGAGAGGGGTGTGTGCAGAGTCCTCCCAGCAGTGCCCAGAGACAGGAGGGGTGGGTGCAGAGTCCTCCCAGCAGTGCACAGAGACAGGAGGGGCGGGTGCCTATCACTCCCAGCAGTGCCCAGTCACAGGAGGGGTGGGTGCAGAGTCCTCCCAGCAGTGCCCTGAGACAGGAGGGGTGGGTGCCTATCACTCCCAGCAGTGCCCTGAGACAGGAGGGGTGGGTGCCTATCACTCCCAGCAGTGCCCTGAGACAGGAGGGGTGGGTGCCTATCACTCCCAGCAGTGCCCAGACACAGGAGGGGTGTGTGCAGAGTCCTCCCAGCAGTGCCCAGAGACAGGAGGGGTGGGTGCCTATCACTCCCAGCAGTGCCCAGTCACAGGAGGGGTGGGTGCCTAACACTCCCAGCAGTGCCCAGACATGAGAGGGGTGTGTGCAGAGTCCTCCCAGCAGTGCCCAGAGACAGGAGGGGTGTGTGCAGAGTCCTCCCAGCAGTGCCCAGAGACATGAGGGGTGGGTGCAGAGTCCTCCCAGCAGTGCCCAGTCACAGGAGGGGCGGGTGCCTAACACTCCCAGCAGTGCCCAGACATGAGAGGGGTGTGTGCAGAGTCCTCCCAGCAGTGCCCAGAGACAAGGGGGGTGGGTGCAGAGTCCTCCCAGCAGTGCACAGAGACAGGAGGCGTGGGTGCCTATCACTCCCAGCAGTGCCCAGTCACAGGAGGGGTGGGTGCCTAACACTCCCAGCAGTGCCCAGACATGAGAGGGGTGTGTGCAGAGTCCTCCCAGCAGTGCCCAGAGACAGGAGGGGTGGGTGCAGAGTCCTCCCAGCAGTGCCCAGAGACAGGAGGGGTGGGTGCAGAGTCCTCCCAGCAGTGCCCAGAGACAGGAGGGGTGTGTGCAGAGTCCTCCCAGCAGTGCCCTGAGACAGGAGGGGTGGGTGCAGAGTCCTCCCAGCAGTGCCCAGTCACAGGAGGGGCGGGTGCCTAACACTCCCAGCAGTGCCCAGACATGAGAGGGGTGTGTGCAGAGTCCTCCCAGCAGTGCCCAGAGACAGGAGGGGTGGGTGCAGAGTCCTCCCAGCAGTGCCCAGAGACAGGAGGGGTGGGTGCCTATCACTCCCAGCAGTGCCCAGTCACAGGAGGGGTGGGTGCCTAACACTCCCAGCAGTGCCCAGACATGAGAGGGGTGTGTGCAGAGTCCTCCCAGCAGTGCCCAGAGACAGGAGGGGTGTGTGCAGAGTCCTCCCAGCAGTGCCCAGAGACAGGAGGGGTGGGTGCAGAGTCCTCCCAGCAGTGCCCAGAGACAGGAGGGGTGGGTGCAGAGTCCTCCCAGCAGTGCCCAGAGACAGGAGGGGTGGGTGCAGAGTCCTCCCAGCAGTGCCCTGAGACAGGAGGGGTGGGTGCAGAGTCCTCCCAGCAGTGCCCAGTCACAGGAGGGGCGGGTGCCTAACACTCCCAGCAGTGCCCAGACATGAGAGAGGTGTGTGCAGAGTCCTCCCAGCAGTGCCCAGAGACAGGAGGGGTGGGTGCAGAGTCCTCCCAGCAGTGCCCAGAGACAGGAGGGGTGGGTGCCTATCACTCCCAGCAGTGCCCAGTCACAGGAGGGGTGGGTGCCTAACACTCCCAGCAGTTCCCAGACATGAGAGTGGTGTGTGCAGAGTCCTCCCAGTAGTGCCCAGAGACAGGAGGGGTGGGTGCCTATCACTCCCAGCAGTGCCCAGAGACAGGAGGGGTGGGTGCAGAGTCCTCCCAGCAGTGCCCAGAGACAAGAGGGGTGGGTGCAGAGTCCTCCCAGCAGTGCCCAGAGACAGGAAGGGTGGATGCCTAACACTCCCAGCAGTTGCCCATGGAACGCAAAGGGTGGAGTAGCCACAGATACCATGCCCACAAATGTCAGTCAGGTGCACAAAGACCCTGCAGTACATGTACCACATGTGTGCGAGGCTGGGAGTATACGCATGCATAGGGCCAAAAAGTAAACATGTCCACATGAAGTCATGTCAATAGTCCACATACACAAGTACAATGACTACCAAGGATGCCACGAATGATGCAGGTGGAGAATGGCTCAGCATGCATGTGCAAAGTTGAAGGACTCCGTCACACACCCAGCTAATGTACACACAGCTCTGCGCTAAAGTCAGGGGACACCCTGCAGGGAAGAAGTCAGGGTACACAGAGGAAGGAATACACCTTGGGACAATTGCAACATGCAGCAACTGCTTACATAAATGGAGAAAGCTAGCTAACACCGTGTGATGGCACACAGATCCCAGGGTCCCCCCTATGAGCAGCACACTACTACATTTCCCACACACCCAACACATGAACACCACCCACAACCATGTAGCAGCCCCACCAACAGCAATGCCAGCAAAGCAGGAGTGTTCCAAGGGCAAAAAATAAATAGCTTTATTCAGCATGATCCAAAAACTGGTATGTAGTAAGTTCAATATTTACAAAGCCCATAGGGCAGTCCAGGAGTCACAGCTGGATGGGGGACACAGTGGGATGCGTGTCCCCTAGCTTGCCTGCACAGTTACAAGCCGTTGTCTTCCACAGGGGTGAGGGCATCATGTGGGGGGGAAGGAACAGGCACCGCAGGGACAGGAGGGCGAAGGGTAGGCGACGTGGGTGCAGGGATGGAGGACTCCACCACAGGGGGGTGGGGCAGGGCCAAAGGTGGATTCTAGGAGCGCGCTGCACACCTCGGCAAGGTCCTCCAGGGACTCCCCTGCACCCAAAGGAACCACAGGCCCCAAGGAGGGGGTGGTCAGAGGGATGGGTCGCAGCGCCACTGGGGGAGGGTGTGGACAGGGGGGGGACTCAAGCACCCTGACCGTGGACTTCCTTGACCGCTTGCGGGGTGGTGTCACTGTGGGGCTCAGGGACAGAGCGGCCATGAAGGAGTCTTTGGGGAGATGTGGCCAGGAGAGCTGAGGGGAGGGGATTTGGAGGGAGTGGATTTGGTGGAATGCGGACTCCCACTCTGGCTGCGTGTCACACGTTTGCCCCCCAACCCAGTGGGTGTGCCTACTTCACCCTGTGTGTGCGTGTCAGGAGGTGTGCGGCGGACCTTCCCTGCTGGTGTGGTGCCTGTGTCTGTTGTGGTGGGTGCATGCTTACGTCTGGGTGTATGTGGGACAGGCATGGGAGTGGGAAGTGTGGAAGGGGCAGGGGTAGGGGGTGGGACGTAGCGCTGCAGGAGACCCACTGCTGCAGTCAGTGTGGAGTCTATGGACCTCAGCAAGTTGCGTTGGTCAGCCTGCGATGAATGAATGCCCTCCAAGTATGCCTCCATGTTGTTGAGGACCTGGCTGTGGGCATGGAGGACATTAAGGATCGCAGTCTGACCAATCTGCAACTGCCGCTGGATGTCCACAGACTCAGCATTGGCGGCAGCAGTGGAGACAGGGGCAGGGGGTGCGGTGCCTGGCAGGAAGGAGACATGTGGTGACCGGGCACGTTGGGAAGGGACACGAGCACGTGGGAGGCGGCTGATGCCAATGGAGGGGGCGGTGCGAGATGTAGGGCTGCTGTCAGATGGTGGTGCAGCCACCGCCCACTCGGAGAGATCATCCTCGGACCCGTCAGCTTCATACTCTGTTGTGCCAGTTGACAGGTCCCCGGGTTCACTCTCCTCCGCCTCAGTCCCACTCGAAGTGCCAGCCCCGATGTCACCGCTGGCACTGGTGCTCGGTCCCTCCGCGCCGTCTGTGTCCATGTCTCCCTCCGTGTCCCCCGACGATGCTGTGGGCAGGGTGAAGAGACAGAAATTAATCATACACCTGTATACATATGTCACATGAGTCAAATCTACTTAGGTTACAGTGCATAGCCTGAAACAAAGGAAGAGTTACAACTACAAAACAAGGTACATATGTAGGCCCTGCAAGACACAGTTGTGTGACCCACCATGCCATGGAAAAACTATGGAGAGCATGACACAATAGCAAATGAGATGACATGGAATTTTGACTGAGGAGCAAGGCCCTGGGGACAATCCAGCACTGCATCTGCACCACACAGCGTGGCAGGAAATTGGGATGAGCAGGGACCATATCCAGGAACTAGAGGCACATGCAGCATAGGTAATACTGATAACATGCCCACCCTGACTGGCACACTGCACCTTGAGTGTATGTCCAGACAAACATCACACACTGGCCAGTCCTAGCAAGGAGATTACAGGTCTTGACATGTAGGCCATGCCCGCACCACCCACCCCCTACATGAGGCAAATCTGTGGAGACACAGGAAGCACTTACATCTCTTAGTCTGGGTGAAATACACATGGGATGCAATAATTCAATATTGCACACCAAATACCCAAGGTGCGCCTGTCCAAATAATCATGTACAAATGGGCATCATCAGATGATTGCAACAAGACACACAGGCAATGGCCACCGTGAGTATGTACTTGGAAAATCAGGTCAGGCTGGACAGTGGACACTTGTAATACATCTCACGTCAATATACATGGTGCCAGGGGACAATGGCACAGAGCACAACCTATGCTGTAGACACAGAGATTGTCCACATTCTCGGATTACACACATGATACCTAGGAAAATATGCCCCTGGGGACAGTAGTGGCCACACAACTCCATGCTCCTGAATGGGAATGACTGCAACACACGCTAACATCCCTGCACTATGCGTAACGCACACTCATGCACATCATGTCACAGGCCACCACATGGGACATGCCTGCTGGAAGGCCTCGCACTCGAGAGATTAACTCCCATGTCTGGACTCAGCATTAGTGCCAACTGACATGGAACCCACAAGTCCAGAACTGGACAGGGCACAGGCAAGGTCACAAAACCTGTTACACACCACCCCCACACATGATGCTGCAGGCATTGTACACTTGTAGAAGGTGTCAGGCTACATAACCTTGTGATGGAGTGACTACACACAGACCAGGGAACACATTGCAAGGAGGGGAAGGGAGGCAGGAGAGCACTGCAATACTGTGGGTAACAGGATCTGCACAGCACCATAAACCCTGGAAGTGTATCCATGGAACAGTGCACTTACAAATGCTGGTGAAACACAACAAACACACACATGTACCTACCCTCTTCCGGCTGCTGCATCTCCTGTAGGTGCCTGTCCAAGTCTGGAAAGACCACCGCCAGCACACGTTTCTGGATGTGGGAGAGACGGCGGCGCCCGCGGTTCTTATGGCTCTCAGGTGAGTCCCCCAGCAGGACCCGTGCGATCCTCCGCGTCCAGCACTGGATATCCTGCCAGCGTTTCATCACCTGGGTTAGGTGCCGCCTCCGACCATCCGCACTCCTCACGGCGCTGACGGCGTCCAGCCATATCTGCTCCTTGGCAGAGGCGTCTACCTGTGAGGATGAACAAGTGACACTACATCAATACACCTGGCACATGTCACAGGGACACAGATTAGAACACATTTGCTGTTTACAACAAGGCATAGTGTGCATCCAACGCATTGCACCTTTGTCATAGGGACATGATCCTCTGGGGGAAGGCCAAAAGCAGTACGTGCCATTGAAAGGACACAGGTGGAATGAGGGCAACTACACAATCAATGAGCCAGGCTCACACTGTGCATCACACCCACCCCTCCTGTCTCTGGGCACTGCTGGGAGTGATAGGCACCCACCCCTCCTGTCTCAGGGCACTGCTGGGAGTGATAGGCACCCACCCTCCTGTGTCTGGGCACTGCTTGGAGTGATAGGCACCCACCCCTCCTGTCTCAGGGCACTGCTGGGAGTGATAGGCACCCACCCCTCCTGTGTCTGGGCACTGCTGGGAGTGATAGGCACCCACCCCTCCTGTCTCAGGGCACTGCTGGGAGTGATAGGCACCCACCCCTCCTGTCTCAGGACACTGCTGGGAGTGATAGGCACCCACCCCTCCTGTGTCTGGGCACTGCTGGGAGTGATAGGCACCCACCCCTCCTGTCTCAGGGCACTGCTGGGATAGGCACCCACCCCTCCTGTCTCAGAGCACTGCTGGGAGTGATAGGCACCCACCCCTCCTGTCTCAGGGCACTGCTGGGAGTGATAGGCACCCACCCCTACTGTGTCTGGGCACTGCTGGAAGTGATAGGCACCCACCCCTCCTGTCTCAGGGCACTGCTGGGAGTAATAGGCACCCACCCCTCCTGTCTCAGGGCACTGCTGGGAGTGATAGGCACCCACCCCTCCTGTCTCAGGGCACTGCTGGGAGTGATAGGCACCCACCCCTCCTGTGTCTGGGCACTGCTGGGAGTGATAGGCACCCACCCCTCCTGTCTCAGGGCACTGCTGGGAGTGATAGGCACCCACCCCTCATGTCTCAGGGCACTGCTGGGAGTGATAGGCACCCACCCCTCATGTCTCTGGGCACTGCTGGGAGACATCAGGCATTCCCCCCCCTGGGACCCCCCCTACAGTACATAGCATGTGTGTCACACCTGGACACAATGGGAGAAGTCACAGTCACAAAAAAGGGACACAGTCTGTGCCAGTGGACATTGCACTCACCTGATAACCTGGTCGCCCATACAGCATGGGGTACCGTGGGAGGATCACATCCACCAAAGCCATGTTCTCCTCCAGGGTGAATGGCTGTGACCTCTCCACAGCCCTTGACATGGTTCCAGGGAATCAGTAGCAGCAGCTGGGTCGTGGAATACAGAGATGTGCAGGCAAGTGCTCCCTCATGGGACCTGGCTGCCTTATATCTGCCTTGCTGGCCCATCTCATGCACAGGAGTACAGAGTGATTGGTCACTCACATTTGCATCCTATGTTTCCTCCAATCCCTTCCTGAACAAATTCAAAATTTGAACTTGGTCTCCATGACAACCAGGATGCATGTAGGCCTTAATACTTGTCCCTCATGTGTCCCCTATGTAATTTGGAGCTTCACACACAGGTACGGTGCGTTCCGGGGCCCTAGGGCACCCCAAATGCATAGCAACGGCCCGTACACGCGTGCCTACGTTCACTATCACTATGGGTGTCCTCGCGTGTGCGTACTCGTAGTGGTACGGGCCGTACACACGCCTGTACGCTCCCTATCAGTATGGGTGTTCTCGCGTATGCGTACACGTAGTGATAGGGAGCGTACAGGCGCGTGTACGGCCCGTACCACTACGAGTACGCATACGCGAGGACACCCATAGTGATAGGGAGCGTACAGGCGTGTGTACGGCCCTACCACTATGGGTGTTCTGGCGTATGCGTACTCGTAGTGGTATGGACCGTACACATGCCTGTACGCTCACCATCACGATGGGTACACATACGGCAGCACTCCCATAGTGATATGGGAGCGTACACAGGCCCTCTTAGCAGCAGTACGGCGGTTTTCACACATCACAGTGGTGACAGGCAGCACACAGGAAGGAATAGGGCGGACATACTTATCCATGGATGGACATCAAGGCATTGTCTGTGCATTACTACATGTGTGGGGCACAGGTGTGATAGGCTGTGATGTGGAACAGTCGAGAAGGCACCAGATGTATGATGAGATGTGTACAGATGTAATGTGTGACGGTGCAATGTGTGCCAGGCATGCCCTTGACTCCTTGGACATGTGTGCATGTCGTACTGCACACTTGGGATGACCGACACTGGCATGGCACGGACACCAACACACGGAAGTGTCCCCTGATGCCCGGTACAGGGGTTACCACACCTGACTTGTCACTACCCACGGTGCACGATGTGACTATGTCATGTATGTGTGGGGGCTTTCCATTAGGTTGATGTTGGAGCACCCTCAAAAGCTGCAGCTGTTGCAGCAACCAACATGTGTCTGTGTGTAGATTGACATTGCACACTGTTCCGCACACCATGCCACATGTGGTTTCGGATGTGAGGTGCGCATGTATGCATGGGACACGGAGTAGCGTGACAAGGACATGTCTGCATCCTCTCAATGAATGTGTGGTGAGTCATGACATGTGCACCTTCATGGCAAGGTGTGTGGGCTGTCCTAGTGTAATGTCATGTGACCTGTGGCTCTAGTGTTCCGCTACCAGTCTCTGCAATCGGCATCCTACTTCTGCTGATGTGTGGGTGTATGTCACTCCTGTCTTGCGTCTGGCTGTTCACTTGCACTGGGACACAGCTAATCCCATGGCATGGCATGGGGAGGTTCTCAATCTCCGTGTGTAGCTGGGTCTTGGTAGGAGTGTCACCTGGCAGCCATACGTGTCCAGGGCATGTGGCACATACCTCACTCCGTATGTAGCATATGTGTATAGACAGATTAACATGTGCTAAGTACAAATTATTTGTTGTTGTGGTGCACTCACTCTTCCTTGTCACTTCCAAATTACTGCAGAGCGCCGCCTCTTCCCCGAGCAATGCCGGACTTGGCTGCCATGCGGGAGAATGATCGTATCCGGTGCTACCGCTTCCCACAACGGTTGATTCTGGAGTTGACGGCGAGACTGGCACCACACCTGCAACCGCTGCACAGGTATCCTACGGCACTGACACCCAAGCTGAAGGTAATGGCAGCCCTACATTTTCTAGCCACGGGTACCTTTCAAAATACCATAGCTCATGTTGGTGGCATGTCCCAGAGCATGTTCTGGCGTGTGCTGCATGATTTCTTAGAGGCCATGTTGATTCACCTGGATGACTTCATCAAGTTCCCAACCCCTGAACAGTTGACTGGGGTCAAGCGTGGATTCTATGCCCTGGGAGGGATGCCCCATGTCATTGGGTCCATAGATGGGACACATGTTGCTTTGGTACCACCACACGCACAGGAGGTAGCGTACCGCAATCGGAAGCACTACCACTCCATCAATGCCCTTGTGGTGTGTCTGTCCAACATGGTGATTTCACATGTCTGTGCTCGTTTTCCAGGATCAGCACACAATGCCTACATCATGAGGCGTAGCAGGGTGCCTGAAATGATGACGCAGCTGCGCAACGAATGAGCATGTGTTGTTGGTGGGTACAGTCTGTCTGTCCTGTATTTTGCATAGCCTACCGGCACGACCGCTTCACCAGTTCTAACGATGTCCATGTGCTTCCCATGTAGGGGACGCTGGCTATCCCAACATGCCATGGCTGATCACACCTGTCCGCAACCCCATCACGCCGGCCCAGCTCCGCTACAACACCGCCCATGGCCGGACAAGGCGAGTGATAGAGAGGACGTTTGGCCTGCTGAAGAGCCGATTCAGGTGCCTACACAAGACCGGCGGCGCGCTCCCATATGCCCCTGCGAAGGTCTGCAAAATCTTCATGGTCTGCTGCATGCTGCACAACATGGCAGTTGAGAAAGCTCTGCCACTCATCCTGGATCAAGATGACCAGGACCATCCACCCGTGGAGGACGAAGGGCTTGGCAATGGGGCTAGTGATGTGGAGGATGTTGAGCCGCAAGAGGACATCCGGACTCGGCTCATACGCGACTTCTTTGCTTAGTGGTGAGTACCAGTGTCTGAGTGTGCACACATTGCTCCACGTGTGGCATGTATTGTGATGTGTGTCTCCACCTGCATGTATGGCACGTGAGTCAGAGGTGTGTGTGGGTGTGTCACTGGAGTGATGGTGGCAGTGATGGTTGTATTTCCCCAGTCATAATTGTGACCTAGCATGTTGTCATCCATACATGTGTCGAGTACATGCACATGCAAGTGGCTGTGCTTTTTGTGGCTGACTTCTTGTGTGTCTCTCATCCCCAGGTACTTGCGCATGCCGTCTGCTGATTGCATTGTTGTGGCACTGCTATTCCTCATGGACACGTCATCGTGTGCTGACTCAGCGTTACACGCACGGACAAGTTTGGAAGTCTCCTTAGGGTAAGGGATGCATCAGGGGTGTATTGGGTGTGGCAGTTGTTCACGATGTATGCACACTGCCCCTGTCGATGTTTGGTTCCTCTGCAGCCATGTAGCATCACCATGGGACACAACATGCAGCTGTGTACACCTGAATAGATGGTCTGACTGGTTGACAGTCATCAGTGATGGGATAGTGGATTGTGATGATGGCATCAATGTGTGTAACACTGCCCTCGGACACATGCGGTTTGCATTGGCTTGACATGGTGTGGGACTTCTACATCAGCGGATCAATGGTGTATGGCAGTCTCTCCGTGAGCAGCTGTGGGTGTTTAGCTGTTAGCCGACAATTGTGTGCCAGTTCCATGGCTATCACGCATTAGTGCTGCAGAAGGGGGGTGCCAGTGTTGGACCCACATGTTACTCCACATGAAGTGGTCATGTGTACTTCAAGTTGCCTCTGCAATCCCGAAAACATGACTAATAAAGGTGTCCCTATGCCTCCAAGGTGCCTCTTCTCAGTCAATGCTGGTGTGTTGCCACGGTGCATCCAGCATGTCTGGCATGGTTTTCCCTGATAGTGGCTATGTGTCTATGTGTCGAGTAGCAAGATGCAAGCTGTGTGTGTGGGCTGAGACTGTGTATTGTGCATGATGTCCATGAGTGTGTGGGTATTGTGACATGTGCCATCCCCATGCATCCAACGTTGGCCAGGCCCCCATTCTCTGCATCCACCTGACTCAAGCTTGCAGGACATGGTTCTGCCACCTGTCTACACATACCTGGGTGCCCCCCAGGACACTGGACGGGATCCCTGACCTCTGCGCATGACTGTTGCTGTACTCAATGTGTCTGTCAGTACGGTTGTGCGGCCACCCCCTCAGCTGGTTGGACCCATCACAGGTGTGTATGGTGCTCCATGTCTGTCTTGCCTAATACACTGTGACCCGTGTGTCCTGTGCCAGACTCAGGCCCCAGGGTGTGGATGGTTGAAGTCAAAAGAGAAGTCAGGCATGTTTAGACTTTACAAGACACATGTAAGGTAATAATGCAACCAGCAGGCATATTCTCTTCATGGTGTGATTTTATATTTTGGGGGGGGGGGGGGGTATGACGTGAGGGGCTTTCCGGGAGTTTCGAATCCAAAGTTCAGTAGGGGAGTTGGTGTCCTTGCCATTGGAAGTCCTCAGAGTCCATGCCACAGTCTTTGTCAACATTGGTCAGACAGTGACCAGCAAGGCCATGTGGCAGAGAATGTCTCTTGATGCTGTGATGCTGTTGCTCCAGTGGGCCAGGTGCCAGGCCAGGTGTCCTGGGAGATGGTGATGTAGCGCCGACCCTCACGGTCTTTTCCGTGGATGACCCGCCCTCCTGCGGGGACCCTCAGAAGCAGGCCGTGACGACGTCTGGGATGCTCCATCGGATGTATCCTCCTCCTCCTCCTGATCCCTCCCTGTGGGTGGTGATGTTCTACGCCTTCTGGCACAGGGAGGGTTGGCCATGTTGTCGGCCATCCGACGGAGTGTATCGTGAATTCCCGTGTACGCCGTCACGAGCTCAGCCTGTCCGTCCTCCATCCTCCGTTGGTGTTGCAGTAGACAGGCATGTAGCTCCGCATGTTGCTGGGCCTGCTGGGTCTTGATCCCCTCGAGGACGGACACAACCTGGGCCAGGCCCGTGGTGTCCTGCCGGTATGTGTCCAGGATGTTTCGGACATGGGAATATACCGGTTCCGCAGCCAACTGGTCAGGCTGGCGCCTCCCCCGTCCTCCACTCCCACCACCCCTGCCCACTTGCACCTGGCCTGCCCTTGTGGGCACATCGGGTCTCCGGGACCCCTGAGGGGTGGCATTGGCGTTATCGCCTGCCTCCTCCTGGGTGCCCGGGACACTGTGTCCCTCCTGGCCAGCCTGGCTGCTTTGTGGTGGTGGGGCAGGGATCCTGGGTGTCTCCTGGGATGTGGCAGGAGTGGGGGTGGTGGTTGGCCCCGTTGTACCTGACGCAGGTGCTGCAGGTTGTTGGACACCAGAGGGGCCAGGTTGGTCGGGGTCGTCCACAGAGTGGTGAGAGTCGTCGCTGCCGGTGGGATCGGCCTCCCGCAGAGCCGGGTCCTGTGAGTCTTCCCCCCCAGTGTTGGGGGGTGAACCACGAGGTTGACCTGTGTGTGAGAGAGACAATGTTAATTTTGTTCCATGCAACATCCATGTTTCATCAGTTTCAAAGTTGGCACATTTCCTCTTGGAATTAGGATCTGTCTTGCATTCCACTCACAGTGCACTTGTGCATGGGTGTGTCCCTTGGGCACCACTTTGGCGCCTTCAACTATGTGTGGCACAGTCTTACTTGCTGCGTCAAGTGTGACTGCACTCAGCAGTGGAGTGGGCAGGTGTGGCGAGCCGTGCATTGGCGCCTTCCGTGTTGCACTGTACGTGGGCACATGAAGTTGTTCCACACACTTCAATGATGCAGGTAGCTGTCGTTGTGCTCGTGCACAGGTTGTGACATGGCCCTGTGTTTTGCCATGGAGGAGAGGGGGGGTGCTGGCACTGGCCACCCTTGTCTACATGCACGCAATCCACCTGCTGACGAGCAGACATTCCCACACACCACAAGGCTGATTTGCTCTCCCTGTGTGTCCCTCCCTCTCTGTCCCCCTCTCCCTCCCTCTGTGTGTCAGCCTCCTCCCTCTGTCCGTCTCCCTGTGTCTCCCTCCCTCTCTGTCCCCCTCTCCCTCCCTCCGTGTGTCAGCCTCCTCCCTCTGTCCTTCTCCCTGTGTGTCCCTCCCTCTGTCCCCCTCTCCATCCCTCTGTGTGTCAGCCTCCTCCCTCTGTCCGTCTCCCTGTGTCTCCCTCCCTCTCTGTCCCCCTCTCCCTCCCTCTGTGTGTCAGCCTCCTCCCTCTGTCCTTCTCCCTGTGTGTCCCTCCCTCTGTCCCCCTCTCCCTCCCTCCGTGTGTCAGCCTCCTCCCTCTGTCTGTCTCCCTGTGTCTCCCTCCCTCTCTGTCCCCCTCTCCCTCTCTCCGTGTGTCAGCCTCCTCCCTCTGTCCGTCTCCCTCTGTCTCCCTTTCTCCCTCCCTCTGTCAACCTCCTCCCTCTGTCCGTCTCCCTTTCTCCCTCCCTCTGTCAACCTCCTCCCTCTGTCCGTCTCCCTGTGTCTCCCTCCCTCTCTGTCCCCCTCTCCCTCCCTCTGTGTGTCACCCTCTGTCACCTCAGGCCAGCTTCCTGGGCATACACTGTTAGCAGTTCTTTGAATGGCCCTTGGCTTGTTGCTGTGAGTTTGTTTGTGATCTCCAGGCACCCATTGGGTGTAGTGTGTGTGTCTGCGCTGCTGCTGTGGTGGTGTGTGCTGCCACTCTTTCACAGTGTTGGCTGTTCATTAGCTGCTGTAGTGTGCAAAAACGTGCCTTCACCCCCATGTGTTAATGCAAGGTGTCCGCCATTTGCTGGCGAGTCTTTCCTGTGTGGGGACACAGTGTTAGTTTGGCTGTGACCTAGGCCATATGGGCAGAGGGCATTGTTGTCTGCTTCAGAGTTGCACTATGTGATTTTTGGGGCCCACCCTCCCGCCATCCGGCTTATCGTGTCATGTGTTGGTGTCTTCTGTGGCCTGTCACTTGACATTGTCCAGCTGGGTGCATGGGGCATGGTGGCGGCAGTGGCATGTGCGTGTTCATGGAGTGTGGTTGAGTCATGCGATAGCTTGGGGTGGTTGCGTGCCTGTTTATGGGTTTGGTTGTGGATGACGTTCCCCCCATGTGAGGTGCGTTGTTTGTGTACTCACCCGGGTCTCGGAGTCCTCCTAATCCTTCGACTGCCTCCAACGGCAGTATGGCCATCACCCTCTCCTCCCAGGGATGGTAGTGTACGGGTCTGCGGGACGGCCCTCCTCCAGTGACGTTGGCCTGGTTGTGTTCGTCCGTCATCTTGGCTCGGACCCTCCTCCGCAGATCGTACCACCTGGCTTGGCATTCCTGCTTGTTCCTTCTGGTGTCCGCAACAGCATTCACAGCATCAACGATGGTCTGCCACATGGCTGTTTTTTCTGCAATGCTGGTCTGTCTGACCGATGTTCCAAAGAGGTGTGGCTCGACTCTGAGGATTTCATCGACAAGGACCTCCAACTCTCAGGTACTGAACTTTGGATTCTTGTTAGTGGGCATGGTGAGGGGTGTGGGTGTGGATGGTGGGGGGTGTGTGTGGATGGTTGTGGGTGTGTGGGTGTGGTTGTACAGGTGTGTGTGTGTGAATGTGATGAGGGTGTGTTTGTGAAGGTGGTTGTGTGAAGGTGTGCAAGTGTAAGGTGTGGTGAAGCTTGTAGTATGGTGCTGTAGGTTGTCTGAGGGGTCTGGCAGCAGTGATTCTGTTGCAAAGGCTCATGGTTTGTGTGTGTGGGCCCTTTTTATTGGTCCATTGGTGGGTGTGGCTGTGTTTGAAGTTTGGGTGGGTGTGTTATAAGGAGTGGTGGTGTTTTGGGCCTCTGTTTGTTTTTGGCAGTTGCAGGTCAGTGAATGTGTTTTTTTAGTGGTTGTTGGACATGTTTAGTGGCTTTGTGCCATTCGAATGGTGTATTCTTGTGTTGTTTTGTTTTGTCCTGGTTGTGTACGTGCGTTTTTAGCGTGTGTACGGTGTGTACATGGGCCATTTGGTTGTACAGTGCTGTCCTTGTGTGTGGCTTGGTACGACTCGTACATGCGGTTGTGATGTTGGGGCCTGGGGTGCGCTCCGTACTTAGGAGGTTGTGGTGGGGGTGCGACTCTGACGTACACGGGTGTACATACAGGGGGGTACGACACATACAGGGGTGTACATACACGGGGGTAGGACACGTACAGGGGTGTACATACACGGGGGTAGGACACGTACAGGGGTGGGGGTACGACTCGAACGTACAGGGGTGTACATACACGGGGGTACGACACGTACAGGGGTGGGGGTACGACTCGAACGTACAGGGGTGTACATACACGGTGGTACGACACGTACAGGGGTGGGGGTACGACTCGAACGTACAGGGGTGTCCATACACGGGGGTACGACACGTACAGGGGTGGGGGTAGGACTCGAACGTACAGGGGTGTACATACACGGGGGTAGGACACGTACAGGGGTGTACATACACGGGGGTAGGACACGTACAGGGGTGGGGGTAGGACTCGAACGTACAGGGGTGTACATACACGGGGGTAGGACACGTACAGGGGTGTACATACACGGGGGTAGGACACGTACAGGGGTGGGGGTACGACTCGAACGTACAGGGGTGTACATACACGGGGTAGGACACGTACAGGGGTGGGGGTATGACTCGAATGTACAGGGGTGTACATAAACGGTGGTACGACACGTACAGGGGTGGGGGTACGACTCGAACGTACAGGGGTGTACATACACGGGGGTACGACACGTACAGGGGTGGGGGTAGGACTCGAACGTACAGGGGTGTACATACACGGGGGTAGGACACGTACAGGGGTGTACATACACGGGGGTAGGACACGTACAGGGGTGGGGGTACGACTCGAACGTACAGGGGTGTACATACACGGGGGTAGGACACGTACAGGGGTGTACATACACGGGGGTAGTACACGTACAGGGGTGGGGGTACGACTCAAACGTACAGGGGTGTACATACACGGGAGTAGGACACGTACAGGGGTGGGGGTACGACTCAAACGTACAGGGGTGTACATACACGGGGGTACGACACGTACAGGGGTGGGGGTACGACTCGAACGTACAGGGGTGTACATACACGGGGGTAGGACACGTACAGGGGTGGGGGTACGACTCGAACATACAGGGGTGTACATACACGGGGGTACGACACGTACAGGGGTGGGGGTAGGACTCTAACATACAGGGGTGTACATACACGGGGGTACGACACATACAGGGGTGTACATACACGGGTGGGGGTATACATACACGGGGGGTACGTCTCGGACGTACGGGGGTGGAGGGGGAGTGTTGGGCGTGTATGCGGGCACATGTCTCCATGGTTGCTATGGGAGTTCGGTGCGGACGGTGTTTTTTCCATACGGTTGTGACATCGGACGCACGGGATGGATCGTGATTCCTCGGTCGGACTTGACTTTTCACATTTGTACGGTAAATCGTCCGAGGACGTGTCGGACACATTTTCCGACCCGAGGACGTGTGGGGAATAATTCCCAAGGCGGTTCGTATGGACTTTTTACCATGCGAATCATGATTGCCAGTTTGTACGGCACTTGTACGATTCGTACGGTAAAAAGACCGGATACGAGTCGTACGGGGAATTTTTTCACCGGATCGTAATTGGCACCTAAGTGTGTATTTGTCCTCATCTTCTTCAGGAGAAGCAATCCTTCCTGGAACCTTTTTTATTGATTACGGGATGAGGACATACCACAAAGCTATAATACTCTGCCTCTCCTAGAAATCAATTCATCTAATTAAGGATTATGTAAAATGTATTCTTTTAGCTCAGAATCTACTGAGTTTGAACTTAAAATCTTTATAGACTGCTGAGGAGTGCATGCACAGAGGCACTTTATAGATTGTTTGCACACTGATTTTGGATCTTGAAATTTTGTGTAACTGTTTTATGATGCACAGATGTGGTATCAATGTCCTGTTACAGTATGTTACTCCCAAAGCCATTGTAATTTATGTAATGATATATATGAACAGATGCCATGTATTGATTGTTTTCGCACTAATTTGAATCTTGATTTATGTATAGTTAATTCAATTATGTGAATACTTGGCAACAAAGTTTTAGTACGGTATGGAATCTCCAAAGCAAGACAATTTTGTAGCGTAAGATTTTAGTGTTGTATGCAACTTTCAATGTATTTATTTAATCACTATATTCATTTTAATGTGTTTATTGAATTGATCTGTATGTGATTTTATGGTTTTAATCATTTTGATTGTAATAATGTTCATCAATCAGACAGTAAAGTGTATGTGTATATATATATATATATATTCACTGAAAAAACCATAGGTTTCACACACGTTATAGTTAGGAATTAGCATTTAAAAAACCTTGCAAATTCACTGAAAAAACCATAGGTTTCACACATGTTATAGTTAGCGGAAATTTTACTGATAAAAAACCAATGAAATTCCCCCATTATAGTTAGTGCAGGCAACTATAACTCACGCGACCGCAATCCTCTGCTGATGCTAATACTGTATTTAGACACTTATTTGCCCATGTCTTCTTCCATACATTTTTAGCTATACATATATTACAAATATTTTTTTTTCATAAAGACACATATGTCATCAGCAGAAGATTGCGGTCGCGTGAGTTATAGTTGCCTGCACTAACTATAACGGGGGAATTTCATTGGTTTTTTATCAGTAAAATTTCCGCTAACTATAACATGTGTGAAACCTATGGTTTTTTCAGTGAATTTGCAAGGTTTTTTAAATGCTAATTCCTAACTATAACGTGTGTGAAACCTATGGTTTTTTCAGTGAATTTGTACGTTTTTTTAAATGCTAAGTTACTTTACGCCATTCGTGGCGTGCGCGCCCACTTAACGCAGTTCGTTCCGTGCGCGCACGGTGCACTTCGCGCACCGTGCGCGCACAGTGAGCACGCGGTGCGCTTTGCGCACCGCGCGCCCACTTTACGCAGTTAGTGCCGTGCACGCACGGTGGGCACGCGGTGCGCTACGCGCACCGCGTGCCCACGTTACGCTAGATGGGCCATGTACGCACGATGCGCTTCGCGCACCGTGCGCACATGGAGGACATATGATGCACTTCGTTTTGAAAGGTAATATTTTAATTTTTCGTATATGTTATAAGACATGCACAAATGGTGCCCTTCAGGCACCATTTGCACACGGGGTGGAGAGAGTGTGGATAATTTTTTTTTATTATTATTTTTTTTAATATTTTAGTTTAACTCATCTTTAATAAGCCATGCACAATTAGTGCCCTTCGGGCACCAATTGCACACGGGGTGGGGAGAGTGTGGATCATTTTTTTTTTTTTATAATTTTTTACCGTACGCGTACGGTAAGCGTAATCGGCGAAATTAGCGAAAAAATAAAAATTCCGTTTTTGGCCTTGGGGGATCTTTGGGGACTCCCTCAACATTGCTATGTGTGTGGGAGCTGTCTAAACAGCCCCTTTACATGTTTTTGTGCTTTATATTTTAAACATCACTCTCAGTGCGAGAGAGAAAATGGCGGCCGCCGCTTCCTGGTTTTGGCCGATTCGAATGTTTACTAAGATCTAAGAGCCAATCAGAATCGCGCTCGCGCACGCCACCGTACGCGTACGGTAAGCGTACCGTAAGCGCACCGTAAGCTGGCTCAGATATATATATTGATTTAAAGGCTATTTTCTCAGAATCTACTGAACAGATTTACACCAAACCTACAAAAGGCACTTCCTTGACCTGAGGACTACCTCTCTGCCAAATTTCTAGTAATTCTGTTCAGCCGTTCGGGCTGTAGCCCTGTCTAAAGGTCCTATGGAAAAATGCATGGGAAAAACGCGTTTTGGGACCCCCCTTTTATCTCAGCCCCCGCTTGACGAATCCCCCCGAGACTTTCAGGGAAGGAGCGGAGCGTAGCGCCCCACCTATTTTGAAAAATTCGCGAGGATTCGTCGACCGGCGCCAAAGTTATTCAAAATAGAATGTTGCAGATTTCCTATGGAAACGTGGTCCTAACTATAACTACCTACTGGCGACCGCCAGTAGGTAATATATATATATATATATATATATATATATATATATATATATATATATATATATATATATATTACCTACTGGCGGTCGCCAGTAGGTAGTTATAGTTAGGACCCCTTTTCCATAGGAAAACCTCAACATTCTATTTTGAATAACTTTGGCGCCGGTCGACGAATCCTCGCGAATTTCTCAAAATAGGTGGGGCGCTACGCTCCGCTCCTACCCTGAAAGTCTCGGGGGGATTCGTCAAGCGGGGGCTGAGATAAAAGGGGGGTCCCAAAACGCGTTTTTCCCATGCATTTTTCCATAGGACCTTTAGAACGAGCTACAGCCCGAACGGCTGAACAGAATTACTAGAAATTTGGCAGAGAGGTAGTCCTCAGGTCAAGGAAGTGCCTTTTGTATGTTTGGTGTAAATCTGTTCAGTAGATCCTGAGAAAATAGCCTTTAAATCAATATATATATCTGTGGAAGCTTACGGTGCGCTTACCGTGCGCTTACCGTGCGCTTACCGTACGCGTACGGTGGCGTGCGCGAGCGCGATTCTGATTGGCTGTTAGATCTTAGTAAACATTCGAATCGGTCGAAACCAGGAAGCGGCGGCCGCCATTTTCTCTCTCGAACTGTCAGGGGGGTGAATAAAAAAGGTGGATAATGTGAAAAGGGGGCAGGCTCGACAGTTCCTGACCCCCTAGCCTTGGTCAGGGGGTCCCAGAAGGACCCTCAAGGGCAAAAATAAAAAAAAATTATTTTTCGAAAAATCGCCGTATGCGCGTAGCGTACGCGCACGGCGACCTGCGGAATTACGCGTACCGCGCGCGCACGGAAAATTTTTTTGGGCGAAAAGGGAAGCTTAAAAAAAAATAAAAAAAATTGTGAGGTAAGGTTGGCTCTTATAAGAGCCGTTGGGTTCATACAGGGATGGAGGAAAGAAAGAATGGGAGTATTATGAGCGTCTACAAACATGCTGGTCTATCTTATTGTTAATAAGGGGAAGACTGACCTCCCCAAAAACAATAAGACCACCACATTTTGTACACCTCATTTCAACACTCGCAAATCGAGGGTTGATGTCCAAAGGAAAAGAAGAAGGTGATGCTCCAACAACAGAGGAAGGGCTCAGCTGAGCTGCCGATGATGTACTCGGCTGAGCATCTGAGGCTGGGCTCTGGTGACTTACTGAAGAGTTTTCTCCAGTATGTCGAGCAAAGGTCCTTGGGTGTTTGTCCTGAAGGTGTCTCATCATAGAGTGATTTCCAAAGGAATATTTCCTACTTGGATTTCCTCTTGATAAAACACGATCACAAAGTATGCAAGTGACCTTTGGAGCATTGACCTTTTTCTCCCCCTCTGGAAAAGTGAAATACTCCCATACAAAAGAAGTCTTTTGTTTCCTCCTTCTCTGGATCATGGTGGTGCTGCTGGCCTCACTCTCAGAAGAGGTCTGCTGTTCTGCCATTGTATACCAATGTCAATCCAGCTCCTGCTCCTAGAGAATCACAAGCAGAAATGAGGGGAATGGGTGTGGTGTGGGAAGAATCTGGAACTGAAAGTAGTATCAACCAATGAAAAGTGTTCTTTCAAGCAGTAAAGAGGGGAATGGGTGTGGTGTGGGAAGTTTCTGGAAGTGAAAGTAATTTCAACCAATAAAAAGTGTTCTTTGTAAGTCACATGGCCTACCGTGCGCGCACGTGACGCTTACGGTGCGCTTACGCAGCGCTTACGTCACTTTCGCGCATGCGCATTACACGCCCCTGCGTAACCGCGACGTTGCTTCCGGGTGTACGCGTACGGCACGCACGTATCACGTATCGCGCATGCGCATTACACGCCCCTGCGTAACCGCGACGTTGCTTCCGGGTATACGCGTACGGCACGCACGTATCACGTAGGCGTGCTGCACTAATTACGTCCAGAGCGCGTAGCGTCAGCTTACCGTACGTGTATTTTACAAGCGCGTAGCGTCAGCTTACCGTACGCGCACGGAAAAAAATGCATAAAAAAAACCTTTCGATAATGCAGGATATAGTACATAAATTATTAAAAAAAGGCTTACTAAAAATGAAATAAAAAAAAATTGCATTAAATTATAATAAAAATATAAAATCGAAATAAAAAACCACTATCCACATTGACCCCACCCCCTGTGCTTTTGGTGGCGTTAAGTGGGCGCGCACGCCACGAATGGCGTAAAGTAACTTAGCATTTAAAAAAACGTACAAATTCACTGAAAAAACCATAGGTTTCACACACGTTATAGTTAGGAATTAGCATTTAAAAAACCTTGCAAATTCACTGAAAAAACCATAGGTTTCACACATGTTATAGTTAGCGGAAATTTTACTGATAAAAAACCAGTGAAATTCCCCCGTTATAGTTAGTGCAGGCAACTATAACTCACGCGACCGCAATCTTCTGCTGATGACATATGTGTCTTTATGAAAAAAAAATATTTGTAATATATGTATAGCTAAAAATGTATGGAAGAAGACATGGGCAAATAAGTGTCTAAATACAGTATTAGCATCAGCAGAGGATTGCGGTCGCGTGAGTTATAGTTGCCTGCACTAACTATAACGGGGGAATTTCACTGGTTTTTTATCAGTAAAATTTCCGCTAACTATAACATGTGTGAAACCTATGGTTTTTTCAGTGAATATATATATATATATATATATATATAAATATACACTTGAGAGTCAGCCCTCTGACTATGATCACCCATATTAGAAACTCCTGCTAAGGGACACCAAATCCCACTCATGCTTGTCAACTTGCATTTTTGAAGCCTCACAGGAATAAAATTCCTCATGCGGTGTTTGGCGGAATTTGGCAAGAACACCTCATTACATAAGTAATGTGGATTACCCAAATTCTGTCAATTCCAGTGTCGGAATGAAACATTCTGCCCACCCCAAGATTTTTTTTGTTTTGTGTTTTCTCTTTATTACTTTGTGTGTGTTGCATAAATAGTCAACACATTGCCTCTAACTTAAGCCTTATTACTTCTGTGCACGCTACCAGGGGGTGGTTAGGCATAGGTTCATTTAGTGACTTTTTTTGTTCACCCTGACAAGGATTGAGGTTGTTTTATTGGTCCTCATATGTGACAACTTGCAAAGGTAAATGATCAGGTGTTATATGATTCTGGCGTCCCAAGCCCGCAGCCTGCCGGGCAACTTTACTTCTGATGTACCTTCCAGATCCATTGCGAGAGTTAATGGGATCACCTGCCCAGGCTCTCTCTGGAGGCGAGTGTCTTAATCCTTGTACCTTTATATCACTGCTATGTGGTTGGTTTAGATATAAATGCGACTAATGGCTTCCAGGTTTTAATTATTTTTGGTGACCCACTCAAGCAGTCAAATCTACCAATACGTATAACGGATGTTAACCATTCTGCGCAAGAGGGAGATATGCATGAAACCCACTTAATAGAAATGTCCCTGCATGCAATGATTATCAAGGTAAGTAAGTTGCAGCTTCCAAGCCCTTCCCACAAGAACATCATCTTATAAGACCCCAAATATAATCCGTGGGGGGCTTACCTCTATTCTTCTTTCTATAAGGAGAGTCAAAACCTTACCAACAACCTGCCAACAGGTTTGAATTACTGGGCATTGCCAGAACATATGAACGTCATCTGTTTTCTCCTCATCCCACTTCAGGCACTGCTTAATTTCCTCTCCTAGTTTAGACAATTTCAAGGGGGACCAATACGCCCTATGGGAAGTAAACAGATGGCTCTTTCTTAATGGGGCATATCTGAAAAAAGACCAAAGAGTAGCCATAAACACTTGCCACAGAGATGATATATCAGCTGCTGGTAGAACTTCCTCCCATCTTTCTTCTGGCAGGGTGTTAGCGCCATCTTTTCCATGGATCAGCATCCAGTACCAGACTGAGATTTCTTTCTTTTGCGCATTAGTATCACAGATTATTTCCACCCAGTCCATGGAATGGCCTGCATCTGGTTGTTCACCAGCCCAACTTGTTAATTGCAAGTACTTAAACCTTGACAGCGTATTGTTTTTTTGTTTTTTTAACAAGGAGGTCCCATGAAATTGTATTCTCCTCCTCCAACAAGTGCCTCCATTCTTCTGTTCCGGCCTTGATAAGTGGGGTAGCCAGTGAATCTAGTAGGCATAACGGAGTTCCCAGGGACTTCCTAACTGGGGCCAGATGACAATAGTAGGGGATTCCAAGGAATATATATAGGAAGAACTAAACCCGAAAGGTCCCGGTAAATTTCAATATCTACGTGACAAAAGAAAAGATACTCACGGAGGGTCTAAAGCAGGTACATATCCAAAAAACGAGTGGTCCTTCCATATTCGGTCTGACATAGCCAGGTTGACTCAGAATCAACAGTGGGATTTTTGCAAACAAATACAGGAGCTCAAATCATTAGGAGTCAAGGCCCAACGGAAATTCCTCGCCAAATTAAGAATAATGTGGAACCACAAGATGTTTAACTTAAAAGACCCAAATGAAGTTTTGAATCTGATCAAAAAACTAAAAGCTTGAGGCTAGGCTCAGGGCATTGCAAGGTAATAACTCATACTTAATACGGAGAGGTGAGGACAATGGGCATATAGGAAACGCCCAGTTTGGTCAAAGGGAAGGGTTCCTCGGGGGGAGGGTAAACACAATCACACCAATGAACATATCTCACTGAGTGGGGAGCAGTGGGAAAAAAAAACCACAAAATGAGGTCCTTATATGTGACAATTATGTCGAGACTGAGGGTTTCATAGAAAGGGTGTACCCCTCAAAATAGCTAATCCTAGCAACACCCTTAGCCTGAGATTACTAAACCAGAATGTAAACAGGTTGAGGGTGCCACCCAGAAGAAGGAGAATTCTACTTTTTATTTAAACAATCAAATAATGACATACTTGTGCTGCAAGAGACACATCTTCGGCAGGTGGAGTGGGAAGAAATTATTAAAGGCTAGAGGTGGATCAACCAGTTTGCATGTACAAAAGGATAAAGGTTGTTGCTTGAGTGGAGCTCTGACCCTCCCCAACAAATCACCCAATGTCTTCCAGTGTTTAAATAGGCTTATCCCTGATTGGCCCATTTAACTTGCTTGTAAGTCATAACTGACAAGTGTAAAAGTGTTCCCAGGGCCTGGAATTTAAATACCACTTGTGGACTACAGCATCAATTTTGATATCCACTGTGGTGGCAGCGCAAATATGGCTTCAGGCCTACCCTGTGCAGCCTGATATTTGTCAACATAATAATTTATGACAGGAGAAAACCTTCCTTTTAAATAATATTAAGTCACTCATATGTAGGCCTTGTTGCCCACAAGACAGGCTGCATGGCAGTTAAATAAAGGTCATGTTAGAAATATAAAGTTAATATGTCCTTATAATGATTAGTGTTGAGAAGCTATTTTCATTGTAAGAAGACTCTTGCTGGTCCATGGAGAAACACTGGGAATCAACATTAACTATTATTTCTGCTGTCTTCATTCAGGGATATTCAGCTAGAAAAATGGTTATGTTACTATTTTTAATGTATATTAAAAGCCCAATTGCATGACAAAGTCAATTTTTAATAAATATCAATGATACCTAAGTTTTAGAAAGTTAACATTTCCCTGCCTGAGGTTCCTGTAGTCTACTTTGCATTAACTATCCAGCAATAGCTAAGTAAGTGATTAGCCCCGATGAGATGCGAAAACTGCTCCCAGTAAAGAGACAAATGTTTGGATCTGGGGAGGTGTTTGTTCCTCTGACAGGAAGGCCAATTGTGATGGACCCATGAAATTCATTTATTTCAATAGGGGTTTTCCCTGTTATAGACAAACGTGAGGAAATACTTTGAAGGTGCACATCTTTTGTACTCTACTGGTGAAATGAGTCTTGATCCCAAAATGCCATCCCTGAGGTCGGGGACACTTTGTTTCCATCTAACTGGACTTCTTCTACCACCTCATAAAATCTGTAACTTAAAAGTTTTGGGGACTTCAAGACCTCAGGGGGACTGGAGTGAACCACCTAGTCTTTCCACCCAGTGCATGACTCACTGGGCCGAGAAAGCAGATTACTCCTGCTCAGAACTTCTCTGCAGAGGCTGATCCAATTAAGCTTACCTTTGGTGAAAAGGTATTCAGCCTTTTGGAACCCATTGACAGACATAGCCTAATGCCTTGCCTCACAGGACAATTCCAAGCTCCAAAAGAGAGACTAAGCTAACAGTAAATATCTTGATTTGGAGAAGGCCCAAAAGTATCCAAATGTCAGGAGGACATCCCTGGGGCCGCAACTTGAACTTTTCTCGAACTGCATCTTTCCTGCCAAAATCAATAGGTAAGCGGGACCGTCTTCATCTTGTATCTGACTTTGCTAAGGCTTCCCCAGCCTGCTGCCTTGCCCAGCTTAATGGTTTTGACTTCCATTTCAGAGACCTGTCATAAGGTAAATCCTCTGACCAGGTTGAACGTAGCTGTTGAAACAACCTGCACTCTAGCATGGTCAACCTAATATCGCGCTTAGGTCCCGTTCTACCAGGACGATTGACAATCATTTGTGCTTAATGTTTTGACACCATTTTTCCTTAAACATTTAATAATTCATGTCTCAAGGTCCCCTTATTGGACTTTTGTCCTTTTGGTGTAATTGTATTTATCTAATATTACTCTACTTCTCTAATCCAGTTTGGGATTTTTTATTGCTTTTTGTTTGACTTAATTACTGTTTTGGTATTTTATAAATTCTTCACACATTGCCCTAAGTTAAGCCTGTTTCCTCTTTGCCTTAGCTGGCAGGGCATTGAGATCAAGCTAACTTAGGGATTTTGAGGGTACACCTTAATAAGAGTGGTGATTATTCCTTGAGGTGAGCAGTCACCCACAACAAACAATAATTTTTTTTTTACAGAAGGCCCTCTCTGTTCATCTGTGCAGTGTTGAACATGTAACACTTATGTGCATGTAGTGAATGGCTTGTGTCTGCCCCAACTATGGTAACCTCTGATGTTCTCTTCATTCAGACATACACACACCCCGCGTCCATCTACACCAACTTCCCTGAGCCCAAACCTGATGTCGTGGGATCATGCACATCCAAAAGAAAGGGGGGGAGAAATGAGGATGAGGAAGGGTGGCAACAGGAGGGAAAAATAAAAAAGAGTAGTAACAAATACTATACAGGTTTGGGGGAGGAGAATAAAGAAAAAAGAAAAACATCTTAGCAACTCTGTCCAACTAGGGGCACCACTCTGTGTCAACATAGTTATGTTGGCCTTAACGATAGGCCACCATATAGTACTCCATAAGCAACATGGAAACTTTAGATAGATAGTACAGAATCTACTCATCCTTTCCATGCAGGGATGCACTTCAAACACAGGCCTCGTTTGTCATCTGTGCCTGGGCTCTCAGCAGTGATGTAGACTTGTCTTGGATTCTGACCTTGGAAATCTCTTCCACAGTCCTGAGCAATCCGTATGTCTCCTGAGATGCCTTGAAATGGTGATCCTGCAATCTGCTCTACCTATTTTTAATTGACAGTGAATGGGATGGACCATTTTCCTCTTGTTACAGTGTTGTGGAATCACTGACAAAATATTGACTACAATAATATCGACTACAAAAATATTGTGACAAAAATAACAAAGTCAAGAATATCGACATCCTATCTACATCATGGTAAGTACAAAAATATAGAGAAAAAAATATCGATGTCAAAAATATCATTGTAAAAAATATTGTTTTTTAAATGTTAAAAAATGTAAAATAAAGTAAATACATATAATTAAAAGAAACATAGTTACAAATATATATATTTTTTAAAATATTAACTAATACATATAGGGGCCGATTCCGATTCTGTATTTTTTTTCCCGTACGACTCGTATCCGTATTTTTTTCTGTACGAATCGTACATGTCACGTCCGACCCGTGAAGTACGATTCGTACGGGAAAAAGTACATACGGATCTGACCGATCCATACGAATCGTAGCTGGAGAATTAGTACGAGACGGACCCGGACACTTCTCAGTACAAATCGTAAAAATGAAGTCCGACCGTACTGGTACAATCCGGACCGGCTTTACAATTTACGATTCGTACGGATAATGTCCCGTACACGAGGAATGTTCTTTGCCTGCTATGAAGCAAAGTTTGAACCGCACCGTACCCCCAGCGCATAGGTACGCACTGTACCCCCAGCGGGTAGGTATGCACCGTACCCCCAGCACGTAGGTATGCACTGTACCCCCGCGCGAATGTACGGTACGTACCCCCCGCACGAATGTACGGTATGTACCCCTCCGCGAATGTACGGTGCGTACCCCCGCATGTATGTACGGTGCGTACCCCTCGCGTGAATGTACGGTGCGTGCCCCCACGCGAATGTACAGTGCGTACCCCCCACGCGAATGTACGGTGCGTACCCCCCGCGCGAATGTACGGTGCGTACCCCCGCGCAAATGTACGGTGCGTACCCCCCGCGCGTAGGTACGCACCGTACCCCCCCGCGCGTAGGTATGCACCGTACCCCCCGCACATAGGTACGCACCATACCCCCCACGCGTAGGTACGCACCGTACCCCCCCACGCGTAGGTACGTACCGTACCCCCATTGCGAATATACGGTGCGTACCCCCAACATCGCGTATGTACGGCGGATGTTGCGGATACGCACCGTACATATGCAATGGCAGTCTACGCACCCACACCGTACATAAGCAATGGGGTGTACGCACCGTACATAGCAATGTCCGTGTACGCACATTACATCCACCACGCATGGGGATGTGTGGCTGTATGACTCATATCCCTGTACCGTACTGAACCACGGACACTGTAAAACAGCACAAGGAGGGCCTATTCGACTCGCACAACACCACAAAACACGTCTACACTGCACAAGAAATGGAAAGGACTGACCTGGACACATCCAAACAGGCAAACAGAGGGGCAAACTCACAACCATCCCTTATAACACACCCACCAAAAATTCAAACTGAGCCCCACCCACTAATGGACCAATAAAAAGGGACCACACACACAAACCATGAGCCTTTGCAACAGACTCACTACTGCTACAGAGCACACACAAACCACTGCACCCATCCACCTTAACATATACACCTTCACACACACCCCTTCACACATACCCCCTCTCCACATTCAGACACACACTGTCACATTCAGACCCACAACCATCCACCCCCTCACCCCACACCATGCCCACCGACAAGAATCCAAAGTTCACAAGGAAGGAGCTGGAGATCCTTGTCAATGAAGTCATCAGAGTCGAGCCACAGCTGTTTGGAACATTGGTCAGACAGACCAGCATAGCTGAAAAATCACGCCTGTGGCAGAGGATCGTCGATAGGGTGAATGCTGTTGCACCCATCAGAATGACCAGGACCGAATGCCAAGCCAGGTGGTACGATCTGCGGAGGGCGGTCAAGAGAAAAATGAATGAAGAACACGCCCAGAGCAACATCACTGGAGGTGGTGCGCCCTGCAGACCAGTACATTACCATCCCTGGGAGGAGAAGCTGATGGCCATGCTTCCGCCGGTGGGAGTACATGGATTCCAAGGACTTCCAGAGCCTGGTGAGTACACAAACAACTTGCGTAACTTGGGGGTAATGGCATCCACACCCCAACTACACCAAATGCACGCAACTACCCATAAGCCCTCACCCGCCAGAACCACAGTCAAAAACAACGCGAATGCCGATAACATGTATGCCCCATTGAGAAAGCAAGGCCATGCTATGTCCCATGCTACACGAAGCACCAACCCAAGAATGGATGTCCGGTATGCTGGGAGGGTGGGTGCCCCAAAACGTATGTTTGAATTCCAAATCAGACACAATTGCCCTCATCCCATATGGCCCAGCTACATACCCATGCACCATGCGCAATGCACAGGGATTGGGAAAGTACTGACATGATAGCTCACACTTGGCCCTGGTGTAGGCAGCACAAGGCCCTCCTGTGACCAGTGCAAACACAAACACGAACACAACAAGGTCAGATATCTAGGACAGGAACTCACACTCACTGTCATGGCAGCATGCGCCATGGGGGGACAGCCACATCACCTGGGAGCCGCAGTGCCAAATCACACTACACCCACCAGCAGGCCCTGTCACACACACCCCTTACACAAGCAGACACCACCAGGACAGCCAATGGATTTACCCACTGTCACAATGGACATGTAACACAACAAGACCAATACATAGCCGAAGAAGCACCCAAGCCACAAATCGACATGTCAAAGACTCAGGAGAACATATCAAGCTGTCCCCGCAACATACCCATACACAAGACAACATTGAGGAGAATGGTAGGCACATACAACTACCTGGAGGAACAGTGCCAACTTGAATGTGTATGAAACATGCATGTTGCATGAAACAGCATTAACATTGTCTGTCTCTCACACACAGGGCAACATGATGAACATCCCCCCAACAATGGGGGTGAAGAATCACAGTCACAGGCTCGGGAGGAACCGGATCCCACCAGCAGCGACGCCTCTCAACACTCCGCGGATGACACCGACCGACCTGGACCCTCTGGTGTCCAAGCCCCTGCAGAACCTGCTTTAGGAACATCTGTGCCAATCACCACCCCCATTCCTGCCACATCCCAGGAGACACCCAGGAGCCCTGCCCGCAGTGAACAACAGAGCCAGTCTGACCAGGAGGGGCAAGGTGTGGCGGGCACCCAGGAAGAGGCAGACAACACTGCCACTGCCATCCCTCAGGGGTCCCATCGACCCGATGTGCCCACAACGGCAGGCCAGGCTCGTGTGGGCAGGGGTGGTGGGAGTGGAGGCAGGCGGAGGCGAGAACCTGACCAGCCAGGTAGTGGTGACCCTCACAGAGATCAAAAACCAGCAGGCCGAGCAACACGCCAGTCAACAACAACACCAAGGACGGATGGAGGCAAGACTGGCTGCGCTCCTGGCGGTGCAAAGGGACATAAGCCATTCACTCCATTGGATCGCCGACAACATGGGCAACCCTCCCTGTGCCACCAGGCGCAGACCAGCACCAGCCACAAGGAGGGAGGAGGAGGAGGATTCGTCCGACGGAGTGTCCCAAGCATCGTCAAGACCTGCATCTGAGGGTCCCCGGAGGAAGGTTGGTCGTCCACGGAAAAGATCCACATCTCCCAGGTCACCTGGCCTGGCACCTGGCCTTCATGTGCGACAGCATCACCTCATTGACTGACATCATCTGCCACATGGACTTGCTGGTCACAGTCTGACCAATGATGCCAAACACTGTGGGCTGGACTCTGATGACTTCAAATGCCAAGGATCCCATCTCCCCCTGTGAACTTTGGATTCTATGGTCCCTGCATTTCCCCTTTTTCTGTGCACAAATCACGCCCCAGAGCTAGAAATAAAAAAATTAATTATTGAAATTTCATGTTGCAGTCATTTAGCATGAGTCCACAACATATGTGTGGGGATATATCGAAGTATGCCTGAGTGTGGAACTAACTCCACCCATCCATACACTTGGATCTGAGTCCGGTCGAGGACACACATGGCTCACAATGTATCACAAAATACAGACATGGAGCACAATACTCACCTGTGATGGCCTCAAGCTGCTGAGGGGGGGCTTGCTATATTGCTCAGACAGACCAATTCGGAAGAGTTACATGAAGGTGTAGAGGTCATGGGTCATGTTGATGTGCCCGGGGAGGGAGTACCAGGTCTGTTTTGTGAGGTGGGAGAACTATCTCCTGCATGCAGATTTTATGTGGATGTGATGAATGGTGGCCAGGGCAAGGTGGGCTGCATGGAGTTGGGCCAACGGCGTGTTGGATGACACATGTCCAAGGTCGGTTTGGGTCTGGGGTTGTGGACTGCTCCTGAGTGTTGTTGAGGAGTCTGAAGGTGATCCTGCAGCACACAGTGAGCCATTGTACCTCTCTCAGGTGGACGGTGATGTGGCTGGGGCGGGGGATGTTGCAGATGAGGTGTGTGGATGCACCCTGGATGTGGATTAGTTCTCCTGCATTTTTGCTGTTGTCCTCTGTAGAGGCCGGTGCTGTAGTTGAGCCGGCTGGTGTCCTGGACCAGGGGGACAGTCTGTCTTGCCTTGGAGTGGATCTATCTGGGGGTCATTAGCAATATGTGGAGGGTGTTGCAGCATGAGGTACAGATGTTGTTGAGTTGCATGGTAATTGTGAGCGATGGGTCCATGATGAACACCAGCTGGCGTGCATGGCCACTTGGTGCTGGTGCGGTGCACAGACCAGTTGACCCAGCCGTAAGGGGACAATCCTCAGAAGATGACCTCTGTCCTGTCCAAGTCCAGCCTCAGATGGCTGATGTTCAGCCATTCATCAACAGATCTCATGCCTTCTTGAAGTTTGGATCTGGCAATGGCTGGCTCTTTGGTGAGTTTGAGGAGCCGCTGGGTGTCAATGGCATACCAGATGATGATGAGGTTGTGTGCGCATGTGATGGTGGAGAGGGGGGTCATGGAGACATTGAAGATCGTCACGCTGAGAGAAGAGCCCTGTAGCATGGGCCAGATGACCCCAGTGTACTACATGTTGCAGGGTGGAGGCAGACTCCCTGGGCCTTGCTGGTGAGCTACTTTCTGATTTAATCCTGGGCCCTCCTCTGGATACCAGTGTTGGAGATGTGTGAGCTGACAGTATGGTAGCACATGGTGTAGAATGCCGTTGAGAGGTCAAGGGTGGTGGCCTCAC
The DNA here is from genome assembly GCF_964204655.1 of Triturus cristatus. Classification (NCBI taxonomy): domain Eukaryota; kingdom Metazoa; phylum Chordata; class Amphibia; order Caudata; family Salamandridae; genus Triturus; species Triturus cristatus. Next base: position 921,863,369 of record NC_140594.1, read on the forward strand.
CATTGGTGAGCAGGGCAAAGTAGTAATTGGTGGTGGCAATGATGACGGTTGCAGTGGTGTGGTTACTGTTGAAAATGGTCTGGTGCCGGTTGGCTGCAGCTGGTTGCATGGAGGAAATTGGTCAGTTGCTTGTTGAGTGTCTTCCTGATGACATTTGCTGGGTAGGGAAGCAGGGTGATGTACCAGGAGATCCTGTGGTACTGCCGTCCGTTGTATAAGAAGGGCCTGGGGCTCTGTATGCCTCCTGCACCCATGGAATGTGGCTAACTCAAAGGAGACATTCATGATGCACTGGACGTGGGCTTCAAGGATGGGGAATGATGTGGTTGAGATGTTGTGTGGGAAGGGGCCTGATGGAGAGCCAGAGTGGATGGTGCACATGATCCCGGTTGTGTACTTGCTGCTGACGGGAGTCCAGGACATGAGGGGGGTTTGTCCAGAGGATAATAGTGCTGTCTGCCTCTGTGTGCCGAGGCTGTTGTGTATGGCCATGAGCTTGCAGTGGTAAAAAGTTGCAAGGGATGGGATCTGCCTTGCAAGGGTGGGGTGTCTTAGATGGAGATCGGCTGTCAGTTCACTCACAATGCTGATGAGCTCCTTGATGTCGTGTGTTTGGGTGTCTCGGCACTATCTGAAGGATCTCCACTTGTCCTTGCTGATGATATGGTGATGGCTGTGTGTGGTGTGTTCCAGGGCTGTAAGGAAAATGATGTCTCTTTGTGCTGCAAGGTTTGCACAAGAGTCCGGCTAGGTCTGTAGGAGTCCAGTAGGTCTGCCTTGTCCCAGGTGCCTTAACTGTTATTGTGCTTCACAGGAAAGTCCGTCAACGTGCCAAGATTGTTGGATCAGTTGCTGATCCAGTGCGTGAGTCTGCAGGGTATGGCGGTGGTGTTGTTTTGAGTGTCCCACACAGCTTGTCTGTGGTGACTTACATCAAGCATCTTTGGGGGATCTGTAGCGGGCTGTGTGGCACTGTGTTGCTTGTTGGAGACGTGGATTCAAATTTTGATGGACCAATGATGGATGGTGGTGTGTTTCCCCTCCAGCAAGAAGTTACAGGCCCCCAGCCACATGTAGCCTGTGGAGGTGAGAGCTTGCGTGCAGATGTACATGTTGATGGCTTAGCGGAATTGTGGATGTAGGCCTGCAGATCTGGAGATGAGTGTTACTCCGAGGGTTGCCAGGGAGTTGCTGTGAACCCGGATTTGTGACTCTGAGGGTGTACTTGTGAAGAAATAGCAATTCAGCCCCCGGGATTGGTGTTGGCGTCCCTGCGGGTGATCTTGGATCCGTCTGAGATGGCAATGAAGACGTCAAGTGCTGAGGATGCTTTTGTCCAGGTTACTGTCATGAAGGTGATGTGTAGGGCTGTAGTGTTGAGGAGGTAACAGAGTCCAATGGCGTGCTGGTGGATGGAACGGGTGTGGAGTAGGAGGCACATTACCTGGTCGTTCTGACAGGGTCTGGTAGGCTGGGCAGCGCTGTGTAGGCAGTTGGAGTAGCACACTCAGCATGCGAAGGTGTCGTGTGTGTGCTTAGGGGTTGCCTGATAGCAGGCGGATGATTGTCATGAGGACATTGCTTGGAGAGTGGCAACAGCATGAGCCTGTTGTGTGACGTGGGTCATGCAAAGACTAGAGGGTCGTGCACTGTGCATGTTGCAGGTGCAGACAGTCCTGCCTTTGGCACAGTGCTGGGGCCACAGTGCCACAGAAAAGCTGCTGGCTGCATTTCGAATGGGTGGAGGGGGAAGGGCTGAGCATTTTTGAGGCGTGGGGGTTGCACAATCAGGGCAATCAGAGTGGCGGGGCCGCAGGTGAGGCAGCAGCAGGCGGAAGGGGTTAGAAATTATGCAAAAATTAACACACAAAGACAAGGAGGTCTGCAAGGCACAGTGCAACAGGTGTATGTCAAGGAAGGAGTGCCAGGTCACTCATGGGTCACTCCCAGAAAGTGAATGATCAATCACCATAAATTACAGCCACTGTATCAGGCAACAAAATGCGGAGATGCGCAAAGGAGACACACCCTCAGCAGGCATTCACGTCCTGTTGTGGGGAGCAACCTGCACAAATACATACCCAACCAGGTACTTCATGCACAATAGAGATTATTAGCCATAAAGCACTGTGTCAAGAATTCCTGTCATACAAGGGAAACACGCCCTTATGTAAACAGGAGAGCTGTTACATAACTCAAGGGAAACACGCCCTTATGTAAACAGGAGAGCTGTTACATAACTCAAGGAAAACACGCCCTATAAAGGGAGGAACCGGGAGGTACAAGGCTGTCGGATATTGTGTTTACACCGACGTACCTGCTTTGTGAAGAGCAGTGTTCCGGAGTGGTGCTCCAGTAAGGCAAGAACGGAGGTAGGTCGAGTCGTTACTCCCTGGGCCGTGTCTTGCCCCATCGTCACCTGTGAAGGACCCGGAAGCTCTACCGGTCAACCATTGAGCTTCGCTTTTTGACTCGGCTGAGTCCAAGCGCAGTGGCGCTTTTGCTGGTTGGAGTCGTAACTCCCAGCCTGACCAGAGACACAGGGACTGCCAGCTGTAACGCACACCAGGAGGTGTTTGCCGCGTTACAGACTCGGAAGTCCACAGGATCGATCGAGCGGCTGCTCTCGGTTCAGTCTTCTTGCTTGTGATTGGGGTATCGGTGACGCATCACCAGGAGGTGACCCCGCGTCCCGGTGCAGTCTGAGGAAGAGGTTGAGCGGCTGCTCCCTTCAGGTAGAGACCCCGGCTGGGTGTTTCCCTGACTCCTCGATTCTCCCCAACACTCTTCGTGCCCCTCACAGCCTACCGATTGGCATTGTTGGCCATTTCATTTCTGCCCTCTGTTGGCATACGCCGGGATCGGCGTATATGCAGAGGACGGTTAGGACCATCCGTGCTGTGGGCTGGTAACGTACTTAGCCTGGAGGATTCCAGTGACTATAACTTTTGTTTGTTCTTTGTATTTTATTTGCCTTCATTAAAAGAACTAACCCTTCACAAGTGGTTGCGTCCTCATTATTGTGTCTGTTAAACGATCCTGAGACGTTCAGGGCGTTACACACTGCATGCATGTTGCCAAAGTACACATACACTCATATACTCAATCTTTGTCAATTATGCCATAGATGACGCATGCAAACTGGTAAGAGATCTGCAGTGACCGAGATGAGGCACTTTGGATTGTGCTGAACACCTTTATTCTACATACACACACAAAGGGATATGCATCCATATTAATAGACTCACAGGTCAGTTGACAGAACATGTGGGACATACGCTGGACACCCCCTTCACAACACGGATGATGTCAATCCCAATGAACTGGCACACAAGGTAAGGGGATGAGCAAAACACATCCTGCTGCACACGGAGAGGCTGCAATTCCCCATAGAGCATATTGTTGTGATGTCCCCCACTATGTCCACCCGTAGCATCTGGAATGTTTCAGAGGCAAGGTTTACACACATTGATGCCTTCATCATAGGCCATATTTCACTACAGATGACTGTCAAGAAGGCTGACTATCATGTCTTGGGAGTGATGCTACATGTTATATGCTCCATGGTGAGAAGACATGTATGAATGGTACCACAACATGCAATGAAGCAGTTACCACACATTCCCAACCTGTACCACCACCAAAAAGCCTTGCTGCAATCCTTACCCAAACTGACATTTCCACATGTCCGTGCATGGAACGCTGATTCAGCACACGTTGCAATCCTCACGAGGAATAGCAGGAGGACAACGATGACACGAGCAGACAACAGGTTCAGAATAACTGGGAATGACAGACACACGAGAAGTCACCTAAAACAATTCTCAACGCTCACATGGAAGTGTACAAAACATGAACAATGTTGGACACATGTAAATTGCAAATGAAGTCTCTCCGCAAAACTGTGTTGCATGACATCATCACTCGAGTGACACATCAGAACACACATCCAAGTCACTTTGCATTCCGTCAGCTGGACACACACATTGCAACACATGCCAATCAATGCTACAAGCTTGCACACTCATACCTGGTGACTCACCATTATGAGAAGAAGTTGCGTATGAGCTTACTCCGGATATCATCCCACTCCTCCTCCCCATCACTAGCCTCGTGACCAAGCCCTTGATCCTCCACGGGTGAATGCTCCTGCTTATCTGGATCCAGGATGAGTGGCACTGCCTTCTCAACTGCCATGTTGTGCAGCATGCAGCACACAATGAAGATTTTGCAGACCTTCTCCAGGGTATAAGGGAGGGACCCGCCTGTCTTGTCCAGGCACCGGAATCGGCTCTTCAGGAGTCCAAACGTCCTCTCAATCACTCGCCTGGTCTGCCCGTGTGCATCATTGTACCGGTGATCTGCAGCTGTTCTTGGGTTGCGGAGAGGTGTCATCAGCCATGGCATGTTGGGATAGCCAGAGTCCCCTACATGGAAACATCATGTAAATAAGTGGGTCAGGAGATGCCGTAAGAGACAAAGATACCGCAACACATAGGACAAAAAGACTATACCCACCAACAAGACATGCTCGTTCGTTGTGCAGCCGCTGCATCATTTGTGGGACCCTGCTACACCTCACGATGTAGGCATCGTGTGCTGATCCTGGAAAATGTGCACAGTCATGGGAAATCAGCATGTTAGCAAGACACACCACAAGGGCATTTATCGAGTGGTAAAGTTTGCGGTTGCGATAGGATTGTTCCTGTGCCTGTGGTGGTACAAAAGCCACATGTGTACCATCAATGGACCCAATTACATGGGGCATCCCACCCAGGGCATAGAAATCCCCCTTGACATCCCTCAACCCCTCTGGAGTCGGAAATTTGATGAATTCATCAAGGTGCTCCAATATGGCTGCTAAAACATCACGCAGGACACGGCTGAACATAGTCTGGGACATTCCACCCACATCAGCTATGGTCAATTGAAACGTACCTGTGGCAAAAAAATGTAAGGCTGCCATCACCTTCATCTTGGGGGTCAGCGCAGTAGGATACCTGTGTTGCGGTTGGAGGTGTGGTGCCAGCTTGTTTGTCAGGTCCTCAATCAACTGTTGAGTGAATCTGTAATGGCAGATGCAGGCACGTTCCCTCATGGCAGCCAAGTCTGGCATTAGTCTTGGGACAGGTGGTGCCCTGCAAAACATAGTTTTGAAGAATTAAGATTGAGAGTCGGCCAACATCAATGTCAATGAACATAGCACATGCTATACTGCTAATACACATCAGGTAACTATGGAGTTGGGTGTGTGCAATACATCCAGGACACAGATGCCAGCTTGCTGGCACTCCTACAAAAAGCCTGATACACCTGTTGATTGTCAAGTCTACATGACATGCCTTGAAATGATTTGGGGGCCAGTCTGAGTGAAGAGCCACAGATTTCACCGGAGTGACACACAACCACATAGCTGCATTTGAAGGATGTCATCTCATCTATACAGCTGACTGCAAGGCACATGCACAGGTCACATGGAATGTCAAATGTACATATCAAACACAGTGCGATGAAGGGGTACACGTGACAACCCAAAGACACAGCCATTGAGACAACAAACACATGTATGACAGAAAATATATGATGTCTGATGCACACAGACCCTACAGCCTTGGAAATCCACATGTGGCATGGTGTGCGTAGATGTGTTACATGCCCATCTCCACACAGACCCCTGTTGGATGCACCAACAGCAGATGCCGTTGACGGGACACTGACATCAAGCTCATGGGAACACATGACACACACCTGACATAGTCCCAAAGGGGCACGCTGATCTTGACAGGTCAGTTGTTAAAGTGTCCCTGTCCCTGGCATCAGGAGACAGGTGCGGGTGTTGATGACTGTGCCACCCACTGCTGCTATGCATGACACAGTTGGACTACAGACACACATGTAGCAACTGTCAAGGTGATGTGTGCCACATCGTGCCCCATCACACATGACATGTGTCCACAGGTCAGAACACATCAATTGTGCAACTAGATGAGATGACCTGTGCAATATCACTGGCTAACACACCTAGGGCCTGCACATGACAGTATGCAATGATAAGTACTTGATGGACATCCATGTGCGACTCGTAGCCCTCCATTCCTGGCATATGTATGGCTTTATTACCATTGTAAGCGTGTGAAATGCGTACCCGTACGTGTACGCACTGGTAGTACACATACGTGTACTAAGGTAGTACACGTAGATGTACAACTAGTGCGTACACGTACTTGTACATGTACGTGTACTAAGGTAGTACACGTACGTGTACTACCTTAGTACACGTATGTGTACAACTAGTGCCTACACGTACTTGTACACGTATGTGTACAACTAGTGCATACACATATGTGTAGGCAATTGGTAGTACACGTACGTGTACTACCAGTGCCTACACGTACGTGCACAAGTCTGTGTACGCACTAGTTGTAAACGTATGTGTACACACTGGTAGTACACGTACTTGTACTACCAGTGCCTACACGTACATGTACACATACGTGTACTACCAGTGCCTACACATACGTGTACAAGTGTGTGTACGCACTAGTTGTACATGTACGTGTACGCACTGGTAGTACACGTACGTGTACTACCAGTGCCTACACGTACATGTACAACTCCGTGTACGCACTAGTTGTACACGTACATGTAGGCACTGGTAGTACACGTACGTCTACTATCAGTGCCTACACGTACGTGTACAAGTCCGTGTATGCACTAGTTGTGAATGTACGTGTAAATACACATACGTGTACTACCAGTGCCTACACGTACGTGTACAAGTGTGTGTATGCACTAGTTGTACACGTACGTGTACGTACTACCAGTGCCTACACGTACGTGTACAAGTCCGTGTACACACTAGTTGTACACATACGTGTAGGCACTGGTAGTACACGTACGTATACTACCAGTGCCTACACTTACGTGTATAAGTGCGTGTATGCACTAGTTGTACACGTACGTGCACTACCAGTGCCTACACATACGTGTACAAGTGCATGTACGCACTAGTTGTACACGTACGTGTATGCACTGGTAGTACACATACGTGTACAACTAGTGCGTACACACACTTATACAAGTACGTGTACTACCAGTGCCTACACATACATGTACAAGTGCGTGTACGCACTAGTTGTACACGTACGTGTACGCACTGGTAGTACACATATGTGTACTACCAGTGCCTACACGTACGTGTACAAGTCTGTGTACGCACTAGTTGTACACGTACGTGTACTACCAGTGCCTACACGTACGTGTCAAACGCACTGTGCAACTGGTGCCATAGTGGTACATGTGAAACGCACCGTACCTGTGTGTGGCTTTCAAAATTACATAGGGGACACATAAGGGACAAGTATTAGGCCCTAAATGCATACTGGTTGTCATGGATACCGAGTTTTCTCTTTAAACTTTTCCATCAGGTGTCCTGGAAAAGTCAGTTGGCCACAAAATACAATGTTGCAAAGTGGTTGTTGACTTGACATGATGCTCTAAATTTGAACGATGCAAACGCTGTCACTGGTGTATGTTTAAAGGGATTGGAGTAAACGTAAGATGCAAATGATTCTGACCAATCACTATGTACTCCTCAAAATGAATGCCCCTCAGCAAGACAGATATAAGGCAGCCAGAAGCCATGAGAGGGCACTTGCCTGCACAACTTTCCTGTTGACAACATTGCTGCTGTCTCTGCTTCCCTGGACCATGTCTCGTGCTGTGGAGAGGGCCCAGCCATTCACCCAGGAGGAGAATCAGGCTTTGCTGGACGTCCTCCTCCCACAGTACACCAGCCTGTATGGGAGACCAGGGGAGCAGGTGAGTGCTGAGTCCACTACCTTTGCCAATGCACCTGTTGTGTGACTGTCAATATTGTGTCCAGGTGGGACTGACATGCAATGTTGTTTAGATTGTGTCCCGGGGGGGGGGGTCATGCTTATGTCTCTCATACAGAGCATCATGTAGTTCATGTGTGCGCTCCTCACTTGCATGGTGCTTACAGTGATTTTCACTGCATAGTGCATGAGACATTCAGCCTGGCTAATCCTTGGGGGCTTTTATTCCTGTTGTCCTGAGTTGATTCAGTGGTCCCCCCGGTGTGACAGGTGAATGTACCCACAGATGTGTATGAGTTGAGTGGACCTGTGGTGAGAGTGTCCAAATGACGTGTACGACCTCATGGACATTGATGTGTGTGAATGTTCCTTGTCATGTGGGTGAGTGTCTATGTGAAGTGTTGCACCACAGCTGCATGTTGGAGGCTACTGATCTAACCATCTGATTTTACAAGTGAGCCGTGCTTTGTGTCAGACTTGCAGAGCTAGCACGACACCTGTGACTCCCCCCTGGCAAATGGCACATGTGCAGAGTGAGGGTTGTATCCGCTGTTGTCAATGACAGGCCAGTGATCTGTGGCTGGGTGTGTCTGTCTAATCTGCTGAGGGTGCGTCAGTAGAGTGGGACATGTGACTGCATGGCACGTGCTGCCCATCAGCCTTCTGTTGCATGTGCTGCACAGTGTGTGACATGTTCATTGAGTGTTTTGCACCCCTCATGCCACCTGTAGACTTTCAATGCCATGTACTGCATTGGCGCTTGCACACAGGCCAATTTCATGTTGTGAATGAGGCTATTCATGTCAGCATCCTATGCCCTGTTCAACATTTCTAAGATGTTCTAATGTGTGTCTCTGGGACATGGAGCAGGTGTATTGATGTTGTGTCACTTTGTCATCCTGACAGGTAACTGCCTACGAGAAGGGGGTGATCTGGACCAACGTCGTCAGGGCCGTGAAGACTGTGGGGGCGTGATCGGCAGCTGGCCCAGGTCCGCAAGAGGTGGCAGGCCATCCGGTGCTGGACCCAGCGAATCGCCCGGGTCCAGCTCAAGCTCTCTCCTCCTCGCCCCCACGGCGGCCGCCGACACCTGACCCACCACATGAAACGTGACCTGGCGGTGGTCTTCCCTGACCTCGATAGGCAGTTACAGGAGAGACTGCAGCAAGGAGGGGGCAGGTACATGGCTTTTTGTCGTGTTATGTGTCGCCAGCTATAGGAAGTGCTATTTTGCATGAATGCACTCCCAGAGTTCATATGTGCAGTGCATTTTCCGTTCCCAAATGTCACCTGGGGATCTTTTTCATCCCTTCCTCTCCTTGACATGTGTCCCCTGGTGTGTGTGTAATCACATTTGCACATGGTCATCTAGGGTGCCAGTACATCTAAGTGCACATTGCTTTCTGCATCATGTGGGAGGGTGGTCTGTGACTTGTGTCGGTACCTTGCCTGTGCCATGACCTGTTCACTATGTTGGGGGTCCATAGTTGTTGTCACTGATGCTGATTCTCAACATAGGAGTGTAAGCTTTCAACTGGACACCCTTGCAGCATGCATGATCAATGTTGTGGCCTCATACATGATGTGCATGAGTGTGAGATATGCATAGAGCCATGACGGTTGAACATGGTAGAGTCAGCTCATTCCAGGACCATGGAGCAGTGTGCCCACTACAGTCCCCCGAGACACCCTGGCCCCCTAATCATGTGTGTCATCCGACACTGTGCACATTCTCTGTGTGTGCTGCATAGGTCTGCCTCTGTGGCATTGTTCCCTGGCCTAGTTTGGATTTTGTTAATGTGTGCTACATATGTCCACTGGACAGGGATACACCATTTTGCTTGTACATACTCACACTGGGCAGTGCCTGTGTGGCTATTCACAACAATCTGTTGATGGTTGTTTGTCACAAATATGAGTTGTCAGCCCCACGAGGTGATGTGGTGTAAATGAAGCAATTTTTCTATCACAGTTGTTGTAACCCTTGAGGAACTTCGGTTTCCGATCGCTATTGAATCGACCCGCCATTTTGTGCTCCGCCGCCATTTTGTGTTGCCATCACTCAGGCAACACGGCGAACAAAGTCTAATCTGCCGAGTACACTAATCCCCGTCTGGTTTTCTAATCCCCGTCTCAACTATCTGTTGGTTCACACTATTCTTTTCTAACTTTATCTTATCGTCTGGCCTTTCACTGTCATCTGCTAGCATTCTCTCGTTTCACAACTGTCCTCCAACACACACAAATGTATCTCGCCACCTGCAAGTTAGTTACGAATCCGTTAATAAATTAGATTGAGGGAGGGGTGACAAACATAGTTGGAGGAGAGGTTTCTTCGAGTCATCTGACACTTCTGTTTTCCAATCTCTCCTATTGGTTCTGTCCTGTTTTCCAACTTTCCTTATTGGCTCTTTCTTGTATGCTCTGGGTGTATATTTGGTTAATGTATATGTTTCTATATGATATATAAGATTGTGTGCCACAGAGTGAAGTGGCAGTCTCCTGAGAACCTACCTTGTGTACTTCTGGGATAACTGTACTAGCTGCAGCTAATAAATCTGATCTTCTAACGCCGACAGAGTGTCCCGTGTCTCTGTGTAGCTGTGCAGGTGAATCCAGGAGAGTAAGGCGTACCCTGCGCCGCCAGGTCCAAAAGTTTCTGGTTCTTCACCCTGAATAAGAGGTGTCACTTCTTGATCTGTATAAATCACATTGACTCAGGTATTGGGGGGGTGCGGGAGAGGCATACATGTGCAACCCTGATTTTTCATTGCCAGGTCTGACTTGTGTGTGAGAATTGCCTGGACTAAAATACACTGGGCAGTGCCCCTGTGATGCTGGCCAGTGCTTAATGTGCGTGCTTTGCAGCCTGTGTCATTTTTTTACCAACAAGTATCCTGCTCATACATTTTTGGCACATGTGTGGTTCAGATGCAACGCAGTTTTGACTTTGTGTGCTGACATCTGTGTGTACATTCTGGCTTGCCATTAGGGTGTCCCCACAGTACAGCTGGTCTTTTTTACCAACCAATTGCAGGCCCATTAGCTTATGCATTGTCCTGGGTGTGGACATGTGTGCCACTCCAGATGACAGCCAGTAGGTCATATGTGTAGCCAACTGTGTAATCAGGTGACGGATGGCCTGGTGACAACTGACATGATTCAAGTTGTTAGTCTTCATGAATTGTACCTTGGCACTCACAGCACTTGTCAATAGGCCTGGGCGGTAAATTTCGTTCCGTTCGCGGAATTTGGGTAATTTCACGTTCTGCGGAGAACGCGAAATTGCCCAAAAATCTGCGTTCCGCGACTTCATTAAATTTTTTGCTTGTTCGCGTTCTCAATATGCGTGTTCGCGAGATATTTCACCCCGAGCACGCAAACAGCGATCGCGAACAGGAAAAAAGTATCGCGAACAAGCAATTCCGCGTGTTCGCGGAATTTCTGCGTGTTCGCGGAGATTTTTTACCGTTTCGCGGAGATTTGCGTAACGCGATTACGCAAATTCCGCCCACCCCTACTTGTCAACAGTTGTTCATGTTTAACATGTGGAAATTTGATGATTTGTGTTAAGAACACTGATGTGCCTGCATGCAATATGTCACACAAGGCAGTGCACACAAAAGTACATTGACACTGTCTTTGAATAAGCTGGCACCTTTTCAAAGAACTGCAAGGTGCACCCCAAAATCTTGGGGTGTGTCCCCCAGGCACTGACTGTAGTCCTCAGAAGAGACAGAAACAACACTCTCCATTACCAAAGTTTTCATCCTTTACCACTCAAACAACATCTTCCATACTCTCAAATGCTTAGGGTAAAAAGAATAGTATCCAATCCCAATAAAGCTACAAATCAACTTGACATCGTAATACAAAGATTCAGGTCTCGTGGATACCCTGACCAGGTACTACAAGAAGCCAAGACACGTGCAACCACTAAAAGCCGCAAAGAACTCCTCACAATTCAAACTAGACCCGCCAAAAGTCAAATAACAGCAGTTTCCAAATATTCCACCATGAGTGCTAACCACAAACGCATCATTAAGAAACATTGGCAACTCCTTAAGTTGGAACCGGACTTCAACCACATTTTTGATGATGAACCAATTTTCGCCTACACCAGGAACAAAAACATTGGGGAAATACTTAAACAACCAATTTTACCATCTATCCACCCTACGTTTAAGGGAACTATTCCATGCCTAAATTGCAACAATTGTAACAACATTATAAAAGGCGAATACATCACACACCCTATGAAAGGGCACAAAGTCAAAATCAAAACAACCGTTACATGCGACACCTCTAACGTCGTCTATATGCTCAAATGCCCTTGTGGCAAGATTTACATCGGACAAACTGAGAGAAAAATTAAAACTAGACTTAATGAGCACAAATCAAACATAAGAACTAAACAGATGAAATCATCTGTCGCTCAACATTTTGTGGAAGCTGGACACAATGTAAGTCAGTTGAAATTTTGCATTCTGGAAACGATTGCCAAAAAAGAAGGACGGGACAATCATAACTTTTTACTACAACGAGAAAATCATTGGATTTATTTTTTAAGCTCAATGAAACCATTGGGAATGAATGACCGTACAGAATTTGCTTGTTATCTGTAATTGTATTAATAGCTTAAAGTCTCATGACTAATATGATCTCCTTGACCTATTCCCAGATTCATCAATATGTCAACCTTTATTTACACCTTCATTATTGATGTTTCTGTTCCTACGTGTGACACTACCCATTCTTATCTTTGTGGTTTTCAAATTTTTCTTCTCAATTTTTTCTCCTTGTTTATACTCATTTATTATGCTATACTTATTAGCTTTATATACTTTTCATTTACAAGTATTGATTTTACATAGACCACGCATCGCTTATATCACGTTAGTCTGTTTTCACACCATCACCTACGCCTTGAGAGTCTTTTTTCGATCTTCTACATTCTCATTCACGTCACGTGGTTACCCGATATTAACTTCCGCATTCAAGTAACCGACCACAAACTTCCCGCGTACCATTGGTTTTACACGGGGATACATCTTATACTCGGTAAGTGCTATACTAACTTCCAGACTCACGCCGAACTCTTTAAAACCTTTCACTCGATTCAACTTGTTTCTATAACCTATTAGCACTTCTGGTATTGTGAACATCACGCAATCGTTGGTAACTTCTATAATCACGCCAAACTTTCTAAACCTTCCAGCCTTTCACTCAATAGAGCGTTTCGGGCATATTAAACATCACGTAATCGTCGGTAACAGCATCACGCCCTAAGATTCACGCCCAGAACCACACTGCGAAGCTTATACCGTCTTTCACCAAAACTTTATTACCATTTTAATCACTAATGGATTTTACGCTAATATTTCCATCTTGGGAACATTTAATTACAGCGTTTTCTTATATCACTGCGTTTTTTCATCACGTTCATCACGATCCTTTTTACACACCACAATGCATGGGTGAATACAAATCCTCATACATCGTATTCATTATAACTCTGTCATTTCTAGATTTCCCCTGACGAAGGCACAATTGCCGAAATGCATTGGGAACATACGATAAATCAGTCATTCACATCTATATGACATTTGTAATGGATTACAAAATGCAATCCTCATCATCGATAAAGAATTTGAATGTTCAATAAAGTTTTTTTGAAAATCAAAAACCTATAGCGATTTCGTCTACAAAATTGGAAACCTCTTCTGAGGACTACAGTCAGTGCCTGGGGGACACACCCCAAGATCTGGGGGTGCACCCTGCAGTTTATAGCCACACTCACTTTCGGAGAGTGATACCCCGGAGCACGACACAACTACAAAAAAACATTTGACAAACTCCTGGAAGTGCGCGCACTATAACCTTTTTTCCACCTTTTCAAAGAAGCCACTGTTATAAATAAATGGTGTTGCAGATTCTCCATATACATGTTCCTACTGTGGTCTTGATTTTGTGAGACTCATTAGTTGTCGGTGATACAAACTAATGAGTGTCAAGACGTCAAGACCTCCGTGGGCCCATGTATATGTACTTTCTGCAACACCATCTATTTCTAACCGTGGCTCCTCCAAAAAGGTGCCAGCTTCTTCAATGACAGTGTCAATGTACTTTTGTGTGCACTGCCTTGTGCAACATATTGCATGCAGCCACATCAGTGTTCTTTTCACGAAATGGCCAATTGGCACATTCCAAACATATAGATTGGTTAAAGTATTGTGAGTCCCAAGGTACCAACATTTGTTCGTTTTGTGTTCCAAGGGACTTACAGGTATCTGAGTGTGGTGATACCTTGAGTATTGAGGTGTGTTAGTTTATCTTGAGTGCACCACTCCTGTTTATTTCAGGCTAAACAAGAGGTGTCATGACTTCATTGTATTGCTGTGCTCACCGGTTCACAGACACTAGCTTCTCAGTATATTGCTCATTCAAGTTGTGGCCTTTTGTGTATTTAGTTTCCTGGTGTCAAAGTGGCATGGTGGGTCTACCAACTGGGCAGTACAGGGCGTACATATGTGCGGAGTAATCTAGCTGTTACTCATGATGCATTGCCTGATATGCACTGTGACCAATTGTTCTTGTGCTCATGTGTCAGATGTATACAGGTGACTGATGCTTTCTGGTTTCTTCTCCTTGCCCACAGCATCATCATCCACAAGCGAGGGAGACACCTGCATGGACCTTGAGGAGGGACCCAGCGACAGTGCCACCAGTGCTGTGGAGTCAGCAGGAGACAGTGGCACGGAGGGCGAGGGGAGTCAGTCAGAGGACCTGTCCGGAGGCGAAAGCATGTACGACACCGACGGGTCCCAAGCTGACATCCTTGAGGAGGCGGAGGATGCAACAACATCTGGCAGCATCCCACCATCTGTACCCACCTCCTCCATTGCCATCTCCGCCCTCCCAGTTGCTCCCGTCCCTTCTGTCCGTGCAGGGTCCCACCGTGTCTCCTTCGGACCAGGCACCGCAGCACCTGCCCCTGTCACCCCTGCTGCCCTCAGTGAAGAGTCTGTGGACACACTGCGGCAGTTGCAGGTTGGTAAGGCATCGATGCTGCATGTCCTCCATGAACACACTAGACTGCTCAAACAGTTGGTGTCGTTCATGGAGGGCATGTCATCAACGATGACTGAGCAACGCAGGTTTCTGCGGTCCTTGCACTCTTCACTGACGGAAGCAGTGTCTCTCCTGTGGCGCTCCGTCCCCCCCTACCCTGGACCCATCCACACTGCCCTCTCCCATGCCTGACCAAAGCACACACAGACAGTCACAGGCACACACCTCCTACAGACACATCCAGCACACCCCCAACTAAGGCACAGCACACACCTCCTGGCACGCACACTCAGGGGGATGTAGTCACACCCACAGGGTCTGGGGGCAAACGGCAGACACGCAGCCACAGTCAGAGTCCGCAGTCCTCACGACCCACTTCCTCCATATCCACTCCCCTTAGCTCCCCTGCCAAACTGTCACCCAAAGAGACCTACATGGCTAGTCTGTCCCTCAGCCCCACTGTGACACCACCTCGCAAGCGGTTGAGGAAGTCTCCGTGTTAGACGGACCGGGAGGGTCGGCCGAGGACAAGAGGAGAGGTCTCCGGGGAGAGCCGTCTCCAGCGATCGTACAGACAAATAACTTCCCCCCCACAGACAGATACCACACTAGGATAAGATTTAGCGTTCTTTATATACACTTCTTAAGGTACGATGAAATGGTACAAGGAGGTCTGGACTCAGGGGTCCCCTCGATTAAGTCTCTCAAGATAGGAAAAGGGGGTAGCGGGACAGTCTGTTTACCAGTCTGGTAGTTCGGATGATATGGTGATTAGCTCACAATCCTCGAGCTTGGTGGTTTAGCAGGTACGGGCCGCGGCAGCGCCAGCAGGTCCCGGTGGAGATGGTCGATACACGGTCCGCGGCAGCGCCAGCAGGTCCCGGTGGAGATGGTCGAGGTACGGTCCGCGGCAGCGCCAGCAGGTCCCGGTGAAGGTGGTCGTTACAACGGTCCGCGGCAGCGCCAGCAGGTCCCGACGAGGTTGGATGTTGCAGAAGGCCGCGGCAGCGCCAGCAGGCAGGACGATAGTTCGCCAGGTAGGGCTACGGCAGCGCCAGTAGTCCGTCAAGGCTGAGTTCTCTCGGTGTCTCTCGACTCCAGGATACAACTGCCTCCCTGCTCCGGAGCTGCCCCAGTTATAGGGCAGGCGCCCTTTGATGTCCGGACCCTCGCACTTGGAGGTCGGAGGGTCCGGGATGAAGGTGTCCAGACACCCAGCAGGGGGTGGAGCCAGCGCCTGGGGGAGCTGGAGGCGATCGGCACCTGGCGGGGGAGAGTCCTTGGCGCTTCGTTCTCTCATTGACCTGCCAAGTGGTCCGCTCACCTCCTGGGTGGAGGGTGGTGCCGGGATGTCGGGGCCGGCCAGGCCCAGGGTTAGGGTCGGATGAAGGCCACGCGGCCTCGTGGCGCAGGGCCCAAGATGGCGGCTTGACCCGGCCGGGGGAGCCGGTGGTGGCTTGGGTCCGTGATACATGGAGGTCCGAGGGCAGGAATTCCGTCGGGAGACGGGGTGCGGGTGATTCTCGTGGGTCACGCCTGGTGGGCCTGGGCTGGGGCCCTGTTATGCGGGGAGGGAGCCAGCCCTTCGGGTGGCCTGTCCAACATGCGTCCCCCCCAGCTGAAGGCGGGGAGAGTCACCCATCTCCTTGGGGACTTTCCTCGTCGAGGCGGAAAAAGCGTGACAGGCCATCCGCGTTGGCGTGGTCTGGGCCCGGTCGGTGCTCCACGGTGAAGTCCATTCCCTGCAGGGAGATGGACCAGCGCAATAGTTTTGGGTTCTCCCCCCGCATTTGCATCAGCCACTGCAGGGGTCGATGGTCGGTTTGTACCCGGAAGTGGGTACCGAAGAGATAGGGCCGGAGTTTTTTGAGGGCCCACACCACTGCGAAGGCCTCCCTCTCGATTGTGCTCCAGCGCTGTTCTCGGGCCAGGAGACGTCGGCTGATGAAGGCCACCGGCTGGTCATGACCTTCGGGGTTCACTTGAGAAAGAACCGCCCCGATGCCGTGGTCGGAGGCGTCTGTCTGTACCACGAATTCCCGACTGTAATCGGGGGCCTGGAGTACAGGGGCGGTGCACAGGGCGGCCTTCAGCTTTTCGAAGGCCGCTTGACAATCGGGGGTCCAGTTAATCCGCTTCGGTAGGTTTTTGGACGTGAGACCCGTGAGGGGCCCCACAATGCTGCCGTAGTCCCTCACGAACCGCCGGTAGTAGCCGGTGAGCCCCAAGAAGGCTCGGACCTCGGTCTGGGTGACGGGGGGCTGCCAGGACTGGATGGCAGCAATTTTAAGTTGCAGCGGGGCCACCAGCCCGCTTCCCACCTGGTGCCCAAGGTAGGTCACGGACCCTTGACCAATTTGGCATTTGCCGGCCTTAATCGTGAGGCCGGCCCGCTGGAGGGCCTGTAGGACCTCTTGGAGGTGGAGGAGGTGGTCGGACCAGTGGCGGCTGTATACAGCGATATCGTCCAGGTAGGCCGCGCTGAACTCTTCGAGCCCCGCCAAGACCTGGTTCACAAGACGTTGAAACGTGGCGGGGGCGTTCTTCATGCCGAAGGGCATGACCTTGAAGTGGTAGTGGCCATCAGGGGTAGAGAAGGCAGATCGTTCCTGAGCCCGGGGTGTGAGGCCGATCTGCCAGTAGCCCGCTGTTAGGTCGAAGATACTGAGGTAGCGGGCGGCCCCCAGCCGGTCGATCAGTTCGTCCGCCCGGGGGATAGGATGAGCGTCGGTCCGGGTGACAGCGTTTAAGCCCCGGTAGTCGACGCAGAATCTCAGTTCAGGTGTGGTGCCGGGGGCAGCGGCTTTGGGTACCAATACAACCGGGCTGGCCCAGGGACTGTCCGAGGGCTCGATGACCCCGATCGTGAGCATTCTGGCTACTTCCTCTTGTATGCAAGCCCGTACCCGATCTGGTACGCGATAGGCCCGGTGTCGGATAGGGGGACTGTCCCCGGTGTCCACGTCGTGCAAGCACCAAGGGGTGACCCCGGGGGTGAGGGAGAACAGTGTAGCGAACCGCAGCAGGAGGTCCCGGCAGCCCTGGCGTTGCTCTGGGGTGAGGGCATCGGAGAGCCGGACCCCATCCACGGAACCGTCGTTCTCCTGAGCCTTCAGTAGATCCGGGAGGGGTTCGGAGTCTTCCTCTGCCCCACTGTCCGTAGCCATCAGGAGGCTAAGTTCTGAGCGCCCAAAGTGTGGTTTGAGTCTGTTGGTGTGGAGGACCCGAAGGGGGTTCCGGGGGGTCCCCATGTCGATGAGGTAAGTGACGGGGCTTTTGCGCTCGACCACTTTGAAGGGCCCCGTCCACTTATCTTGCAAGGCACATGGTTCGGTGGGGGACATCACCCACACTTGTTGACCAGGTTCGAACTCGACGGAGGAGGCATTGTGATCATACCACCTCTTCATGTCTTCCTGGCTGGCCTCGAGGTTCGCCTTGGCCATCTCCCTGAAGCGCCGAGTCTGGTTGCGTAGGGCCAGGAGGTACCTGAAGACGTCTGGAGGGGTCTTTAGGGGGGCCATCTCCCAACCTTCTTTGACTAGGCTGAGGGGCCCCCGCACAGGGTGCCCGTACAGGAGTTCGAAAGGGCTAAAACCGAGGGATTTCTGGGGAACTTCCCGGTAGGCGAAGAGGAGGCACGGGAGTAGTACATCCCACTGGCGACGGAGGGGCTCTTCCAATCCCCCAATCATCCCCTTGAGAGTGCGGTTGAATCGCTCCACTAGTCCATTCCCTTGGGGGTGATAGGGGGTCGTGAATCTGTAGGTGACCCCGCACTGTTGCCAGAGGGACTTCATGTATTTGGAGATGAAGTTCGTCCCTCGGTCGCTGACGACTTCTCGGGGGAAGCCCACCCGGGAGAAGATCCCCATTAGGGCCCGGCCAACCACTGGGGCGGTCACAGTTCGTAGGGGCACCGCCTCGGGGTAGCGGGTGGCGTGGTCCACCAGTACTAGGATGAACCTGTGTCCTTGCGCCGTGCGGGGGTCCAGGGGCCCCACAATGTCTATCCCTACCCTCTCGAACGGGGTAGTGACCACTGGGAAGGGTTGTAGAGGGGCTTTCAGCTTACGGCCACTCTTCCCGCTGGCTTGGCACGTGGGGCAGGACCGGCAGTGGTTCAGGACGTCGTTCCTCATCTTCGGCCAGAAAAAGTGGGTTACTAGGCGACTGTAAGTTTTGTCCTGGCCCAGGTGTCCAGCCAGGGGTACATCGTGGGCCAGGTTGAGCAGAAAGTCTCTGAAGCGGAGAGGTACCACTAGTACTCGACCGGCCCCTAGCTCCGCGATTCTTTGTTCGCTGTATAGCAGGTCGTTATCCCAGTAGACCCAGTGAGTTCCGGTGGAGTCCCCTGCGCTCTGGGCGCTGGCTTGTCGGCGGAGTCCCTCGAGGGAGGGGCAGGTCTTTTGCTCCTGGCGGAACTGTTCCTGGGTGGGCCCCCCTTCTTGACGCCATTGAGCCAGGCCGGGTAAGTCCTGGGGTTGCGTGTCCCCTTCGATCGTTGGTTCCGGGGGGTTGGCCTCGTCGTTGTCTTCTACTGGGGCGACCGGGGGCGGAGGTGCTGGCCATTCCGGTTCTTCGGATCGGGGGACGGCACGGGCGGCCATGGACCGGGTGGTTACGCAGGCCCAGTCCGGGAGGCCCAGCATCCCCAGGTGCTCTCTTCTCTCGACGGTGGCCCACGGGGAACTCTCAAGGTCATTCCCCAGGAGGCAGTCCACGGGGGCATCATCCCGGACCGTCACCTTCAACAGGCCGGAGACCCCTCCCCATTCGAAGGGGACGCAGGCCATTTGACACAGACTTTCGGAGTTGTCGGCTGAGCGGACGGGGCAGAGAATGTTCGGCAGGATCTGCTCGGGCTTCACCAGGTGACAGCGGACGGCCGTCACACTGGCGCCTGTGTCACGTAAGGCCTCGGCCCGATGCCCATTAATGGTCACCCACTGACCGTATTTCCTGGTGTTGGCGGGTAGGGGAGCCCGCGGGACCATGTCTTTTCCCCCTAGACACGCTAGAACCATGGCGGCCGGTTCCCACTCTTGCTGGGCCGGCTCATACTCTTCCTGTTCCTCTGATAGTCGTTCTTCCCCCAGGGCGGCGGCAGCCACCTGGCGGGGCTTGGGTGTTTGGTTCTGCGGGCAGCTCGGGTCATTGGCGTAGTGGCCGACTCGCTGGCATCGGTGGCACGTGACGTTGGCTCGGAACCCAGGACGCATCGGGGGGTTGCCCCGGCCGGTCGGGGGCGGGTTGCTGGTCACGGTTGTTGCCGGGGGGCTGTCTCTCCCTCGCCCCTGGCCTCCTCCTCCTCGGGGACGGTGCTGGCCTTGGTTGCTTCGGTTTTGCTCGTGTGGTCCTCTCCGGCCCACTCGGGTGCTTTCCCATCGATCAGCCTCAGCGGCGAGCTGCCGGGGGTCAGTCAGTTTACTGTCGAGGAGGTGCTGCCTGAGCTCGACGAAACAGTTGTTCGACAGGTGTTCCCATACCATAAGGTTAAAGAGTTGTTCGTAGGTTGTTACCTGGCTCCCCTTGATCCAACCCTCGAAGGCTCGGCTGAAATAGTTGACGTACTCCACCCAAGTTGTACCCGGGATCCGGGTGCAATCTCTGAACCTCTGGCGGTACATCTCGGGTGTGAGGCCGTAGCGGGTGAGGAGGGCAGCCTTCATGTGGTCGTAGGACGACATTTGGTGATCTGGGAGCTGCAGCAGGGCATCGCGGCCTTCGTTGACGAACCTCCCCCATAGTCCGGCTCCCCAATCACTCCGGTCGATCCGGTGGGAGGTCATGGCGATCTCGTAGGCTTTGAACCACTGTTGTATGTCGTCTTCTCGAACATACTCTCAGACAACATCCTTGGGGATGTGGACTTTTTTCTCGGTTGCTCCCGGGGTGTGCGGTCGCTCAGGCATCCCCGGTTCTTTATTCTGTTTCCGAAGTTCTATTTCCGCCAGTTTGCGCTCGTGTTCGAGTGTTATTTTTTTTTCCTCAAGCTCTCTCTGTCTTTGCTTTTCTTCTCGCTCTTCTCGGAGCCGCAGATGCTCTAGATTTATTTTCTGCTCGGCTAACTTGAGTTCACCGTCCATCTTGATTCGTGCCATTTCCAATTCGTGTAGTCTGGTTCTTTCTCTTTCCTGGATCTCCTCCTGCGAGAGGCCCGTTCCCCGCTCCTCGGGGGCCGTGGCGTTCCCCTCTGGTGCGACACTGTTTTGGTTGGAGGGTCCGGCGATCCCAGTTTCTGTCCACGACTCAAGGGCGTGCTTCAAATCATCTTTGGTACTCAGGCCGGTGGTAGCAATGCCTAGTTCCATGCAGAATTGTTTAAGTTCGCGGTGGCTATATTCTTCCAACTTATCCATTTGGAACTTTTCAGTGGAACCGCTATCTTTGGCTGACATCGTGGTTTTGTCGTGGGGTGAGCTACTCTCTGTACGATTACGCGTTGATTCGGATCGCGCCGCTGGCCACCAATGTTAGACGGACCGGGAGGGTCGGCCGAGGACAAGAGGAGAGGTCTCCGGGGAGAGCCGTCTCCAGCGATCGTACAGACAAATAACTTCCCCCCCACAGACAGATACCACACTAGGATAAGATTTAGCGTTCTTTATATACACTTCTTAAGGTACGATGAAATGGTACAAGGAGGTCTGGACTCAGGGGTCCCCTCGATTAAGTCTCTCAAGATAGGAAAAGGGGGTAGCGGGACAGTCTGTTTACCAGTCTGGTAGTTCGGATGATATGGTGATTAGCTCACAATCCTCGAGCTTGGTGGTTTAGCTGGTACGGGCCGCGGCAGCGCCAGCAGGTCCCGGTGGAGATGGTCGATACACGGTCCGCGGCAG
The DNA here is from genome assembly GCF_964204655.1 of Triturus cristatus. Taxonomy (NCBI): domain Eukaryota; kingdom Metazoa; phylum Chordata; class Amphibia; order Caudata; family Salamandridae; genus Triturus; species Triturus cristatus. Next base: position 921,885,123 of record NC_140594.1, read on the forward strand.
CGCCAGCAGGTCCCGGTGGAGATGGTCGAGGTACGGTCCGCGGCAGCGCCAGCAGGTCCCGGTGAAGGTGGTCATTACAACGGTCCGCGGCAGCGCCAGCAGGTCCCGACGAGGTTGGATGTTGCAGAAGGCCGCGGCAGTGCCAGCAGGCAGGACGATAGTTCGCCAGGTAGGGCTACGGCAGCGCCAGTAGTCCGTCAAGGCTGAGTTCTCTCGGTGTCTCTCGACTCCAGGATACAACTGCCTCCCTGCTCCGGAGCTGCCCCAGTTATAGGGCAGGCGCCCTTTGATGTCCGGACCCTCGCACTTGGAGGTCGGAGGGTCCGGGATGAAAGTGTCCAGACACCCAGCAGGGGGTGGAGCCAGCGCCTGGGGGAGCTGGAGGCGATCGGCACCTGGCGGGGGAGAGTCCTTGGCGCTTCGTTCTCTCATTGACCTGCCAAGTGGTCCGCTCACCTCCTGGGTGGAGGGTGGTGCCGGGATGTCGGGGCCGGCCAGGCCCAGGGTTAGGGTCGGATGAAGGCCACGCGGCCTCGTGGCGCAGGGCCCAAGATGGCGGCTTGACCCGGCCGGGGGAGCCGGTGGTGGCTTGGGTCCGTGATACATGGAGGTCCGAGGGCAGGAATTCCGTCGGGAGACGGGGTGCGGGTGATTCTCGTGGGTCACGCCTGGTGGGCCTGGGCTGGGGCCCTGTTATGCGGGGAGGGAGCCAGCCCTTCGGGTGGCCTGTCCAACACTCCGGCCAGGGGAGTTGAGACCCCCATGTCCACCACCTCCCCCAAGAGCGCTGCACCCCATCCCTCGGACACCCCCACCCTCCGTTGGCCCTGGTGTTTCTTCCGGTGCAGGGGTTCCTCTGGACGCCCTGGCAGCAGTGTGCAGCGAGCTGCTCACCACAACCTTTGGCGCTGCCCCACCCCCTGTGGTGGATACGTCCAGCCCTACACCCACCACACCTACCCAACCCACTCCTGTCCCTGCAGTGCCTGGTACTCCCACTGATGATGCCCCCCCCCCCGGTCGACAAACCTTGAGGTGACTTTGTGCAGTCAAGGTAGGGGTGGACACAGTCGCATACATCCACCCTTGGACTCGAACTATGGACTGGCCATTGGCCTTTGTAAATAGTGTCTTCTTTCAATTTTTTTTGGTGTGCTGAATAAAGCCTTTTCATTTAGTTTCCACACTATTGCATTTCAGGTACTTGATGTTGGTGATGTGCCCTATGAAGTTGGTGTTCTGGTAATGTGTTAGGGTTCTGAGAAATGTTTTAGTATGATGGTCATGAGGTGGACCATGGTATCTGTGTGCCATCACAATGTCTGTGAAAATATTAATTGGTAGTGTGTGTTCCTTCGGATTGTGAGACATTGTCCCAAGGAGTGTTCCTTCCTCTGTGGCACCTGACATGGTCCCTGCAAACAGTTGCACAATTGTTGTGCTGACCTGTGTCAACATATCCTTTGTTGGTGACAGATCCCTTCAACAATGGCCATGCATGCTCACCGATGTTTCCTGCTGAATCGTCTGTGCCATCCTTGCCAGTCACTGTACTTGTGTTTTGTGTATGTAGGAATGGCATCAGGGATCAATTGCCCCTTTTCAGCACTATACATGTGTGTAATCACGGCCTAACACACAAATGGCACGTGTAATGCAGGGTATTTGGGCACCTGACTCACAATTGTGGGCATTGTATCTAGTCGCAGTGAACCCTATTCCTTACATGAGAGACAACATCTGGGTGGCTGGACCAGCACCTGGACATTCCTATCACTCCTGTGATGTGCGTGACAGTGTGTGTTCCCTTCGGCTAACTTATTTTAGTATGCATTTCCATGACTATACAGTCTGTTGGCATGAAATCAGGGTGTGTATTGTGGGGCATCCGCCATGGGTGGGTATGCATGTGTTGTATGTCCTCACACCCACATGTGGTGTGTCATGCAGTGTGTGAATGACATCCATCCTCCTGGGACTGGGGCACTGCTGGGTGTCCTCTGCACCCACCCCTCATATGTCTGTCCACTGCTGGTAGTTCTCTGCACCCACCCCTCATATGTCTGGACACTGCTGGGAGTCCTCTGCACCCACCCCTCATATGTCTGCCCACTGCTGGGAGTCCTCTGCACCCACCCCTCATATCTCTGTCCACTGCTGGTAGTGATCTGCACCCACCCCTCATATGTCTGTCCACTGCTGGGAGTCCTCTGCCCCCACCCCTCATATGTCTGGGCACTGCTGGGAGTCCTCTGTACCCACCCCCATATCTCTGTCCACTGCTGGTAGCTCCCACCCCTCATATGACTGTCCACTGCTGGGAGTCCTCTGCACCCACCCCTCATATGTCTGGACACTGCTGGGAGTCCTCTGCATCCACCCCTCATATGCCTGCCCACTGCTGGGAGTCCTCTGCACCCACCCCTCATATGTCTAGACACTGCTGGTAGTGATATGCACCCACCCCTCATATGTCTAGACACTGCTGGTAGTGATATGCACCCACCCCTCATATGTCTGTCCACTCCTGGGAGTCCTCTGCACCCACCCCCATATGTCTGTCCACTGCTGGGAGTCCTCTGCACCCACCCCTCATATGTCTGTCCACTGCTGGTAGTGATATGCACCCACCCCCATATCTCTGTCCACTGCTGGGAGTCCTCTGCACCCACCCCTAATATGTCTGGGCACTGCTGGGAGTCCTCTGCACCCACCCCTCATATGTCTGTCCACTGCTGGGAGTCCTCTGCACCCACCCCTCATATGTCTGTCCACTGCTGGGAGTCCTCTGCACCCACCCCTCATATGTCTGTCCACTGCTGGTAGTGATATGCACCCACCCCTCAAATATCTGTCCACTGCTGGGAGTCCTCTGCACCCACCCCTCATATGTCTGGACACTGCTGGTAGTGATATGCACCCACCCCTCATATGTCTGTCCACTGCTGGGAGTCCTCTGCACTCACCCCCATATATCTGTCCACTGCTGGGAGTCCTCTGCACCCACCCCTCATATCTCTGTCCACTGCTGGTAGTGATCTGCACCCACCCCTCATATGTCTGTCCACTGCTGGGAGTCCTCTGCACCCACCCGTATATCTCTGTCCACTGCTGGGAGTCCTCTGCACCCACCCCTCATATCTCTGTCCACTTCTGGTAGTGATCTGCACCCACCCCTCATATGTCTGGGCACTGCTGGGAGTCCTCTGCACCCACCCCCATATCTCTGTCCACTGCTGGTAGTGATATGCACCCACCCTTCATATGTCTGGACACTGCTGGGAGTCCTCTGCACCCACCCCTCATATGTCTGTCCACTGCTGGGAGTCCTCTGCACCCACCCCTCATATGTCTGTCCACTGCTGGCAGTCCTCTGCACCCACCCCTCATATGTCTGTCCACTGCTGGTAGTGATCTGCACCCACCCCTCATATGTCTGGGCACTGCTGGGAGTCCTCTGCACCCACCCCTCATATGTCTGGACACTGCTGGTAGTGATATGCACCCACCCCTCATATGTCTGTCCACTGCTGGGAGTCCTCTGCACCCACCCCCCTATCTCTGTCCACTGCTGGGAATCCTCTGCACCCACCCCTCATATCTCTGTCCAGTGCTGGTAGTGATCTGCACCCACCCTTCATATGTCTGTCCACTGCTGGGAGTCCTCTGCTCCCACCCCCATATCTCTTTCCACTGCTGGTAGTGATATGCACTCACCCCTCATATGTCTGTCCACTGCTGGTAGTGATCTGCACCCACCCCTCATATGTCTGTCCACTGCTGGGAGTCCTCTGCACCCACCCCCATATCTCTGTCCACTGCTGGGAGTCCTATGCACCCACCCCTCATATGTCTGGGCACTGCTGGGAGTCCTCTGCACCCACCCCTCATAAGTCTGTCCACTGCTGGGACTCCTCTGCACCCACCTCTCATATGTCTGTCCACTGCTGGGAGTCCTCTGCACCCACCCCTCATATGTCTGTCCACTGCTGGTAGTGATATGCACCCACCCCTCATATGTCTGTCCACTGCTGGGAGTCCTCTGCACCCACCTCTCATATGTCTGGATACTGCTGGTAGTGATATGCACCCACCCCTCATATGTCTGTCCACTGCTGGGAGTCCTCTGCACTCACCCCCATATCTCTGTCCACTGCTGGGAGTCCTCTGCACCCACCCCTCATATCTCTGTCCACTGCTTGTAGTGATCTGCACCCACCCCTCATATGTCTGTCCACTGCTGGGAGTCCTCTGCACCCACCCCCATATCTCTGTCCACTGCTGGGAGTCCTCTGCACCCACCCCTCATATCTCTGTCCACTTCTGGTAGTGATCTGAACCCACCCCTCATATGCCTGGGCACTGCTGGGAGTCCTCTGCACCCACCCCCATATCTCTGTCCACTGCTGGTAGTGATATGCACCCACCCTTCATATGTCTGGACACTGCTGGGAGTCCTCTGCACCCACCCCTCATATGTCTGTCCACTGCTGGGAGTCCTCTGCACCCACCCCTCATATGTCTGTCCACTGCTGGGAGTCCTCTGCACCCACCCCTCAAATGTCTGTCCACTGCTGGTAGTGATCTGCACCCACCCTCATATGTCTGGGCACTGCTGGGAGTCCTCTGCACCCACCCCTCATATGTCTGGACACTGCTGGTAGTGATATGCACCCACCCCTCATATGTCTGTCCACTGCTGGGAGTCCTCTGCACCCACCCCCATATCTCTGTCCACTGCTGGGAATCCTCTGCACCCACCCCTCATATCTCTGTCCAGTGCTGGTAGTGATCTGCCCCCACGCTTCATATGTCTGTCCACTGCTGGGAGTCCTCTGCTCCCACCCCCATATCTCTGTCCACTGCTGGGGGTCCTCTGCACCCACCCCTCATATGTCTGGGCACTGCTGGGAGTCCTCTGCACCCACCCCTCATATATCTGTCCACTGCTGGGAGTCCTCTGCACCCACCCCTCATATGTCTGTCCACTGCTGGGAGTCCTCTGCACCCACTCCTTATATGTCTGTCCACTGCTGGTAGTGATATGCACCCACCCCTCATATGTCTGGGCACTGCTGGGAGTCCTCTGCACCCACCCCTCATATATCTGTCCACTGCTGGGAGTCCTCTGCACCCACCCCTCATATGTCTGTCCACTGCTGGGAGTCCTCTGCACCCACTCCTTATATGTCTGTCCACTGCTGGTAGTGATATGCACCCACCCCTCATATGTCTGTTCACTGCTGGGAGTCCTCTGCACTCACCCCCATATCTCTGTCCACTGCTGGTAGTGATCTGCACCCACCCCTCATATGTCTGTCCACTGCTGGGAGTCCTCAGCACCCACCCCCATATCTCTGTCCACTGCTGGGAGTCCTCTGCACCCACCCCTCATATGTCTGTCCACTTCTGGTAGTGATATGCACCCACCGCTCATATGTCTGTGTACTGCTGGGAGTCCTCTGCACCCACCCCTCATATGTCTGGACACTGCTGGTAGTGATATGCACCCACCCCTCATATGTCTGTCCACTGCTGGGAGTCCTGTGCACCCACCCCCATATCTCTGTCCACTGCTGGGAGTCCTCTGCACCCACCCCTCATATGTCTGGGCACTGCTGGGAGTCCTCTGCACCCACCCCTCATATGTCTGTCCACTGCTGGGAGTCCTCTGCACCCACCCCTCATATGTCTGTCCACTGCTGGGAGTCCTCTGCACCCACCCCTTATATGTCTGTCCACTGCTGGTAGTGATATGCACCCACCCCTCATATGTCTGTCCACTGCTGGGAGTCCTCTGCACCCACCCCTCACATGTCTGGACACTGCTGGTAGTGATATGCACCCACCCCTCATATGTCTGTTCACTGCTGGGAGTCCTCTGCACTCACCCCCATATCTCTGTCCAGTGCTGGTAGTGATCTGCACCCACCCCTCATATGTCTGTCCACTGCTGGGAGTCCTCTGCACCCACCCCCATTTCTCTGTCCACTTCTGGTAATGATCTGCACCCACCCCTCATATGTCTGGGCACTGCTGGGAGTCCTCTGAACCCACCCCCATATCTCTGTCCACTGCTGGTAGTGATATGCACCCACCCTTCATATGTCTGGACACTGCTGGGAGTCCTCTGCACCCACCCCTCACATGTCTATCCACTGCTGGTAGTCCTCTGCACCCACCCCTCATATGTCTGTCCACTGCTGGGAGTCCTCTGCACCCACCCCTTATATGTCTGTCCACTGCTGGTAGTGATCTGCACCCAGCCCTCATATGTCTGTCCACTGCTGGGAGTCCTCTGCACCCACCCCCATATCTCTGTCCACTGCTGGGAATCCTCTGCACCCACCCCTTATATCTCTTTCCACTGCTGGTAGTGATCTGCACCCACCGTTCATATGTCTGTCCCTTGCTGGGAGTCCTCTGCTCCCACCCCCATATCTCTGTCCACTGCTGGTAGTGATATGCACTCACCCCTTAATTGTCTGTCCACTGCTGGTAGTGATCTGCACCCACCCCTCATATGTCTGTCCACTGCTTGGAGTCCTCTGCACCCACCCCTCATATGTCTGTTCACTGCTGGGAGTCCTCTGCACCCACCCCTCATATGTCTGCCCACTTCTGGTAGTGATATGCACCCACCTCTCATATGTCTGTCCACTGCTTGGAGTCCTCTGCACCCACCCCTCATATGTCTGGACACTGCTGGTAGTTATATGCACCCACCCCTCATGTGTCTGTCCACTGCTGGGAGTCCTCTGCACCCACCCCTCATATGTCTGTCCACTGCTGGTAGTGATCTGCACCCACCCCTCATATGTCTGTCCACTGCTGGGAGTCCTCTGCACCCACCCCCATATCTCTGTCCACTGCTGGGAATCCTCTGCACCCACCCCTCATATCTCTTTCCACTCCTGGTAGTGATCTGCACCCACCGTTCATATGTCTGTCCACTGCTGGGAGTCCTCTGCTCCCACCCCCATATCTCTGTCCACTGCTGGTAGTGATATGCACTCACCCCTCATATGTATGTCCACTGCTGGTAGTGATCTGCACCCACCCCTCATATGTCTGTCCACTGCTTGGAGTCCTCTGCACCCACCCCTCATATGTCTGTCCACTGCTGGGAGTCCTCTGCACCCACCCCTCATATGTCTGTCCACTGCTTGGAGTCCTCTGCACCCACCCCTCATATGTCTGTCCACTGCTTGGAGTCCTCTGCACCCACCCCTCATGTGTCTGTCCACTGCTGGGAGTCTTCTGCACCCACCCCCATATGTCTGTCCACTGCAGGTAGTGATATGCACCCACCCCTCATATGTCTGTCCACTGCTGGTAGTGATATGCACCCACCCCTCATATGTCTGTCCACTGCTGGGAGTCCTCTGCACCCACCCCCATATCTCTGTCTACTGCTGGTAGTGATATGCACCCACCCCTCATATGTCTGGACACTGCTGGGAGTCCTCTGCACCCACCCCTCATATGTCTGTCCACTGCTCGGAGTCCTCTGCACCCACACCCTCATATGTCTGTCCACTGCTGGGGGTCCTCTGCACCCACCCCTCATATGTGTGGACACTGCTGGTAGTGATATGCACCCACCCCTCATATGTCTGTCGACTGCTGGGAGTCCTCTGCACCCACCCCTCATATGTCTGTCCACTTCTGGTAGTGATATGCACCCACGCCTCATATGTCTGTCCACTGCTGGTAGTGATATACACCCACCCCTCATATGTCTGTCCACTGCTGGGAGTCCTCTGCACCCACCCCATATCTCTGTCCACTGCTGGTAGTGATATGCACCCACCCCTCATATGTCTGGACACTGCTGGGAGTCCTCTGCACCCACCCCTCATATGTCTGTCCACTGCTGGGAGTCCTCTGCACCCACCCCTCATATGTCTGTCCACTTCTGGGGGTCCTCTGCACCCACCCCTCATATTTGTGGACACTGCTGGTAGTGATATGCACCCACCCCTCATATGTCTGTCCACTGCTGGGAGTCCTCTGCACCCACCCCTCATATGTCTGTCCACTTCTGGTAGTGATATGCACCCACGCCTCATATGTCTGTCCACTTCTGGTAGTGATATACACCCACCCCTCATATGTCTGTCCACTGCTGGGAGTCCTCTGCACCCACCCCATATCTTTGTCCACTGCTGGTAGTGATATGCACCCACCCCTCATATGTCTGGATACTGCTGGGAGTCCTCTGCACCCACCCCTCATATGTCTGTCCACTGCTGGGAGTCCTCTGCACCCACCCCTCATATGTCTGTCCACTGCTGGGGGTCCTCTGCACCCACCCCTCATATGTGTGGACACTGCTGGTAGTGATATGCACCCACCCCTCATATGTCTGTCCACTGCTGGGAGTCCTCTGCACCCACCCCTCATATGTCTGTCCACTTCTGGTAGTGATATGCACCCACCGCTCATATGTCTGTGTACTGCTGGGAGTCCTCTGCACCCACCCCTCATATGTCTGGACACTGCTGGTAGTGATATGCACCCACCCCTCATATGTCTGCCCACTGCTGGGAGTCCTCTGCACCCACCCCCATATGTCTGTCCACTGCTGGTAGTGATATGTGCCCACCCCTCATATGTCTGCCCACTGCTGGTAGTGATATGCACCCACCCCTCATATGTCTGTCCACTGCTGGGAGGCCTCTCCACCCACCCACGCACCCTCTTGGGGCTGTACACTGCTGGCCAGGACCTACACACACAACAATATGAAGGTAACATGCTGGGTAATATATGAAGATAACATAATGTGCTCTATGCTCACATTCCTGGCGTGTGTACGCCTCGTATCCAAATTTTCCTGCTGCCGTAACGGGGTACGTGTGGTACGCATCGTACCCACGCATGTATGCGTGGGTACGGTCCGTACCACTGTTGTCATGGTGCCGTAGGGGTACGTGTGGTACGCACCATACCCACGAATTCATTCGTGGGTACGGTCCGTACCACTGTTGTCATGGTGCCGTAGGGGTACGTGTGGTACGCACCGTACCCACGCATTCATGCGTGGATACGGTCCGTACCACTGTTATCATGGTGCCGTATGGGTATGTGTGGTACGCACCGTACACATCCACTTCCGTTGTTGCAGTACGCAGGGGTTGCTGGCCACGCCCTCCCAAGTGACCAGACCCTGGTGGTAATGTATGGCCTCCATATTATACGTTTGTGTTTGCATATGGGGTATGTTTCCTGGCCCTCCCCCCCTGGCCCCTGGGTGTTGTTCTCACCTTCTACGGCGTGTGTGTCGGGTGCGGTGCACCAGGTCGTAGGCCAAGAGGACCGGGATGACACGTACGATGGGGTTCATGGCTGTACGTAGCGTACCGGGGCTCCGTGGCGTAGGGTTCTGCTTTCCCGGCAGTTTTTCGCTCCCGTAATGACAGTAAGGTACGTAGTGACATCGGTACGAATCGTACTTGCTGGGCCGGAAAACGCTGCTGAAATACGTGCGGACGTCGCGTACAAGCAGTTCCGGATCGGAATCAGGGGTATTTTTTTGCTGTATGGTCTTTTGTACGATTCGTACAGAAAAAGGCTTTCTGTACGAATCGTACTTCCTAGTTTGTAGAATGAGTTCACCTGGTACACCGTACGAGTCATATGGAGAAAACGCTCCATACGACTATTCGTACAGCCTTTTTCCATGATTGGAATCGGCCCCATAATGTTGAAATAAATTAAACTTATATCTATAAAATATAATATATATACTTACTGAATAATATTCATGAATAATTATTTTAATAACTTATAAATTGTTAAAAACATTTTATAAATTATAAATACATATATACACATACAAAAATAATATAAATAAAAATATAAATAACAAATTAAAAAAGGATAATATTTTTAATGTTTTTAAAATAAAGTATACACAACATTAACTGAAACAATACAGAAAAATATTGGATAACAGAGGGAAAATACTATTCCCACTCCAAAGAGTGCAACAGTAGAGAAAGTGTTGGATAGCGTAGGAGTAAAAATCACTATTCCAACTCCAGAGAGTGCAACAGTGGGGAAAGTATTGGATAGCGTAGAGGTAAAAGTTTCTATTCCCACTCCAGAGAGTGAAACAGTAGAAAAAGTGTTGGATAGTGTAGGGGTAAAATTTACTATTCCCACTCCAGAAAGTGAAACAGTAGGGAAAGTGTTGGATAGCATAAGGGTATTAATTGCTAATCCAACTCCAAAAAGTGCAACAGTAGGGAAAGTGTTGGATAGAATAGGGGTAAAAATTACTATTCCACCTCCAGAGAGTGCAACAGTAGGGAAAGAGTTGGAAGACGTGGGAGTAAAAATTACTATTCCCACACCAGAGAGTCCAACAGTAGGGAAAGTGTTGGATAGCGTAGGGGTAAAAATCACTATTACAACTCCAGAGAGTGCAACAGTAGGGAAAGTGCTGGATACCGTAGGGGCAAAAATGACTATTCCCACTCCAGAGAGTGCAACAGTAGGAAAAGTGTTGAATAGCTTAGGGGTAAAAATTACTATTCCCACTCCAGAGAGTGCAACAGTAGGCAAAGTGTTGGATAGCGAAAGGGTTAAAATTACTATTCTCACTACAGTGAGTGCAACAGTAGGGAAAATGTTGGATAGAGTAGGGGTAAAAATTACTATTCCAACAACAGAGAGTGCAACAGTAGGGAAAGTATTGGATAGCGTAGGGGTGAAAAATAACATACTTATCAATTAAAGAATGTTTAAATTAAATAAATATTTCTTAATAAATTTACAATAAATTAATTATAAATACCAATACATTAAAATGAATAATTACTTTAATTACGTTAAATTATTTCCCACCCTATTCCCCAATAAACACACCACCCACTCCACATAAAATGTAACACAATTAATATAATTATCAATTAATCAATTAAGAAAGTAATTACTAATTAATAATTAATTACAAGTACATTCGTTACCAATACCAATAAATAATAATTAATACAATTAATTACCAGTTAATAATTAATTAACAAAAAATTAATTATCAATACCAATAATTATTAATAAATAATTACTTAATTATAATAAATTACTTCCCACCCTATTCCCCTATACACACTCAGCCCTCTCCTAAACTAAAATAACACAATTAATCTATTTAGCAATTAATCAATAAAAAAATAAAAAATACCAATTGATAATTAATGAACAATAAATTAATTATCAATACCAAGCAATTTTAATTATTAATTAATTTATTATAATTAATTTACTTCCCACGCTATTCTCCTATAAACCCACAACCCGCTCCAATAAAAATATAATACAATTAATATAATCATCAATTAATCAACTAATAAAAATCAATTACCAATTAATAATTAATTAACAATAAATTAATTATCAATACCTATAAATAAAAAAATATAATTACTTAATTACAATTAAATTACTTCCCTCCTTATTCCCCTATAAACCCACAACCTGCTACAGAACTAAAATGCAAATTTAAATATAAAATAATTTCAAAAAATTATGAATTAATTTACTGTAAATAAATTACTTGTCACCCTATTCCCCTCTAAACCCACAGCCCGCTATGGTACTAAAACTCAAAATGAACTTTACACAAAATTACTAACTTCTAAACAATTAATACATATATTTGAAATAAATACAAAACATGTGGAACACATACATATAAAATACACACTAAAATACATAAAAGTAACATAAACATCAACATTATTACCATTGATATTTTTGCTATCGATATTAATAACTTCGATATTAAAAAAAACTATATTTCTTCAAGTCGATATTCTGGTCACCGATATTATTGATGTCGCTATTCTGTCCCTATGATATTTAACTCAATATTAATGTAGGTCTAAATAAAAAACTCAACATTTTGTCTGTGCACCGTTTTGTGAGTATCCATAGGTAGGTCTCCATGCTGCACAGGGCGTCAAGTGAGGTAAAGTCTCTAGACGTCCCATCCTTGGTGATGCACATTGTGACTGACTCCATCAGTCCATTTTTGATGTCATATCACTACAGCTGGGCTCTGCAAGCACCTTCCTCATTGCGATAGCTTCAAACGAAAAGTCAGCTGAAATGTTAACTCTGTGACCTTTAAGGTCAGCCATCCCTCTTGTATTGTCTGTCCTTCTTTTTCCAGTTGTAAAAAAAATACAAAATAATCAGTGTGGTGCGTGCCAAGTCCTTCTTGTCTGGTGCCTGTGGGCTCCTTGTATTTCTAGTTGAAGATCCCAGGTCAGGGTTAGAAACTAAGGCAAAATGCTCATGCAGAAAGACTTCACATTATTATTTTACATGACTTCTGGATCCCTGTGAATGCAGTCCTATAAATCCACCAGCTTCTGTTTCAGGTGTCAAATGTCCAACCCACAGCTCTCCACTTTGCTATGCAGGCATCCATTGTGGTCACTCTCTCTTCCACCCCTCCTCTGTAGAACTGAAGGCATTCATATCTGACTGCATGGGTTTGATTTCGACTGTGAGGTCAGAAAATTTGGTCCCCATGGAGCTCATTGTATTTAACCCTGGGCGTACTGGGCGTAGTGGGGCTACATGGAGCAGCGCGTAGTGTGGCAAAATCTACGCACACTCGTGCGCTCCGCGTAGCCCCACTACACGCCGCCCGCCTCCTGCCCGCCCTCATTTTAAAATACTTTAAAGAATGTAAAAAGTAAATAAATGACCTTACCTGCAGTGCGGCGTCCCGGGGCTCCCTCTTCCTGCTTGCCGGCAACTTCTTCACACAAATGTGCATGCGCGGACGCCCGCGCATGCGCATTTCTCACGAGAAATGCGCATGAGCGGGCGTCGGCGCATGCACATTTGTGTGAAGAAGTTGCCAGCAAGCAGGAAGAGTGAGCCCCGGGACGCCGCACTGCAGTTAAGGTCATTTATTTACTTTTTACATTCTTTAAAGTATTTTAAAATGAGGGCGGGCGGGCAGCTCTGCTTCGCAGCGGTGTGTGCGTAGCGCTGCCTGCTACACCTACTTTGTAAACGGTGAAGCAGGCAGCGCTACGTGCACTCCGTGGGCGAAGCGGAGCATGACGCCCAGCCTTTTGTATTACCCACTGAGGAGCTCTCCTTAAGACGTGCAAATGGCCCTTCAAATCACAGAAGCAAGGGGGGAAATTCCTTTGTCCCCTCGTTCCACCACTCCAAAATCTGGGGGGATGTATCCCCTTCATCCCCTACACTTCCTGCGCCCATTCCTGGCCCCCGGAGTATACCAAGGCATTGGCCCAGGGCATGATTTCAACTCCAAATGGCTCGAGAAGAGCCACTGCGTCTCCATTCGTCAGGACTTGTTGGGGGGAGGGACGGGGTCGTTCTTAGCTAGATTTCACGGCAGACGGAGGTGATGTCAGTTACAATTCATCCCCTCCCCCATCTCCTTCCCTTCCCGCCAGCCCATGGGCACCTGCAGGCCTTAGTGTTTTTGACTGGCCTAGGGAGGTCGTGCCACTGGGGCTGCACTCGTCTCACTACCACCGCATAGTCAAAGAACTTCAGCTCGAGGAGGCCAGCTCGCTCGCAGGCCTTCCTTTTCAATTCGAAACGCATTTTGTAAATGCTAATAAACAATTTCAACACATAAAATATCTTGCTGATGTTACATTCATTTAAAAAAAAAAAAAAAAAAAAAAACTCTCCTGCCAGACTTATAGCAATTTGCGATGAAGTGATTTCTCCTCTTGCATCTGTGTCACGAAATATAAGGCATTCGGCTAATGCATCTTTTGTTTTGCAAGTTACGTTTAAATAATGATCCCATTTTCGATGAGTTAATATAATAAAACGGAAAATGTGCTTTCTGTACATGTAAATGTAGGTAGCTGTTGTAAATTCTAGAGAAATCGTATCAATTGCGCAATTGTAAGTAGCAAAAATAGTTCTGTCTGCTTGTTCGAGTTTTTTTAACGTCTATTTAAGGAGGAAATGTTACTGTTAAAATTCCAGAAACTCGATGTAAGTGATTTTGTTTAGTCAATCTCTGTGTGACATGTGGGCTCTTGATCCTCTGTTTTTGCCAAACTCTTTCTGCATAGGCTGAAGCAAGATCTGACAGAATACATATGACCCAAGTAGGATAAATGGTGGAAAATGATCCGCCCTGTTTCTTGGCACCAATGCAGAATTATTAAAATGTGCCCCGCCTCTGTGTGTCCATGGTACATGGTCTCATAATGATAAACCCATCTAACTGTTGCTTGTCAGGCGTCGCCTTGCAGATGTGTGCCAACAACTTTAAATTCATTGCCAAATCATTTTTTTTGTCCCCAGCTGCAGTATGACCCGGAAGTTACTGTTCGATTGAAGATTCAGGCCTTGATTTATCCAGCACTGCAGCCCCTTGACTTGGACACGCCTTCATATCGGGAGAACGCATACATGCCTGTCCTTAAGAAGCAGCTCATGGTTAGGTTCTGGAGTGATTACTTTACATCAGACAGAACTTTAAGGGAAGCCATGGACTCGAACGCACACATCGCTTCTGATTTCAACCATTTGATTAAGTTGACAAATTGGAGCACTTTGCTGCCCGAAGAGCTCAAGAAGAACCATGTTTATCACAGCCCCAAACATGGATCATCGGAGTTCATTACACAATATCCGGGGATGATAGACCCACGAGCCGCACCACTTTTGGCCGATGATGCTAAATTGAAGAACTTACCTTTGACTTATATGTTAACATGTACGTATGATGTCTTACGAGATGATGGTTTCATGTACGCTGTGAGACTTAAGAAAGCCGGAGTGCGCGTCATACATGACAATTTTGATGATTCGTTCCATGGTGTGCTGCTCTTCACAACTTGGCCAACAGACCTGTCTGTGGGCCAGAGAATGGCAAACAAATATATTGAGTGGCTCCATGAGAACTTGTGATGGTTGAGCTAAATTAGCAAAACTTTATTGTCTGTCTTTGAAATTAATGGGCAGATTTATTCAAATGCACGCATGACAGCAAGACAGGTGACTGTGAGAGAGCTGAAAAGCGCCTTGTCTACTAAGATATGATGCTCTTTAGCTCTCTCTTTGCGCTGGCGCGCTTGGGGCTGCCGAGTGCCAACGCAGGCACCCTGACACCTCCCTGCACAAAAACAATCCTGCCTGTATTGCAAGCACCCTTGCACCTTATTGAAAGTGTACCTGCGTTACAGGCAGGATTGTTTTTGTGAAGGAAAGGACACCTTCCTGCACAAAACAAATACTTTGAGGCATTTTCCGCTTTCCACGTGTGCTGCAGTATTCAGCACACATAGAAAAAGGAAATAATGAGGAGAAATAAAGACATTTCTCCTTGTTGCGCCTCACTGGGGAAGAAACCAAAATCTATGGATGGTTGCATGGGAACGCCCATGCTCCACCCATTAAAAACCTCCCTGATGCGAAGCAACTCACGGCAGCGCAACGCAAAAAAAGGTATTTTGAATGGGGCCGCACCATAAAAGTGAAACAACCCTTGTGCAAAACTTTAGTAAATCTGCCCCTAAATGTACTATTCCCTCAGATCACACAGAATTTTCTGGAATTGCTTAAGGGTCAGCGGGAAAAAAATCTTAAAAAGTTAAGCACCTAAATGTTAATCACTTTCATGCTGAGCATGTGCAACATTGAATTAATTCAGCTGCTCTTGCCAATTCATTACATATTAGGTAATAAACTAATATTGTATGATCTCTTATGAGGCACACGCATATACACAAAAGCAGACGCATTTCAATTAATAGAACATACTTAGTAAAAAGTTAAAAATATGCATGTTAATGTAGATGCAGCTGTTAAATCATGTTAACCATCTTGTTTTTGTAAAATGACGGTAACACAGCATTCTCATGTAAGACGGTCTTCAGAAAAATATTTGATTTCAGTAAATTTACCATGAGTTATCAATGATCATCAATTATTGTATTCTGCATATACACTGATTTCTAAATGTTTAATTAAAAAGAACTTCAAACAAAACAAAATAGCATTAAAATTACTGCTCATTTTATTACGTTTTATCAGTATTTTCTGTGGCGCATTTGGGCCAGATCTATCAAGGTTTTGCGTCACCCTTGCACCATGCAAGGGGACACAAGGGTGACGCAAAACCTAAGTGAGGTTTATCAAGCCACACAAGGCAACCTTGCATGGCCCTACGGGGCTTGATAAATCTAGAGTAATTAAAGGCAGCGCAAATTGCTGCTTTGTGTTACTCTGCTCCATGGAGACTTTCCATGGGTGGAGCGTGGGTGTTCCCATGTATCCACATAAGGACTTTGGCGCATTCCCAAATTTACCATTACTGGTAGACCTTGGAATGCATCCAAATCCTACTTCATCCTGTTGAGGCGTATCACGGAGAAACATTTATTGCTCCTCCTTTTTTTCTCTTTCTATATGTGCTGCATTCGGCAGCAGACATAGAATGAGAAAAATGCCTCTCAGGACTGTTTTTGTGCAGGAAATGTGTCCCTTCCTGCACAAAAACAATACTGCCCACAACGCAGGCACCCTTGCACCATGACACAAGGGTGCCTGTGTTGGAGCTAGGCAGCCAAAAGAGCTCCAGTGCTAGGAAAGGACAGCAACGTGCCATTTAATGCTAAATGCTGACAGCACAGCTGTTGCATTCTCTCGTGCAAAGCAAAGAATGTAAAGAATGTTATCTGCCTTCCATGTGGGATCGGTTATCGGGGGAGAGAGTGGAACATGAGGGGAGGAGTGGATGCTTGGTGTGGTGGCCGGCTTCTCCCTCTTTTTGTTGCAATGTTTAGAACCAAAATTCAATGTTTCCTACCTTGAATTGCGGGCCTTCATTATTTCACTGATGACGAAGATGGGGTTAGAGGATTGAGTGCTACTAAGGAGCCGGCAGCAAAAGAGCAACCGAACGGCACCCAACCATAGAGCGAGGATGGAATATTCATGGTCAGGTTTAGACAAGGATGTGGAGAGATTGTTTGTCATGTACATGGTGTGATAAATTGCAAAGAACAGTGAAGTTGAGTAAATGGATGCCCTGTGGAAGAAAATTGATCTCCACATTTCTGGGCCATATAATGTGTTGGGTTCTCATCCAAAGTACGCTATGGTGGTTGTAGATTATCACTCAAGGTGGACTGAGGTTAAGTGTGTGGATCAGGTGACAACACAGGATGTGATAAAGTTTTTGGAAGATCTATATGAAAGAGAGGGTTTCTGGAAACTATAGTGACAGAAAATGGAATACTATTTGTATCTCAAGCCATGAAAGGCTTTTTAATTTTGAAAGGGGTGCAGCTTGTAAGATTATCGGTTTATTATCTCCAGATTAATGGCCTTGCTGAGAGGAGGAATAGAACTCTTAAGGAAGGCATACAGTTGGCTTTGTGTCAGAGAAGACAGTGGAGAGATGCTATGAGAAAATTGGTGTGGGCGTATCGCACCAAGCACAATAGTGTCACTGGGAAGGTGCCATTCAATGTCATGAGGGGGAGAAAAGCCAGGGCGATGTTAAAGGATGTGAAAAGGAAGGAATGGAGCAACGTTGAGTACTGAGGCTCATGTTCTGATATAA
Source organism: Triturus cristatus (assembly GCF_964204655.1). NCBI lineage: Eukaryota > Metazoa > Chordata > Amphibia > Caudata > Salamandridae > Triturus > Triturus cristatus. The sequence goes on from NC_140594.1 coordinate 921,902,716, forward strand.
TGAAAAGATTTATGGTGAGGGATTGGGTGCATGTGAGGAAGGGATGGAGAGAAAGTAAAGGGGTCTTGAGATTTTCCAAAGTCAGGAAGGTTGTTACACTATGTTGTTGAGTGATAGAAATGTGTGAGACAGCAAGAAAGTGGTGGAGATGGCAGATTGTTTGTTGGAATGTGGTGAAAGAAGGGACGACAATGAGTCTCATGGATGCAATGCCTCTGAATGTGTTGGTGTAAGTGGAGGAAGGATTCCCCATACTCCCAAATTGTTGAATGATTTCAAATTGGACTGATGATTTTTTTTAATGAAAAGAGAAACATTATTTTGTGTTCTTTAATTGATTTGCTATGTCGTTTACTTGATATACCATTGTACTATATTGGACGATTCTCTTATAAAGTGTTATTTGGAAATATAACAATTCTTGTTTTGGAGAATGTGTATTTATAATTTGTATATATATGAATTTTTAAAAATATGTTATATTTCTTTTGAGGTAGGGAGATTTGTTATATTGTCTTGTGCAAAGAATGTTATCTGCATTCCATGTGGAATGGGTTGTTGGGTACACAGTGTAACTCAATGGGAGGAGTGGATGGTTTGTGTGCATGCTGGCAGCTCCCTCTTTTTGTCATCTTGTCTGGAACAAAAAATACATTTCACTAGCGCAGCAAAGTGGCTTGCTCCGTTGCCCTGCTTAAAATATATTTCAATCTGGCCCGCCCCATGTTTTCTGTTTAAGTCAACAGGCAAGAGTGCCGTGAGAAGGACATTCATTTTTATGACTCTAGTTATAATGATAAAATAGCTAATCAAAGCATCCTCTGAATATTGTCAGTTGCAGGAATTGATATTTGTATGGGTAGTTCAGCAGCTAAATTAGCTTCAGTTGACTTTCTGAAATATGTCAATTATCATTGGGTGATGACAGCATATTTTCATATAAAATACAGATGCTTTTGTTTTTATGGACAGCTCCAAAGTAACCTGTGCAATTGAAAATATTGATATTTGAATGTGATTTTAATCTAATTATAGACAGACTGGTTATGAAAAAGATGATCCATACGCATTAATGCGCAACCAAATTGCTTTATTTATTTTTAGATGTAATTCAGCATAGAGAAATGCCCCATCCACCTCGGAGGCCACCTTCCAACTGCTCCATTCACAGAATACACATTCTAGATCATTCTCTACAACACAGCTCTCCATGACAACATGGAGAATCCCATCATAGTTTAACATAATTAAAACTATACGACACAGATCCCCATAACCAACAAAAAGAAAAGAAAAGAAAATTAACATATATGTGAACTAAATGAAACCACTACAAAAACAATTACTGTACATTATACATAATCACTCATGAAACTAGGTTTTTCTGTTGCACTTTCACTTCTCCTACACTTCTTAACTTCATTGAGTTTTCCCTCTTGCACACTTTCAGGCATCCTCTTCCGAGAATTCCCTTCTTCCCCCAAACCTCATTAACCCCTTCAGCGCGGCACGGATTTCCGTGCCACGCTGAAGGTTCCGTGCGCGGGCGGGGCCATGACGGAACGGTTCCGTCATGCGCACAGCGCAACCGACGTGCATGACGGAACCGTTCCGTCATGCGCGTCGAAGGGGTTAAAATACCAGGTTCCAGGTTTGTCTAACGTTTATTTAGACCATAGGTCTATAAACAACATAAAAACATAACACTTTAAAAAAATAATCTAAAATCATCCCAAATTCATCAACAGTTGCAATTAAAATTGAAAAATTCACATGCATTTCCTTACAGAATTACACAATACTCAATATATAAATCATAGGCACACCTGTATATAAACACAGATACTTTAAAAGCAATAAAAATTCCTATTATAAAATATCTTTCTAAACACTTTATATTAGGTAAAACTATCTAAAATCCATTTTCATCATAGCTTACAGCCCTCCATTTCCTTTTCTGCTAGAAACCTTTTTATGGCATACATATATCTTGCAATAGCTATTGCAATTTCAAGGTTAGGCATATCTGTAAGAAGTTCAATAGCTTGTTTACGCAGTTCGGTACCATGTTTTAAAAAGATGGGGCTTAAAACTGTTTCCACAGTGCAAACACTTTTAGGCAGTCCATTAATATGTGTAAAATATCACACTTTATGCCCAACCTACATGTGCATTTACCATCCGATTGCATAATTTCTATTTTTTTCTCCCATTTGTCCTAACAGGGTTAATACCAATTCTCAATCTTAAAACTTCTGATCTAAGCCATTAATTAGGTAATATATCCAAATAGGGGTACCAAATTTCTTTCACCCAACTAATTATCATAAATGTTATGACTTCTTTCTTTCTCAGATACTCCAAGTCTTCCATTCTTGACAATTCCTTCCCTAGAGTTCTAAGTTCACTCTTTGTTACTTCAATTTGTAGGGTCTGCTGGTCAATTCTCACCTTTAGGTTTTTACAAACAGAATACAGTTTTTTTCTGACCTCTTTAGCCCATTTTAGGTCGCTATGCTGTATCTAATTTTTAGACCATTGCGACACTTTCAGGGCCTCTCCTGGACCCAATCTTTTCCATAATCTTTGTAGGCCCAATTGAGCCTGTACATTCTTGTCATACCCATCTCTAATTTAATTGCCTGGATCATAGATGAACCCGACAATGATATTAGGGATTTTATGTATTTCCCTTCCTTAATATCCCATCTATTTTTGCCACTTAAGCAGAAGACTTCTGCTCCATATTGTAGTTGGGGGGGGGGGTATATTGCGCTATTGGCCTTTATCAGTGGTCTATGGGAAATTTCCACATAGATTTAATTACATTTTTCAGACCACACACTGATATATAGGCCTTAGCTTTATGGGCCTCCAGATGGGTGTGCCACTTTAAGGACTTTTTGAACCAGACACCAAGATATTTATATTCATTCACAATTTCCAGTTTGGTTGGGCCCAAATACCAATTAAAACTCTGGTCTCTTTTTTCAACACACAGAATTTTGGTTTTATTCATGTTTACAGATAAATGCTTTGCCACACAGTATTCACTAACTGCATTTAACTTCCTTTGTAGGCCAACCTCTGTCTGGTCAAGGTTTACTAAATCATCAGCATAAAGTAAACAGGATAATTGTTTCCCGTTCATTTTCGAGCTTGCACTTCTATCTACTTCCAATGTGGTTGACAGATCTGCTAAAAATATGGCAAAAGGTAGAGGGGCCAATACGCAGCCCTGTCTTAGGCCATTATTAATCGCTATTTTCGGTGTCAAAGACCCCACCGTATCCTTAATGATTTGGGCCAAGTTCTGTCTGTGTAACTCCCAAATTACAACCAGTAGTCCTTGATGATTTGGGCCCGGTTCTGTCTGTGTAACTCCTGAATTACAACCAGTAGTTCTTCTGGGATATCGTATTTTTTCGTGGTCTTCCAAAGACATTACCAGTCATCCAAGTCAAATGCTTTGCGGAAGTCTACAAAGCAACAGTGCAACTTCCCTCTTTGCTCTATAGACTTCCATGCCAACGCCCATAGTGCTAAACAGTGTCCTTTCTTAAAGCCTCCCTGTTCCAAGGCATGATCGACCCCTGCTCCACCCAATCCTTCAATCTACCCAAGATTATTTTGGCAAAGACTTTCTCACCAACATCCAACAAATTAGTCAATCTATAATTCTTCGGGGCTTTCATATCTCCCTTCTTATGGATTGGTCGAATTACTGCCCCCCTCCAATTTTTGGGAATACGACCTGAATATAATATGGCTAAGAGCATATGGGATAGGGTTTCAACCCACCAGTCTAACTGAGTCTTTACTATAATAGCTGGAAGGTTATTGGGTCCTGCTGCACCAGTTAATGTCAGCATTCTTATAGTATCCTTTAAGTTTTCTACTGTGAAGACCATTTTTAAATCTTGAACAACCCCTCCCCAATGAACTTTTTGCTTACTTTGGATACTTCACTTGACCCATACAGTTCACCTATATACTCTTCCCATGCTGCTTCTTCCACTACACAACTCATAGCCCCATTGAAATACCATAATCCTACCTAAATTCCCTATTCGATTATCCTCCAATTTCCCTGCATTTTGGAACAATTTAACCACTCTGAGGGGAATGCTTGACATGTCACCCACAGGAAGTTTTTTAATTTTCACAAGATCACCTGGTCTTAATGAGGTTGAATGCAGCGAGTGTTTTAAATAAAAAAATTCCTTCCTTCTTTCCAGCCTCTTTTTTTGTTTCATTTCCACTCATCATTTTAAACTCTGACATCCGAATCTTTATTATTCATCCAGGACGGACAAAGGGAATTTGACTTCATGCCTCTGAACGACTCAAAAGGCACTTTTCCTGTGACTAAATATGGATTCAGTCGATACACCTCCACCCTCTCCTGTATTACCTTCTTCCAATCCTTTCCTTGTAGCTTAGCCGTTTAAAGCGAGTAATTTAAAACCCTGTTAAACATTTCCACAAGGCCATTTGATGCGTGATGATAAAGAGAACACTTTTTTTTATGTTTTATCCCCTTTCTTGTTAGGAATTCCTCCATTTCATTGGATAACATGTGTACCTCTTTGTTTGTGAGGATGCATTCCAAAAGCTCTTCCCTGGCAAACAGATCTTTTAAGAAAATCAATACATTCTTGTTTCTATACCTTGAGATATACATATTTCTGACCAGCTCTGCATTCTACAGGCCCTAATATGTCCAGTACAACATCTTTCCATGCTTTCCCTGGATAGTCCCACACCACCATTGATTGTACTCTCAATTTGCATATTTTGTCACCTGACATTCATTATTGACATTCTCGAATCTTTCTCTCCACCTGAATGTCAAGAACAGGCCACCAAAAAATGTGGCCTAATTCTTTGTTCTTACATATGTCTTGTCACCCTGATGTGCCAGTTGAACCAGAATTTCTCTAATACACATTGGAGGAATTAGCCTTGTGCCTCTCCACAAAAGACCCTGCCATATGTCTCACACATTCCAATACTTCAGACCTTCCATGTTCTCCCCTTGTTTGAACTTCCACTCATTCTCAATTAAATCCATAATTTCTTGTGGACCCACATCAACTTTAGCAAATACCTTCATTTATGGTTGCTTTCGTGACTTAGCATACATTGCAGTCACTGAGATCCCATACCTCTTCTTCTTCCCTTCCATCCTGAGAATTAATGACCAAGCACCAAAGGTAATATGTCACTCTGTTTCCAGCTCCCTGAATGTACTCAACTTTGACATTGAACTGTTGCAGCACTATGACCCGCCTAACAATTCTACTGGAGATTGCATCCATCTCTTTTTTTCCAAAAACATCCTTGAGCGGTTTGTGGTAAATTTATAACACAAAACTTGTAACCCACAGGCATTTTTTCAATTTCCTTATAACCCAATAAATGCACAAGGCTTCTCTTTCTATCACAGAGTTTTTACAATCCAGTCCTCCTAACGGCCTAGAGATAAACATTATGTTTTTTCTTTGCCACCTTTTCCTTGCTTCAACAGAGCACTTAGTCCCTTTGAACTAACATCTGTTACTAAAACTGAGCTTTCCAGTGTGTCAAATGTCTGCAATGATTGGGCTAAAGACAACTTTTTTTATGTCTTCAAATTCACTGACGCACTCTGTTGTTCACACATATTGTACTACTTTTTTCAACAACATCTTCAAATTTATTGATATGACTAGAAAACCTGGAAATACATTTACTAATGGAACTTAGTCATCCACCAAAATTTAACCAACTCCTTTTCCTTTCAGGAATTGGTAAATTCTGAATAGCCTTTTCCAGGTGTTCATTAGTTTTCACTCCTTCTTTAGACAACGTATATGTCCCAGATAGATTATCTCCTTACATCCAATTCTACACTTCTCTTCCTTTAAAGTAAGACCCCTCTCCCTAAATCCTTCCAAAACCATCTCAAACCCTAATCATGTTCTTCCTGCATCAGTCCATAAATTAATACATCCTGATATAATTTTACCTTTGCTATGTCTCTCAACTCATCCTCCATTGCCCTTTGAAATACAGAAGCTGCAGATATTAAGCCAAAGGGTATCTTTGTAGACCTATACATACAAATAGCGTGATGAATGATGTCAAGTTCATGGAGTCTTCATCTGACTTCATTTTGTGATAGGCAGACCGTAAATCTAGCTTGAAAAAAATGACTGCACCATCAAGTTGTACCAACATTATATTAGAAATGAGATACCTATCAATGACCATAGCCTTATTCAACCCTGTTTAGTCCATGCATAATCTCATGTCTCCTAATGCCTTGCACGATAGGACCATGGGAGCTACCCACTCAATTTCACCTCCTCTATGATCCCCTCCTTCTTGAGATTGTCAGGAATATGACTCGTTACAACAAGAGTCATCACAACGTGTGCCATAACAATGCAGTAGTTACTGCGACCGCGTTGTTACCACTCAAAGCCATTACTACGCAAGTCATTACATCGACTTGCAGTAGATGGCTTGCTGACATTAGAAATGTATAATTTACTATTCCAATTCCAGCCTGCATAACAGTAGGGAAGGTGTTGGAATAGTAAACTATATTATTTCTAATGTTAGCACGCCATCTACTGCAAGTCTATGTAATGACTTGCGTAGTAATTGCATTGTGTGGTAACAACGCGGTTGTTGTAACAACAGCGCTGTAATGGCATCACGATGTGATGCCCGCGTTGTAGTGGCTGGTTCTCGTCAATTAGGTCAGTCATGGCTTGTCTCAGGACTAATGGGACCCCTCTCACCTTGCTCACACTGGGAGTGACGTTATGTTTTAACACAATCCTATGTGAATAATTTGTCAAAGAACCCAGTTTCTCGGTAAATACATAAGAAATCTCAGAATGCACAGATTCGATCAAATCACCATCACATACACTCTTTTCCAAGACGGTTTCCACAATGTCATTCGTACTACTTGCATAATCCGCAGTATGCGAGCCAACCTTCTTCAAAATAATTGGCTAATCACTACTCGGATCCAACATCATGCTTGAATCCCTCTGGTGACACCAACTGATGATGTGCTCTCCTTTAGTGAATAGTACATTTTTACTGCTGTGAACCTACCCTTGTATTCAATTTCTCCAATAAAATACCCATCCACGTTTATGGATTGCTCCTCATAGGCTAAGGGCCAAGTATCAGGCTTAAACACTTACTTTTTTGAACAGTTTTTCTAAACAGAATTTCATCGGAATCAGAGAGATCTTGATAACCGAGTCAAACCACAATCCTCCTGCAGAGCCATTAATATTGACCCAATCAATTGGACTAATCCTGTTCTGATGTCCTACTTGTAAAACTCTTCTTCCACAAAACAACTCAACATACTCATAATCTTCCACATCCATCTCTTCACTCTTGTTAACTTATTTTTAAACGTACAACCTTTCCCAAAATGTCTCATATACCTAGAAACCCTGCACTTCACAGCTCATGTGGGACACGTTTTGTTGTGTGCTAAGTGCTCTTGTGCACCACAATGGAAACGATTTTCATTGAATTTTTTCTTTTGATTATCAACATTTTTGTCCTTGCTATATTTCTTCACACCAGGAAAAGTGGGTTGATTTTCATGCCCAATTCGAGGTATTGCACTTCTTTCTTTTCTTTAGTTACACTTGAATTCTTTCAGAAGACTCCTCTCTTGTGAATATCCTTTTTTATAAGCTTCCCACATGCTAACGGACGCTCAATCTTTTTTGCATCTATAAAACTTCATCTAATTTAGGGACATTCTTTTGCCACAGTTCATCCCTGTCCCTTTCGATGTTACACCCTAGAATGGACTGATCATCGATGCATTCATCAATAGAACCTTCAAATTACATAAAGAACCTAGTTTGCATGGGTCACTAATGTTGTTTTCAATTCATTCCTGAGATTGCTGTATCCTCCTGCCAACATGCTTCTGCTCTAGTTACGTGCTAACTTTGGGTAGATAATAACCGTCCAATTTCATTCCCCAAATTCATTTAAACCTTCAGTTTCATTATCCACTAGGTTAGGCAGATTTTAAAAAACCTCTTGTACCTCCAGTCCAAGACAATGTAACAGTAAGTCAGTTATTACACTCAATGTGATCGCACGTGCCCTAGCATAATGTAGAAATACCTTTTTTCACTTTACCCACTTGATTGCTGGCTAAACTGGGAAAGATAAGAAAAATGTTGCAGGAGTAATGTTCTGTATCCTAACTTGCCAAAACCCTAATCCCCACCCGCCTAAAACCACTTATCCAAATCCACACAAAACAGTTTTCTATTAACAATGTAGCTGTCTTCAAAGTCAATGCTAAAATAGGAGGCACTAAATCAACAAATTGAAATAACATAACTTGTAACACTGGTATTTGATACAATACTTGAGATTTTCCCTTTAAGGATTGTGCTGCATCACACCAACAAGAACTGCCTTACATCCCTCCGGTGTACAATACAATACACGGGTATTTTCTTTCTCTGTTGTACTAGCTGACAGGCTTCCAAATATTGGCTTATCTCTTCTGTGCGGCTCATGATTATCCTACGGTTAGATCAATGTAATCCACAGTGTGCATAGCAATGCATTGCCCTCCCCTTACTAACCGACCTGCGAAGAACAAAGAAAACTACACATGCGTGACTCACAGGGACATGCAATCTGTGCATATGAGGCAGATAACCTGGTGCAGCTGGCAACGTCACAAACAGGATGACGTGAAGACATGCAAATGCACTCCGATGTAATCAGTGCGCAAATGTTTTCGATGAAGATGCTCTTTCATGCTGAAGCAGAAGACACCTCCAATGCAGTCAATATTTGAAAGCTCTTCACAGCATTCAGTGAGCCTCGACATGCACCATTACAATGGCAGTGTGACCCGTGAATGCGCTCGCTAAATGCCAGCCAGCCCATGCAGTAAGTAATAGACAATCAAATTCCTTGCCCAGAATGAGTTGATCATGAACATGAAAAGTAAGCAGAAACAAAGCTAAAGGACACAAAGTGATTTCTCCAAAGAAAAATAAACTGCTTTAAATGTGGATTTTCATTTCCACACGATGGTAAATATCCAGCTACTGGACAAGAATGCAAAGGCTGTAGGAAGAACCCCTTTTTAAGGGTTTGCAAGATGAAGGAAAGGCTATGTGTGTCACAACAAGAAAAACAAAAATGGATGCTTGAACGTTCCAGAAGAGCTGTTCTACACATGCCCACAAGGCCAAGCGGCAATATCAGCTAAGGCAAATCGACAATAAACTAAGTTGATCATCATCTAAATCTTTGTCGAAGAGTTCTTCAGTTTCATTGTCAAGTGACAGTGAGGAAGAAGAATGTGCAATGTTGATTTCTACCTCTAAAAAACGTGAGCATGTCAGACTGGCCGAATGCAAAAAAGGAATACGAGTCAAAGAAAAGTCGACAAGTAAAATCACAAAAGTCTTTCAAACATTGTCTGAAATTTACACTGAAAGTAAACGGTTACTCCATAACTTTTTTTTATTGATAGTGGTGTATGGATAAACATTATTCCTGAGGAGAAGTACAATGAACTATCTCCATGTCTCTCACACTGTGAAAGACTAAAGTGTATGCATGGGCTGCATCAACACCAATAAACTGTCAAGGTTCATTCGTAGCAACCATGAAACACAAACAGACAAAAGTACAAGTACACATTCATGTACTTCAAGGTACTGCGTCAAGTGCCTGGGTATTCAGTTTCAATTCTGCTGCTGATATGGGACTGATATCTGTGAACTACAAAATGAATGCTCAGTTCACATCACTGTTGCATGGATTTGGAAAACTAAAATCCATGAAAGATGCAGGCTTAACTTTGAATGCTGAGACTTGAGTTCCACAAAACCAGACTCAAATTGTTTGGCCATATCTTTTCTGATGGGTGTATGATGCTGGATCAAGCAAAAGTACACACTTTGTCAGCCACCAATACACAAAAGATGTTACCATGTTACATTAATTCTTGGCATGGTCAGTTACTGTTCCAGACACATATATGACATTGGCACAGTAAGTGCTCCCTTAAGAGACTTAGCAAAAAGAAATGCTTCATTTCACTGGTAAAAAAATGTGAGCAATGTTTTAGAAAAATGATGCATGCAATTGAGAACACCACTGAAATGACTACTTTGATTTGAAGATTCATACAGTGGTTGTTGTTGACGCAAGCCCAGTCTGGTTTGGAGTGATCCTTGCCCAACACAGTGGACACTCGAATGCTCAAAGGCATACTGTGGCATATGCAAGCAGAACATTGTCAAAAACTGAACGTGTCTTTTCACAAGCTGAGAAAGAAGGTTTAGCAGTGGTGTAGGCTTGTGAACATTTCCACATATTCTTATATGGAATACCTTTCACTCTTTCAACAGATCATCAAGCATTGCTCACCATCTTTGGCAATCCGAAAGCCAAGATGCCTCCTAGAATTAAACGTTGGGGGTTGTGACTACAGGGATATGACTACTATATTGCACACCAAACAGGGAAAGATCAAAACCCTGCTGACTACTTTAAATGAGTGCCAGAACAGTGTCATGGTACCCCTTCCAAAGCGGCTGATGACAACATTAATCTGCTACATCAGAGAAGCTTGATCTGAAGTCGGCTCTCCATACTGTTTCTCCGAGCTTACCATTTGACTCCTCATTTAATGACAGGTGAAAGTTCTGCCACCTGATGTTCAGGAGAGCCATGACAACCAAGTTACCACAATGGACCAATAGAAGATTTACAACAGATGATGAACTGTGTCAGATTTGTGCAGTAAGTAAAAGATGAAAGTATATGGTGACAAGCGTCGATGTGCCAAGATCAATACTCTCAATGAAGGAAAACATTGTTACAAACTAAACGTGCCTATTCACAACCAGAGAAAGAAAGTTTAGCAGTGGTGTGGGCATGTGAACTCTACAATGAATTCTTATCTGGAAAACCTTTCACTCTTATAACAGATCTTAAAGCATTGCTTAATCTCTTTGGCTATTCAAAAGCCAAGATGCCTCTTAGAATTGAATGTTGGGGTTTGTGATTACTGCACCATGACTACACTATTGTGCACTAACCAGAAAAAACCCAAACCCTGCTGCCTTCTTTTCATGAGTGCCAATACAGTGTCATGATACCCCTTCCAACGCAGCTAAAGCCTACATTAACTTTATCATAAAGTCTAACACTTCTGTGTCTATGTCATTGGAAGAAGTAATTACTGCAACAAGCAAACATAGTGACATGTTGATACTAAAAGACAATATTGAAAATCACAACACTCTTAATCCATGAGCAGCCTCGACAGCCAGCTATAATGGAGGAAAAGTCTGTGGAACAAGAGCCGGCAGCATCAATGGGAAAAGAGACACACAAGAACCTGAGCAATGGGCGTGGAGGAGAACGCAGTGATAACTAAATTAGGCCGAATTGGGAAACATCGCTCAACGAGGGAAACCAGACTCCACTGACTAACGACTGCTCCAGTCGGCAGCACCCAGCCCAGGAAGTACAGTACATCGTGCACGCCCCATAGCAGGCATGTTCTGGGCTCACAACAACCAACACAAAGCCAAGGAATGCAATATTGAGATCAAGGGAGCTGAAACCCAGCAAAGGGAAGCAATTAGCCTCACCCGCCAACCTGGAATAGCAGCTTTAATTATTGTCTAACCACAGCCAATACAACAACCAAGAACCACGCAACAGGAAACACAGGAAACACAGGCCACACCTCTCCACCCCATGTATATTTCCAAAGGTCACAGGATACTCTGAACACAGGTAACATATTGTAGGCAATACCAACTCTTGCTGGCCTGAGCTCAGCTGATTTACTCTCAATAGCATTCATTCACACAGCAAACTCCTCAATGCCAGAGGCCACAAAGGCCACATGGAAATCAACTAGAATTGCTGAGAAAATACAAGCAGAACAGGGTATTTTCCAAGCCTGGGGCATTGACATCATCCCTTAATAAAAACCCGGGAACCCCCTGCCCCTTTTAGCCTGCAATGCATGGCCTGCATCAACAAAACCACATGGATGCACAAACTCTGTTCTTAGAGAGGCGCTGGGAAGATCTCCACAACAGAGGGACAACATGATGGCGGACATGAAAGATAGAGCTTGGGCAGCACCAGCACCCCGGAGCAGATCTTCATATATTGGGCCAATTACCCGGACAATAACTACCTCAGTGGAAGTGCATTGACGTTTCACACAGAACAAAGCAAGAGCTTAGGATACCCCACTCTGCCCATGCTCGTGGAACATTAATGGTCTATCTACAAAAATTTAGGATCCAGATTTCCTGCAATACGTCAATGCCTTTGGCCTTTGACATAATCATGTTGCAGGAAACATGACTCACTGAACAGTACCACATCAAGGCTTCATGTGCTACCCTACATCAGCCACAAAGGGAGGCAAGTTTGGACACTGCTCTGGGGGGCTGGCAACATACACATCTACAATGAGCATAGCATCAGTAGTGCTTGTGGGCTCTACCTCAGCAGCTATAACAGCAGTTAAGCTCATTAACTTCCTCCAAGGTGAACAAACAAAGGTGGTTTTAATCAACTCATATATCCACCCAAAAGAAAAAGTGAAAGACTCAAAAAGGCTAACTGACCAAGTAGCAAAGTACGCAACTGAGATTGATATCTCTAACTTTATCCTGTCTGGGGACATAAACCAATACCTCTTTGGAACATTGGGGGTGAGGAGGGCTGCATCCATCGGCAATATTCAATATCCCAATGTGCACCAACATATGGAGGCAAGAGCTGCAAGAAAAAACGTCTCCTGGAAGCCCTAAACCTCAGAGCTCTCAATGGCAGATTCCCCGAAGACTTGCCTCCTGTTTCATCATACTACTCCTCCACAACAAGCTCCATATTAGATTATATAATTGCAAGCCTCCCACGGTTCCCACACATCCTATGGTTCAGAATGGGGGACAAGGGGGAGAGCGATCACAGTCCACAGAAATATTGCTAACAGTCACTGCACCTATCTCCATCCAGCGAGAACTAGCTCTGGGATCTGTTACACTTCCAACTTAAGGAGGATCAAATGCGCAGCATCTAATGCAGAGTCTATGTCAGAGCAACAATTGAACTCTTCAAATCACCATTCCGTCATGAGGCCAGGGGCACGAAATCCCCCTGCTGCAGACAGCAGAGGGATTTCTATTTAACCCCGGTGACCTTGGGAGCTGGGGTAGAGCTTCCCCAGCTCCCGAGGCCCCCTCCCTGGTTTCTGTGCCATGAAGATCAGCGCACACGTCGCGCTGTCTTCATTGCACAGAAACAGAAACTGAAATGAGCCTTTAGGCTCATTTCAGTTTCACTTTCTATGTGCGCAGGGGGTTATCTCAGCCCCCCGGGCACGTTGAAAGATGGGAGAGGTATCATTCGAAAGGGGAGAATCTCCCCTTTCCAGTGGTACCCCTCCCCAGTGGATCCCTGCTTGGGGATTGCACCAGGAGGGCAATCCCCAAGCAGGGATCCACCCACTAGACACCAGGGAGGGTGGAGCGGCCCCTTGGGCAAGGGCCTTCGCTCCCCCATACAAAAATGGCCTAAATTCAGTCATTCTGCCCCCCCGGGGTGCAAATGGGGCAGTAGCCCCAATCTGCCGCCCGGGGGGGGCAGAAAGCCTACTAAACACCAGGAATCTTTTTTGGTGGGTTTCTTTTAGGGTGGGGGCTGCCCGAAACGGGCACGCCAATGAGCCCCAACCCCCCCACCACCATTACAGCCTTTCTGCCCCCCTGGGGAGGGCAGAAAGCCCACTTGATGCCAGGGATTACTTTTTGCACATTTAGTTTTAGGGTGGGGCTGCCCAAAACGGGCACCCAAATGCCCCCACCCCGCCACTATTACAGTATTTCTGTCCCCCCTGGGGGGCAGATGGGGACAGTAGCCCCCAATCTGCCCCCCCGGGGGGGGCAAAAAGCCCACTAGACGCCAGGGATTTTTTTTGGCAACTTTTTATTAGGGTGGGGGCATTGGCATGCCCGTCTTTGGCAACCCCCACCCTAATTAAAATTTGCTCAAAAAAATTACTTGTGTCTAGTAGGCTTTCTGCTGCCCCCTGGGGGCAGATGGGGGCATTAGCCCCAATCTGTACCCCGGGGTGCAAAAAGCCCACTAGTCGCCAGGGTTTTTTTGGGGGGCAAATTTGAATTAGGGTGGGTGCTTACCAAAACAGGCATGCCCATTCCCCCACACCTTTCCCCATAAAAATTGCAGCCTTCCTGCCCCCCCTGGGGAGCAGATGGGGCAGTAGCCCCCAATCTGCCCCTCCCAAGGGGGCAAAAAGCACACTAGACACCAGGGCTTTTTTGGGGAAAGTTTTTATGAGGGTGGGCTGCCCAAAACAGGCCTGCCCGTGCCCCCACTCCCTCCCCTGCAAAAAATTACAGCCTTCCTGCCCCCCCGGGAGGCAGATGGGGGCATTAGCTGCCAATCTGCCCCCCAGGGGCAAAAAGCCCAGTAGATGCCAGGGATTTTTTGGGCAAATTTTAATTAGGGTGGGGGCATTGGCATGCCTGTTTTGGGCAGCCCCCACCCTAATTAAAATTTGCCCCAAAAACTTCCTGGTGTCTAGTGGACTTTCAGCCCCCCCTGGGGGGCAGATAGGGGCATTAGCCCCTAATCTGCCCTGCCGGGGGGGGGAAAGTCATGTAGACGCCAGGGTTTTTTTGGGGGGCAAATTTGAATTAGGGTGGGGGCTGCCCAAAACAGGCATGCCCATGCCCCCATACCAAGTTGTGGCATCACCGGGCTGACACAAATTTCCTACCACCCAGCGTTCCCACTGGTCTCTCGATAAAAATGGTGCCTCACTTGTGTGGGAGGCCCCAGTACCCGCAAAAGGCAAGGGCCCAAAACGTATTGTGGCGACATCAAAATTGCCTATCACCAAACAACCTGGTTTTGCAAGGGCGGTCACCTGAGTTTTTGGCCCCGTGCTCGGCGGCCATCTAGGGAAACCTACCAAACCCATGCATTTCTGAAAACTAGACACCCGGAGCATTCCAGGGAGGTATGGCTTGCATGGAGCCCCCAACGTTTCCTTACCCAGAATCCCCTGCAAACCTCAATTTTAGCGGAAAAAAACACTTTTTTCACATGTTTTTGTGTGGGAAGGTTGTGGCATCACCGGGCTGACACAAATTTCCAACCACCCAGCGTTCCCCCTGGTCTCTCGATAAAAATGATGCCTCACTTGTGTGGGAGGCCCAAGTACCCGCGACAGGCAGGGGCCCAAAACGTATTGAGGCAACATCAAAATTGCCTATCACCAAAAAACCTGGTTTTGCAAGGGCGGTCGCCTGATTTTTTGGCCCCCTGCTCGGCGGCCATCTAGGGAAACATACCAAACCCATGCATTTCTGAAAAATAGACACCCGGGGGATTCCAAGGAGATATGGCTTGCATGGATCCCCCAACGTTTCCTTACCCAGAATCCACTGCAAACCTCAATTTAAGCTGGAATAATCACTTTTTTTCACACGTTTTTGTGTGGGACAGTTGTGGCATCACCGGGCTGAAACAAATTTCCTACCACCCAGTGTTACCCCGGGTCTCCCAATAAAAATGGTGCCTCACTCGTGTTGGAGGCCCAAAACGTATTGAGGCAACATCAAAATTGCCTATCACCAAACATCCTGGTTTCGCAAGTGGGGTCACCTGGGTTTTTGGCCCCGTGCTCGGCGGCCATCTAGGGAAACCTACCAAACCCACACATTCCTGAAAACTAGACACCTGGAGGATTCCAGAGAGGTATGGCTTGCATGGATCCCCCAGCGTTTCCTTACCCAGAATCCCCTGCAAACCTCAATTTTAGCTGAAAAAAATCACTTTTTTCACATATTTTTGTGCGGGATAGTTGTGGCATCACCGGGCTGACACAAATGTCCTACCACCCAGCTTTCCCAAGGGTTTCCCGATAAAAATGGTGCCTCACTTGTGTGGGATGCTCAAGTGCCTAAGTGTGGGTAATGAAACATTGGGGGATCCACGCAAGCCATACCTCCCTGGAATCCCCTGGGTGTCGAGTTTTCAGAAATGTGTGGGTCTGGTAGGTTTCCCAAGGTACCGGCAGAGCTAGGGTTAAAAAACTACAGCTAGGCACTTTGCCAAAAAAGGGTCATTTTTCACTGCGAAATTGAGGTGTGTCTACATTTCGTTTGCATTCCTGTTGCAGGCACTAGGCCGACCCACACAAGTGAGGTACCATTTTTCTCGGAAGACTTTGGGGAACGCGGGGTGGGTGGAAATTTGTGGATCCACGCGGATTCCAGAACTTTCCACCACAGCAACGTGGGCAAAATGTGTTCTTTTTGACAATGCTTTAGGTTTGCAAGGGATTCTGGGTAACAGAACCTGGTGGGAGGCAGTCAAGTCACCCCACCCGGGATTCCCCTGGGTGTCTAGTTTTCAAAGATGTATAGGTTTGCTAGGTTTCCCTAGGTGCCGGCAGAGCTATGGTTCAAAAACTACAGCTAGGCACTTTGCCAAAAAAGGGTCATTTTTCACTGTGAAATTGAGGTGTGTCCACGTTGCCTTTTGCGCCGTTTCCTGTCGCAGGCACTAGGCCGACCCACACAAGTGAGGTACCATTTTTCTAGGAAAACTTTGGGGAACGCGGGGTAGGTGGAAATTTGTGGATCCACGCAGATTCCAGAACTTTCCACCACAGAAATATGGGGGAAATGTGTTTTTTTTGACAATGTTTTAGGTTTGCAAGAGATTCTGGGTAACAGAACCTGGTGGGAGGCAGTCTAGTCACCCCATCCTAGATTCCCCTGGGTGTGTAGTTTTCAAAAATGTATATGTTTTCTAGGCTTCCCTAGGTACCGGCAGAGCTATGGTTCAAAAACTATAGCTAGGCACTTTGCCCAAAAAGGGTAATTTTTCACTGCAAAACTGAGGTGTGTCCACGTTGCGTTTTGTGCCGTTTCCTGTCGCGGGCATTAGGCCAACCCACACAAGTGAGGTATCATTTTTCTCAGAAGACTTTGGGGAATGTGGGGTGGGTGGAAACTCGTGGATCCAAGCAGATTCCAGAACTTTCCACCACAGAAATGTGGGGAAAATGTGTTTTTTTAATAATGTTTTAGGTTTCCAAGGGATTCTGTGTGGCAGAACCTGGTGGGAGGCAGTCAAGTCACTCGATCCTGGATTCCCCTTGGGGTCTAGTTTTCAGAAATGTATAGGTTTGCTAGGTTTCCCTAGGTGTCGGCAGAGCTATGGATCCAAAACTGCAGCTAGGGACTTTGCCAAAAAAGGTTCATTTTTCACTGTGAAATTGAGGTGTGTCCACGTTGCGTTCTGAGCCATTTCCTGTCGTGGGCACTAGGCCGACCCCCACAAGTGGGGTACCATTTTTCTCGAAAGACCTTGGGGAACGCGGGGTGGGTGGAAAATTGTGGCTCCACGCAGATTCCAGAACTTTCCACCACCGAAATGTGGGGAAAATGTGGGGTTTTTTACAATTGTTTAGGTTTGCAAGGGATTCTGTGTAACAGAACCTGTTGGGAGGCAGTCAAGTCACCCCATCCTGGATTTACCTGGTTGTCTAGTTTTCAAAAATGTATAGGTTTGCTAGGTTTCCCAAGGTGTCAGCAGAGCTAGGGTTCAAAAACTACTGCTAGGCACTTTGCCAAAAAAGGGTCATTTTTCACTGCAAAATTGAGGTGTGACCACGTTACGTTTTGTGCCGTTTCCTGTCGCGGGCCCTATGCCGACCCACACAAGTGAGGTACCATTTTTCTCAGAAGACTTTGGGGAACGCGGGATGGGTGGAAATTTGTGGATTCACGCAGATTCCAGAACTTTCCACCACAGAAATGTGGGGAAAATGTGTTTTTTTGACAATTTTTTAGGTTTGCAAGGGATTCTGGGTAATAGAACCTGGTGGGAGGAAGTCAAGTCACCCCATCCTGGATTCCCCTGGGTGTCAAGTTTTTAAAAATGTATAGGTTTGCTAGGTTTCCCTAGGTGGCGGCAGAGCTATGGTTCAAAAACTACTGCTAGGCACTTTGCCTAAAAAGAGTAATTTCTCACTGCAAAATTGAGGTGTGTCCACATTGCCTTTTGAGCCGTTTCCTGTCCCGGGCACAAGGTTGACCCACACAAGTGAGGTACCATTTTTCTCAGAAGGCTTTGGGGAATGCGGGGTGGGTGGAAGTTTATGGATCACGCAGATTCCAGAACTTTCCACCACAGAAATGTGGGGAAAATGTGTTTTTTGTGGACATTTCTTTAGGTTTGCAAGGGATTCTGCGTAACAGAACCTGGTGGGAGGCAGTCAAGTCACCTCATCCTGGATTCCCCTGGTTGTCTAGGTTTCAAAAATGTATAGGTTTGCTAGGTTTCCCTAGGTGCCGGCAGAGCTAGGGTTAAAAAACTACAGCTAGGCACTTTGCAAAAAAAAAGGGTAATTTTTCATTGCGAAAATGTGGTGTGCTCACGTTGGATTTTGAGCCATTTCCTGTCGTGGGCACTATGCCTACCCACACAAGTGAGGTACCATTTTTATCGGGAAACTTAGGGTAATTCAGATTTGCAAAGCAACTGTTATTACCTATTTACTTTTGATGCATTTCTGCCTTCCAAATGAAAGACATTGTGTAAAAAAGAAGTCATTTTTGAAAAATGACCGATAATTCTCAAGCTAGTATGAGTATTCCCAGTTTCGAAAATGTGCAAATATCTACTGTTTCTAACTCTATAATTTGTTGCCATTTCAGAAATACATAGGTGTCTTTCATATCGCTTTTTCCATGTATACATTTTCCCACAATAATTGTTATATGCCCGGTGCATAATAAAAAGCCATTGCAAATTGCTGCTCAGTTTTTGACTCTGGGTTCGTCGGGTTCTTGGTGAACCTACAAGTCCTACATATACCCACAACCAGAAAGGTCCAGCGGATGTAACGGTATATTGCTTTCTAAGAGCTGTCATAATTAGAAGAAGTTACAGGTGAAAACGTTGACACAAAAGGCTGTTTTTTTCAACTAATTTTAATTTTTTCCTATATTTAACTGTTAGTTTCTATAAAGAAACCTTGAGGGATCTACACAAATGACCCCTTGCTGAATTCAGAATTTGGTCTACTTTTCTACAATGTATAGCTTCCCAAAATTTTCCCCCAAAAAACACAATTTAGCTGTATTGTGGCTAATTTTTGGGACCCCTCCAGGGGAATCCACAAACCCTGGGTACCGTCAGAATCCCCATGATGTTGGAGGAAAAGGATGCAAATTTGGCGTGGATACCTTATGTGGTCAAAAAGTTACAGGGGCCTAAGCACGCACTACCCCAAATTGCCAAAAAGAGTCTTAGCACAGAGGGGTGGAAAGGCCTAGCAGCGAAGGGGTTAATAAAAAAAAAAGCTATCTCCTGGATAACAGATTAGTTCATGCTATTTATGAAATGCAGAATGGCAGTCCTATAAGAAAAGAGTTGATTGTACCTAAGAATGTAGAATAAGTTATTGCAGAAGAGGTACAAGTAAGGTGCAGTCAGACCCTGCATATATATGGAATTGTAGTAGCATTTGTACTATTAGACAGCAATCCATTGATATAGTAAGGAAATTCCTAGGTATATTTCCAAGTCAATGTTTAAAACACTAAATAAGTACTTTACACGGTTTGGATCCTTGCAAGCTTAGAAAGATTACGCATTGGAAGGGACACTCACTAGCTTGTTTATCAAAGAAAGTGTGCCAAAGCACCTGTCATAATTTTAGGATGTTAGCTGTACACCACTCAACAATGCAAACTTTAGTTAGGATGCTGTATTACATGAAAACTCCTGCTTTCTGTTTAGGAGACTGAATAGGGTACTATTGCATGGTACTGTGGCAGAGGTAGAAAAGGTTTGTGATGATGTGCAGTTTTGTTTCCTTGGTCCAGAACAGCACTGTAGGGAAATGGAAGAGTTGATAACAGGAGGAGTTGTAGAACTGGACACAGGCACTACAGTTGATAGTTTTGAAAGAGAGATTACAAACTTTAAGACAGTAGTTGCTGAAAAACCAGAGTATGTTTTTATATGCTGTTGACACACTCCCTACAAGAATAAAATTTGGACTGTTGATTTATTTTGAAAAAGTGAACTAGAGAATAAAGATAACTGCCAAAGGTTTGCACTGTACTTATTTGTAGACGAAAGATTTAACATGTCCACACTACAAGTTATAGTAGGTACTGCTACAATAAGTTAGAGGATAATAACATGCCTGCTAGAGCTGTGCATAACAAGTTAGAACTGGTTCCCATTCCAGAAGCACTTCAAGGGTTAAATATTTATGAGTACATTCTTATCCAAACTGTACATATAGATAGAGATTTTGAGGAAGGACTAGTAATTCTTGTAAATTGTGTGCCAACCAAGAACAAGAAGATATGGCAGGAGTTAGTAGATGTTACCTAAGTTAAAAATGCAACTTTATATCTGGTACAAAACAATGTTTACTGAAGAAATGTGGAAAGTCTGGAAGATATCACACATATGGAGGATCAGACATTTCCATCAACAGGTCAGATTGAGAAGGTGGATCAGTTTAGGACAGAAGAAATGTATTAATATTATAGCATCCACCCTTTGCATTCTAAAGAGGTTATTGGTGATAACATTGATCTGTTTCCAATAAAGGAAGCAAAAGGAGCTCCATTTAGTGTGTGGGAAAAGAGTTTAGAAGCTCATTGTTTCCCACATCATTTTTATAACTGGAGTAGATGGACTGTATGATGAGCAGCCTGTGAAAATACCTGCAGCTGAGTATAGATGTAGTAGACTTTATTCAGAAGACCCTAGATTTCATCAGTGTATTCAGTATATATTTCACCTATTATTCGAGAGTGACTTGCCCCGTCTACCATATGCTGTGAATCATATTCTAAAAACAGGAGTTAATTTGCATAATATATCAGCAAGAGAACTTTTGAAAAAACTTCAAGTAAAAGATGAGCACTTGGAATATAGCCTTATAGCCCGCCGTAGCAGGCTATACTGGCTATTAAAGGCCCGCTCCCGCGTTAAAGGCCCGAGCGGAAGGCGAGGGACTTTAACAAAAGAGAGGTACTTTAATAGCCGGTATAGCCCTGCTAGTAAGGGCTATAAGGCTATTAGAACATTCTGCCACAAGAGGGCAGAAAAACAAAGGTCTCTCGGAGTTCGAGTGGTTTAAATTCCCTCGGGCTCCGAGAGGCCTTTGAAAACAACATTGGAATGTTGCTTTGCGGGCCTTTACTGGCCCGTAAAAGCATGGAACACTCCATTGTCATCAATGGAGCACCCAACATTCCAATGTTCTAATACAATTTAATATACCTAATGGCATGTCAGCGAGGGACTAATGAATATTGGTATAGGTGTCATGGTGAACTCAAGTGCATGTTGAGGAACCTTAAGCACCTACTTGGTTCCTGACGCTGAGTTGTGCTGAATATGCTTGGGATGACCTGCTAGAATTCTTGCAGGAGGCAAATTCAAATATAAAAGACATTCATCTGAAGATACCAGGAGAATTGTACTCACTAGACCCTGCAAAGGTTTGCAGATATCTTAATCACATATTTCAAGCAATTATGGCTTTCATCTTGGGCAAAACAAAACCTCCTCTTGGTGAAGTGAATAATTTCTTTCAGCATAAAGAGTACCAAGTCAGAGCTGCTCCCTGTATTCACATACTCTTGTGGGGAAAAGATGCCCCAAAGTTTGGAACAGACACTGATAAGTCTATGTTGTCTTTTATTTAGCAGTATGTCACTTGCTCCATCCAAAAGGAGAGTAGTGACAACATTTTAAGACAACATGTTCTACGATTTCAAAATCATAAATGTGGAAAATACTGTCAGTGAAGATACAGAGTAAAATGGACATTTTATACAAGATGTCGTTTTGGATTCCCACGACTTGTCATCTCACAAGCAAGAGTGAACACCTTTTTGTCTGCAGTCAGACATACACTTACAAGGAGATCACCGTAAAATGCATACAACCTAAGAAGAACAGAGGCCCCCATGTACATTAGTGACTACAACCCTGTGATTCTGAAGATGTGGAATGCAAACATGGATGTGCAGTTTTGTGACATCTCAATTGCTGTTGCTCTGTATTTTATATCTTATATACCAAAGTCAGAGAAAACTGAGAGGAAAGAGATTTCAGCAGAAGAGAGTCTTACAAAGAAATTGTACAGTTTTAGTTTGAAAATGCTTTCTCACAGAGAGGTAGGATCCTATGAATGTGTAGACCAGTTGGGGGCGTGGCCTCCCAGGCGTCTAAAGTGGCCGCTTGCTGTTGAAGCTTCGTCGGCCAGTCTAACGGTGCTGGAGCGGTCAAGATCCTGGCAAGGCCTGGGGGCGCCACTGTCATTGAGTTGCGGCGCTTGGAAGCTCGAGGCACAGAGAGGCGGGGCGCGTTGCCCAGGTCCCTGATGTTACAAGCTAACGGAGAGACGAGGAGGCACCCGGCGTTGCTGGAGGTGAGTGGGGGCCCGTTGCTGCGTTGATGGTGCCGGTTGCAGGGTGGTAGCAGTGACTCCCCCCGATACACTGTAAAATGGGCTAAGACCCTGAGATGATGCCCATTCCGAAGCTCATGCACCCGCCATGTTCTCGAGGCTGCGCGGGGGCCAGGGCCCGCTGTGTGCCTATGTGGCACCTATCTGAGGGTGTAAGAGCATAATAGATGGTGAGGGGGACGTCCCAGAGCTGGCCTCGGGTACGCTGCGTTAGGCCACCCTGTGATGCAGTCTCTTCTCCCCATTCCCCAGCTACCCAACTGACAGTGAATCTGACTCACCATATGGTTTCCTGAAGCGTGAGTGGCCTACATTCACCTGCCACTGTTCCTTGCCCTAAAGAGGCGCTGACGGTGCTGCATCCCTGCTCCAGGCACCCGCCGCAACGAACACGCCTGCCCCTCCTACTGCAGCTGGCTTCCTGCGCTTATTTGGCAGACGATTACCACCCCCATGATGTGGGGCCAGGTCTGGCTCTCTGGCGGGCGCTGTGGCGCAGGACTCATCTGTTTGCTCTTCAGCTGCTAGATCCTCAGATTGAAGCCCCATCAACAGCAATCTGCCCTCGGACCTGCTGCACTAAGATTACCCTCGCTCCTGGTATCATTCCCTTTCCATTGCACTTGGCCATCAGTGGATTGCACAGTAGGCATCTTTACTTCTTAAGATACGCTACATGCAGCTGGCTTTTTTTCCGGGAACTGCCTTGGACTGAAAATAGGGCATAGTGTCACTTGGCGGATCTGCGGTTCCATTGCGCCGTGGCACCGCGGCATGGGCCTCAAAGACCCCAAACACGAGACCCTGCCCTTTGAAAATCTCACGGACAGGGCTACTGAGGAGGCCCACACTATGGCGGAGAGTGCGCAGGGCATGGAACGTGTGGATGACCTCCCTGCACAATCAGCATCAATGATTCAGGAAATGAGGGCAGGTTTCAAAGCACTAGACGGGCGGCAAAAATCCAAGCACATAACCGACGCCAGGATGTTGCTGAAGCCCGCTTTTCGGACATCAAGGATGGCACAGAGCAGTCTCTGAAGCGTCTGGAGCATGTCGAACGCATCCTCAAGGAGGTGGCTATAAAGAACAAAGAACTCGAGGCGTGCAGCAGGAGCAATAACATATGCATTTTGGGTGTCCCTGAGACCGCAACTACAGGCCGGAGAGATTTATTTGTCGAGACCTTGTTGTCTGACATCATTGGGAGGGAGTCTTTCACCCCGGGGTTTGTGATAGAGCGAGTACATCGGTCCCTAGGGCCCCGACCTAATCCTGGCTGCCCCCCAAGACCCATCATTGCAAGAGTCATGAACTTCCAAGACCGGGGTTCGATATTACGACTTGCTAGGGAACGGGGAGACACCATATGTCATGCCCCGCGGTCCTGCCCCCAAGACATGTTTAGTATTTAAGGAGCTTAGGTGCGCTCAAACGCCGCTTAGCGTTCTTGCTCCTAGCCCCATTTCCGTCCTAGTAGCGTTTGCCTGACTTCCGCCTTGATTTGGTTCCTGTTTCCGGTGAAGTTGATTTGTAACTGACGAGTGCTGTCGGGTTCCGTGCTCCCTGCCTGGCGTGGCGTTGCCGCGTTCTCAGATGTTGGTTGCAGCGGATGCTGTTTTCCTTTGGTATATTTGATTACCTGGTTTATCAAATCCTTCAAACAAGTAAGGTTCTGATTTGATCCCCGAGGATAGTTACGGTCCGTGTATTCTGCATAGCGACCAGTCTCTCTGTGATAGTTCCTTCACTAGTGCTTTGCATTACGGCAAGTCTCATTTTTTCCCTTAGCGTTGCCTGGAGTTAAGGTTCCCTTCCTGACTTCCCAAGCGGTTGTTAACATTTCATGTCCGTACAATTCCTGTTTCTTGCGTGTACTTTGATTTAGGATCCTCCCCCTTGAGCGAGAGAGGCTTTCTCGTTTTCCCTGTACAGACCCACTTTTCTTATTGATTTCGGGGAAGACTGGCATGGACCATTGTGCAACATTTATGGGACGGCGTATTACATCAGAAACATGGTAACAGCGCTTTGCGCTGCCTTTTATACATATTGTGGATTATAGATATCGTGGATATAATTTTCTTGAATTACATTCTTGACAGCTGAACATCACTGTTTACAAGGACATACTAGTGCCGCAGCTCATAGAGGTCTATGCGGAAGCACTTGAGAGACTGGTACTGCCCCCCACACTCCGAGAAACTGTCATTATTCTCCTCCCCAAACCTGGCAAGGATCCGTCCCTTTTTAGCCCAATCGGGTTTCGTCCTCCATCGATCCACTTCATTAAATCTCAGAATGTTATCTACTGTAATACATAGAATTGACACGAAAGTACCAACTGACGCTATTCTTATTGGAGGCGGAAAAAGCTTTCAATTCCTTGGAATGGCCTTTCTTTCTCTCGGTTATGCACCGCATGGGCATGCTTGAGGGCTTTATAGCCACCACAGCACTACTATACGGTCAGTCCATGGCGAGACTCCGATTGAACGGCACTCCATCCCGACCCTTTTCGTTGTCTCGTGGCACCCGGCAGGACTGCCCTATGTCCCCCCTTTTGTTTATTCTGGCCATGGACCGTTTGATTCACCATTTTTAAGAACGATATTTACATAGAGGCTTACAATTCAACAGTGGTCCCTTATTAGTCTCGCTATATGCAGATGACACTATCCTATATGTTCAGGACCCTCAGGAAAACTTAGAACTGCTTATCAGAGAAATACTCAGATTCTGCCATTTTTCCAGATTGGGCATTAACTGGCACAAGTCAGTGATCTTTCCATCAACAACAAGCATGGTTCCGTGCGACTGCGGATTCCCCCTCGAATGGTGCCATGATTCGGTAAGATATTTAAGCATACATATCCACCTGGACACTGCGCAAATCCTCAGTTTGAATTATGGGCATGCAGTCTGAGCCTTAGAATCCCAAGTGGAACACTGGTTGTGTCTGCCGCTATCAATAGCAGGTAGAGTCGCGATACTTAAATGGTAGTGCTCCCCAAATTTTTGTATCTTTTTAATAATATCCCCATACCCCTCACCAATGTTTTGTTTTACTTTAGATACACATCTCATAAGACTGGTATTGGGGAAGGGCACACGTCCTCTGGCAGGTGCTTACCCTCCCTTACGACAGGGGGGTATATGGAGTCCCAGATCTCCATTTGTATTATTTAGTGGCCCAATGTTGCTATGCATATGCCTGGTTTCATCCTGACGCATGGATCCCATTTCTACAAACGGAAGTGGGTTTTGTCTTACCTGAAAAACTGGCCACTGTACTACCGAATGGCGTTCCTAGAGACCCACACGACATACAGACTGTTTGCACACCAAGTTGGGCATGGGACAAACTACGGACACTAGTCAGCGCCATCACATTATACCCTTCAGCCCTACCCCTCCCCTGTTGCAGGGATTCTGCACATATACAGAACTATGCGCAGGAAACCTGGACCTCAGTGTGTAGTGGTGTACCAAAATACCCACCTTGGTGCCAAGAACCCCTATCCGACTAGCTATAGTGTTTCATTTGTTCTCCGTGCTACAGCAAAGCTACCAATAATTAGACTTCCTAGAACATGTTACTCCGGATACGTGGGAACAAGAACACTCTTTTGTTCAAACTCTCGTACCTGTCCATTTTAACTAACATGCTCTATAATGCAGTACAATAGCCAATACCAGCAGCAATATGCATAAGATCAAACAAATCAGCATTGCTACAATTCCATATAGGACAAATGGGGAAATCATATTATAATGATGGTGGATACAGGACTATAGCGCCTTGTCACCCTCCCCATGCTAGAAGCTAGTTTATTTTAATTATAGAAGACCTCCAGGTTTGTCAGGCGGACCCCATACCTCCGAGTTCAGATGCAGGAATTGACATCTCTGGACAAGCACAGCTCTTCTATCCTGGAAAGCGTTTCTCCAAGTGTCTTAACATGCATGCAATGCAATATTAAAAGCACCAGATTTCCAGGTTTGCAGCTGTGTTCTATGTTATGGCTAGGGACGTGAGACTGACCAAAGCAAATCAACAGAGCTCATTGTTTTTCAACCTTGAACACGCTGTACAGACGAGGAGCAGAGTGTTCAACTAAATATGTAAAATGCAGACAGTTCTCATGTGAGAGCGAGCAAGCAAAGTGTTTACAAGAAATGTGGCATGTAGTAACGTGAGCAAAAGCGGCAAAATTGCGGCCAAGCACATCTAACATGCTATCTTAGCTATGTCCTCAGGTGTGTCCATATCCTCACTACACCCTCCCCTTGATCAGTCCATCGGACAGTGGTCTTAAAGAGAACACAGCTTTCAAACAAGTATGAGGAAGAATCAAGAGCATATGCATCAATGATACCTCGGATTTGCAGGGAATGTGAGAAAAGAAAGAAAAAATAGTTTGTGTCCAAAGAGGCACAAAAAAAAATAATCCAGAAGGTTACGGTGGCTGAGTAAATCCAGCAAGGTGTACGAACAGTATGTTGCAATAGCCTCCAAGAGGAAGTCATTGGTCTCGTCTGAAAAAAAGTGTTGCCACACAATTAAGCAGAGTGAATGAACATATATTTTCCTCAACAAGGGGCGCTTCCAGCACCATCAATGGACAACTTGAGTGATACTCCATATAACCCTGTTATAGGAAATCCTGTGCCGCTGCACAGATATCCCATTCAGCCAGAACTCCAAGCGCTGCTGCCAAGGCCTTAATTCCAACACCGGAACATTCTTGCTCATGGGCCACTATGGGACTCATTAGCAGTTCCAAATCAGGTGAAGGAAATGCCATATTGGAGAGGCAAAGATCCAATGCCCATTGAAAGGAGCAATCCAAGCAGTTGAAGACAGGTTGCAAGCAAGTGAAATAGGTAAAGCGAAAAGATAATCCATAAGCCACGGTGAATTTAGCCAGGGGCAGAGTACTGTAGCATTCAAGCACGTGGCTGCGAAGCATCTGCAGCCGGTCTTGGTGTGCAGGGCCACAGAAAGAGCATCCATTTCGTAGCAAGCAAATTAACAGCAAAACCCCAGCGGCTAAGGCAAGTAATAGTGGCAAGCCACTGAAGACGCTGGACAAAATAGAATGGGTAAATGCTGGTATCACACCAAATATAGTTTGAAAAGAGGTCACAAGGCCAGAGCCCACAGCTTTAAAAAAATGGGCAATGCCTGTAGTGTTTGAAGCATTGAAGATAGTGTGATTCAATGTACCGAAATGTAGTGGGAGGTCAGTATTAAGAAGCACTTGTACCTCTGTACGGGTGTAAGCCACGTGAAGGACGAATGTCCCACGGGCAGATGTGAGTGAAACTTCTTTTTGTGATAACAATGCTCTTATTCTGCTCAACTTGTTGAAGTCTGCCTTCAAGGTCGAAATGGAATGCCAAATCGAGTTATCAAGCCTGCCGCGTGGGGGTGGGAAAAGCTAATTTTTACAGCAAACCACACGCTGTGAAACTGTTACAATGTAAGGGATGCCGGCTAACATGGCGCAACATTCTTTATTATTTAGAAGCAAATAACTACCATTTGCAAGCAAAGTGAAACTGGGTTTAATAGCTGGCACAGGTATACCTTTCAAAACACATGCAAGATTAGGTCCGTAAGGGGACAGGCGCCATGCAACTGGATATTCTTACAAACCATAGAATGACCTATTGTGGTATCACATGATTCCACAGTTAGGTATACTTCTTTGTCTTCCCGTAGGCATCTGTATGCGAATGGTAATGACCAAACTTTGTGTAGAAATGCACTGCCTAAGGGTTTGAAGCAGCCTAGTGCATAGTGTTTCATGCACAAGGTAAATTTAAACAAGGAAAATGGGAGAGTTATTACCCCATGGATAAGCCAGACTGCCGAGTCTGTTTCCGCCACAGAGAATGGTAATGGATCTAACTTTTCAATATGCAAAAGAGAATAAGAAGCATCTTTCATGGACATAAACTGCTGTTTTGTTGTCAAGTTAAATGGCAAAAATAATGATGAGGCATTCAAGTAATCCCATGGAGCTTTCCCCATCTTAAGAGTCTGTAGAGTTCTCGCAAATTGCATAAATGAACGCAATTGATTTTGACCATGATACAAAACAGAAACATCCTCTTGCGCAATGACCACAACAGATGAAACAATATTGTCCAATGTGTAAATGCGGGAAGAAAGTGTGTTAATACTATTACCAACAACAGCAAGCACTTTTTCAAGATTAACCTGATCAATAGCCCTTACACGTGAAGCTGCTTCAATTTGGGAACGTTTTCAGATCTCATTGTAAGTTGCATTAATAAATCTTTTTGATCTTGGACCAGCAGGTCCTTTTTTATAAATTCTGTCAAATCAATGTCACCTGATAATGACGACAAATGTTGTTTCACTGAATCTAGAGTCGAGTGTTGCAACCCATTTTGACATAACTTGCCAACGGAATATGTAGTAACTGAATAAGAGTTAGCACAATGAGGACTAGGCCTATCCTGTGTGTAATCAGGAGCGTTGTCATGGAAACGAAGTTGGCAAAATTCTGAACTAGTTTGCCAAACTAACCAACCTAGGAGGTCCAAACTAGAAAAATTAAAGGTATCATTATTAAAAGTAATTGTAATTCAGCCAAGGAATAATTAGTACAATTTCTCCAGTTCTGAAATGCAGCTAATGCAGGAATAGCAGGTGCATTAATTTGCTTAGAAGTTGCCAATCCATAACAAGTAGTTTGATAAATTGATTCATTTAAAAATAGAATCTGTAATGGGATGAGGCATGCGCGGTGTAACGCTTCTGTGCCTTGCACTTGCCAGCATTTAGAACCCGAAACTGATTTAATATCAATTGTGGACTTCTACAGATCATAGCCACCCACTGACAATTTATCAATAAAGGAGTTAGCATATAATAATTTACTGTGGGTTAGCATTATTTTGTAATTTGAAGAAGCATTTAATTTAAAATAGAACAACCCGGGGTTTGATTGTTCAAAACGTGTAAAATATGTGAAAAACGTTTTAGAGCTGCCTTCCAAAGGAGCCGGGCAATGTTCCCATTGTGTATAATTAAAAACATTTCTAAACGAGTTAACTTTATGCAGATAATAATGACCATAGTGCTGATAGCAAAACAAATCTGCATAATTTGCAGTATTCAAATACAAATCTTCAGCCTCAAAAGCGGCATAGTATTTCAAGTATGAAAGCAAGGATTGCACGGCTTGCACGTCCCAATCATCAGACCGTATGTTATGTTTCACTACATCACCCATTGAAACACGAAGTACATATGGCACATTAATTATTTCCTTAGGGCCATGGATTTGAAAATATACAGCATCTCAAACTATGCAGTCTATAACTGGCCAGGCAGTGATGTTCACAAAAGTCAGGGCTCTTTTCATAATGTGAGAAGAAGAGTGCGGAGCCAAAGTTCCATCTACCAGTTTAACAGCAAACCGTTCAGGAAGGTAGTGATCATTGATGAGAAGGAAATAGAATGTCACAAAGCCAATGGACATAAACTAAAAAATTGCGATGAGCACCAACCAGATGTATGTGTAAGGCAGATCCAAATAAGTTTGTTTAAACCAGGCAACAAAATAGAACATTTGGAAGGGGCCTTTGATGATGTGTAATTTGAGTCAAAGGAAAAACTTGATTCATTAATGACCTCAGGTTGCAAACCAGGTAATGACACTGCAGTTGGACAAGCATATTCAGTTTCTTCATTTTGAGTGGAAGCAGGCTGGAGCAGCAAAGGATTGGTAACAGAGTCCAGCTCAATTGTGGTTTTTTCCTGTGTGTTCTTAGTAGCAGGTAAGCCAGGATATCTCAATTCAGTTGTTGTAGAGACCGCTGCTGTGATGCTATTCAGGGTCGGCCAGATGTTGTAGCTTGACATTGTCCACTGAGATGTCTCTGTTTTCTTTTCTACCAGGAAGTGATGGTAAAATGACTGTACGAGTATCCTTCACTCCAAGCACTGGGACAGGTGCAGGATAAGAGGGGCCAAACTCTTTCTTGTTCTATACCTTCTCTCGGACAAGGTCACCGATTTTGGATAGCCAGCTGACTACCGGAATCTGCAGCGCAGCATCAGTGGGTGAGGGTAAATGTTCCTTTGCAAGACTGTCACGGGTCTCTTGTAGTTTCTGTAATACAGCAGAAGGTGTTATCTATGTCAAAGGATGAGGTTGATACCGCCATGTCTAGACCATCAAGGTCTTGCACAAACATTTTCATGCCGAAGAGCATTTCGTATGGGGTCCGCCCACCCAGAGATCTTCTAGGGAGATAATTTAGTGCACGTTGTATGCTATACAAATGGGTGAACCAGTTCCTGCCAGTCCCTATAACCCTAGCTGTCAAAGATTGCTTTAAGTCACGTTCATTCGCTCGACAACCGAATTGCCCTCAGGCCTGTATGGAGAAGAAAATTTTACCTGAACCCCCAAAGACCTCATGGTATCCTTGAATGCCTTAGAGGCGAACGCTGGACCCTGGTCTGAATGGAAGGTGCCACATGCAAAAATTCCCACAAATCCCTGATGACTGTTCGGGTTTCAGCACTGCGTTGTGGCCAAACCTATAGAAAGCTTGTGCACGAATCAGCTGCAACTAATATAAACTTATAGACAGTATCTGAAGAAAAAGGACCGCAGTGATCTAAATAAACACAACCAAAAGGTTTATTAGAAATGCATAGCTGTGTTTGTGGTGTGCGCGTTGCCGTAGACAACTGAATCTGCTGACAAATGTCACATGAAAGTACGTAATTACGGGTTTGTTTATATAAGCCGTGCCACCAGTAACGCTCCTGCAAGATACAAACAGTAGCAGACACTCCAGCATACGCCGACATCATGCCTTCGTGTGCGGCTGTTATCAGTGAAGGTCTGCGGTCTGCGTTGGGAATCAACCTGTCACCAACGTCGTTAATTCTCACATAAGGAACATTATCGGGACTTAAATGATAAGAGTATTTGGAAGGGAATCCCTGCGGGTAATTATCACCCCTCTCTGTAGCAGCTATGGTTGCCAAAATGTCATTATCAATCTTATTCATGGATCTTGTAGCTGCTGCAACTGAACACATGGCTACTGCTGATTTGGCAGCTTCATCCACCAAACTGTTGCCAACTGGGTGTACTCCTACGCGCTGATGACCTGATGTGAGAGGCAGACGGTCTTTATGACTCAAACCCAAAGCATTTTATGTTTAATTGCACTGCCTTTCGAATCACGATAGTCATTTTGAGACCAAAAGAATAAGTTGTCATTAAAAGACTGAACACAGTAGTATGAATCGCTTACAATTAATGTAGTCACATTTGCATCTGCAAACTCCAGAGCTAGTACCAAAGCGCGCAGCTTGGCTAATTGGGCTGTACAGTCACCTAGTGCCTGAGTATGCACAACATTCAACTTGAACTCTCCGTTCAAGTTGAATGCTTAGACCCAGTTGCTGGTTGCGCCGAACCGTCGGTATAGATAATACATTGGTACTGCTCAAGGGGGCGCATTGACAGTGGAGGAGGATGAATAAATTCATACTGTAAAAACTCCTGTGTACGCAATGATGTGTCAAAAATAAACATCAGGAGAGGTCAACGATGTGGCTCATTGAATCCATCGAGGATGTAAAGCCTTAGAGTTTGGTACACTTGCCTTTGTCACCGCTTCCAGAGCTGGACATGGTGTTACAACCAAAATCCGTTTCCCTTGTGCCTTAGCGCATTCCTTTAGGATCGCCATCTGGACAGCTGTCAAAAAAAATTCAATAGGGGAAAACCGCAACTCTGCCGAAGTGTACAAATGCGACTTGTAAGCAATAGGTACTGTGTCTCCTTCATTAAACGTCAAGTAAGTGAAACCCTCTGTGCCTGGCACGATTTGTATCACCAGGTTTGTATGGTTATCACGAGTCAACAAGAACTTTGATGCAATAAGATCAGACTGCAAAGATTGCAGTAAAGTGGAATGTTCTGGAGCCAGCAGGCTTTTGAAAAGGTTGGTTGTATCAAAGCATACAAAGGCTTGATGCGCTGGGCATAATCGGGAATGTAAGTTCTACCGCAATTTAAAAAACCCAGCAAAAACTGTAATTTTTTCAGTCTAGTCGGAGGGTGCAAACGTGCGTATTTTTCCAAGAAGTGAGGTGACAAGCCTCTTACTTAATTGTTCCGCTTGTAGCCCAAAAACAACACTGTGTACTCCGCAATGTGTGATTTTGCAAAGTTTAATTTGTAACCGTGGTCCGCAAACAAAACTATGATTTGATCCACACGATGAAAATACGGCCATAACTCATTGTCCATTAGATAGATATCATCAACATACGAGTATGCGTCTTCATCTATGCTGTCTAAAAAAGAGACAATATGGGCGGCGAAAACACCAGGGCTATTTTTGTAGCCCATTGCCAAATGCGTACATTTGTTTTTTGTTTTCCGCCCGCTGTGAAGGCGGTCCATTGACTGAACAAAACTGTCAATTAAGGCAGAACTATGGGTATTCTGCTCCGCACAAGTCCGACAATGTGAGTTCAAATGTCGGTAATCCAAAACTAAGCGGTACAACCCATCGGGTTTCGCTACTGTAAGTAGAGGGTTATTCATCGGTGACACACATGACTCAATTACTCCTTGATACTCTAGTTGATCCAGAATATTAGCAACAGGAGCTTTTGCCTCCCACCGGAGAGGATATTGGGGCTGTAGCATAGACGGTAATGGTATCTCATGCGGGGGAGAATCTTTATCCGAGCCCACCTGAGTATGGTACAAAGCCGATGCAAGCACCAAAGCCCACTCTTATGCAAAAGCCATTGCTTGCTCCTTGGAGACGTTATGTGAAAAACTGAGTAGTATAACCTCCTCACCCCTAGGAGCGGCTAGAACAAAAGGCGGTGGCCAATCTTTCTCTGCCAACAGTATGTCATATGAAGAAGTCAGATTTTCCCCCAAAATCCCTTTTATTACACGTTGTATGTCACCTTCAATTAGAAGAACTATATCATATAGTCTGTCAGGGGGAGCCACTCGGGTGTCAGCCGTTTCAACTGTGATGTATGTTTCAGTTGCTGTCGCCTCCAGAAATGGACGCAGTGCTATTGTAACCTCCGCTGCGCTGTCTAGTAGAGTAACTGCCCAAGTTAGGTTCTGGAGCTGTGCATCTCACCATCTGAGGCATATCTCGCCGTTAAAACTGCAACTTTCTTTTTCTGAAAAGGCAGTTGTGGACAATGAAAATTGTCCTATTTCCCTTTGCCTTCAGTCTGACGAGGCTCAGGACCTTGCGGGGCACCTCGACCTCTGCCGCGATCCTGGCGTTCCCCTCCACCGGCTTGTGAGCCTGATGTTGCCTGTGAAGAACGAGGAGAACGCTGATCAGGAACCTAAAACCTGTCAGGAGACCTAATTCATGCGTGGCCGCGCAGATCATAAGTGCGCTCAGAGGTCTCAGGAACTGGTGACGCTGCACGCGACCCTTGTGTTTGTTGTTGCGCTGGTATTCTAGGAAAAGGCTTAACACCTAAACTATTGTGCCCAATAAGCTTCTGCAATCATTTTCGGTAATTCGCAGGGTTTCTCCTCATCCCGGACAAGGCGCAAAGCATTAGACACTTGAGAGCTAACTGCATCCCCCTTGACAATAGCAAGGATAAGATAAAGCAACAACGTCAAACACACCAACCAACCTCATCCCCAACTCCACAGCTGCCTCCGGTCCGTGTTCATCCTGAACACGCTTAATCAAGGAGGGGTGCACAGTCATAGATGGTGTGCCAAAACATTTGGCATTTATTGCCGCCAACACTTTTCCCCAATTTTCAGAATCAGTTACTTCGGGTATTAAGTCCTTCCGCAAACTAATAGTAAGAATCCTGTGTTTTTCCACAGGAGTTGTATTCGGAAATACGGCCTCCAGCTGGTCAAATTTCTCTGCAAGCCAGTAAGGTAAATCCTCCTTATTTTGGGGACGTTTGCACATAACCGAATTAACCATTACCGGACTTATCGTTAGTCCTACTGGTCCAGCTGGTTGCGCAGCAACCCCAGGTGCTCCCACCTGTAGATTCCATGAGACGTATTGTACTAGAGCCCTGTGCACCTCGATCAAGGAGGTGTGTAAGATGCGCAACTCGTCTACAGTGACTACCAGATAAAGTGGATGTGGTGAGTACCCGGCCAAAACAGGCCAAGTGGCCCCTGGAATCGATAAATGGCCTAACCGGACCCGGGTCATGGTGTGGGGTAGGGCGCCATTAAACTAAATACGGTGTTGCCATGTTTAAACCGGAACTTTGAGAGTCATATATGGCCGATACGCTACATGTATTTCAGTGGGAGTGTATGTGTGGAACAAATTATCATC
This sequence comes from Triturus cristatus, assembly GCF_964204655.1. Lineage (NCBI taxonomy): Eukaryota > Metazoa > Chordata > Amphibia > Caudata > Salamandridae > Triturus > Triturus cristatus. The sequence continues at coordinate 921,937,688 of NC_140594.1, forward strand.
TCCATTCATTGCCGGAAAGGTTACCCAAGAAAAAAACACCTCAAAGTGGTGAGCTGGATTAGCCCCTACCACAAAAATGAGTGAGATACCCGCGTCGGGCACTCCAAAAGTAGTCAAATGACGATGGTGTGCTCCACGGTTATGTGCCGCAATATCTACCTCAGCCATATCGAGTGGAAAAGAAGAACAACTTATAGCGTGGCAGCGCAATAGGGTAGTAATTCAAAAGAACTATTAAACCATTTAATGTATCAAGCTTGAAATATAACCAATAAAAAAGTAAATATAGGTAGGTTATGCCGTCACAGCTGTTTACCAGTAAACAGAAGCGAGGGTATCGTGGGTAAGTACAAGTACTACTAAAGTGTCTCGCTTATAAGAACCAGACCAAACGTTAGGTGCGCCATGTTGCAGGGATTCTCCACATATACAGAACTATGTGCAAGAAACCAGGACCTCAGTGTGGAGTGGTGTACTAAAATACCCACCTCGGTGCCCAGAACCCCTATCCAACTAGCTATAGTGTCTCATTCGTTCTCCATGCTACAGCGAAGCTACCAATGATTAGACATCCTAGAACAAGTTACTCCATCCCTCACAGGATATGTGGGAACAAGAACACTCTTTCGTTCAAACTCTCGTACCTGTCCACAACATGAGTAAATAGAGTCAAGGAATAGTTTAAAATGTTTATTTTAACTAACATGCTCTATAATGCAGTACACTAGCCGATACTAGCAGACAGTTCTCATGTGAGATCGAGCAAGCAAAGTGTTTATGAGAAATGTGGCATGTAGTAACATGAGCAAAAGCGGCAAAATGGAGGCCAAGCATATTTAACTTATGCTAACTTAGCTATGTCCGCAGGTGTGTCCATATCCTTAGTGTGTCCATATCCTTACTACACCCCAACCCCACCTGGCTGCCAATAACGGGTGAAAAGTTGGTGCAACGCACCTTAGCCAAATTCAATATCACAAAAATTGGGGATTTATACCCAGAGGAGCATATCATCTTGGTGTCTGAAGACACCCGGTTTCAAACCATCTCATTTATGGATAACTTTGTGTTGGGGTGAATCCGCTCTGCTCTACGGGCCATACTGAATACTTATCCAGTTGAACCCGACTCTTTTGCTCCACTCACATTGATCATTGAAAGTGAGACGGGTACTCATCTCATCTCCAAGCTATACAAAACATGTGCTAGTGCGAGACGGGTGAGGAACGACGAGGTCCGCAATGCTTGGGAACAACTAAGTCATACCTTCACAGATAAACATTGGGCAAAGTGCTGTGCGGTGATGAGGGAAATATCCCTTAACAGTAGGCATAAGCTCCTGCATTTCAAATTCCTATGCCGTATTTACTGCACCCCCGCCAAAACACACAAAATAGATCCGTCCAGACCCCACAACTGCCAGAAATCCTCCGCACCAAAAGTGGATTTTGCACAACTCACATGGACCTGCCCCAAATTGCAGACATACTGGGAGCAAATACATAACACGCTGGGTGTCATGACTAATCTGTCTCTTGTTCCCACACCAGAAGTGGCACTACTGGGATACACAGTTAATTTTCCCAAAAAAGTGAGAAGATTTGAATGACTTGGATTGCTACTGGCCAAAAGGGAGATAGCTTTATTGTGGGGCCGAAGGACTGCCCCTACCCTGCAGGGATGGTTACGCAGTTTGGCATACTGTAATATAAATAGCGAGAAACATGCCAGCATTATGCCTAATTCGTCACGCCCTAAGGACATATGTTGCAACATTACGACAGACCTACAACTCACAACTTGAAAATGGCATAGTCCCGGAGGTTGTGTGGTGACGGAGCGTATCCATTAGGGTCGATGCTACTTCCCTATAGGACATCAACTCATGGCAATTATCCCATCCTTAGATTGAATATATATATGCATAGGACCACGTAGGTCCAGACACAGGAGGTGATTACCTGTTGTGGTTTGTAAAGAGGCCGGGGCAAACAGAGGGAAATGTGATTTTAAGAATGTACAGATGCTGAAATTTACATGCCTACTGATGTGTTACATTTAACCCCTTCGCTGCGGCGCGAATTCCGCCGCAGCGCTGGGGGGGTTTGGGGGGGTTGACGGCGCCGCTGTGCTCATGACGGAACCACGCCGTCATGAGTCATGGGTGAGCTGTGCTCATGACGGCGTGGTTCCGTCATGATTCCACCCACTGCGCTAATCGCCCGCACAGGCGGGGAATTAGCGCCGCGTGGGAGGAGCGGCCGCCAACGGCCGCAGCATGACGGAACCACTCCGTCATGAGCACAGCGCACCCGTGGCTCATGATGGAGTGGTTCCGTCATGAGCGGGGAACGGGTTAACATGCCTAACTGTGCAATTATGATACCTATTTCTATGATGTGTTACAAGACAGTGTACCACCAATCGTGTACTGCTGATGTGCAAGAAAAATTGGAAAATAAAGTCTTTAAAAAAAAAATGTGTAGAACGGTTAAGCTCAGCAAGTTAGTTTTCCAAATCCAGAGGAGTTCTATGGGTGAGTTTAGGGCTTGCTAATACTCACAACAGAGTACTGAATTCTTTTCCTGAAATTCAATATCTTGCAGAATTTCAGCCACATCATACAGATATTCTGAAGAGTGACATGCTGGATACTTACTATCCAAGATGATGTCATCATTTGGAAAGGATGTGTCTGTCTGCAATACTTCAACATTATAATTTCAGAAGTAATGTCAGTAAAAACATAGATGAAGGTAAATTTGCTGTGGCTGGATGTCAAGGATGTTTGGTGCGATATGACAAAGGAAATGTAATCAACCATTGAAAGCTAAGTTGCGAATCTCCAGACAAAAGAGAGTTTTTTTATTTAGCCTTGTTACAGTTGTTTAAGCCATGACAAACTGAAAGTGAGATACTTGGAGAATTTCACTGATATAAAGACTCTTTCAACACTGTGAAAGACAGCATTGAGTGCTCTGTGTTTCCAGTGTATCTTCAAATGTTGAGAGATGAGATTGAACAAGAAGAAACAATTGCTGCTGAGATAGCAGGAGAGAGTTCTCAGAGCAGTCAAAGTTCAACACCTGGAAGTCAAGATCCTCTTGGAAATCCAATCATTTAAAATTAATCTGCAATAGTTATGAATGTGGTGGAGAATGCAATACAGCAAGTAAGAACGGAAACTGTGGCTTTAGAACTACTAGTACAGAAATTGAATGCAGATCAGAAAGAAATCTTTGAAGAGGTAAAAGGTAAAGTAGGACTTGGGTTTCTCCTTAAGAATAAAAAGTGTGCATGTTCTACATATAAACCACTTCTATTGTACGTAAGTGATCAAGTTGGAATTGTAAAAGCTTATTGATTAAAGTACCGGAAAGTTACCTACAGAAGAAAACAGAGTCTAATTTGTCCTGACTAGTCACTGCACTAACAGCCTTAGCTGCTCATAAAGGAGTTACCCTTCATTGATGGGTAATGCTGCCTCTTGAACATGACAACAAATTACAATAAATCAAATTATCTGGTGTTGCTTGCCATGAAGTCAGGATGGTGACTACTAATAGCTTTTATACATTTAAGAATACAGCAAATATTAAAAACTGACTGTGATGTACTTTTTTGGAGGAAAACACTTAATAGTCTTAGGAGACCTGCTAGAACTTCAGTTTTGGAAACAGCAGATATGAGCTGGGTAACATTTTTGGTAGTCTCAATTTGAGTATACTTGACTGCTTCTCCTTTCTGCTTTGTATGTCATTGCACTCTGTCCATCCTATTTGACATCTTAAATATTTTATGTAGTGTCCAGAGGTTATATTAACTCCTTCATGCTATAGTTGTGAAAGTTCTGTACAAGATGGAAATTTGTGCAGTTTTAAAGTTTGTAATTTAGTTCCTCACTTAGTACCATCCACTCTGCATCGTTATAGCATGACTATGATATAGTTTCCATCCCTCTGTAGAAACAACGTTGACCTAGGTTCTGATCTGCAGTTTGGACAGGTCATATCTTGATGGGCTTTTGTATTTACATTTTCAAATGATACAGCTCCACAATCTGGTAATGTCAAGTAAAGGAATTCTTCTGAATTGTTTTCAGTGCTAGACGTAAATTCACAATCTTCACAGATATGGGTCCATTTATATGTTAAACAAAACAATTTATTGATATTCACTTTTCCTTCATCTAATAGTCCTAGCATTACCATTAGAGGTTCTTGAGCATCCTGCTGAAGATTTTGAGAGAACACTACTGATCCAGTACAGTAATCAGTGAGTTTTGTTATTTCAGTTGCAAAATGTATAATACTTTCATCACTTTTTAATTCTTTAATTAAACAGTGGGAAAAAACAATCAAAGCATTGTAAAAAAAAAACAAATGTGCACAGATCATTACAACTCAGACTGTTCACTGCACTCACTACAAGTTTTTTCATACTGGCTTGCTGATAGCTTAATACCTTAATGAAAACAACTATATGGTAAAATTGTTTCTGATATTATCATATCTGGTACAAAATTAAGCCTGGGCAGTGAACTCCACTTGTGGAGTTTGTGGAGCATTTTGCATTCCGTGTTAAGTGGTGCTCGCAGTAGCGGAGTTTTTTTCGTTCATGTTCAACAACGTCAAGTTGGCAACCAAGGAAAATCCACCTCCCAGTGAGATTTTCCTCATTCGCAATAGACAACGTCCAGTTTGTGAGCGCGAGTGTGGAAAATCAACCTCCCAGTGAGATTTCTCAATGCGGGCAGTCAGATTTCTCATTACGAGTGGTCCCATATGCTCCCTAACACTCGCGTTGGGAGACTGTCCGTTCGCATTGAGAAAGCTGCCGCTCAAGTAAAAAATCTACTCGAGCGGCAAAAGGAGGATGCGGCTGCTTGTGCTGTGCATGGTGCCATTAGCGATTATTGCACAGTGCGGACAAACACCTGGCATAGAAAATCACTGTGAACGGCATTAATCTAATGCATACGCCACTTGCGGAGCTCCGCCTAGCACAGAGGATTTTTTTTGCACTTCATGGAGTTTCGCATAGTGGAACTACGTGAACTCTGCCAAGGCTTATACAAAATATCCAACAATTATGAAGCAGTTTTCATTTTTGCATATACCTTTGTAAACATCATCCCTGGTAGTCCAAATGATGTCTAAAATATTATTATTCCATGTATGAAAAACATAACTCATAGTACAATGTAGATGTTGCAGTAGCAGAAACAAAAGGGGACTTTTTTTGTTTGTGGTGAAGAAACTTTTCACATGCAACTTAATGCTACTGGTATTATAGCACCTCCATACATTTTTTATCCGTAGTAACACAATGTAGTCCACAAATATTTATAAATTCCTTTCCTGCAGTTAACAAGAGGCCTTCATTTCTAACAGCTTGCTGTAGACACTACCCCCAATAGGTCGAATTATGTTTTAGAGACACATAATCCATATATATATCAACACAATACCACATTTTCTTATCTTAGGGATGCATTGTGGGAGTGACAATGGGTGCATTGTGGGAAGGACAAGGGGTGCAATGAAGGGAGCGACGATGGGTGCATTGTGTGAAGGACATGGGGTGCATTGTGGGAGCGACAATGGGTGCATAATGGGAATGGCAAGAGGCGTATTGTGGAAAAGATGAAAAGTGCATTGTGGGAGAGACAAGGAGTGCATTGTGGGAATGATGAGAGGTATATTGTGGGAGATTTGTGAGGCCCATTGTGGGAGAAACAAAGGGTCCATTTTGGGAAAAACTGGGAGTGCATTGTGGAAAAGACGAGAGGTGTATTGCGGTGAGATGAGAAGTACATTTTGGAAGAGAAGAAGGGATGCATTGTCGGAGAGACAGGGAGTGTATTGTGGGAGGGACAAGGGGTATATTGTTGGAGAGACGAGTGGTGCATTGTGGGAGAGACAAAGGATGCATTGTGGGAGGGATGAGGAGTACATTGTGGGAGGGACAAGGGGTGCATTGCTGGAGGGATGTGTGGTAAATTGTGGGAGAGATGAGTGGTGTATTGTGAGAGTGATGAATGGTGCATTGTGAGAGAGACAAAAGGTACACACAGAGACAAGGGATATACTGTGGAAGAGAAAAGGAGTACACTATTGGTAAGACAAAGGGTGCAGTGTGAGAGACAAGGGGGCAGTGTGTGAGGGATGAGGGATGGGTGCATTGGGAAAAGACAAGAGAAGAAAGTGTGAGAGACAGAAAAAGGTTCATTCTGTGATGGACGCACTGTGTGAGTGAGTAGGGGCATATTGTGGGAGAGGCGAGGGGTGCACAGAGGGATTGACTAGGGGGTGCACTGTGGGAGAGATAAGGGGTGTTTTGCAAGATGAGCAGTGCCTTGTGCAAGTGATGAGAGGTGCATTGTATGAGACACATGGTACACTGAGGGAGTGACTAGGAGTGCATTGTGGGAGAGATAGGGGTGCATTGCTAGACGAGGAGTGCCTTGTGCAAGTGACGACAGGTACACTGTGGAAAAAGTGAGGATTGCACAGTGGGATTGGTGAGGGGTGTACTCTGAAAGGTGAGATGTGCACTCTGAGTGACTAGGGGAGCATTATGGGAAAGATAAGGGGTGCACGGTATGAGAGGTGAATGGTGCATTGTGCGAGTGACAAGAGGTGCATTGTGGGTGAGATGAGGGGTGCACTGCGGGAGTGACTAGGGATGCACTGTGGGAGGGATAAAGGGTGCATTGCAAGACGAAAGTGCATTGTGTAATAGACAAAGGGCGAACTGAAGGAGTGACTTAGGGCACATAGTGGGTGGGATAAAGTGTACATTGCGAGATGTGTGGTGCATTGCGAGTGCCTTGCGCATGCCATGAGAGATGAGGATTGCACAGTGCAAATGATGAAAGGTGCATTGTGGGAGAGATGAGGGGTGCACTGAGGGAGTGACTAGGGGTGTATTGTGGGTGGGATAAGGGGTGCATTGCGAGACGTGGAGTTCCTTGTGCAAGTGATGAGATGTGTATTGTGGAAGAGATGAGAGGTACACTGAGGGAGTGACTAGGGGTGCACTTTGGGAGTGATAAAGGGTGCATTGTGGATGGGATAAGAGGTGTATTGCGAGACATGGAATGCCTTGTATACATCATGAGGGATGAGGAATGCTCAGTATGATTGATGAGAGGTGCATTGTGGGAGAGACGAGGGGTACACAAAGGGAGTAACTAGCAGTACATGGTTGGAGAAATAAGGGGTTCATGGTGTGAGAGCTGTGCATCAAATGCCCGTATTACATTTCTCCCTGGACCACTTAATGTTTCAAGTTGAGTTCCACCTCGGTGCTTATAGCGCTGCTTTCCTCCGACCCTGCTGCTCTGAGTTACAAAATGATGAAGAATAATGAAGGCAAACAATGTGCAGCACTATTTCTACTGTGTTATCACCTCTTGCACAGATTTGCATCAGGAAATATCACAGGGGCAACCAGGAGAGAGAATCGACTGCCCAGTAAACACAGGAGGAAGGCAGCGACTGCCCTGTACACGTAGGAGGAGGGCAGCGACTTCCTTGTACACACAGGAGAGAGGAGCAACTGCCCTGTACACACAGGAGGAGGGCAGCGACTGCTCTGTACACACAGGAGGTCAGAGTGATTATCCTGTACACAAAGGAGGAGGGCAGTGACTGTCCTGTACACAGAGGAGGAGGGCAGTGACAGCCCTGTACACACAGGAGGAGGGCGGCGACTACCCTGTACATGCAGGAGAAGGGCATTGACTGTCCTGTACACACAGGAGGAGGGAGGCGACTGCCCTGTACATGCAGGAGGAGAGCAGGCTGCTCTGTACACACAGGAGGTGGGCAGTGACTGCCCTGTACACACAGGAGGAGGGTAGAAACTGCCCTGTACGCACAGGAGGAGGGCAGCAACTGCCCAGTAAACTCAGGAGGAGGGCAGCGCCTGTCCTGTACATACAGGTGGAGGGAAGCAACTGCCCTGTTGACACAGGAGGAGGGCAGGTACTGCCCTGTACACACAGGAGGAGGGCAGCAACTGCCCTGCACATACAGGAGGAGGACAGCAACTGCCCTGCACACAAAAGAGGAGGGCAGCGACTGCCCTGCAAACACAGGAGGAGGGCAGCGACTGTCCTGTACACAGAGGAGGTTGACAGCGACTGCTGCCCTGTACACATGGGAGGAGGACAGCAACTGCCCTGTACATGCAGGAGGAGGGCAGCAACTGATCTGCAGAGCTTGACTCTGGCCCTACTACCCTTTTGTGATACTTTGTGGGTGTTCATCTACGCCCATCTGCCTTTGCAGTTTTGAGGGAATCTATTGAGGGAAGTCAATTTTAAAGTCGCTAATGACTGTCCGAGCAATTATTCATTATGAGGGATGGAAACCTAAAAGTGACCTTCACGTCCGACACCCCCACTTCCCTCACCCCGTATCACTCTACCCCCTGCTCTCACACTGAATAAGTAGTCATTTTAAAAAGGCATCTACAAGCTTCTCATTGTCTGCTTGGTACAGCTGTATCAGTGATGCTCGGTGACCTCCGTCATGCTTCACTGACTCTATAATGGGGGTTGTCCTGAGGACTGTCCATTCAAAGAATTATTAAAGTTCAAGGACATTGAGGTGAAAACAAATAAAACTCCAACTTTTCAAATTTCATAGGCTTTAGAATCTGCCCAGGTTCAGAAAGTCACCTTGAGGACATGCGGTCCGTCTCCTTAATGCCCCATTGAAAAGCAAAAGCATTTAAAGACCATGGATAATCAGAGGAACAGCATTCTCCACCCCTACCTCTCCACCCAAAAATAAGGATTCGTGTCAGAAATCAAGGCTAGAAACAGCAGAAGTTCTGTGCAAGGATACCCTCCCGGGTAGATACATAACATTACATTTTTGGTCTTGCAAATATTCTGATTTTTAGGAGCAAGGGAAATGTGTTTTGCTCAGAGTCACAAAAATTCAGTATCCAGTAGGAGCTGGGAATACATCCCTTCTGCTTTCTTCTTGAAGTTCCTAGACAAGAAGCTTGGCTACTGTGCACTCTGCTTAGTTATTTGGCACTTCATAAACACACACTAAAAGTAACAAACATAGACAATAGGTATCGCCTTTGTGACCTGCTGGCTTTGTCAGTGGCCTTTAGCAACGCTGCACAGCATCCTGGTTATAACAAGCCTTTGCAATGCAATAGGTCTTTCATTTGCGAGAGTTTGTGCCGTTGGTGTTGTAGATGACAATGACTATTATTTATCTGTTTTCATAATTAACACATGGATAAGGGACATTGTCATTTGCAATGCCAGTGGTTCAGGTTCTTGTATATGCAAGACCTATTCAAAGAAGCGGCTACTATTGTCCTGGGCTGCTCGGAAAGTGAAAGCATGCATGGTGCGATGAATGTTGCAGGAAAGCATGTAGTGGCTGCAGCAGGAGAAACTCATAAACTAAAATACTGCTTACGGACTAAAAAAGTCGTACTGTGTAACAGCTGAAGTAAAAGGGCAAGTCCTCATGGGAGGTTACAAATGAAGACAAGGCGGTACTAAGGTGGGAATAAGAAGCCTATTAATGAATCAGAGGCTTGCATTTAAGAAGGACAATGAAACAACAATCAAACAATACTCTAACCCAGTCTCTCTATTCCTTCTAACACATTTCACACAATGAATTTATGGACCTTGTCAAAGCACGCAGATCTGCCGGAAGCCCTTCTGACCTGTGTCCACCCCAAACTTTCAAGACAATTCTTCGAACAACCTCTGCTGCCACACCAGTAAGAAGAATCATCCACTATTCCTTAACTACCGAATATTTCAAGAAGAACTCAAAAATTCATACATACGCCCATTACTGAAGAAAACAAACTTGAACCCACTGAACCCTGGCAACTACAGACCCATTACAAATAAACCTTTCATGGGCAAACTTATAGAAAGGGCAGCATTCGCTCAGATTTTACAATTCATTGAAGACAATGCCATACTTTCAGACTTCCAAATGGGATTCCGTCCAGGAAGAGGCACAGAATCTAAGCTCCTTGCCATCTAGGATGACCTGAAGAACACAGTTGACCTCAACGGGGTTGCTGCTCTACTTCTCTTGGACCTCTTGGCTGCCTTTGACACGATTGTACATAACACTCTGATGCAAAGACTCCACAAAGCCGGCACAGAGGGGACTGCTCTAGACTGGATCGCATCCTACCATCGCAACAGAACTAATGTCATCCATACCCCATCTCTCTCATCCAAACCGTACTCCACAAAAGCAGGGGTCCCTCAAGGTTCTATCATCTCATCTATTCTTTTCAACATCTACATAAAGTTATTACCGGTACTGATCTATTAATTTCACCTCACATGCTATAACTATGCAGATGACACACAAATACTCCTTCAACTGGAATGCCCCAAAGACATTGGAAACTCACCTATTTCAGTTGTCCCAGAGCCGTGGATCAATGGATGATGTAGAACCATCTCAAATTGAATGCTTCCAAAATGGAAATACTCATGTGTGGCGATTGGAAACATTGTGATTTGCTGGCTGCCTGGCATGATGAACAGGGATCACCACCTAAAGTATTAAAGAAAGTGAGAAACCTTGGATTTACCGTGGACTCCAAGCTATTTATGAATGACCCAGAGGACAAACTAACAAGATCAAGCTATGTTACTATAAAACCTCTGGCACACATCTTTCCCCATTTGGGATTTCCACACAAGGTCCAAGCTACCATCTCCCTTGTTCTGTCCAAATTTGATTGTGCCAATCGCCTCTACCAAGGATCACCTTTAATGACCAAGAAAAGACTACAACGGATTCAGAACTCAGCTGCCAGGCTACTCTTACATATCAAACCGCAAGACCACATCACCTCTGCCTTAAAAGCCCTGCATTAGTTACCAGTTGCCAGAAGATCCACGTTCAAGCTGCTTTGTATCATCCACAAAGCGATACATGGAACGGGACTGCTCTTCACCAGGAATAAAATCGCCAAACACATTCATCAAAGAAACCTCTGCTCTAGAGTGGCACCTCACCTCAAAATCCCAAGATACAAGAAAAAAAACATGGGTGGCATATCCTTCTCATTTAAGCAGCCAAACTATGGAACGCTTAACCCTCCCCAACATAAAATCCACGGGCAACCACCTTATCTTCAGAAAACTACCCAAGAATTGGCTCTTCCTCACATAAGCACCATATGCAAATAGAAATATACAACATATCCCTCTGTATATAGGCATTTATTTGTGCTATAGATATGTACCTATATATGTGTATTGCTTTGTGTAAATGTGTAGAATAATTATGTTTTAAAACAAATTAATAAAATACATTTTTAAGTACAACAACACTTGAAAGACGGAATTTATTTAATCATCTTTAATCTACATATACTTACTTCCTTCATTCATCTATATACCTTCCATGTACTTAGATCTACATATTTATTACTTTTCTGGTAATGCAGCATATCCAATGCACTTCCCTATTTCGCACCCTATACCTCTCAATATATTCTCTACCTCAACGCTCTGACTCATCTCAAACCTCTTTCTATTACTCTTTCCAATGTACTTCCCTATTTCTCACCCTATACCTCTATCAATATCTCGAATCTATATATACTTACTTCCTTTATGCATCTATATACTTTTCATGTACTTATGGATCTATAGATTTATAATTTTTCTCCTAATTCTGCATATCCAATGCACTACCCTATTTCTCACCCAATACCTCTCTCAATATATCTTCCACCTCAACTCTCTGACTCATCTCAAACTTATTTCTACTACTCTTTCCAATGCACTTCCCTATTTATTTCTTACCTTATACTTCTGTCAATACATCCTCTACCTCCATTCTCTCATTCATCACAAACCCCATAGCACTACTATCATCCCTAAAATAACCCTTTCTAGACTATTCCCTACTCTACTCCTCCTTGCATCATCTCATACCTCTTTTACTATACTGATCCCCCAAAACAAGCCTTTCTAAACCCTTCCCTCTGATTCTTCCCCTCCACATCCCTTTTACTCATGCCAAGACTACCCCTACAGTGACCTCCAAGGCAAAAACAGAAAAGAAGCCTAAAGCCTTCCCTCTTCTATCCCTCTACTATCTTTTTCAATCCAAATACCTGACTGGCATGTCCACTCATAATTCACTATACTAATCCTTTATAGGTTCCAGAGTAGCATGCAAATTTCTGAAAAAGCGTATCAACGCCTCATCGGGGGTAGCAAGTGCTATATAAATGCAAACCTATCCCTCTGCTCCACTTCTCGATCCAAATAACTTACTAACAGATTCACCAATCAAATTACTTTCATATTTCTCTATACTAATTCAACATTAATCCTTTAAGGGTTCCGGAGTAGCATGCTACTCGCCAAAAAAGCACTTCAACACCCCATCTGGAGTAACAAGCGCTATATAAATGCAAACCTTTTTCCCTCTTCCATCACTCCTCTATCCTTCTCAATCCAAATAACTAACTAATATCCACCACTAAAATTACTTTCATATTTCACTATACAAATTTACCACTAATCCTTTATGGCATCCGGAGTACCGTGCTACTCGCCAAAAAAGTGCTTCAACGTCCCATCATGGCTAACAAATGCTATATAAATGCAAATATATTTCCCTTTTCTACCCCTCGCTATCCTTCTGAATCAAAATAACTGACTAACATGTCCACTCAAATTACTTTCATATTTCACTATACTAATTCAACACTAATCCTTTATGAGTTCCGGAGAAGCATGCTACTCACCGAAAAAGCCCTTAAACGCCTTGTCAGGGGTAGTAAAGTGCTATATAAATGCAATTACAGTACAATACAATACAATCACTCAGGTACTGCACTTGAATTCATCTAATCTACCAGCCACTACTCAGGCACTCATCCAATCACCCAGGCACTGCCCATGCACTATGCAAACACCCAGACACTATGTATGCACTCATCCATTTACTGAGGCTCTGCCTATGCACCCATCCACTCTCCCAGACACTACTCATGGACTTATCTAATCACCCAGGCAGTATCCATGCACTCATGCAATTACCCAGGCACTATCCATGTACTCGCCCAATCATGTAGACGGTATCCATGCATTCACCCAATCACCCAGACCCTATCTGTGTACTCACCAAATCACCAAGCCACTACTTTTCACTCAGCCAATGACCCAAGGTCTACCCTTGCACTCATCCAATAACCTAGGTGCTATCCTTGTACTCATCTAGTCACCTATGTGCTACTCACACACTCATATAATCTATTGGGCACTACCCATGCACTAATCCAATTACCCAAGCAATACCCATGTACTCATTTATTCACTCAGTCACTCTCTATGCACTCACACAATCATTAACACACTATCCATACACTCATTTGATCACCCAGACACTGCCCTTGTGCTCATCCATTCACTGAGGCAATCCCATACACTCATGCACTCACCCAGGCACTACTCATGCACTCATCCAATCACCCAGGCAGTACACATGCACTCATCCATTCACTCACACACTACCCATGCACTCATCCATTCACCGAGGCACTACAGTTGCACCAATGTATTCACCCAGGCACTGCAGTTCGACTCATCTGTTCACCCAGGTACTACCCATGCGCTCATCTATTCACCCAGACACTACTCATACACTGATTCATTCACCTAGCCATAATCCATGTGCTCATCCATTTACTCAGCCACTACTCATGCACTCATCCATTCACTGAGCACTACCCATGCACTCATCCAATCAACCAGACACTATCCATGTACTCATCCAATAATGCAGGCAGTATGCATTCATTCACCCAATCACCCAGGCAGTATCTATGCACTCACCCAATCACCCAGGCACTACCCTTGCACTATTGCAATTACCAAGGCACAACCTTGCACTCACCAAATCACTCAAGCGTTACCCTTTCACTCATTCATTTACTCAGATACTACAGTTGCATGGATCCATTCACTTGCACACTACCCATGCACTCATCTATTCACCTAGGTACTAAACATGCACATATCAAATCATCCAGGCACTACCCTTCTACTCCTCCATTCACCCAGGCACTACCTGTGCACTCATCTATTCACCCAGCCACTCCATGCACTCATTCATTTACCCAGCCATTATCCATACACTCAGCCACAACACGTGCACTCATCCATTCACTCAGGCACTACCCATGCACTAGTCCATTCATGGACATACTACCCATTCAGACCCCAAATCACCCAGGCACTATCCTTGCACTCACCGAATCACGCAGACACTATGCATTCATTCACCCAATCACCCAGGCGCTATAAATGCACTCAACCAATTACCCAGGCACTAACTATGCAGTCATTCCATTACCCAGGCATGACCTTGCACTCTTCCAATAATTCAGGTGTTACCCTTCCACTCATTCATTTATTCAGGCAGTACAATTGCTCTTATCCATTCACTCATGCACTATACATTCACTCATCTATTCACCCAGAACCTACCCATGCATATATCCAATCACACAGGCACTACCCTTGCACTCATCCATTCACTGAGGAACTACACTAGCACTCATCCAGTCACTAAGGCAGTACCCTTGCACTGATCCATTCACTCATGCACTACCCATTCACTCCTCTATTCACCCATGTACTAACCATACACATATCCAATCACCCTGGCACTACCTTTGCACTCATCCATTCACCCAGACACTAACCATGCACTCATCCAATTACCCAGGCACTACCCTTCTACTCATTCATTAACTGAGGCATTACCCATGCACTCATTCACTCACCAAGTCATTACTCGGGCACTCATCCAATCACCAAAGCAGTATTGGTGCACTCATCCAACCAACCAGGCACTACTCATACATTCTTCCAATCACCCAGGCACCACCTTTGCACTCATCTCTTCACTCAGGCACTACCCATGCACTCATCAAATGATCCAGGCACTGCCCATGCAGTCTTTCATTCACTCTGGCATTATCCATGCACTCATCCATTCACCAAGGCACTACACATGCACATATCCAATCAACTAGGCATCTCTTCCACTCATCCAGGCACTATGCATGTGTTCATCGATTCACTCAGGAACTATCCAAAGACTCGTCTAATGACCCAGGCACTATACTTGCACTCATCCATTCACTCATGCACTCCTGCATTCATCCAGGCACTAACCATGCACATATAGAATCACCCTGCCAGTACCTTTGCACTTATCTATTCACTCAGGCAATACCCACACACTCATCCATTCACCCATGGACACATCCAATCACTCAGGTACTGCCCTTGTACTCATCTGTTCACTCAGGTACTATGCATGTGCTCTTCCAATCATCAGGCACTACCCATGCACTCATTCAGTCACCCAGGCACTACCCTTGCTCTCATTCATCCACTCATGTACTCATGAATTTACTCAGACAGTACCCATGCACTTATCTATTCACCAAGGCACTGCCCAGGCACACATCCAATCACCCATACACTACCCTTCTACTCATCCATTCAAGTAGCCAGTACTCATTCAATCATCTATTCACCCAGGCTTTATCCATGCACTCATCCAATCACCCAGGCACTATCCATGCACTCATTCATTTGTCCAGCTGTTATCCATGCACTAATCCATTCACTCAGGCGCTACCGTTAAATTCTTCAATTCACTCAGGCCCTACATATGCAATCATCCATTCAGCCACACACTACCCATGCAGACATGCAGTCACCCAATCACTACGTTTGCACTCATTCAATCACTCTGGCACTACCTAATCACTCAAAGATTTACTTAGGCCCCACTGCTGCACTCACTCATTCAATTATCCATACACCGGTCATACACTTATTCCAACATTTATACATACTTTATTTTTTTTAACTGTAAAAGGCAGTTCCAACAGAAACGTTTTTATTTTTAAGGCTTTTGTAAAGTTTTAATTGTTTTTCTTCTTTTTTATAATAACAAAAATGACAACTGGGACAGCAGGAATTCAAAATAAATGTGCACCGAAAAATGTGCAAAACATATAAAAAAGGACAATAATTAGCATGTATGCTGTTTTGCAGCATTGTGAATTGCTGTAAGAGACTGCTCACCAGCACTTATGACAACACTACAATCAATGCAGTATGTGGCCATTGTTGACTTCTCTGGAGCCATATATGTTGCAGTAGCCTGCACCTCAGAAGGGAGTTTTTGACCAGGAATTGTTTCTGCTGCCACTGAAGTAGATGGTCCTCTAGCTTCCCTCTGCTCGATCGCCAGTTAGAGAGGTTTTTTTCATGACAGGTTTTTATATGGTATAACATGCTCGCTGTCCCACCTTAATATTTCTTGTTGGCCCCTCTAGAGAGGGTCTTCCTTCAGATTGTTCATTGCACAAGTTTGGCAGCTGTTTTTGATTTACCTGATGGCATTGTAAAAAAAAGCCCACGCCACCCTGGCTCTCTTTTTTGGAGGTTCCTCTTCCTCCACATCTTCAGTGTCTTTCTCCTCCGCATCCTGGTCCAGCTGTTGTTCCTGTTGACCCCCATCTCTTTGCTGTGTTGCCATTTCTGATATAAAAAAACCAAAATGTTTGCACAGCAAAATTAATCCACCTGCTCAGAATGAAGTTCTATGAAAGAAGATTCAAGAAAGAGCAGTGGGTGCGTACTTTCTATTGACTTTGCTGAAAAGCATAACATACAATGATATTCCTTGCTTTGCCGGTCATGTGATATTCGTGGTGACTGAAATTGTGGCGGTTACCGCGGTGAAGCGTAAATGCAAAATATAAGTTTAAATCAGTTTTGTTTAAAAATGGAAAGAGAAGCAGAACTTTCAATATTATAATAGTGAACAGCTGTACTAAACGTGTTTAGAATACCTCTACATATAAGTTTCAGATTTGTTGAAAAACACGTGTTATCCGCGATTACTGATGGTAATGCGTCTTCCGCTGTCTTCGCTTAAATGGGAAAAAGTGATTGGAGGTGATTATTTTGAAAACTTACTAGATAAATATGAGTTTGAGAATTACACTAATAAGGCTCTACTGTTAAATATACTGTAGAATATGTCTATATATGTGTTTTACATTTTGTATAAACCACGTGCTCTTCATGACTACCAACATCAAAGCAATGATTTCGGTAGTCGCAAATAATTATTTTTTTATTTTGTTGAAAAAATGTTTTTTTTCTAAATTGATCATAAAAAAGAAAAGTTAAATGAATATTCTACTAAATATTTAGAGTTAAACTTTATTTAAAAATGTCTTTAAGTGTATTTTTCAGTAAGTGAAATACATTTACTGAAGACAGAATTGCCACTGTAAATGCAGCAATGTTGTGCAGACTTACAAAACTGTTAAAAATAAAACCAGTTATTAATGTATTTTCTGATAAAGACATATGAAATAAAAAAATGAGTGGTGTATTATATAAATATAATACACAATATCCAATTATAGAACGAGAGTACAAGAATCTTACAGGTTCAAGTCCTAAAAACAATGGACATTACAATTAAGAAATAGAATTTAACAAAACCTTATGAATTGAAAAAAAACAAAATATACAGGAAAGGTATAGTTAACAATTAGCATTTAAAAAAACCCTTAGATATTCAATGAAAAAAACAAAGGTTACAGGGACATTATAGTTAGGAAATAGAATTTTTTAAAAACCTTAGAAATTCACTGAAAAAAGCAAACGTTACAGGGATGTTATAGTTAGGCTCAAATTTCACTCGGTAAAAAGCAGAGAAATTCAGCAGTTATAGTTAGCTGAGCTAACTATAACTTGCAAACCCCGCAATGCACTGCTTATTACCTCACACATTACATCACTCATGACATGTGCAATGACATCACTCATGACATCACTGATGACATCTCAAATGACAACACAACAAGTGAAAGTGAGAATTGGCCAGCACTAGAGTAAAATTAAATGTAAGGTCGTCAAGACACCAATGGTGACACACTTCATGGAGAAGAACCACTCTGCAGTTGAAATTCTGTGGCAAGTGATTGATGTGGCGCGACAACTATAAAGAGGTGACTACCTGACTTCAGAGGATAGAATGCAAAATAATAGAACTTTTTGATTTGATACGCAAGGAAGAGTGGTTTAGCTATGTGGAAGAATCTGTGTTTAAGAAGAGTGGTGTAGCGATGTGGGAGAATTAGTGATTAAGAACTCCGTTCCTTTGAAATTACCTGTCTGATTTACCACTGGATGCATTGACCTCTTCATGCCTGATGAACATGGGCCTGCAAAACATTGTAACTCTCCATGCCACTAGAGAATGTAATAACCATATAATGGACTTCCCAATGACCAGATCATGGACTTCTCAGGTGCAGTTAGATTTGAATTATAAAAACTTTGGTACCAGGATTCCCACCATATCGTCTACGTTGTTACTATACACATTACAGTGGATCATGTTTTCCATTTTTTTAAATGGTTCTTTCTTTAAATGTTTTTCTTTTAAAATATACCGTCCCCATTGTAAATATGTTCTCTGTTTACATTGAGTTGGGCATAATGGATAATTTGTTATGGCTGTCCTAGGTTCTCTCTTCCTCTCTTCATCTTCTAAATTATTCAGTTTTGGCTCTCAGGATGTTTTGTGCCCATTTATGTTATTATTCATAATGTGTACTTATATTAACATTACTACCTTAACATTGTAGTAGCATTAGTGAACTCGAGATTCTAAAGTGTTGTCCTTCTGCTAATTTCTGTTTCTGGAATACATGCCTCCCTTGCCTCACTTTCATGTACATCGATGTTGGGAGGGGCACACTTCTGCTTCTTCTCTCCAGACACTGACGATCTTGTATTTAAAGGAAAAAATCTACATGTGGCCGTCTTTCCATTTGTGATCAAGCATGCTGAACTTTCAGCAGGCGGACCTTTTATCTGGAATCCCACTCTGGGTAGAGAAGTTATTTTCTCCTGTTGTAGTACTGCCTGGGGTAAATACTTCTTTTTGGTTACACATATTTTTTGTCTCTTATGCTATCCTCACAAGTTACCCTAAGTAAGTATCTTATTATTCCACACAACCGTTTGGTGTCAAACACAGGGAACTTTTCTAATAACAATGTGGGTTATTTTTTGATAGCTGAAGGATTGTCAACATTGAGAGGTATGCTGTTACATACGAGCTATGCTTCCATAAATTCTTAAGGAAATGCCTTTTTTTACATGTTTACTTCCACATTTCTGGACTAATGCTGCTGGTTTATCGACTCTGAGAGTGCACTGAAGCCTGCCTACCAGACCTCATTGCTAGTGTTCTGACCCATTATGAAGTATAAATTAACAATTAGAAACCTGAGAAACAATTGTAAGCGTAAGAGTTCATATAGATTCACAACTCTCCAATAGATTAGATTTCTTTCTTTTCTTTTAATATTCCATCTTCATAGCATCTTCAGCATTTACAATTCTTGTTGGATGCTCTTCAAACCACAGGGTAACCACAAGATTGCCAACACGTGTTTTGTCAGGCAAATCGACTTCATCAGGGCAAAAGGAACAAATGAAAAACGCCAGTGAAAAATTCTTCCCATGAACCATAAGTTCAGACAAGACAAATTCCTTTAAAGCAGCAATATAAGATGCCGTAGACGCTGAGTATTCAAAATCACGAGTGTTCCAGTGTGAATAAAAAAGATGTACTTCTATAACAAAGATCACCGCATCACGATCAGCAGTCTGACAAGTCTATGAAAATGGAATATTAAAAGAAAAGAAATAAATCTAATCTATTGGAGAGTTGTGAATCTATATGAACTCTTATGCTTACAATTGTTGCTCAGGTTTCTAATTGTTCATTTGTATTTAGGGTGGACTTTGTCTATCTGTCTTGCAACTATTGGCAGTGGTTGTATATTAACCTTGAGCACTTTTGTCTTTTTTGAATTGAGAGACGGATTTCACTGTCTTGCGCATGGTTCCCCTACTGCCATAACTTCTTAGTTTTCCATTATGACATATATATGGAGAATTGACTATGCCCAAGTGGCAAGGACTGACTTACTTATAAGTCCCTAGCATGTGGCACCCAGGGCATGTAAGACAGAGTGTCTACGCAGGGCTAGAGCACTGCTTGTGCCACACTCTATGTGACAATGTAGAAAACTACTTCCAGCCTGCCACTGCAGACTGGAAGGGCAGTGGTAATACTGCTAATTCAACTTTGTTATTTAAACTAATGGCAAAGGCCTCTCTTCCTTTAGCAATATATGTAAGTCTTCACTAAGGAAGGCCTATAGACCCCTAGGGCAGGGAGCTTTACATTATTAAGTAGGACATATATTTTTATAAATGCCTTAACAGCAACACTTCCAAATTTACATTTTTTCTGTGGTGGCAGGGCTACTAGCCCAATTGGCTAACACAGGGTTACTGGCTGACCCCTCAGCCCAACTAACTTCTGAATGGGACTTTGTAGCTGGGTACTGTAAGGCATCAAATAGATCATTGCAAAAATCTGACTTGATGCCCAGATCAAATTCAATGTCACTATTAAAGAAATGAAACTTTTAGGAAAGTTGCAACTCTATGAGCCAATTTGTCCAGTGACCTCACATAGTTCCTGGCCAACAGACAGAATTCTGCTGACCTGGGGAGCCGTGTGAATGACTTCCAGGCTTAGGAACAATAGCAGCCTGCTACAGGGTGAGATGTTACCTCCCCTGTGTATGAAGCCACTGAGGGTGTTAGCCCAAAAGGCGACCTTCAAAGGTGAAGCCAACTTTGATGGGAAAATGGTATTCACACTCCTGAGGGGCTGCCCTTAGTTCAGGCGGACAGGCTGGAGACTGGGACCGAGAGGGAAGACAAGCGCCCAAACCCATATTCCCATGGGCATGTAGCTGCAGGTAGCCCCACCTCCAGCGTGGGTTACCAAGTTCCTGACATCCGGGTTAGGGGCCTGACATCTTGAGAGGGGACAGAATAGGGCTCTATGGGATTGCTAGATACCACACATAGTTGGAAAGTCATCACCTAATGGGAGGTGGCATGGTATTCCATTGGCTAGTGACCACATCATCCCCCAGGGTATAAACATGACCCCCCTGGCACCCTGTGTAGGAAGCTGGGTATGTATATACTATGGGCGAGAAAGCAAAAGACACACAATTGATGAACGGAATGCAGAACAAATCAAAACATTCACCCCAGACAAGAAATCTGGGCTAAATCCATAATTCTTTTGTTCACCATGCCACCCCAGTTTAGACCTGGCCATATGCAAATCGGTCTTGACCCTGTTCCTCATGGGAACAGTCCAACCCGAACTGCCAAGCCAGGTCCTCCCTGGACCGGAAACAAGCATCCTTGGACCGGTTTCGGAGTTTCTCCCCTCTTCAGCCAGGATAGCTTGACTCCAGTGGCACAGTGAGCCCAGGACCCACGTCTGGGCATACCTGGCACACTTAGGGCGAGAAAGCAAAAGACACACAATTGATGGACGGAATGCAGAACAAATCAAAACATTCACCCCCAGTCAAGGGATCTGGGTTAAATCCATCATTCTTTTGCTCACCATGCCACCCCAGTTTAGACCTGGCCATATGCAAATCAGTTTTGACCCTGGGCCTCATGGGAACAGTCTAGGCCGAACTGCCAAGCCAGGTTCTCCCTGGACTGGAAACATACATCCTAGGACCGGTTTCGGGGTTTTACCCCTCTCTAGCAAGGATAGCTTGACTCCAGTGGCACTATATACCATACCAAATTTAGGTATAGAGTGCACAGAGTACAGTGGAACCCCAAAGCAAGGCAGAGGTAAAAGTACATAGCACCTTACTCTCTATTTGTGTTAGTGTGGGTGAGCAGTAAGGCTTTATCAGAGGGTAGTGTTAAGCATTTGT
This sequence comes from Triturus cristatus, assembly GCF_964204655.1. Taxonomy (NCBI): domain Eukaryota; kingdom Metazoa; phylum Chordata; class Amphibia; order Caudata; family Salamandridae; genus Triturus; species Triturus cristatus. The sequence goes on from NC_140594.1 coordinate 921,959,618, forward strand.
TGTGCACAGCCAGGCAAGAAATTGTGTCACACACTCAAAGACTGAAGTCACACTAATTTGTTTGTATCAAAAATATTATTTTGTTATTTTATTTCTAGAACCAAGCCAAGCCTAGTACAGGTAAGTGAAATAATACTTTGCAATATCTTATGCAGTGTTTTACGGTTGAATGTAGGTTCAAATACAGTTGGTTGAATTACAGGTAAGTCAACAGTTCAGAATTAATTTTTAGTTACTTTACAGATTACTATATACACTACTTTTCAGATTACGTTTGCTAATCAGTGTGATATGCCTAGATAGCACGCTGAGACATCTCAAAGACAAAAGGTAAGTAATTCACTTTTAATACATATGCAGTTTTTGAACGTTCCATACAAACCAAATCCACACAATTTTCAAGAAAAGCAGTCAATGCAAACCTATGGGAGGAAATAAAGTTAATGGTTTGCAGGTAAGTACTTATATGTGGGAGTTGGTATTCTGGGGTAAGAACTAGGGTTTCCCCAGGGTCAAGGATGCACTCTTGAAACACCCTCAGCGACACTGAGGTGGCCGGGTGCAGAGTGCTGAGGCCCAATGTTATCCAAAGGGGGATTGGTGCCTCCAGTTGGTGGCTGCTCATGAGCAGGCCACAAGGTTGTGGGAGCAAATTTCCTGGTGTGGGCAAAGAAGGATCCGGTTTAGCACACAAAATGCACCTGCAGCGGTGCAGTGGCAGCTGGGTGCAGGGTGCTGGTTTGGTTTTGGGTGCCCTGTTGTTTTCAATGGGATTCTCCGGTTGCAACAAAGACTGCAGGCTCGGGGACGTAGATCTTCTGGAGGTGACCACTGCTTGGAGAGGTAAGTTGGGATGCCTGGGATGCTGGGGCACCGTCGGTTGTGCCACCCAAGGCTGTGGGACATCAGGTGCAGAGGTGTCTTTAGGCATCGGGTTTTCTTACCAGCTCCAGTCGTGGTCGGGGTGTCATCCAGAAAGGGGCAGCAGGCTTCGATTGGAGATTTGAGGCAGGTCAGAGATCATTAAATCTCAGGTCAGGTTCACCAGGGAGACCTCCTTGTGGTGTTGGGCCACTCGAATTCGGGCCGTGGGCATTGGGTGCTGAGTGGTGCAGACTCATGGAGTGGGCCAGGGCCAGGGTCTGTGGGTGAGCAAATACGGTGCTCACAGGAGATAAAGGCAGGGTAGGTTCTTCAGGTTATTGAGGCTGCTGGATGCAGGACACACCGGGATTGCGCTGGAGCAGGTTGGAGGTGCAGACAGGCCGGTAGGACAGGGGCATGTCAGTGGGCGTCCTTCTCTTCTTAGTTCAGCACGGCTTCTTCGGTCCTTCTTCTTCTTTTCTTCTGGCTGGTTCTTGTCTGGGGAGGCAAGGTTCAGGCTTTCCCCTAAATACTAGATTTAGGGGTGTTATGGGTACATAAAGGTTGGGACCAATGGGTCCCTTCCTTGGGGTGGTTACACCCCAAATTATGCCACCCTCCAATAGGAGGTGGGCATATGCCTCTCTCTGGTTGGCTGGGTCCCCCCATCTGCATGATGGTGGAGACTGAGAGTTGTGCTTCAACACGCCTCCCCCACCTGAGGGGTGGGGTTGGCAAAGGTAGGCACACCTCCCTTCCTCACTTGTTTTTCCCACCGATTCTCCCACCCAAAGTGGAGGGTCATAGCCAGTGGGAGCCAGTTGCTGGAAGCAGCAAAGGGCTGGGGTAGCTCACAAAGGTGGCAAGCCTTTAAAGCTTCCCCTCCGTGGACCCCACCCATCCTGGGGGAGGAGGCTTGGCACCTTGTCCCAGGATGTGCATTGTTTCAGACCCCCAAGAGTAGCAGGCTCTTGACCTAGGGATCCAGAAACATGTCTGGTGGTGGCAGCTGGCGAGCAGCCACTCAGCCAGGACACAAGAGTTAGGTTGTTTTTCAGGGAACATCTCTAAGTTGACCTCTGAGCGCATTTTTCATTAAATCCCACACTGATATCAGTGTGGCTTTAATGTGCTGAAAGGTTTTATAGCAAGCTTCCCAGCTTTCAGTAAAGCCATTATGGTGCTCTGGAGTTCGTAATGACAAGCTGCCAGTACCATATACTCTTAATACATTACTGCACTTACAATATCTAAGAATTGGTTTAGACAGTGTAGGGGTACAGGGCTCATGCACCTGTACCCTCACCACTGGTAGAGTGCACCCAGCTCAAGGGGTGGCTGACCTATACCAGGGCAGTGGTTTGAAGACTTGGGCACACACGGATGTGTGCCATGTTGACTGTTGGACTTGGCCCCTCTGGCAAGTTCACCCCTAGAACTTTTTGCAGTATCCTAGCCTTTTTCCTGTGTTGTACTAGTGGTTTTAGGCCTCTAGGCGCTTTCACACTGTGTCCCAGTGGAAAGCGCGTGCGCTCTGTGTATGGTTTGGTGAGACTGACCTGCCCTCCCATAGGAATGCATGGGGGAATGTATGTGTTCCTGGTAGTTCCTGATGCGTGGGGAGTGCAGGTGCGAGTTTGGTATGTGCAGACTCGTGTGATGAAATGCTGCGCGATGATGTGTGCGGCGTCCATGTAGCTAGTGTGGAAGTGCCACTTCTAGAAGTGGGCACTTCTGTGTGCAGTGTGAAATGAGTGCCTTGTCTGGCGATTGGCTGGCTGAGGTCATGTGATGGGCTAGGGAATCCCCAGAGTCAGGAGGAATCACCCAGTGGTGAATGGGGAGATCAGCAGCCAGATGGGTGGGAGGAGTACACCTGGGACCTGAATAGGGCTGGGCTTTTCCCACACAATGCTGGCTCCGCCCCCTGTGGTGCGACTGATGACCCTGGACTGTTCTGAGAATAGGGAGAGGGGCTGAGCAAAACAAAGTGCTCAGGAACCAGTTGTATCTGGTTCGCCCCTTCCCTGCACCTTTGAGAACAAAGGATTTGGTGTATAAAAGAGGGGCTGTGACCCCATGAAAATGTTCTTGTTTTGTGTACTTGAATCTACCAGGGGCGTGCTGCTGCTGGGGCCCAGGGGAATGCTTGCCTCCCTGGGCCCTGCCCAGCCCCTGGATGCCCTGGATGCCTGGAGGACTGTTTGGGACCCTTTTGCTTGCTAAATTCCCTTATTGTTGGGTGCAGGACTTTGTGATGGCTCTAGCGCCTCCAGGAGCGCTTTATTTCTGGTCCAGGAGGAAGGAGCGCTGTATGTCCATTACAGCCAGGCGCTGTAATCGTCCTAGGAAGGAGCGCGAGGGCTCCCCAGCGCCAAGCTCTCCGGGCAGGAGGGAATCCCCGGTGTAGGGATTCCCCCGCATTTTTACTTGCAATCACGGAGCCTACCCCGCTTTATTCTCCTCTTTATGCGGCTAGCGGGAGCCTACCCCGCTTATTTTCATGATTTTAATCGGGTGCCCACCCCGCTTATCTTAGCTGAACTAGCGGGTGCCCACCCCGCTGTCTATATGGAATTTGAGGGAGCCTACCCCTCCTTGTGCCTGCCGAGAAGGAATCACCGCTGCGGCCCGGGTGGAAGTCAGGCAGTGCGATGCCTTGGCGGGGCGGAACTTCCGCCTCCCTAAAGGAAGTCCCGCCCGGAGACGCGAGGAAGGGAAGCGGTGTCGAGCGGGGCTCTCGTATGCCGATGAGAGCCCGCCGGATGTGCAGAGAAGTCCCGGGTCCCAGGAGGGGGCCCAGGTGAAGAGGGAAGGTAGCGGAGGCTGAGCGGGGCTCCCATGAGAGGAGGGAAGCCCCGCAGGCCTTCCCCAGGTGCCGGGATCCTCGCCAGCAAAGAGCCCAGGTGAGTGGGGCTCACGTGAGTGGTGCCTGGCAGAGGCACCCGGTCAGAGTGGCCCCGTTTGTGCAGTGGGCCGCTCCAACATTGGGCATCGGTATTTTAAGAGCGCAAGTGACGCTCCAACAACGGGGCACATTGTTTAAGAGCCTGTGAGGCTCCAACGGGACCGCATTGTATGGTTTAGAGCGCTAGTGCGCTCCAAACGGGACATGTTATTTCTAAGAGCGCAAGTGGTGCTCCAATGTACGGGGACATTGTTTAAAAGCCTGAGGCTCCAACAAAGGAGGCATTATGGTTTCAGAGCCCAGGGGGCCCCAACATGAGCATAATGATTTCCAGAGCCTGCGTGGCTCCAAAGGGGCATAGTTGTTTTCAGAGCCCTGAGTGGCTCCAGCACGTGTGCCAGTTTGTTCTCTGAGCCTAAATGGCTCCAACGGTTGGCGCATATGACTTAAAGGAGCCAGTGTGCTCCAGGGGGACATGTTATTTTCTGAGCCAGATGGCTCCAATGTTTTGGCATATTGTCTCAGGGGCCATTGAGAGCCCATGCCTCCTAGGTGCCTTCCACAGCTGCGCAGCACTTAGTGCCAGCTGCAGCGTTTAGGCCCTGTCCTTGTCCCCAGCTGCCCAGCAAGTAGTGGGCAGCTGCTACGTTTAGGTTCTGGTGCGACCTGGACCCTAATGCGATTGAGGTGTTGTGGTGATTCATGCTAATGTGATTGGGTGCTAGGAAATGTACTGTGTATAGCATGTTTTGCGCACCCTGTGTTTTATACCTCTAAATGTGGTCATTTCTGCCTAGGAGGTTGTTTTACTTGTTTAGGTTGGTGTTAGGGAGATTGTACTTCCCTGTGCGATATACGCCCCTAGTGTAGGTATACTTAGGTGGTTAGGTCTAATGCGTTAGACCAATGAGAAATTGCATAATGTGTTTATGCCCCTGTGATGGATGCAGGATAGGTTTTATACCTGATGCTAGTGTGATGACGCTGAGGTCATTATTGCGCCAGTAGTTACTGGTTGTGCTCTACCGTGCTAATTTGTGTTACAGTTAGTATATGTCCTATATGTACAAATTGGTGATTTGTGCTGATTCTGACAGTGATCCATGTGGCCCTGTCCCATGTAAATAGTCCCTTGTAAAATTCTGCCCAGTGCCAGTTGGCACAGTGTAAATTATGTGATTATCATCTAATGTGTTTATTATAATTATAATACAAAGGCTATTTTTATATATAACCTTGTGTGGAGTTTCTTTTGTGGTGGGCCTTGGGTGTTGTTGCTGTGTGCGTGCGCAAACGCTTTACACATTGCCTCCGGGATAAGCCTGACTGCTGGTGCCAAGCTACCAAGGGGGTGAGCAGGGGTTATCTTTGGCGTGTAACTCCCCAGCCCTGACTAGAGTGGTGGTTTCTGCCTGGCTTTGGCGCAAGCCCTAGCCAACATTGACTCTTCAGTTTGTTCTGCACCAAAGCATACAGTCTGCAATGGCAGTGTGAGTGTGTAAAGGTACAGGGCCTCTATGGGCAGCACAATAAGTGCTGCTGCCCTTAGAGGCCTTCCCTAGCCACAGTGCCCTTGGTACCTATTGTACCATTTACAAGGGACAGACATGTGACCAAAGAGTGCCAATTGAGTTTTGTCATTAATGCATTTTAGGCAAAGAACATAGGCCCTGGGTACCTGTTTGGCAGGAACCCAGGGCACACTCAGTAATGTAATGTAATATGCACTTTTATAGCGCAACTGTCACCCCACGGGTATTCTGGCGCTGAGACTTCTCCTGTTGTCAATGTGCATGTAGATGACCTGTCCAGAAGATAAAGAAGGACTCAAAGTTACTCCTCCCTCAGGAAGAGCCAGGTCTTCAACCTCTTTCTAAATGGAAGCAGGTTTTGGATTCGTCTAATGTCTATGGGGAGATCATTCCAAAGCCGCGAGGCTGCGACACCAAAGGCTCTCCCACCAGTCCTAACCTTCTTAAATCTCGTAGTAGCCACCAGATTTGTGCTTGATGAACAGAGATTTTTTCTTGGGAGCATACCACTTAAATTTTCTCTGCAAGGATTTCAGGCCCAGCCCATGTACTGCTCTAAACACAGTACAGAGTGATTTGAATTGTATTCTTTGCAGATTGTCAGCCAATGAAGGTTCTTCAAAGCCAGCGATGTTGAGGATATCCGTTGCCAATTTAAACACAATTTGGCTGCTATAGTCTGAATCCTTTGCAGCTTCAATATTACTGAGTTTGGTGCACCTAGTTACAAAGAATTGCAGTGGTCCAACCTGCTCATTCCTACACTCCTCACTACCTGTGACCTAGTAGTAGTGGGCAGCAGAGGGAGAATTGTTTGTAAGGCTCTAATCAGGGAGAAACAGGTGCCCACTGTCTTATTAACTTGTGACTCCAACTGGAGGTTATCATCCAACATAACCCCCAGATTGCGTACTGTTCTAGCTGGGGTCAGAGGTTTGTCTGTGGGGGTGAGTCTAAATTCTGAAGGAAAGGGGTGAGCAATTTTAGTCGAGGAGCAGTATACAATCTCTGTTTTTTCTCCATTGAATTGTAAGGAGTTATTTCTAAGCCATTTTGTGGTACTTTGCATGCACTCCTGGAATTTATCCAGAGACACTGCCTGATCTCCTTCTAGAGAGAACACCAGCTGTGTATCATCTGCATAGTTGACTAGGTCAATGCCAAAGGATTTGATAATGAGTGGGCGCAAATAAATGTTGAATAATACTGGACTTATTGCTGATCCCTGTGGTACCCCGTGGTGCACGGGATTCTCTTGAACAAAATGCTATGATTTACTGTGTTGAACGTGGCAGACATGTCCAATAATACCAGTATGGTCGCATTGCCATTGTCTGCCCTCATTCTTAGATTATCGAGTACTGTCACTAGGGTAGTTTCAGTTCCATGCCCTGGACGGAACCCGAATTGTGCCTTGTCTAACAGTTGATTTTCTTCCAAGAAGTGGGAAAGCGATTTACTGACCGCTCACTCCGAGATCTTTACTGGATAGGGCAGCAAGGAAATAGGTCTAAAACTTGATGGACACAGAGGATCAAGGGTGGGTTTTTTATGTAGCAGTTTCACCATTGCCTGCTTCCAACACTCCGGAACGATTCCTGTATCCAAAGATTGGCAACAGATCTGTCATATTCAGGGAAATAATTCTGAGTTAAGTTCTTTCCATATTTTCTGTGGGAGAGGGTCCAGAGGCGAGCCAGAGGACACACTCAGAGTTAGTTTGTTAAATATTTCCTCAGTGGGAATTTGAAAAGACTCTTGCCCTGCCTTTTGATAACTATCAGTTACCTCTTCCTGTTGTTCCACTACCACTATTGTAGATAGATCTCTTTTCACGTCCAGATTGTTTTTATCATTTAAATTGAGACCATCAATAATCTTATTGCTCTTCTCTTCAAAGTGGATGACAATGTCGTCACAAAGCTTTTGTGACGCTTTGCTCTTGTTGCTCACACAGGCTGGGTTGGACAGGTCCTTCATTATGGTGAAAAGAGTTTTCGTGCTGTTGGGTGCCAACAGAATGTTTTTTGCATAATATTCAGCTTTGGATCTAGCGATCATTTCCTTATATAGAATCTGTAATTGTTTTAAGGTTATTTTATATGAATCATCATAAAGCTTTCCCCATTGTCTTTCTGCATTTTTTTTGCATCTGTTTCAATTCTTCATTGTACCAAGGGGCAGACGGTTTCTTCCTATTCTTTAGCCTCTTAACCTGAATGATCTGATCCGGAGTATGATTTATTTGATCACAGAAAATATGATAGTTTTCTTCCACTGACTTACTGGGTACAAATATATTCTGTTCAGATAGAAGCAGCACCTGTCTATTTTTCAATAATTTGGCCCATTCCCTTCCTTGAGGGAAGATTGCAGGCTGAGTCAGCTTGTTGTTTGTGCTGGGCACGGCTATCCAAAAATGAATTAGGGAGTCATCGGTCCAGCATTGGGGCAAAACTTTGACCAACTCTGCCTCCGCATGCTTGGCAAAAACTAAGTCTAAGGTATGGCGTCCTTGGTGAGTCGATTGGAGTACCAATTGCTGCAAATTGATGCTCTCACAAGCTTGTGTTAGGTCTTTGTAAGATGGACTAGAGCTCCCATTGTCCGAGAGATTAAAGTTATCCACTATAATCAGCCTTGAGTGGGTCAATGACATGTTAACAAAAGTGTCAATCAAGGCCTGAATATGGGTGATTTGACCTCCGGTAGGTCTATAGCACACTATCCCAGACAGCGTTTGTCCTCCTGCCTCATTCAGTGTGAAGCCAAATAATTCTGTTCCCTCGACATCGTCGATGTGTAGGGGCAAAAAGTCCCACTTATCTTTAAATATCACTCCAACTCCTCTGCCTCTCCCTACTGGCCTAGGTTTGTGAAAGATTTTATACCCTGCTGGACAGGCTAACCCCAATTCAACGAAAGAGTCGACTCGTGTCCAGGTTTCAGTCATGAATAGCATATCCAGGTCCAGGCACTCCAGCATAGTGCACACCTCCTGGATGTGCTTGACTAACGATCTAGTGTTGATCAAGCCACATTTAAGTCTCTCAGAGGTGTGGTAATCTGTGATGGAAATACCCTTGTGCACAGCCTCTTGGAACACCCTGGCATCCATCGCTCCTATGTATATGAGTTCTTCTTATGAATAGCAGAGTTTAGCCTGCCCTGGAGTAAAACTGGCAGCATGGCTTGCACTGTGCTCGGCTAGTGCGAGGACGGGCGCAGACGGGCTTGCCTCTGGTGCACCTCCGGTGCGCCAACGGAGAGCCCGCTGTGTGCGCGCACGCTGTGCTCTTGCATCACTCCTCCTAAATAGGGAGGTGTCTGCTGATCAGAGAAAGACTAGTGCGCTGACCAAGATGGCGTCTTCACGGTGACCCGCTCTAACAGGCGGAAGTACAATAGCACACCTTGGTCAACAGAAAGTGCGAGGTAGAAATGTTCCTTTCTTTATCCCCAAATTAGCAGCAATACTTTTAAAATTCTTAACACTTTAAAAGATTCTGCCTTAAAAGAAAAAACGAGCGCTTAGCTGGCACGCGCTAAATTTTCAACTGCGAGTAGCGCTAATGCACTGCCGATAGTCTCAGATGTTCAGTCAAGTACATCAGAAGTTTGGCAAAAAGTAGAGGCAACCATGCAAAAAGAGGGCACTTTCTTACACCCTGCACCTCAGATCATGTCAGAACTAGAACAATGATTGAAGAAGGACTGCCCTGCTGACCCCTGGACTGCACAAAGAAAGGCTCCACTGTCTGCTGGGCTGAACCTGCTGCACCTGCTGCACCGTGGGCAAGCAAAGAGATGACTGTGCCTGTGGCTCCTAGCTCTTGGAAAAGTTGTGCCCCAGACCAAAGGAGTGACTCAGAGTATCAGTGAACTGGCCCCCTGGAACCTGCACCAGGGTCAGCTCAGCTGAAGGAGCGCACATCAGCAAGTTGGTAATCACAGCAAAAGATTCCCTACTAGCAGCTGCTAGACACCCCAAGAGACCAATCCTCGATGACCAAAGGTTGCACCCAAGTCAGCTGAACCTGGAAGTGCCATCTGAGTCCAGTTTGGGAACCCAAGAGGGACACCAGCCCCAACAAAGGATATTGCTGGGATCGCTTCACAAGGAGACCATTCCGCCGGCCCCTGCTAATCTTCTACAGTCACAAAGAGGATTTCGAGGGACCCTGACCTCTTTGGCCAAGTCACCCTACCTGATCCGAGAAATAACTGATAAGGAACCCCGTTGACTGCACAGCAGATAGAGCATCCTTGAGCATCTTCGTCTCCTGCAGCCGCAGTATCAGGACCACTCCATTGAAGTCTGTGGCAGGCACGCTGCAAAATTTGAATCTGGACTGTAAAATGCTCTGGTGGCCAGGTAGCTGTTCAAATCTACCCCATTGGCACCCTCAGACTTTCTCTCTGCTGGATTTAGTCACCCAAGCTGATCCGGAGTAGCTAAACTAACATTTTACACACTTTGCAATTTTTTTCAACTTTTTACAGTTGCCTATGCTTGTTGTTGCTGTTGGATTAAAAATAAAGATTTTTTAAACAGCTGTATCTCTGGAACTCTCTGGTTGATTTTTCTGATCTTGCGCTCCAAAAATGTATAAAAAATGTAGTCTATTTTTATAAATTTTATTGTGGCTTTCTTATTTCGCAGTTTGATACTGCTAAATGCTTTACACTAGTTCCGTTGTTTAAGGCTTGCTGCTCAAAGCCATAGCTACCCAAGGCTGGGCTTAAAGTTATACAAACCAAACTGACTGGGCCCTCGAAGGTTTCTGCAAGTGTATTCCACAGGAAGGCCACTCAGACATACCATGTAACACACCCAAATCCTCACAAATTCCCTTTGCTAACATTCCTGGATTCTAATAATATGCCCATATGTTTTTTTAGGATGTCTCCCTGTCGGGTTGTCCTAATGAGACCCTCTATCTAGTTACAGGTGAAACATCACCGTATGTATAGACAAATCTAACAATCCTAACTATGGAACAGGCTCAGCCATATCAAGACCAAGGACTAAAGATTCATGGTTGTTTGGTTTCCATAGAACACGGGTTCTGATTGCTATCATCTGGATTCCTTTTTCTCATCTTTTTAGGGTGGTTCTGTTTCACCCTCAACACAATTCACTATATGGGTGTTTTCGTGTATATGGCACTACCTGAATATAGTATTACAAAATTTGTGATTGCAAGTGATGGTTTCCCTTTTTTATCCATTATTTACATTAATTATTCACAGTAATTGTTGCTGACCGTTCTTAAGTTTATGAATAATGATGTCAATGAGAACCGCTGTTATTTGAATATATTATGTCTACTACAGAGCACAGAATCAATACATGGATATTGTCCTGTGTTTGTTCTCTGCAATAACATTGAAGCAGGTGAATGAAGATAACACATTTTCTGATTTCTATTAAATTGCCTGCCAATGGGTGAGTTTTGCACTTCTCTGGTGTTTCTGTACAGTAATTCCAACCAGTAGTATCTCATGGATACACCATTTGGAAAGATTTTGGGGCAGATTTATGTTGCCTGGCGCATCCCTGCAAATCAGCAGGGATGCGCCAGGAAAGATGCATCACGCAAGTTTACCCTTGCGCCACCACAGATGCGCCGCATTTACAATGCAGCGCATCGTGGCGCAAGGATAAACAGATGCGTGACGCATCTGATGGCGTAAGGGCGGCGCATTGCTGGAGTCGTGTCGCAAGCACGACGCAACTCCAGCAATGTTTAGGGGCTGCCCATACCTAACATGCTGCGTCATGCCTTACGCCTGCTTCAAGCAGACGCAAGGTTTTGACGCAGCAGCGTCAGAAAAGTGACTGAGTGAAATCTTGTAAATTTCACTGCGTCACTTTTCTGAGGCTTTTTCTGATGGAACGCCCACCCTGCATACATTAAACCTGACGCAGGTTTAATGTGGCGCAGGGCTTTACACTGTGACGCATCTCCATAGATGCGTCACGATATAAATGGGGCGCAACGTGGCGCAGGGTTTACGCCGCCGCTGCGTCACAAAAGTGACGTAATGGCGGCGTAAAAGTGGCGCAAGTCTAACATAAATCTGCCCCTATGTGTCCAATGTTTCTGGCTGGTAAACTTGATCCTGCAGGACCTTTAAAAAGTTCATAAATGAGGGTCACATGTTTGGATTTATAGGTTTGAATCTGTATTTCTGAGTGTGGATTTATTTCACACATGTACAGCTCAACTTTTAATCGGTGTCTAAGGATCTGCAGGTATGTCTATCTCTGTTCCAGGCTTGAAGTTTATTTTACCATCATAAAATAAAATAAAAGTTGGGTAGGAAGGTACTATGGCCCAGCATACGGGTGTACTAATAAAACCACCATATGACCCTTTGGTGTAATTTATTAATAAAGCATCTGAAAATAAGATTTACCACAAAGCAAATCCCATTGTGTCCTCAGTGTAAATGGTGCATTTAAGTATTTATTGGTGCAAGTTCCATCTTTTTCGCATATTCAAAAAGGAAAGACAGATTTAGTAAAATGGAGCTATGACACAAATACAAACAATCAAAGAGATCATCACGAGTCAGTGAGGCTAAATTTTGATACAAAAAGACAGCTAATTTTACTGTATCACACAACACATTACATTCAGCCTGGTGGTTAATATTTTCATTTTCTTGAAATACAACGAAAAAAAAGAAAGATATAAAACAAGATACATAATATCTGATGATACAATATGAAATGATGTCAAAGTGCTATATCGCCGATAAAATTGAAATAAAAGTAACACACATTGTCAACACCGATATGTCTGGGTTATAAATGAAAGTATACAAGAAGTGATGGATGGAATGCATGAATTCATATCAGCCTTTGGCAATAACTCAGGCCGCATACAAGTCCATTGTTATGTTTCACACTATTCCCCCTCTGTTCGAACCCAGATGTATGTAAATCAGTCTAGACCCTGCTTCTGTTTTTGAGTGTCTATCTTGAATGTTGGGCCATGTCCTCCCTGAACTGGAACACAAGCAACCTAGGACTGGTTTCAACCTTATAAGGGCTCCTCAGCCAGGTATAGCTGGGTTTCAGTGGCACAGCGTGTACAAGACCCACGCCTGGACATATTCGACCCACTACAGTATAAAAAAAGTGATGAATGGAAATCTTGATTTAATCTCAGCCACTGGTAATTACTCAGGACTGGACCACAGTCCATTGTTAGACTCATTTGCATATGGATAGGTTCAAATTGAGATGCCATGGTGGGCAACAGAATGATGGGTTGGAAAACTACCCTGAGCAATTGCAAATGGTTGGAACACATGTTCTTGAAGTGGCATCACTGGATTTTCCATCATTCATCTGCAAAGGAAGTGACATCTCTGGTTTCCCACCAAACCTATATGCTAATGTAGAATTGAAGCAAAAAGACCTTATTTCCTGTCACTCATCTGCACAGGAAGTAACATCACTGATTCCCCATTATCCATCTGCACAGGAAGTGACAACAGTGGACGTCCCATCATCCTTCTGCACAGGAAATGACATCTCTGGTTTGCAGCCTAAACCGCCTTAAGAGCTCAAGAATGATGACTTCATTTCCTGTCACCCATTTGCACAGGAATTGACAGCACTGGATTTCCCATTGTCACTGGTTTCTTTCCCATGGCACTCTGTGCTCCTACCCTCTCCCAGGACATACATAATAGTAGATGCAGCGCGGCTGTGCTGTAAATGTGCACACCTTGCATACTGCTTATGTGCCAAAGGTAAGCCAATCTGTGTCCGTCCGGGTCAGGACCAAGCTCAGCACCAGGAACCCTGGTTCACCCCCATTCATTGCTACCCTGCCATGAACGTCCATGGTCCTAAACCCGGCCATAGTTTTCCACACTGCTGCAGAACTGCACCACAACATGGAAGGAAAATTCACATGAACCTCCTATAACACCGCCACTGTATCTTCACATCCTAAAAATACTGAGGAAGATCTTCAAATGGCTCCCAAACAATACTTGAAAAGCTGTCATTCGTGCGCTAGTCACCAGCAGGTTCGACTATGAGAGCACCCTCAACGCTGGGATCCGAAAGCAACTTACTTAAAGACTACAAACCATCCAGACCTTAGCACTCAGACTTCTACTCAACCTTTATCACAAAATTTACATCACACCTCAGGGAGTTCAGCTGGCTTCTGAGACACAAACACGCTCATTTCAAAATCCACACACACACATTCAAAACACTGCCCAACTTACGCCCCACCTACCTGAGCAGGTGCATTTCTTTCCACCAACCAGCAAGACACATCCATTCCACAAAACTCCTACTCACACACATCCTATGCATATGCAGAGCCATATCAGAAAGACTGGCATTCTCTTTCATTGCTCCTAAAGCGTGGTACAGCTCTTACTCCACCTCAATCCTCCTCTTCTCTTCTTGAATCCTGCAAAAACCGGAAGACCTGGCTTTTTAATTCACTAACCTACGATAAGCAGGGCTAGGCACACACACACCTGCTCAGTACCAGGACACACTTGTGGGTGATAGTGCACTTCACAAATACACATAACATGACATACCTTATTGCAAGCATTCCTCCTATCAGAATTGCATGTTTGTTGTACAACCTTAAGTGACAAAGGTATGCCCAGACATGGGTCCCGTGCTCACTGTACTTCTAGGACATACCCACACCCAACTGCAGAGCCGCAATCAGAGTGAAATAGGTCTTAAGTAGACCTGGGTGGAGTTTGTAGAGTACCCCTATTCAGAATTCCGCAAAGTGACCAAAAAACTCTGCTGCGCTATGCGAGTTTTGCAAGTGGCAGAGTGTATTTGGTCTTGCCGTTCGCATTGATTTTTCGAGCCGAGTATTTGTTGCTACTTGCCTGGAGGTGGATTTTTCTTGCTCACAAACTTGATGTTGGCGAGCGAGTGAAAACGCTGCATGCTGTACGGAGTAAGGAAAACTCTATAAATTCCAGGAATAAAGCAGAGTTCACTGCCCAGGCCTAGTCTTAGGTTGCTTGTGTTCCAATTCAGGGAGGACATGGTCTGGCAGTTCGGGCTGGTCTGTTCATAGTGGAGCAGGGTGAAGACTGATTTGAATTTGGCTGGGCCAAAACTGAGGTGGCATGGGGAAAAGAACAATGGCTTCAGAATGCTAAGCCAAGCAATTGCCATTGGTTAGGCTTATTGCAAGCATTCCTTCTGTCACTGTTTGCATGTTATATGAATGAAAGTGTCTCTTGGGTCACTGATGGGTTAACCAATCAATAGGTCTTCATACGTGTACCCTGTCACTGAACTTTACACTCATAAGTCCATTCATTCACCCACTAACTCATTCTTGCATTTAACCTCTAACACAATCACAATAAAACACATTGTGGCAGGTGTCCGTTTTGCAGAGGTATTGTAAAAAGTCTATCATTGGTTTCAATTTACAGCATGCCTGCCACAGTTAGAACCAATGTGTTGACCACCTTGGATTGGAAAAATAATGATACACTTTGGACAATAGTATCTACATGGGATGCAGCGTACTGCAAATGAAATAAGCGACAAGCAAGTGACCTGTTGGTACTGCCGGGTTAGCTGTAGTATCATCTTAAGAAATATGCAAATAAAAAATGGAGGCAAAAAGAAATGGAAGGGGAATTTTAAAAGGAGAACAACACAAACTAAAGCACAGGTCAGTCAGCTCTGACACTGACGCAAACTCATTTTTAGATGTACACATGATTTGAAAATGGTGTCATTTACAGAGCAAGAGAGCCAATGACTGATGTGTACTGAATCATTACTCCATGCAGTACACTGTTGTGAGAAATTGAGTTGTTGGTTAAACTGGGGTGACACCTATTCAAGTAACAGCACAATGCCTGTCAGGGTGAACCACAAAATTCACTAAATTAACCTGTGCTTCACCCTCTGGTAGCTTGGCACAACGGCAGTCAGACCCAACTTAGAGGCAATATGTAAACTATTTATCCAGCACACAACCAGTAATAAAGTGAACAAAACTGAAATAAAATCCTACACCAATTTAGAAAAAAAGAGTCTATTTTAATAAATGATATGACATCAAAACAACAAAAATCCAATCAGTGGATCCGGAGTTATGGATTTTTTCAATATAAGTTATAAAACCACCTTAAGTAATATGCCCTAAGGTAACTGTAATGCGCGCCCTTGCCATGCACTGCTATTAACCCCACGTTTTACATAAGTCATGACATTTTTTACAACATCATTGATAATATCACTGCAAACTTTGAAATAAAATTTGTGATAACTATAACTATAACTGCTGACATTTTCTGTTTTTAAATGTGCAAAATCTGAACCTAACTACAACGTCCCTGTAACGTTTGTTTTTTTCACGGAATTTCTAAGGTTTTTCAATACTGCTTCATAACTTTAATGAACCTGTAACCATTTTTTCAGTGAATATATACATAGAAAAGACTAGAAAAATGGAAAGATCACAGGCCCTGATTCGTAAAGCTGAAATCACAACTGAACAGCCCATACCATTAGAACAACCATCAAGACTGAGCCTTACATATAATAACCAACACAAGGTTATACGCAGGATAGGCAATACAATTTGGATCTTGGTAAAAAATTATCCGGTATGGGGTGCCAATCTCACCAAATCGCCCAACATAATATAAAGAAAGGCGAGGTCCATGAGCAATTCTTTGGTTAGGAGCAGCTCTGAGATAAGAACAAACAGCTCTTGGCTAGAATCCAGTAAGGGTTTCCATAAATGTGCTACCTGTGAGGCCTTTAAACAAGGGATACACAAAACAGAATATGTTACACCATTTAGGAATTAGCACACACACATTAACAAAAAACAAACATGCAAAACTGAGTTTGCAATTTATGTGCTGGAGTGTCCGTGTGGCTTGCAATACATAGGAAGTACGAAGCTGCAGGTGCACAAGAGGATACTCCAGCACATAAGGGCCATCAACAATGGTGATCAGTCTTATCCAGTTGCAATGCATTTTGGAGAGTACCACGAGAAAGTTGCCAGTGTCCTCAAATATTTTTCTGTGGACACGGTCCCCACTTTGAGACGGGGAGGTGACCGGGAGGCTCTCCTAGGATAACTTGAGACAAGGTATATAATAGAGTTAGATTGCAAAACTCCATATGGTCTTAACTCTAGCGAAGATTGTTATACTTGTCTATAGGTTTACAGCTCCCTCATACATGTACATATTTTTATCTGCTACCTCTGCAATTGTTTTTATCTTTTACTATTTAATATTTGTATTTTTGGACATATATACCTATTGGTGGCACTTTATGTAATTAGCACTTGCACTTTCTTGATGATTGGACATTGAGGATCCAAAAGGCCCACTTGGGCTTCATTCATAGGTGTACCCGCCGCTGTCACTACATTCTCCAGAATCCTATGGGGCTATTTGCTAGTATGACGAGCGGTGTGCGACCCACTTCGCATTTTGTATTTAAAGCTCCCTGAGCTATTGGGTTGACGAGCCCGGATCCCGCACCCGCGCGCCTTGAGAGGTACTATACCTGATTTTATTTTTTGGCAGTCTACTTGGCACCCCGCATACGGTCCTGCTCCCTGCTGACGAGAGGCAATTACCTCGAAACACGTGTCCAGGGATGGCATTTTAAACTTTACACTCGTGGCATAGGTGTACCCGCCGCTGTCACTACATTCTCCAGAATCCTATGGGGCTATTTGCTAGTATGACGAGCGGTGTGCGACCCACTTCGCATTTTGTATTTAAAGCTCCCTGAGCTATTGGGTTGACGAGCCCGGATCCCGCACCCGCGCGCCTTGAGAGGTACTATACCTGATTTTATTTTTTGGCAGTCTACTTGGCACCCCGCATACGGTCCTGCTCCCTGCTGACGAGAGGCAATTACCTCGAAACACGTGTCCAGGGATGGCATTTTAAACTTTACACTCGTGGCATAGGTGTACCCGCCGCTGTCACTACATTCTCCAGAATCCTATGGGGCTATTTGCTAGTATGACGAGCGGTGTGCGACCCACTTCGCATTTTGTATTTAAAGCTCCCTGAGCTATTGGGTTGACGAGCCCGGATCCCGCACCCGCGCGCCTTGAGAGGTACTATACCTGATTTTATTTTTTGGCAGTCTACTTGGCACCCCGCATACGGTCCTGCTCCCTGCTGACGAGAGGCAATTACCTCGAAACACGTGTCCAGGGATGGCATTTTAAACTTTACACTCGTGGCATAGGTGTACCCGCCGCTGTCACTACATTCTCCAGAATCCTATGGGGCTATTTGCTAGTATGACGAGCGGTGTGCGACCCACTTCGCATTTTGTATTTAAAGCTCCCTGAGCTATTGGGTTGACGAGCCCGGATCCCGCACCCGCGCGCCTTGAGAGGTACTATACCTGATTTTATTTTTTGGCAGTCTACTTGGCACCCCGCATACGGTCCTGCTCCCTGCTGACGAGAGGCAATTACCTCGAAACACGTGTCCAGGGATGGCATTTTAAACTTTACACTCGTGGCATAGGTGTACCCGCCGCTGTCACTACATTCTCCAGAATCCTATGGGGCTATTTGCTAGTATGACGAGCGGTGTGCGACCCACTTCGCATTTTGTATTTAAAGCTCCCTGAGCTATTGGGTTGACGAGCCCGGATCCCGCACCCGCGCGCCTTGAGAGGTACTATACCTGATTTTATTTTTTGGCAGTCTACTTGGCACCCCGCATACGGTCCTGCTCCCTGCTGACGAGAGGCAATTACCTCGAAACACGTGTCCAGGGATGGCATTTTAAACTTTACACTCGTGGCATAGGTGTACCCGCCGCTGTCACTACATTCTCCAGAATCCTATGGGGCTATTTGCTAGTATGACGAGCGGTGTGCGACCCACTTCGCATTTTGTATTTAAAGCTCCCTGAGCTATTGGGTTGACGAGCCCGGATCCCGCACCCGCGCGCCTTGAGAGGTACTATACCTGATTTTATTTTTTGGCAGTCTACTTGGCACCCCGCATACGGTCCTGCTCCCTGCTGACGAGAGGCAATTACCTCGAAACACGTGTCCAGGGATGGCATTTTAAACTTTACACTCGTGGCATAGGTGTACCCGCCGCTGTCACTACATTCTCCAGAATCCTATGGGGCTATTTGCTAGTATGACGAGCGGTGTGCGACCCACTTCGCATTTTCATTCATTAATCATCCGGCATGATTGACAAGTTGGGATTTCTAGGTATTGCTGGGAGTTTTTATACATAAAAAGTTTTTATTTGATTAACTTTTTAAGATGTATTTTACCCTGTATTTTACTATGAAATCTCATTTTGCATTAACATGATTTCAACAGTTTTGCACCTATTTAAACATTTCGTTTTTATAGTTGCATATTTATTGATATTTAATCAAACTGTTAATTAATCATGCAACATCAATTAATTTATTGTTAATGCATTTATTAGTGCTGATGTTGTAACAGATTCTTCTATGTCTATAGTAAGCTTGGTCACCAATTATAAGCACTGTCACTTTAAATAGGTGAAAACATGGAACAAGCGCGTCATGTGATCAAGGCCTCTGGAAGGCGGAAACTCATGATGGCGGTTGGTGAAGGGCACATAACAGAATAAAATAACAGCACCAGCAATTTTGGGACCGCTTTGTCTTTATCCTGGCCTATGGGAGCGTGTATGAGACGAGTAAAATGGATATATTACCTACTGGCTGTCGCCAGTGGGTAGTTATAGTTAGGACCTATTTTCCATAGGAAATCCGCAACATTCTATTTGGAATAACTTTGGCGCCCGTTGACGAATCTTTGCGAAATTTTCAAAACTTTTGGCCTGCTCCGGTCTGCTCTTATCCTGAAAGTCTTAGGATGATTCGTGTTGCGGGGGCTGAGAAAAAAGGGAGGCCCCAAAACGTGATTCCCCATGCAATTTTCTATAGGACCTTTAGCAGCAGCTACAGTCCAAACTGCTGAACGGAATTACACCAAATTTGGCAGAAAGGTGGACCTTGGTTCAGAGTCGTGCCTTTTGCTTAAATGGTGTAAATCCGTTCAATAGTTCCAGAGAAAAACAAAATCAAAATCACATATATATCTGGGCGGAGCCTAACCACACATCTCATCATGAGATCTGATTGGCTGTCAGTACTTCATCCAACAAGTGTTGGTAGCCATCTTGGGACCAATATATATGATAGCACCTCATTAAAAAGCATTGCAGTTAATAGAAGGTTTTAAGACTTTAGTTACAGTATAAATCATTTGTTGATGGCACCATACTCATTTTAGGAATTGTGGTGTGTTCTAAGGTGATTTTACCATGTGAACAAGCCTTCTGCTGTGATGTAATGAGTAATGTTTGAGAGAAATCTATTTTCTCATGCTTTTCCAACAGATGTTTGGAAGGTGATCTATAAGCTAAACTGACAGCATATTTTCTGTAAATTCACATTATCTTTCTCAATCATGTGACAATGAAGTCTGACATTCTTGGTAAAACATGTACATCCAACAAGGGCAGAGACTGTCAGTTGATTCCTCTGTGTTCTACTGCAGCTTCCCAGAGTGCTCTAAAGAACAACTAGAGCACTAACAGTCCTGATTGAAATAAAGTGGTAACTCTTAAAACATTTAATTTAAAAAGGAAAAAAATGAGGGGGTTCATTTTGCCATAGAAAGTATGATTAGTGCTGCAGAAAGAAAAATTAGGGCACATTTTGAGTGTCTTCTCAAATCCTATTCTATTTTATTAAACAATTCTGACATGAAGACTGAAACATGTACTTTCAATACCAGCAGCAGACTTTCCTGGTGAGCAGTAGCTTTACTACTGTGATCTAATGAGCAACTAGAGTGCTAACATTCTGAATTTATGGCAAATGTGTGACACATCTGAATGCCTTCTTGATGGAATCAAAGTAAAAAACTGAAAGTATTTCCTACTGAGGAGACTGTTGTAAATGAGGAAATTAGGAAACTTCATAACAAATAATTCTCCCAAGATGGCCACCAGAGACAAGAGAGCCCACATGTAGCACAAATATCACCCAGATGTAGCCCAAGTATAGCCCTCTGACAGAATGTCCCAGAGTGTTCTAACGAACAACTAGAGCGCTAACAGTCTTACTTATGACAAAAGCATGGCACACCTGAAGCCATCTTGATTAGAATAAAGTGGTAACACTTAAAACATTTAATTTGCAAAGGAACAAAATGAGGGGGTTCATGTTGCCATAGAAATTATGATTAGTGCTGCAGAAAGAAAAATGAGGGCACATTTTGACTTCTCAAATCCTCTTCTATTTCATAAGAAAAAAGAATTCTGACATGCAGACTGAAACATGCACTGTGAATACCAGCAGCAGACTTCCCTGGTGAGCAGTAGCTTTACTACAGTGATCTAATGAGCAACTAGAGTGCTAACATTCAGAATGTATGGCAAATGTGTGACATATCTGAATACCTTCTTGATGGAATCAAAGTAAAAAACTGAAAGCCTTTCCTACTGAGGAGACTGCAGTAAATGAGGAAAATAGGAAACTTCATAACAAATAAATCTCCCAAGATGGCCACCAGAGACATAAGAGCCCAAATGCAGCACAAATATCACCCAGATGTAGCCCACATGTAGCCCAATGACAGAAGTGTGCAAAACACTTATTTTTTGTGTTTTTGCAGTTTTCTATAGTGCAGACTTGTCAGGTTTTGGAGTGCTTTACATGAGCATTGGTTACATCACACAAAATCAAATTCATTTTGGTTGTAGACATGGGGAGATTAAGTGATTTGACCAGAATCACAGAATGTTGAGCTGAAGCAGAAACTCCAACGTGGTTCCCCAGTTGCAAAGTCTCCAGCTCTGGAAGTAACACCACAATCTCTCCCCTAAGTGCAACATTTAATCAAGTGGTCAACTGGATAAAAAAAAAAAAACAACAAGTGTTTTGTCGCTATTTGAAAACTCAGAAAATATGTCCTCATTTTAGTTTTTTAGAGCACTAACCATAATTTTGATGCAAATAAGACCCTCTCATATATGTAATTTCTAAAGGAAATGCTCTAGGTATTACAGTTTTGATTATATCAAGATGACGTCAGGCATTCCACACTTTTGTAATAAATATAGAATGTTAGCAATCTAGTTGTTCATTAGGAAACTGTTGAGAGGCAGAGGCCAGGGGCACGGACTCTGAAAATTGAAGGCAGGTAGGAGGGTGCAGAGGCAACAATTTGACCACACTGGGCAGGCAGGAAGGGCAATGGTAACAACAGACTATGGAGGGCAGTGGAAAGGGGGGCAGGGGCAACAAACCAACAATACAGGACTGGCAAGAGAGTCTGTGGCAATATAATAGACCATTGTGGGCAGAAGGAAGAGGCAGTGGTAGCACAACGAAACATGCCAACAGACCCGAATCACCCAGGAAACGTCCAATGTTTTTAAGCTCAAATGGGCTTTATTTGATCTGTCTCCTGTCGACAATCCCCTCTTTTTCAATGTAACTCAAAGTAACTCAAAGGGGAAAATCAATACCACAGTGTTTTTGTCAAAATCTCCCTCTTACCAAGTTCAAAATGTTCGCAAGTATGGTACATTGGTTCGTGGAAGGCAGGAGGAATTGGGGTAGGGACATGGACTCGGATAACTGAGGACAGGAGGGACATGGAGAGGTGCACCAAACTGACACTACAGGGCAGGCATCAGGGTTTGCAGCAGCACAATACACCACACAGGGCTTGCGGGATGAGAGTGCAGCACAACAATCCATAGAAAGCAATAGGGAGGGGACAGGACCATGCACATGGACAACAGAGAACAGAGGGGAAAGAGGCAATGGTAGCTAGCTGACCATAATGGACAGACAGGAGAGAAAGCTGCAGCATAAATGACCATAAAGGGCAGGAGGGATGGATCAGGGGCATTACAATGGAACAGACAAGCCAGGAGGCAGGGAATAGGGGCCTGCACATGGAAACAGAGGGCTGGGGGCAAGGGGGCAGGGAAGGAGCAGCAAGATGACCATGGAGGTCAGGCAGGATGGGCACTAGAAACAAGACACACCATGGAGAGCAACAGTGAGACTATGATGGCATACACACAGACCATGGAGGGAAGGAGGGGGGCCAGGGGCAGCTAGCTGACCGCACAGGGAAGGTGGGAGGGGCTGTGGCAGCACAGAAGACCATGCATGGCAAGCGGGAGTGTTAGTGGCAGCACAATGGCTATGATGGGCAAGAAGGAGGGTGCAGGGGCATGCACAAAGGACAATGGAGGATAGAAGGGAGGGTGAGGACCTGGGCACAGACAAGAGAGTTTAGAGGAAGGGGCATCACAACAGACTGTGCGGGCAGGCAGGAGGAGCAGTTGCAGCACAACAGACCAGGGAGGGCAGAAGGGTGTGGCAGTACAATGGACCATGGATGACAGGAGGAAGGGGATAGGGGCATGGCATGTGGACAGGCAGGGTGGAGGTAGCAGGGACAGGTTACAGTCATCTGACAATGCTAGGCAGGTGGGAGGGGAGTGGCAGCTCAACAAAACACTCAGAGTAGATAGGAGTGGCAGGTCCATGGAAGATGGTGGGCAAAAAGGATGGAGCAGGGGCATGCACAAAGACATCAGAGGGCAGAGGGAAGGAGAATAGGGGCAGCAAGCTAAGCACAGAGGCTAAGCAGGAGGTCAATGATGGGGCATAGAATTGGGCAATGGAGGGCAGGAGAAGTGGACTGGTACATCATGCTAAATGGAGGGCAGTGGCAGAACATCAGACTATGCATGGCAGGAGGGAGGAGGCTTGTCAATGGATTCAGACAACAGTGGATAGGGAGGAGGTGGATGGGGCAGCAAGCTAACTGTTCAGAGAAGGTGGGTATTAGGAACTTTATTGTTTTTAAAATGTGTGTCTGTGAGAACTACTTAAAATATGAATAAGTATGCAGCATAATCTCACTTTTACTCAGGAAGAAGAGGACGTTTGTGACTGTGACTCTGAGCTCACTTGGCAGAAACATCCCCTGACCCTCCACCCCCCCATTGTAAAATGTAATGCCTGTGAAATGGGTAGGTGAACGCAGTGTTATATAGAACATAGTCCTGAGAGCACGATTCCAAATGAAAACTAGATATAGTGTATGGTATAAACTATGCACCAAAAAGTGTGATATAAGATGAACCGGGGCGTGAAATATAATATGCAATACATTGCGTGCAATGACAGATTCATTGGAGAGTGCAAGATAGCACAGGCACTAGCGCGTGCTATGCGATATGCGCCTTGGAGTGTAATATGCACAGGGCAGTGTTGTGTAACCTAACTAGTCTCTAAAGTTGTAATATAAAATATGTGCTGGGGAGTGTAACGTTGCATATGCACTGTGACAAAGATATGGATCCCAGATTGTAATATATATGGCATAGCGCTGAGCGTTATAATGTAGGCTTCAAAGAAGGCACGTTAGATGGGGCAATATAACCCGTGCGAAGGCAAGTTTGGCATGACATATTCACAGGGTGGTTTTACAGTGCACATGGGCTAGAGAGTGCCATAGCATACGCACTAGCTGGTGGAATACAACACACAGGTGTGTGGCACTCGGCGGACACTGGTGGGTGTAACACAGCATTAGGCTCAGCCAGGAGCGCGCTTTGACTCTCAAGTGAGGTTCGTCCCCCTTCCATAGAGTAAAATAAAAAGTATTACACATCCGGCGGTGGACGTGTGTTTTATTAACCGTGAGAGGAGTTTCTTGCATAGTTTTGGTCGAATTTTTGTTGAATCCCCTTTGAATGGCTTGGTGTGCATGTGTATTAAATGTGCCCATCAATAGCTACCCATGTTTGTATAAATAAACAACAAGGGTGTCTACTTGGAGAGTACCCACCGGCGGGGGTGCCGGGATTAGGCACGGTAGGGCGTCAGACACGTCAGAGCTTCACTAGCGGTGTAAATACATTCCACGTGGATTCATTGTATGCATAGTCGCCTTTTAATGAATATCACGCAAGTCGTCATGGTGATAGGTACATTCGGTTTGTCCAGCATGTCCTAGGTGTTTCTATAAATATATATTTTTTTTAAATAAAAAATAACAAAGACAGGTGTTCTGAGCCCATGCCCCTTTTTACACCTCTCTGCAACGCAGCTCTGTGGCGCTTTCTGGAGGTACTTAGTGGGCTAGTTTGACCCTAGGGACCCTTAGGATTCAAGGGGACTTAATCTCTCAACTTAGAATGGCCACATTCAACTCTTATCCAGCGCCTGAAGAAAATTGGTGTTACGGGAATAGCCTTACAATGGATTTGCTCCTTCCTAGAAGGAAGATCTTTCCAGGCTTTTGAGGAAAACACTCTTTCCCATCCGGTGCCTTTGCCCAGCGGGGTTCCCCAGGGCTCGTCACTTAGCCCGACTCTTTTTAATATCTACATGTCCCCCCTGGCTGACATTGTAGCCCCCTCAGGCATCCGCATAGTGACTTAGGCGGATGATACTCAACTAGTGGTGGCTCTTAATCTTCTCGATCCCTACGCTAATAAACTTCATCTTTGCCTGGAAGAAATCTCTAAATGGATGGACCTATCCCAGCTTAAACTTAATGGGGGAAAAACTGAGATTATGGTACAAGGGAACCCGCGCTGTTTCCAGCCACACCTCATGTGGCCCTCCGCTATGGGTCCCCCTCCCTCCCCAAAAACCGAAATCAAGAGCCTGGGCACTTGGCTGGACAAGGACCTGAGCTTTAGGACTCAGGCCAGGAAAACCGCAGCCACTTGCTTTGGATTGCTGAGAATGGCTCGTAAGGTTCTTCCCCTCTTGCCCCCCTCAGCAAAAAAAGTCATGGTACAGTCCCTTATTCTTTCAAGGCTGGACTACGAAAATGCTCTCTATCTGGGCTCCCCGGCATCTGCTATTTCCAGCCTTCAGCTAGTACAGAACTGCGCAGCCAGAATACATACGGGTTCCTCATCCAGACATTCAGCCAAGCCCTCAATTCAATCCCTCCATTGGCTCCCCGTGCAGGATCGCATCAAATTCAAGTCTCTGTGCATTGTGCATAAAACACTATTTGGGACGGGCGCTCCCATTAATGCATCCCTTATCAGTCGCTACAAAGCTACTAGGGAACTAAGATACGACAATCTCCATCTGGTAATAGTTCCCAGAATACAAAGGACTAGAAGTGGAGGGCGGCTGTTTTCCTACAATGCCTCCAAACTTTGGAACTCTCTTCCACTCCAACTTCGGACAACTGCCAATCACATGGCCTTTCGTAAAAAACTAAAGACTTTGTTATCTCCTTAAATTCGTCTCCTGGTCATTGATCATATCCTTAGCGCTGGGACACTTCCGGGTAGCCATGCGCTCTATAAATGTCCTTTCATTCATTCATTCACAGGGCACGTTTACACAGTGGTGAAGGGAGGGGACGGGGCCTGAGGTGACATGTGCAAACACGCCCTGTGGCTCGTTTTAAGTTGGCGAAATAATTCCCTTTCAATCCTGAGGGACCCTGGGGGCAACTAGTCCACCAGGTGCTTCAAGTAAGCGCCACTGCTCTGCGTTGCAGAGCGGTGGTACAGGCTGTGCCCCTTTTTACACCTCTCTGCAATGGCGCTTACTGGATGTACCTAGTGGGCTATTTTGCCCCTAGGGACCCTCAGGATTCAAGGGGACTTAATCTCTCAAGTTAAAAGGGCCACAGGACGTGTTTACACAGTGGGTAAGGGAGGGGACGGGGCCTGAGGTGACATGTGCAAACACGCCCTATGGCGCGTTTTAAGTAGAGGAAATAATTCCCCTTCAATCCTGAGGGCCCCTGGAGGCTAACTAGCCCACCAGGTGCTTCCAGTAAGCGCCACTGAGCTGCGTTGCAGAGAGGTGGTCCAGGCCGTGCCACTTTTTACACCTCTCTGCAACACAGTTCTGTGATGCTTACTGGAGGTACCTAGTGGGCTAGTTGGAGCCTAGGGACCCTCAGGATTCAAATGAACTTAATCTCCCAACTAAAAATGGCCTCAGGGCATGTTTACACAGTGGTGAAGGGAGGGAACGGGGCCTGAGTTAACGTGTGCAAATACGCCATGTGGCACATTTTAAGTTGGGGAAATAATTCACCTTCAATCCTGAGGGACCCTGGTGGCCAACTAGCCCACCAGGTGCTTCCAGTAAGCGCCACTGCGCTGCATTGCAGAGAGGTGGTCTAGGCCGTGCCACCTTTTACATATCTCTGCAACACAGCTCTGTGGCACTTACTGGAGGTACCTAGTGGTCTAGCTGGACCCTAAGGAGCCTCAGGATTCAAGGAGACTTAATCTCCCAACTTAAAAAGGCCACAGGGCGTGTTTACACAGTGGGAAAGGGAGGGGAAGGGGCCTGAGGTGACATGTACAAACACGCCCTGTGGCGATTTTAAGAGGTAGTTTTAAACCCCCTTGTCATATTATATACTAGGGGCTTAAAGAGGAGGTCATGCTAATGACAGGGGGACCCCAACACATAGTGTTCCCTAGTGTATGTAGCAGTTTTCACTGTATTCTGAGTGTCTTTGAACATAGCACTGGCTCTAGGACTGGTTAGTCAGACTCAGTTACCACCAGTATCCGTCTGAAAAAGTTGAGGGTACAGTATGATTTTGCAACAAGGCTTCTGCTCTTCCGTTTGTTCTTTCTGCACGTTATCCTTTTTCCTGCACTTTTCTTCGTCTTTGAGGACTTCTGTTGTTTCTTTCTGCATTTCTTTTCTTTATTTCTGTGTGTTTTTACTTCTTTCTTCACATGTCCTATCTCTGTAGGCATAGTTAGAAATTAGCATTTAAACAACCTTTGAAATTCACTGAAAAAACCATAGGTTTCAGTGGCGTTATAGTTAGCTGGACTTTTCACTCGTACACAACCATTGAAATTCCCCGTTGTAGTTAGTTCAGCTAACTATAACTCGCGCGCCCGCAATGCACTGCTGATGATGTCACATATTACATCACTCATGACATGGTCTGTGACATCACTCATGACATCACTGATGACATCTCAAATGACATCACTGATGACATCATCCTTGTGACAGAGTGGCAGACCTCCTCTCACCCTAATATAACCTTTGATACACACATTCAAAAATATAAACTAAAATTTTCAAAACAATGGACATACCAATACCAGTTACAACAACCTATTCAGTAATTCTAAGATCCACATACACATCCACTCATTCACCAACAGTCCTATACAGTCACTCATACATGTACTCACTCATCATATGTACTCATACACCTATACATCCTATTACACAACGCCACTCCTCCATAGAGTTACTCACACACATAGTCACCCATGCTAATAAAGAATCAAACATCCATTTACTTGCATATACAGTTATACACACACCACCACACTTACTTCTAAAGAAACTTACACATCCTTAGTCTTTTAAACAATCACTTATAGAAACACATACTTATTCATACAGGAGCTATTCCAATCTCTCACTCTCACATAAACTCACTTAGATACACCAATAGTATAAACATATGTAGTTACTCATAAAGACACTATTGAGCCAGTCATTCACTCACTAAAACACCCATGGGCACACTCATCCACCCATACAGTCCTGCAAACATGCTGTCTTCAATGCATACAAACAGTGAGTCACTCATTCATGCACCTATGCACTACGTAATACCCCCACCGAACCATACAGACACACAGACACTCATACTGATACTCAGAAAACCAACTAATAACCTATATAGACACTCATGTAGCTACTCACCAACCCATGCAGCCACTTATACACAAAGTGAGAGACTGATACAGATTATTACATATTTAAACATTACTCACTAAGCAATATATTCACTAAGATACACTTAATCAGTCAGTTATACAATCAATTTTTCAAAAACAAATCATCCATTTAGACACTTATATTCCCATTTGTTCTTCCATCGACCTTGAGATATACATATATAAAACATATTTAGTTTTCAGATAAACACACATTCACTGGATGATGACATCGGTGATGTCATCAGTGATGTCATCAGTGATGTCATTTGAGATGTCATCAGTGATGTCATGAGTGATGTCACTGACCATGTCGTGAGTGATGTAATATGTGACATCATCAGCAGTGCATTGCGGGCGCGCGAGTTATAGTTAGCTGAACTAACTATAACAGGGGAATTTCAATGGTTATGTACGAGTGAAAAGTCCAGCTAACTAGAACGCCCCTGAAACCTATGTTTTATTCAGTGAATATACATATAGATATATGTATAGATATATATGTAAATCTATATGTGTATATATATATATATATATATGTATATATATATATATATATATTATCTACTGGCGGTCGCCAGTAGATAGTTATAGTTAGGACCGTGTTTCCATAGGAAATCCACAACATTCTATTTTGAATAACTTTGGTGCCGATTGACGAATCCTCAAAATAGGTCGGGGGCTCCGGTTTGCTCCTTCCCTGAAAGTCTCGTGGGGATTCGTAAAGCGGAGGCTGAGAAAAAGGTGGGGTCCCAAAACGCATTTTCCCCATGCATTTTTCCATAGGACCTTTAGTCCAAGCTGCAGCCCGAATGGCTGAACAGAATTACTTGAAATTTGGCAGAGAGGTAGTCCTCAGGTCAGGGATGTGCCTTTTGCAGGTCTGGTGTAAATCTGTTCAGTATTTCCTGAGAAAATAGCATTTATATCAATATATATATCTATAGGCGCGCTCTGAGCGCGTACCGTAAGCTTACCGTACGCGCACGCTGCGCGATTCTGATTGGTTGTTAGATCTTAGTAAACATTCGAATCGGTCGAAACCAGGAAGTGTCGGCTGCCCTTTTGTCTCTCGCAGTCTGAGGGGGTGAAAAACAAAGGTGGATAACGTGAAAAGGGGGCAGGCTGGACAGTTCCTGACCCCCTAGCCTTGGTCAGGGGGTCCCAGAAGGACCCCCAAGGGCAAAAATGTATTTTAATTTTTTTACGAAAAATCGCGGAGTGCACGTAGCGTACGCGCATGGTAGAAACAGAAAAAGTCCGCGAACTACGTAACGTGGGCGCACGGTGCGCAAAACGCACCGCGCGCGCACGATGAAAAAACTTTTAAAAAATAAATAAATAAATAAATACATAAATTAGCATTTAAAAAACCGTACAAATTCACTGAAAAAACCATAGGTTTCACACACGTTATAGTTAGGAATTAGCATTTAAAAAACCTTGCAAATTCACTTAAAAAACCATAGGTTTCACACATGTTATAGTTAGCTGGGCATTTCACTCGTGAAAAACCAATGAAATTCCCCTGTTATAGTTAGGTCAGATAACTATAACTCGCGCGCCCGCAATCCAGTGCTCATGATGTCACATATTACATCACTCATGACATGGTCAGTGGCATTACTCATGACATCACCGATGACATCATCCTTGTTATAGTTATCTGACCTAACTATAACGGGGGAATTTCATTGGTTTTTCACGAGTGAAATGCCCAGCTAACTATAACATGTGTGAAACCTATGGTTTTTTAAGTGAATATATATATATATATATATATCTATATATATATTATCTACTGGCGGTCGCCAGTAGATAGTTATAGTTAGGATCGTGTTTCCATAGGAAATCTGCAACATTCTATTTGGAATAACTTCGGCGCCGATTGACGAATCCTCGCGAAATTTTCAAAATAGGTGGGACACTCTGCTCCGCTCCTTCCCTGAAAGTCTCGGGGGATTCGTCAAGCAGGGGCTGAGAAAAAGGGGGGTCCCAAAATGCGTTTTCCCCATGCATTTTTCCATAGGACCTTTAGTCCAAGCTACAGCCCGAACGGCTGAACAGAATTACTTTAAATTTGGCAGAGAGGTAGTCCTCAGGTCAGGGATGTGCCTTTTGCAGGTCTGGTGTAAATCTGTTCAGTATTTCCTGAGAAAATAGCATTTAAAAGCATATATATATCTATAGGCGCGCTCCGTGCGTGTACGGTAAAACTTACCGTATGCGCACGCTGCCGTGCGCGAGCGCGATTCTGATTGGTTGTTAGATCTTAGTAAACATTCGAATCGGTCGAAACCAGGAAGTGTCGGCCACCATTTTGTCTCTCGCAGTCTGAGGGGGTGAAAAACAAAGGTGGAGAACGTGAAAAGGGGGCAGGGTGGACAGTTCCTGACCCCCTAGCCTTTGTCAGGGGGTCCCAGAAGGACCCCCAAGGGCCAAAATTTCCTTTAATTTTTTTGCGAAAAAATCGCGGAGTACGCGTAGCGTGCGTGTACGGTAGAAACGGAAAAATTCCGCGAACTGCGTAACGTGCGCGTACGGTACGCGCACAGTGTAAAACCTGAAAAAAAATACATAACTTAGCATTTAAAAAACCGTACAAATTCACTGAAAAAACCATAGGTTTCACACACGTTATATTGGGAATTAGCATTTAAAAAACATTGCAAATTCACTTAAAAAACCATAGGTTTCACACATGTTATAGTTAGCTGGACATTTCACTCATGAAAAACCATTGAAATTCCCCCGTTATAGTTAGTGCAGGCAACTATAACTCACGCGACCGTAATCCTCTGCTGATGATGTCAGATATTACATCACTGATGACATAGGTATCTTTCTGAAAAAAAAAAATTTGTAATATATGTATAGCTCAAAATTAATGGAAGAAGACATGGGTAAATAAGTGTCTAAATACAGTGATGTAATATCTGACGTCATCAGCAGAGGATTGCGGTCGCGTGAGTTATAGTTGCCTGCACTAACTATAACGGGGGAATCTCAATGGTTTTTCACGAGTGAAATGTCCAGCTAACTATAACATGTGTGAAACCTATGGTTTTTTAAGTGAATATATATATATATATATATATATATATATATATATATTCAGCATACGGTTCAAGTTGTTTTCAGCAAAAACCACACTGCACTCCCAGGGGGATTGTTTCATTCGGCTCTTTATTGATGAGTTCACATCAACGCGTTTCGATGGCCTCTCGCCACCTTGTTCACGATAATGAAAAACCATTCGTTCCTCTTTTTAAAACAGACATGTGACATACAAAACATAAAAGAGGGGCTATCAGATTATTTAATCAACCATGGTAAACGGTAGGTCAAAAGCTCCCGCCATTTTGGAACGTCTTTCCATTTCAATGCCTTGTACTCAATCATTACAATGACATTATGAATAGTTATTCCAACATAACATTTTCATTGGCGTAAATTACTTGCAATTATTTCTACATGCAATTTCTTAATCCTCTATGGATTTCTATATACAAAAGTCAAAACCCTGAAATGTTACAATTTCTCAACCTTTTTTTAAAAGACTAATCGCAAGTACTGACGATTATCTTCATTTGTTTATAAAGTGCTAGTGATCATGAAAAACCATTGACCATGTCAGATATTACATCACTGATGACATATGTATCTTTCTGAAAAAAAAAAATGTGTAATATATGTATAGCTTAAAATTAATGGAAGAAGACATGGGTAAATAAGTGTCTAAATACAGTGATGTAATATCTGACGTCATCAGCAGAGGATTGCGGTCGCGTGAGTTATAGTTGCCTGCACTAACTATAACGGGGGAATCTCAATGGTTTTTCACGAGTGAAATGTCCAGCTAACTATAACATGTGTGAAACCTATGGTTTTTTAAGTGAATATATATATATATATATATATATATATATATATATATATATATATATATATATATAATCTACTGGCAGTCGCCAGTAGATAGTTATAGTTAGGACCGTGTTTCCATAGGAAATCCGCAACATTCTATTTGGAATAACTTTGGCGCCGGTTGACGAATCCTCGCGAAATTTTCAAAATAGGTGGGGCGCTCCGCTCCTACCCTGAAGGTCTCAGGGGGATTCGTCAAGCGGGGGCTGAGAAAAAAGGGGGGTCCCAAAACGCATTTTCCCCATGCAATTTTCCATAGGGACCTTTAGTCTTTTGCAGGTCTGGTGTCAATCTGTTCAGTAGTTCCTGAGAAAATCAAAAGTAAAATCATATATATATGTGGGCGGAGCCTAACCACACATCTCATCCTGGGATCTGATTGGCTGTCAGCACTTCATCAAAGAATTGTTGGCAGCCATCTTGGGACCAATATACATGATAGCACCTCATTAAAAAGCATTGCAGTTAATAGAAGGTTTTAAGACTTTAGTTACATTATAAATCATTTGTTGATGGTACCATACTCATTTTAGGAATTGTGGTATGTTCTAAGGTGATTTCACCATGTGAAAAAGCCTTCTGCTGGGATATCATGATTGAGAGAAAAATATTTTCTCATGCTTTTCCCACAGAGGTTTGGAAGGTGATCTATAAACTAAACTGAGAGCTTATTTTCTGTAAATTCACATTATCTTTCTTAGTCATGTGAGAATGAAGTCTGACATTCTCAGTAAAACATGTACATCCAACAAGGGCAGAGACTGTCAGTTGATTCCTTTGTGTTCTACTGCAGCTTCCCAGAGTGTTCCAAAGAACAACTAGAGCGCTAACAGTCCTACTTATGATAAACGTATGGCACACCTGAAGCCATCTTGCTTGGATTAAAGTGGTAACTCTTAAAACATTTAATTTAAAAAGGAACAAAATGAGGGGGTTCATTTTTCCATAAAAAGTATGATTAGTGCTGCAGAAAGAAAAATTAGGGCACATTTTGAGTGACTTCTCAAATCCTCTTCTATTTCATTAAAAAATTCTGACATGCAGACTGAAACATACACTTTCAATACCAGCAGCAGTTTTCCCTGGTGAGCAGTAGCTTTACTACTGTGATCTAATGAGCAAAAAGAGTGATAACATTCTGAATTTATGGCAAATGTGTGACACATCTGAATGCCTTCTTGGTGGAATAAAAGTAAAAAACTGAAAGTATTTCCTACTGAGGAGGCTGCAGTAAATGAGGAAATTAGGAAACTTCATAACAAATAAGTCTCCCAAGATGTCCACCAGAGACAAAAGAGCCCAAATGTAGCCCAAATATCACCCAGATTTAGCCCAAGTATAGCCCAATGACAGAATGTCCCAGAGTGTTCTTAAAAACAACTAGAGCGCTTACTGTCTTCATTATGACAAAAGTATGGCACACCTGAAGCCATCTTGATTGGAATAAACTGGTAACACTTAAAACATTTAATTTAAAAAGGAACACAATGAGGGGGTTCATTTTGCCATAGAAATTATGATTAATGCTGAAGAAAGAAAATGAGGGCACATTTTGAGTGACTTCTCAAATCCTCTTCTATTTCATTAAAAAATTCTGACATGCAGACTGAAACATGCACTTTTAATACCAGGAGCAGACTTCCACGGTGAACAGTAGTTTTACTACAGTGATCTAATGAGCAACTAGAGTGCTAACATTCAGAATTCATGGCAAATGTGTGACATATCTGAATACCTTCATGATGGAATCAAAGTAAAAAACTGAAAGCATTTCCTACTGAGGAGACTGCAGTACATGAGGAAATTAGGAAACTTCATAACAAATAAATCTCCCAAGATGGCCACCGGAGACAAAAGAGCCCAAATGTAGCCCAAAATCACCCAGATGTAGCCCAAATATAGCCCAATGACAGAAGTGTGCAAAACACTTATTATTTTGTGTTTTTGCAGTGTTATATAGTGCAGACTTGTCAGATATTGGAGTGTTTTACATGAGCATTGGTTACATCACACAAGAACAAATTCATTTTGGTTGTAGACAGGGGGAGACTAAGTGATTTGACCAGAATCACAGAATGTCGAGCTGAAGCAGAAACTCCAACCTGGTTCCCCAGTTGCAAAGTCTGCAGTTCTGGAAGTAACACCACATCCTCTCCCTTAAGTGCAA
This sequence comes from Triturus cristatus, assembly GCF_964204655.1. Classification (NCBI taxonomy): domain Eukaryota; kingdom Metazoa; phylum Chordata; class Amphibia; order Caudata; family Salamandridae; genus Triturus; species Triturus cristatus. The sequence continues at coordinate 921,993,830 of NC_140594.1, forward strand.
CATTTAATCAAGTGGTCAACTGGATAAAAAAACATAAAGATAACAAATAATTTTAAAGTGCTTTGTCGCTATTTGAAAACTCAGAAAATATGTCCTTATTTTAGTCTTTTAGAGCACTAACCATAAATTTGATGCCAATAAGACCCTCTCATACATGTAATTTCTAAAGGAAATGCTCTAGGTATTACAGTTTTGATTACATCAAGATGACGTCAGGCGTTCCACACTTTTGTAATAAATATAGAATGTTAGCAATCTAGTTGTTCATTAGGAAACTGTTGAGAGGCAGAGGCCAGGGACACGGACTCTGAAAATTGAAGGCAGGTAGGAGGGTGCAAAGGCAACAATTTAACCACACTGAGCAGGCAGGAAGGGCCGTGGCAGCACAACAGACTATGGAGGGCAGTGGAAAGGGGGGCAGGGGCAACAAACCAACAATACAGGACTTGCAAGAGAGGCTGCGGCAATGTAATAGACCATTGTGGGCAGAAGGAAGAGGCAATGGTAGTACAACCATACATGCCAACAGACCCGATTCAGCCAGGAAACGTCCAATGTTTTTAAGCTCAAATGGGCTTTATTTGATCTGTCTCCTGTCTACAATCTCCTCTTTTTCAATGTAACTCAAAGGGGAAAATCAATACCCCAGTTTTTTTTCAAAATCTCCCTCTTGCCAAGTTCAAAATGTTCGCAAGTATGGTTCATTGGATCATGGAAGGAAATGGGGTAGGGACATGGACTTGGATAACAGAGGACAGGAGGGACATGGAGAGGTGCACCAAACTGACCCTGCAGGGCAGGCATCAATACACCACACAGGGCATGTGGGACGGAAGTGCAGCACAACAATCCATAGAAAGCAAGAGGGAGGGGACAGGACCATGCACATGGACAACAGAGAACAGAGGGTCAAGAGGCAATGGTAGCTATCTGACCATAATGGACAGACAGGAGAGAAAGCTGCAGCATAACAGACCATAAAGGGCAGGAGGGACGGACCAGGGGCATTACAATGGAACAGACAAGCCAGGAGGGAGGGAGTAGGGGTCTGCACATGTAAACAGAGGGCTGGGGGCAAGCGGGCAGGGCAGGAGCAGCAAGATAGCCATGGAGGTCAGGCAGGATGGGCACTAGAAGCAAGACACACCATGAAGAGCAACAGTGAGACTGTGATGGCATACACACAGACCAGGGGCAGCTAACTGACCACACAGGGAAGGTGAGAGGGGCCATGGCAGCACAGAAGACCATGCATGGCAAGTGGGAGGGTTAGTGGCAGCACAATGGCTATGATGGGCAAGAAGGAGGGTGCAGGGGCATGCACAAAGGACGATGGAGGATAGAAGGGAGGGTCAGGACCTGTGCACAGACAAGAAAGTTCAGGGGAAGGGGCCTCACAACAGACCGCATGGGGCAGGCAGGAGGAGCAGTTGCAGCACAACAGACCAGGGAGGGCAGAAGAGTGTAGGCAGTACAATGGACCATGTAGGACAGGAGGAAGAGGATAGGGGCATGGCATGTGGACAGGCAGGGTGGAGGTGGCAGGGACAGGTTACAGTCATCTGACAATGCTAGGCAGGTGGGAGGGGAGTGGCAGCTCAACAGAACACTCAGAGTAGATAGGAGTGGCAGGTCCATGGAACATGGTGGGCAAAAAGGATGGAGCAGGGGCATGCACAAAGACATCGGAGGGCAGGGGGAAGGAGAATAGGGGCAGCAAGCTAAGCACAGAGTTTAAGCAGGAGGTCAATGATGGGGCATAGAATTGGGCAATGGAGGGCAGGAGGAGTGGACTGGTACATCATACTAAATTGAGGGCAGTGGCAGCACATCAGACCATGCATGGCAGGAGGGCCATGGATTCACACAACAAAGGATAGGGAGGAGGGGGATGGGGCAGCAAGCTAACTGTTCGGAGAAGGCGGGTATTAGGAACTTTATTGTTTTTAAAACGTGTGTCTGTGCGAACTACTTAAAATATGAACAAGTATGCAGCATAATCTCACTTTTATTCAGGAAGAAGAGGACGTTTGTGACTGTGACTCCGGGCTCACTTGGCAGAAACCCCCCCTGACCCTCCACCCCCTATCGCAAAATGTAATGCCCCTGAAAAGAGTAGGTGAACACAGTGTTATATTGAACATAGTCCAGAGAGCGCGATTGAAAATGAAAACTAGATATAGTGTATGGTATAAACTATGCACCAAAAAGTGTGATATAAGATGAACCGGGCGTGAAATATAATATGCAATAGATTGTGCGCAATGACAGATTCATTGGAGAGCGCGAGATAGCACAGGCACTAGCGCGTGCTATGCGATATGCGCCTTGGAGTGTAATATGCACAGGGCATTGTTGTGTAACCTAACTAGTCTCTAAAGTTGTAATATAAAATATGTGCTGGGGAGTGTAACGTTGCATATGCACTGTGACAAAGATATGGATCCCAGATTGTAATATGTATGGCATAGCACTGTGCGTTATAACATAGGCATCGAGGAAGGCACGTTAGATGGGGCAATATAACCCGTGCGAAGACAAGTGTGGCATGACATAGGACTTTTGGTGAATGAGTGGATGTGTATGTGTATCTTAGAATGACTGAATAGGTTGTTGTAACTGGTATTGGTATGTCCATTATTTTGAACATTGTAGTTTCTATTTTTGAATGTGTGTTTCAAAGGTTATATTAGGGGAAGAGGAGGTCTGCCACTCTATCACAAGGATGATGTCATCAGTGATGTCATTAGTGATGTCATTTGAGATGTAATCAGTGATGTCATGAGTGATGTCACTGACCATGTCATGAGTGATGTAATATGTGACGTCAACAGCAGTGCATTGCGGGCGCGCAAGTTATAGTTAGCTGAACTAACTATAGCGGGGGAATTTCATTGGTTTTTCACGAGTGAAATGCCCAGCTAACTATAACATGTGTGAAACCTATGGTTTTTTAAGTGAATATATATATATATATATATATTATCTACTGGCGGTCGCCAGTAGATAGTTATAGTTAGGATCGTGTTTCCATAGGAAATCTGCAACATTCTATTTGGAATAACTTTGGCGACGATTGACGAATCCTCGCGAAATTTTCAAAATAGGTGGGGCACTCTGCTCCGCTCCTTCCCTGAAAGTCTCGGGGGATTCATCAAGCGGGGGCTGAGAAAAAGGGGGATCCCAAAACGCGTTTTCCCCATGCATTTTTCCATAGGACCTTTAGTCCAAGCTACAGCCTGAACGGCTGAACAGAATTACTTGAAATTTGGCAGAGAGGTAGTCCTCAGGTCAGGGATGTGCCTTTTGCAGGTCTGGTGTAAATCTGTTCAGTATTTCCTGAGAAAATAGCATTTAAAAGCATATATATATCTATAGGCGCGCTCCGTGCGCGTACGGTAAAACTTACCGTATGCGCACGCTGCCGTGCGCTAGCGCGATTCTGATTGGTTGTTAGATCTTAGTAAACATTCGAATCGGTCGAAACCAGGAAGTGTCGGCCGCCATTTTGTCTCTCGCAGTCTGAGGGGGTGAAAAACAAAGGTGGAGAACGTGAAAAGGGGGCAGGGTGGACAGTTCCTGACCCCCTAGCCTTTGTCAGGGGGTCCCAGAAGGACCCCCAAGGGCCAAAATTTCCTTAAATTTTTTTGCGAAAAATCGCGGAGTACGCGTAGCGTGCGTGTACGGTAGAAACAGAAAAATTCCGCGAACTGCGTAACGTGCGCGTACGGTACGCGCACAGTGAAAAACCTTAAAAAAAATACATAACTTAGCGTTTAAAAAACAGTACAAATTCACTGAAAAAACCATAGGTTTCACACACGTTATAGTTGGGAATTAGCATTTAAAAAACCTTGCAAATTCACTTAAAAAACCATAGGTTTCACACATGTTATAGTTAGCTGGACATTTCACTCATGAAAAACCATTGAAATACCCCCGTTATAGTTAGTGCAGGCAACTATAACTCACGCGACCGTAATCCTCTGCTGATGATGTCAGATATTACATCACTGATGACATATGTGTCTTTCTGAAAAAAAAAAAATTGTAATATATGTATAGCTCAAAATTAATGGAAGAAGACATGGGTAAATAAGTGTCTAAATACAGTGATGTAATATCTGACGTCATCAGCAGAGGATTGCGGTCGCGTGAGTTATAGTTGCCTGCACTAACTATAACGGGGGAATCTCAATGGTTTTTCACGAGTGAAATGTCCAGCTAACTATAACATGTGTGAAACCTATGGCTTTTTAAGTGAATATATATATATATATATATATATATATATATATATATATATATTATCTACTGGCGGTCGCCAGTAGATAGTTATAGTTAGGACCGTGTTTCCATAGGAAAACCGCAACATTCTATTTGGAATAACTTTGGCGCCGGTTGACGAATCCTTGCGAAATTTTCAAAATAGGTGGAGCGCTCCGCTCCGCTCCTACCCTGAAAGTCTCGGGGGGATTCGTCAAGCGGGGGCTGAGAAAAAAGGGGGGGTCCCAAAACGCATTTTCCCCATGCAATTTTCCATAGGGACCTTTAGTCCAAGGTACAGCCCGAACGGCTGAACAGAATTACTTGACATTTGGCAGGGAGGTAGTCCTCAGGTCAGGGAAGTGCCTTTTTTAGGTCTGGTGTCAATCTGTTCAGTAGTTCCTGAGAAAATCAAAAGTAAAATCATATATATATGTGGGCAGAGCCTAACCACACATCTCATCCTGAGATCTGATTGGCTGTCAGCACTTCATCCAAGAATTGTTGGCAGCCATCTTGGGACCAATATACATGATAGCACCTCATTAAAAAGCATTGCAGTTAATAGAAGGTTTTAAGACTTTAGTTACATTATAAATCATTTGTTGATGGTACCATACTCATTTTAGGAATTGTGGTATGTTCTAAGGTGATTTCACCATGTGAAAAAGCCTTCTGCTGGGATATCATGATTGAGAGAAAAATATTTTCTCATGCTTTTCCCACAGAGGTTTGGAAGGTGATCTATAAGCTAAACTGAGAGCTTATTTTCTGTAAATTCACATTATCTTTCTCAGTCATGTGAGAATGAAGTCTGACATTCTCAGTAAAACATGTACATCCAACAAGGGCAGAGACTGTCAGTTGATTCCTTTGTGTTCTACTGCAGCTTCCCAGAGTGTTCCAAAGAACAACTAGAGCGCTAACAGTCCTACTTATGATAAACGTATGGCACACCTGAAGCCATCTTGCTTGGATTAAAGTGGTAACTCTTAAAACATTTAATTTAAAAAGGAACAAAATGAGGTGGTTCATTTTTCCATAAAAAGTATGATTAGTGCTGCAGAAAGAAAAATTAGGGCACATTTTGAGTGACTTCTCAAATCCTCTTCTATTTCATTAAAAAATTCTGACATGCAGACTGAAACATGCACTTTCAATACCAGCAGCAGTTTTCCCTGGTGAGCAGTAGCTTTACTACTGTGATCTAATGAGCAAAAAGAGTGCTAAGATTCTGAATTTATGGCAAATGTGTGACACATCTGAATGCCTTCTTGATGGAATCAAAGTAAAAAACTGAAAGTATTTCCTACTGAGGAGACTGCAGTAAATGAGGAAATTAGGAAACTTCATAACAAATAAGTCTCCCAAGATGGCCACCAGAGACAAAAGAGCCCAAATGTAGCCCAAATATCACCCAGATGTAGCCCAAGTATAGCCCAATGACAGAATGTCCCAGAGTGTTCTTAAAAACAACTAGAGCGCTTACCTTCTTCATTATGACAAAAGTATGGCACACCTGAAGCCATCTTGATTGGAATAAACTGGTAACACTTAAAACATTTAATTTAAAAAGGAACACAATGAGGGGGTTCATTTTGCCATAGAAATTATGATTAATGCTGAAGAAAGAAAATGAGGGCACATTTTGAGTGACTTCTCAAATCCTCTTCTATTTCATTAAAAAATTCTGACATGCAGACTGAAACATGCACTTTTAATACCAGGAGCAGACTTCCATGATGAACAGTAGTTTTACTACAGTGATCTAATGAGCAACTAGAGTGCTAACATTCAGAATTTATGGCAAATGTGTGACATATCTGAATACCTTCATGATGGAATCAAAGTAAAAAACTGAAAGCATTTCCTACTGAGGAGACTGCAGTACATGAGGAAATTAGGAAACTTCATAACAAATAAATCTCCCAAGATGGCCACCGGAGACAAAAGAGCCCAAATGTAGCCCAAAATCACCCAGATGTAGCCCAAATATAGCCCAATGACAGAAGTGTGCAAAACACTTATTATTTTGTGTTTTTGCAGTGTTATATAGTGCAGACTTGTCAGATATTGGAGTGTTTTACATGAGCATTGGTTACATCACACAAGAACAAATTCATTTTGGTTGTAGACAGGGGGAGACTAAGTAATTTGACCAGAATCACAGAATGTCGAGCTGAAGCAGAAACTCCAACCTGGTTCCCCAGTTGCAAAGTCTGCAGTTCTGGAAGTAACACCACATCCTCTCCCCTAAGTGCAAAATTTAATCAAGTGGTCAACTGGATAAAAAAACATAAAGATAACAAATAATTTAAAAGTGCTTTGTCGCTATTTGAAAACTCAGAAAATATGTCCTTATTTTAGTCTTTTAGAGCACTAACCATAATTTTGATGCCAATAAGACCCTCTCATACATGTAATTTCTAAAGGAAATGCTCTAGGTATTACAGTTTTGATTACATCAAGATGACGTCAGGCGTTCCACACTTTTGTAATAAATATAGAATGTTAGCAATCTAGTTGTTCATTAGGATACTGTTGAGAGGCAGAGGCCAGGGGCACGGACTCTGAAAATTGAAGGCAGGTAGGAGGGTGCAAAGGCAACAATTTAACCACACTGAGCAGGCAGGAAGGGCCGTGGCAGCACAACAGACTATGGAGGGCAGTGGAAAGGCGGGCAGGGGCAACAAACCAACAATACAGGACTTGCAAGAGAGGCTGTGGCAATGAAATAGACCATTGTGGGCAGAAGGAAGAGGCAATGGTAGTACAACCATACATGCCAACAGACCCGATTCAGCCACGAAACGTCCAATGTTTTTAAGCTCAAATGGGCTTTATTTGATCTGTCTCCTGTCTACAATCTCCTCTTTTTCAATGTAACTCAAAGGGGAAAATCAATACCCCAGTTTTTTTTCAAAATCTCCCTCTTGCCAAGTTCAAAATGTTTGCAAGTATGGTTCATTGGATCATGGAAGGAAATGGGGTAGGGACATGGACTTGGATAACAGAGGACAGGAGGGACATGGAGAGGTGCACCAAACTGACCCTGCAGGGCAGGCATCAGGGTTTGTAGCAGCACAATACACCACACAGGGCATGCGGGACGGAAGTGCAGCAAAACAATTCATAGAAATCAAGAGGGAGGGGACAGGACCATGCACATGGACAACAGAGAACAGAGGGGCAAGAGGTAATGGTAGCTAGCTGACCATAATGGACAGACAGGAGAGAAAGCTGCAGCATAACAGACCATAAAGGGCAGGAGGGACGGACCAGGGGCATTACAATGGAACAGACAAACCAGGAGGGAGGGAGTAGGGGTCTGCACATGTAAACAGAGGGCTGGGGGCAAGGGGGCAGGGCAGGAGCAGCAAGATAGCCATGGAGGTCAGGCAGGATGGGCACTAGAAGCAAGACACACCATGAAGAGCAACAGTGAGACTGTGATGGCATACACACAGACCAGGGGCAGCTAACTGACCACACAGGGAAGGTGGGAGGGGCCATGGCAGCACAGAAGACCATGCATGGCAAGTGGGAGGGTTAGTGGCAGCACAATGGCTATAATGGGCAAGAAGGAGGGTGCAGGGGCATGCACAAAGGACGATGGAGGATAGAAGGGAGGGTCAGGACCTGTGCACAGACAAGAAAGTTCAGGGGAAGGGGCCTCACAACAGACCGCACGGGGCAGGCAGGAGGAGCAGTTGCAGCACAACAGACCAGGGAGGGCAGAAGACTGTGGCAGTACAATGGACCATGTAGGACAGGAGGAAGAGGATAGGGGCATGGCATGTGGACAGGCAGGGTGGAGGTGGCAGGGACAGGTTACAGTCATCTGACAATGCTAGGCAGGTGGGAGGGGAGTGGCAGCTCAACAGAACACTCAGAGTAGATAGGAGTGGCAGGTCCATGGAACATGGTGGGCAAAAAGGATGGAGCAGGGGCATGCACAAAGACATCGGAGGGCAGGGGGAAGGAGAATAGGGGCAGCAAGCTAAGCACAGAGTTTAAGCAGGAGGTCAATGATGGGGCATAGAATTGGGCAATGGAGGGCAGGAGGAGTGGACTGGTACATCATACTAAATTGAGGGCAGCGGCAGCACATCAGACCATGCATGGCAGGAGGGCCATGGATTCACACAACAGAGGATAGGGAGGAGGGGGATGGGGCAGCAAGCTAACTGTTCAGAGAAGGCGGGTATTAGGAACTTTATTGTTTTTAAAACGTGTGTCTGTGCGAACTACTTTAAATATGAACAAGTATGCAGCATAATCTCACTTTTATTCAGGAAGAAGAGGACGTTTGTGACTGTGACTCCGGGCTCACTTGGCAGAAACACCCCCTGACCCTCCACCCCCTATCGCAAAATGTAATGCCCCTGAAAAGGGTAGGTGAACACAGTGTTATATTGAACATAGTCCAGAGAGCGCTATTGAAAATGAAAACTAGATATAGTGTATGGTATAAACTATGCACCAAAAAGTGTGATATAAGATGAACCGGGCGTGAAATATAATATGCAATAGATTGAGCGCAATGACAGATTCATTGGAGAGCGCGAGATAGCACAGGCACTAGCGCGTGCTATGCGATATACGCCTTGGAGTGTAATATGCACAGGGCATTGTTGTGTAACCTAACTAGTCTCTAAAGTTGTAATATAAAATATGTGCTGGGGAGTGTAACGTTGCATATGCACTGTGACAAAGATATGGATCCCAGATTGTAATATGTATGGCATAGCACTGTGCGTTATAACATAGGCATCGAGGAAGGCACGTTAGATGGGGCAATATAACCCGTGCGAAGACAAGTGTGGCATGACATAGGACTTTTGGTGAATGAGTGGATGTGTATGTGTATCTTAGAATGACTGAATAGGTTGTTGTAACTGGTATTGGTATGTCCATTGTTTTGAACATTGTAGTTTCTATTTTTGAATGTGTGTTTCAAAGGTTATATTAGGGGAAGAGGAGGTCTGCCACTCTATCACAAGGATGATGTCATCAGTGATGTCATCAGTGATGTCATTAGTGATGTCATTTGAGATGTAATCAGTGATGTCATGAGTGATGTCACTGACCATGTCATGAGTGATGTAATATGTGACGTCATCAGCAGTGCATTGCGGGCGCGCGAGTTATAGTTAGCTGAACTAACTATAGCAGGGGAATTTCAATGGTTTTGTACGAGTGAAAAGTACAGCTAACTTTAACGCTCCTGAAACCTGTGGTTTTTTCTGTGAATTTCTAAGGTTTTTTAAATGCTAATTTCTAACTATAACGTGCCTGAAACCTATGGTTTTTTCAGTGAATTTCAAAGGTTTTTTAAATGCTAATTTCTAACTATGCCTACAGAGATAGGACATGTGAAGAAAGAAGAAAAAAAACACAGAAGGAAAAAAAAGAAATGCAGAAAGAAGCAACAAAAGTCCTCATAGACGAAGAAAAGTGCAGGAAGAAGGGTCGCCAGTAGATAGTTATAGTTAGGACCGAGTTCCCATAGGAAATCTGAAAATTCTATTTTGAATAACTTTGGCGCCGGTTGACTTATCTTCGTGAAATTTTCAAAACTAATGGGGCGCTCAGCTCCTACCCCCCTGAAAGTCTCGGGGTGATTCGTCAAGCGGGGGCTGAGAAAAAAGGGGGGTCCCAAAACGCGTTTTCCCCATGCATTTTCCCATAGGACCTTTAGTCGAAGGTACAGCCCGAACGGCTGAACAGAATTACTTGAAATTTGGCAAAGAGGTAGTCCTCAGGTCAGGCATGTGCCTTTTGCTTAAATGGTGTAAATCCTTTCAGTAGTTCCTGGGAAAATCAAAAGTAAAATCACATAAATATCTGGGCGGAGCCTAACCACACATCTCATCGTGAGATCTGATTGGCTGTCAGCACTTCATCCAAGAAATGTTGGCAGCCATCTTGGGACCAATATACATGATAGCACCTCATTAAAAAGCATTGCAGTTAAAAGCCTTCTGCTGGTATATCATGAATCATGTTTGAGAGAAAACTATTTTACATGCTTTTCCCACAGAGGTTTGGAAGGTGATCTATAAGCTAAACTGAGAGCATATTTTCTGTAAATTCACATTATCTTTCTCAGTCATGTGAGAATGAAGTCTGACATTCTCAGTAAAACATGTACATCCAAAAAGGGCAGAGACTGTCAGTTGATTCCTTTGTGTTCTACTGCAGCTTCACAGAGTGTTCCAAAGAACAACTAGAGCGCTACCACACCTACTTATGATAAACGTATGGCACACCTGAAACCATCTTGATTGGAATAAAGTGGTAACTCTTAAAACATTTAATTTAAAAAGGAACAAAATGAGAGGGTTCATTTTGCCATAGAATGTATGATTAGTGCTGCAGAAAGAAAAATTAGGGCACATTTTGAGTGACTTCTCAAATCCTCTTCTATTTCATTAAAGAATTCTGACATGCAGACTGAAGCATGCACTTTCAATACCAGCAGCAGACTTCCGTGGTGAGCAGTAGCTTTACTACAGTGATCTAATGAGCAACTAGAGGGCTAACATTCTGAGTTTATGGCAAATGTGTGACACATCTGAATGCCTTCTTCATTGAATCAAAGTAAAAAACTGACTGTATGCCTACTGAGGAGACTGTAGTAAATGAGGAAATTAGGAAACTTCATAACAAGTCTCCCAAGATAGCCACCTGAGACAAAAGAGCCCAAATGTAGCACAAATATCACCGAGATGTAGCCCAAGTATAGCCCAAAGACAGAAATCCCAGAGTGTTTTAAAGAACAACTAGAGCGCTAACAGACTTACTTATGACAAAAGTATGGCACACCTGAAGCCATCTTGATTGGAATAAAGTGGTAACACTTAAAACATTTAATTTGCAAATGAACAAAATGAGGGGGTTCATTTTGCCATAGAAATTATGATTAGTGCTGCAGAAAGAAAAATTAGGGCACATTTTGACTTCTCAAATCCTCTTCTATTTCATTAAAAAGTTCTGACATGCAGACTGAAACATGCACTTTGAATACCAGCAGCAGACTTCCTCGGTGAGCTGTAGCTTTACTACAGTGATCTAATGAGGAACTAGAGCGCTACCATTCAGAATTTACGGCAAATGTGTCACATCTGAATGCCTTCTTGATGGTACCAAAGTAAACAAGCATTGAAAATGCAATAGGTCTCGCCCTCGTTTAAGTGAAAGCAATTCTGTTTGTAATTAGGTGGCTTTTTAGCTTTGCTTTTATTAGTGTTTTTCAAAATTTCATGTCCACAACATGCATATATGTGCATGTATGCATGCATTTATATTTGTATTTATATAGATATGCAGATTATATATATATTTATATATGTATGAATATATATACACATACATATATATAAATGCATATGCATATATGTGCATATGTGTGCGTGTAGAGAGAGGTAGAGAGAGGTAGAGAGGTAGAGGTGTAGAGGTAGAGACGTAGAGGTAGAGAGGTAGAGGTAGAGAGGTAGAGAGGTAGAGGTAGAGAGGTAGAGGTAGAGAGGTAGAGAGTAGCAGAGAGAGAGGTAGAGAAAGGTAGAGAGGTAGAGAGTAGAGGATGAGTAATAGAGAGTAGAGATTAGAGAGATAGTGGTAGAGAGTAGTAGACAGAGTAGCAGAGAGTGAGTAGGAGAGAGTAGTAGAGAATCAGTAGTAGAGAGTAGTAGAGAGTGAGAAGTAGAGAGTAGTATAGAGTAATAGAGAGTGAGTAGTAGAGGGAGTAGTAGAGAGTAGTAGAGAGTAGTAGAGAGTGAGTATTAGAGAGTGAGTAGTAGAGAGTAGTAGAGAGTGAGTAGTGGAGACTGAGTAGCAGAGAGAGAGTAGTAGAGAATGAGTAGTAGAGAATGAGTAGTAGAGTGAGTAGTTGAGAGTAGTAGAGAGAGTAGTAGAGAGTGAGTAGTAGAGAGTTGTAGAGAGTGAGTAGTATAGAGTAGTAGAGAGTAATAGAGAGAGAGTAGTAGAGAGTGAGTAGTAGAGAGTGAGTAGTAGAGAGAGAGTAGTGTAAAGAGTGAGTAGTAGAGAGTAGTAGAGAGTGAGTAGTAGAGAGTAGTACAGAGTGAGTAGTAGAGAGTGATTAGTAGAGAGTAGTGGAGTAGTAGAGAGTGAGTAGTAGAGAGTGAGTAGTAGAGTGAGTAGTAGGGAGTACTAGAGAATGAGTAGTAGAGTGAGTAGTAGAGAGCAAGTAGTAGAGAGTGTGTAGTGTAGTAGAGAGAGAGTAGTAGAGAGTAGTAGAGAGTGAGTAGTAGAGAGAGTAGTGGAGAGTAGTAGAGTAGTAGAGAGTGAGTAGCAGAGAGTAGTAGAGAGTAAAATGCAGAGAGAGTAGTAGAGAGTAGTAGAGTGAGTAGTAGAGAGTGAGTAGTAGAGAGAGAGAGTAGTAGAGAGTGAGTGGTAGAGAGTAGTAGAGTGAGTAGTAGAGAGTAGCAGAGAGTGAGTAGTAGAAAGAATAGTAGAGTGAGTAGTTGAGAGTGAGTAGTAGAGAGTGAGTAGTAGAGAGTAGTAGAGTGAGTAGTAGAGAGGGAGTAGTAGAGAGAGAGTAGTAGAGAGAGAGTAGTAGAGAGTAGTAGAGAGTGAGTAGTAGAGTAGTAGTGAGTGAGTGGTAGAGAGTAGTAGAGAGTAGTAGAGAGTGAGTAGTAGAGAGTGAGTAGTAGAGAGTGAGTAGTAGAGAGTAGTAGTAGAGAGTAGTAGAGTAGTAGAGAGTAGTAGAAAGTGAGTAGTAGAGAGTGAGTAATAGAAAGTAGTAGCGAGTGAGTAGTAGAGAGTGAGTAGTTTAATTTAAAAGGAACACAATGAGGAGGTTCATTTTGCCATAGAAATTATGATTAGTGAGGAAAAAAGAAAAATTACTGCACATTTTGAGTGACTTCTCAAATCCTCTTCTACTTTATTAAAATATTCTGACATGCAGACTGAAACATGCGCTTTCAATACCAGCAGCAGACTTCCCTGGTGAGCAGTAGCTTTACTACAGTGATCTAATAAACAACTAGAGTGCTACCATTCGGAATTTATGGAAAATGTGTGACGCATCTGAATGCCTTCTTGATGGAATCAAAGTAAACAAGCATTGAAAATGCAATAGGTCTCGTCCTCGTTTAAGTCAAAGCAATTCTGTTTGTAATTATGTGGCTTTTTAGCTTTGCTTGTATTAGAGTTTTTCAAACTTTCATGTACATACCATGCATATGTATGCATATATGTATATGTTTGCATGAATTTATATTTATTTAGATATGCAGATTATATTTATATGTTTATATATGTATATTACCTACTGGCGGTCGCCAGTAGGTAGTTATAGTTAGGACCCCTTTTCCATAGGAAATCCGCAACATTCTATTTTGAATAACTTTGGCGCCGGTCGATGAATCCTCGCGAATTTCTTAAAATAGGTGGGGCGCTACGCTCCGCTCCTACCCTGAAAGTCTCGGGGGGATCCGTCAAGCGGGGGCTGAGATAAAAGGGGGGTCCCAAAACGCGTTTTTCCCATGCATTTTTCCATAGGACCTTTAGAACGAGCTACAGCCCGAACGGCTGAACAGAATTACTCGAAATTTGGCAGAGAGGTAGTCCCTAGGTCAAGGAAGTGCCTTTTGTAGGTTTGGTGTAAATCTGTTCAGTAGATTCTGAGAAAATAGCCTTTAAATCAATATATATATCTGAGCCCGCTTACGGTACGCTTACCGTACGCTTACCGTAAGCGTACGGTGGCGTGCGCGAGCGCGATTCTGATTGGCTCTTAGATCTTAGTAAACATTCGAATCGGCCGAAACCAGGAAGCGGCGGCCGCCATTTTGTGTATTTCACTCTGAAAAAAAAGAGTGAAAACAAGAAAAGGGGGCAATGAGGAGAGTTACAGACCCCCTAACATTTGTAAGGGGGTCAAAGAAGGACAGAAAAGTACAAAAAAAACATTTATTGATTTTTTAAAAAATCACTGGGTACGCGTACGGTAAGCTTACGGTAAGCGTACGGTAAAAAAAATTAAAAAAAATAAATGAAAAGCAGATTTAAGAGTTTAGATATTAGGGAGCTCTAAAAAGAGCTGTTGTGTTTATGAAGTCATATTTTTAGTGGTACCTACAAGTAAGTACCGATGCAGAGTCTAAGGTTCAAAAGGAAGACTCTGTTCCCTTCATCATTGAAGTGCACACCATCTCCTCTATAAATGTCTTGCATGTCATAACGCAAGTTGTTGTGGTAAATGGCACCCATACCATAGTCACGGAGGAAAGCAGAAACAGATTTGTTGACGTGCTTTCTTGCTTTGTCAATCTGTGGACAGAAATGATTGGACCAGTTCCATTTTTGCATTTGGCATATGTTGGAAAACACAAAGGCAGTTTTAGGGAAAAGTGAAAACAGTTGTGCAAAGGTGTCCTTCATAAGCATTTCCAGACCTACCCCAGTCAAAGTGCCTAGGTCATTGCCACCACAGTGCACTATTATGAGGTCAGGGTGTTGGATTTGCATGAAGGATTTCACCAATGGCATCAATTGGTGCCACTTTAACCCTCTCTGACCAATCCATTTAATGTCTACATTTGGCAAAGCAAGGTCTCTCACCATATCTGTTTTCTCTGCAAACTTTTCACTCCAGAAGACATAGCTGTGCCCTACAATCCACACTGTGAACATCTTCAAAGGAGATCTGGATGCACTCAGGAGGTGTCTTTCAGTAGAATGGCAATATGAAAAGAAAGACAGTTTGGAAATGGAGGCATACATATTTTTTTCAAAACAAAAAGAACTGATTGACTGTTTCATACCATTCTAGAATAAAAACTAGGCTGTATGTATAAATTAATAGAAGCATGTTTTGTATTGGTACAAAAAAATGTGTAACCAAAGAACAGTACTATGGATTTGCTGTTAGGTTTGAAAAGTCAAGCACTCTTGCTCTGTGGAATTGAAACATTGTTTGGCGAACTTCTGACCTAACTCAACACAGCAGTGTTCCATGAGCTGTTGCTATGGTAGCAGGCAGAAGTCAAGTTGGGGGAAGGGTACTAGGCAGAAGTCAAGTTGGGGGAAGGGTACTTTTGGAAAAGGGTTGGTTTTCAACCAATAGAAATGTGTGATTACATTTGAAAAAAAGGGGGAAGCACTGAGATTTGAAACTTACATGTATATGTGTGGAAAAATAGAGGGAAAGTTTGCCATTATCTGGTTCTGCTGAGAGGAGAGAGGTGGTTTCATAATGTGTCAGTCTGTAAAAGTGATTTTCACTTGCCCCGAAAAAAAAAAGAGCAGTAAGTGTGCTTTCAAATTGGCAAAGAAATTTCGTTTTGGGACTAATGTGAAAACATGACTCTGTGTGCAGAGAGGAATTATAGGCAGAGATTTATTGCGTATTGCTCTGGTGATTTCACAGTTGCATTAGATGGAAAGGGGGAGCGAATTTTTGGGGGAAGAAGCAGACTCTTAGCACACACCCATGTGCTTGCCATGTATAATCATGCACAGTATTTACAAGCGAGTGGGGTTTTCAGGTTTCAGTCTGTAATGCAAATACATTCAGCATCACTAAGGCTGGTTGCCCTTGCTGGAGTGTAGGCAGTCACCGAGAATACACATGGTGGTGGTCTGAAAAAACAGAGATTTATTGCGTATTGCTCTGGTGATTTCACAGTTGCATTAGATGGAAAGGGGGAGCGAATTTTTGGGGGAAGAAGCAGACTCTTAGCACACACCCATGTGCGCAGAGATTTATTGCGTATTGCTCTGGTGATTTCACAGTTGCATTAGATGGAAAGGGGGAGTGAATTTTTGGGGGAAGAGGCAGACTCTTAGCACACACCCATGTGCTTGCCATGTATAATCATGCACAGTATTTACAAGCGAGTGGGGTTTTCAGGTTTCAGTCTGTAATGCAAATACATTCAGCATCACTAAGGCTGGTTGCCCTTGCTGGAGTGTAGGCAGTCACCGAGAATACACATGGTGGTGGTCTGAAAAAACAGTTTGGACATGTGCATTTAAATAAATCAAAAAAAGTGGTTTCATAATGTGTCAGTCTGTAAAAGTGATTTTCACTTGCCCCGAAAAAAAAAAGAGCAGTAAGTGTGCTTTCAAATTGGCAAAGAAATTTCGTTTTGGGACTAATGTGAAAACATGACTCTGTGTGCAGAGAGGAATTATAGGCAGAGATTTATTGCGTATTGCTCTGGTGATTTCACAGTTGCATTAGATGGAAAGGGGGAGCGAATTTTTGGGGGAAGAAGCAGACTCTTAGCACACACCCATGTGCTTGCCATGTATAATCATGCACAGTATTTACAAGCGAGTGGGGTTTTCAGGTTTCAGTCTGTAATGCAAATACATTCAGCATCACTAAGGCTGGTTGCCCTTGCTGTAGTGTAGCAGTCTGGACATGGGCTTTTTAAAAAATCTGAAAAGTGGTTTCATAATGTGACAGTTTGTAAAAGTGATTTTCACTTGCCCAAAAAAAAGAGCAGTTAGTGTGCATTCAAATTGGCATAGAAATTTCGTTTTGTGACTATTGTGAAAAGAAATGTAGTAATATATTTAAATACAATAAAGGAATTTTTTTTTAGTTTTTTTCAGGTATTGCTGAAGAGCAGTGAACAAAATTTAAGATGCCTACAAAATCCAGAGTTCAAAAAACGCTAAAAAAAAAACTATATTTGAAGACAACTGGAGGACCAAAGTTAGTAGAAGATGCTCATGTTGGGAAAAAGAAAAAATCTTCTGGTAAGCAGAAAAAACAATTTCTTAAAAATATATTCAAAACAAGGAAAAATGTACAAAATGTCTGTACTGGAAAGAATGTTACGAAACGAACAGAACAGGAAAAAATTGAGAATTTAGTTAATGCAAATATACCTTCTGCAACTGAAAAGATTTACATAAACAGAAAAACAGCGTTTAAAGAGATACGTAGAAAAATGTTTCAGAGAAGAGTTATGTCCAATTTGATAAAGGATGTGAAGAAATATAAGCAAAAGGCAAAATATTACAAGAGAAAAAAAGAAATTGAAGCCATTGCAGCAAAGGCATTAGAATTAAAAAAGAAACTATTCATATTAATTTTGAATAGGATGCGTACATTAGACAAAATGGTTAATGTACTGAAATCACATAGCAAAAGGAAAAGAGTAGTGAATAGAACAAACTTTTGTAAAGTGTTTTTAGGAAAGTGGATGCATAGTTCAAGTAGTGAACCTTTTTTTAATGAAGAGAGCTATTTTCAAAGTAATAGTTTGCTGCATGCAGTTGACACCAGAGGTCGTTCATACGAAGTAACAAATGGTTGCATAATGGAGAAGGAGATAATGGTTCCAAGAGATGAGGTACAAGTGATGGCAGATGAGGCAATGGGGAGACGTCCTAAAGCCCCAGTGTACACTTGGAATTGTAGTAGTATTTGCACTGTGCGTCAGGAATCTATTGACAAATTTCGAGAGTTTCTAAGAGAATATAGTAAAAAAAGTGTAAAACAGAAGATTAAGGTGCTTCAAAGTCTGGATCCATGCAGAGTGAGAGAGAATACTGGTTTGCAGGGTCATTCTCTGGCTTGTCTATCTAGAAAAGTGTGCAATAGTGTTTTCCATCATTTTAGGATGCTGGCTGTTCATCATACTGAAATGAGAAAGTTTGTGAGACGGTTGTATTTTGCCAAAAGTCCAGCAATAAAGTTAAATGAATTGAATAGGGCTCTGTTCCGAGGAACAGTATCAGATGTAGAGAAGGTTGTTGATGAAATTCAGTTTTGTTACTTTGGTCCTGAACAAAACAGTGCAGAGAAGGACACAGTAAATGAGGAAGAAGTGGAAGAGAATGTAGAACCCTCTGTAAGTAACACATTTAATGATCACATAACAAAATGTGCAATAGTCTCTAATGAAAGACCAAATTTTACTTGTATTTGTTGCCGCAGAACTCATTATAGAAAACAAACTAGGAATGTTGATCTCTACAGAAAGAGTGAAAATGAAGATAATTATAAGTGGAAGGATTTTGCCACATATATATTTCTAGAAAATTGTTTTGAATTGGGTGAAGATCAGCGTATTTGTAAATACTGTTACAACAAGTTAGAGGAAAATAGAATGCCGACTAGAGCTGTACATAATAATTTAGAATTGGATGCTATTCCTGCTGAACTTTCTGAATTAAATACATATGAGTCTATACTCATTCAATGTGTTCATCCGTTCCAGACCATAGTACGTATGGAGCCCAAAACTGGTAAATTACCTCCTTCAGATTTACTGAGAGGTTTAAAAGGTAGAGTGGTGTATTTGCCCTTGGATTTGAAAAAAAATATGGAAACTATTGATGCGGATACTTTGGAAACTGAACCATTAATTATTCTGGTTAATGGTGTACCTACAAAGAATAAGAAGATTTGGCAAGAGCTGGTAGATGTGCGGAAAGTACAAAGAGCAAATTTGTATTTGAAAAAAAATAACAAATGGTATGAATCAATTTATATAGAAGAAGAAGAAGAAGAAGAAGATTTACAAGAAGACACAGAAATACCAACTGGACAAATTGAAAAAGTGGACAAGTCAAAGGAAGAAGAAATTTATGAACATTTTAGCATACATCCTCTTCATTCGAAAGAAGTTATGGGAGACAATATTGATCTCTTTCAGATGAAGAAAGCAAAAGGAACTCCCGTGAGTGTATAGGAGGAGAGCTTGGAAGCTCGATGTTTTCCCCAGCTGTTTCCTAAAGGAAAAGGAGGACGATACGATGAACGTCCAGAACAGATTCCAGCTTCTGAGTATCGGACTACAAGACTATATGCTGAAGATCCCAGATTTCGACAAAGTATTCCTTATTTGTTCCATCTTTTATTTGAAAGCGACTTGTCTGCACTGTCTTATGCAGTAAATCACATTTTAAAAAGTGGAGTACATTTACAAAATGTGTCTGCTAAGGATTTTATGGAGAAAGTGCAGCACCGAGATGATCATTTGGAAACACAACTGATCAATCTGATGGCTTGTCAGCGTGGGACAAATGAATATTGGTACCGACGCCATGGTGAACTAAAATGCATGTTACGGAATTTAGGAACACCAACATGGTTCCTTACCCTAAGCTGTGCCGAGTACGCTTGGGATGATTTACTGGATTTTCTACGAGAGGCCAATTCAAACATTAAAAACATCGAATACTAGACAGCAGGAGAACTGTGCTCATTGGATCCGGTTAATGTTTGCAGATATTTCAATCATAGATTTGAGGCTATGATGTCCTTCATCTGCAATAAAAAAAATCCACCCCTTGGAGAAGTAGTGGATTTCTTTTGGAGAAAAGAGTACCAGGCAAGAGGTGCTCCTCATATTCATATGCTGTTGTGGATCAAGGATGCCCCAAAGTTTGGAACAGATGCTGATGAAGCAGTGTTATCTTACATTGAAGAATATGCAACATGTGCTATACCAAAAAGCACAGAAGAGAACAAGTTAAAGGAGCAAGTTTTACGTTTCCAAAGTCATCGGTGTGGAAAATACTGTCGACGGAAATACAAGAGCAAAAAAAAATACTACACTAAATGTTGATTTGGATTTCCTAGACCTGTTCTTTCAAATGGAAGAGTCAACAGTTTTATGTCAGCTGTGAGACATACTATCACAAGAAAATCACCTAAGAATACCTACAACCTAAAAAGAAAAGAAGAATCAAAAAATATAAATGACTACAACCCAGTCATTTTATCCATGTGGAACGCTAACATGGATATACAGTATGTAGCTGACAATTCCATTGCTGTTGCTCGATATGTAACGTCTTACATTACGAAATCAGAAAAAACAGAATTGAAGGAAATGTGGGAAGAGATTTCTCACGAGAAGACTGTCAGTAAGAAGCTGTACAGTTTCAGTTTGAAGATGTTATCGCATGGAGAAATTGGATCCTACGAATGTTCAGATAGGTTATCTTCTGCAAGTCTCTACTCGAAGTCAAGAAGAATAATTTGGGCAAGTTTAGGCCTTGCAGCAATGAGAAATCGGGTACTGAAATCTGTTGGAGAAATTGAATATTTGGCCGAGAATGACCCAGAAAGTACAGATATTTTGAAAACAAACATGTTGGACACATATTATCCCAAGAGAAGTCAACATCTGGAGAACATGTGTCTCTATGAAGTGCTGCAGAACTACATTTATTCACGGAAAGCCACAGAAGACATCAATAATGGAAAATATAAAGTCGTTGGTGAAGAAGGATGTTTGGTGATGCAAACAAAAGGAAGTTTGATAAATCACCGGAAGCTGAGTTGCGACACTACTGACAAGAAGGAATTTTACTACTTGGCTCTTTTACAGTTGTTTAAACCATGGCGTACAGAGGATGAACTACTGGGAGAATTCCAGAGCTATGAAGATTCTTTTAATGCTTGCAAAGACAGCATACAATGCAGTACATTCTCAACTTATCTGCAAATGTTAAATGAAGAAATTGATCAGGAAACTACAATTGCAGCAGAAATCGCTAGAGATAGTTCTCAGGACAGCCAAAGTTCAGGAACACTCAGTCAAGATCCCCTAGGACAACCAATCATTGAAAATGAAGCATCAATAGCCATGAATGAAGTGGAAACGGCTATGAATCAAGCTCAAGAAGAATTTATAGACTTAGAAAATTTGGAAAGACAACTGAATCAAGAGCAGCAACAAATTTATGAAGAGATCAAAAACAAAATTGATCACGGATTTCTACATGAAAAAAAGAGTGCTCATGCACATCATTTCATCCAATCAGGATGTATGTAAGCGGACAAGCTGGAACTGGAAAAAGTTTCCTAATAAAAGTCATCAGAAGCTACCTAAAGCAAAAAACGGATTCTACTTTGTCTTGTGTGGTTACTGCTCCAACTGGGTTAGCAGCATATAGCATAAAAGGAATCACTTTACATCGTTTGCTAATGTTACCAGTGGAGCATGAGAACAAAATACAATTCAACAAGCTAACTGGAGAAGCATCCTTGGAAGTTTCAAGAGCATTGAAGAAGATGCAAGTTCTCATTATTGATGAGGTGAGCATGGTATCAAACTTAATGCTTGCCTTTGTGCATTTAAGAATGCAGCAAATTTTGAAGACAGACTATGACATGTTATTTGGTGGAAAACACGTCATAGTTTTTGGAGATCTTTTGCAACTTACTCCAGTTAAAGGACAACCAGTGTTTAATACTGTCACACATGAAGACACGAAGAAGTCATTGGGAAGCATCGGAAATACAAATATTTGGTCCTTCTTTGAGTACAAGGAACTTACTACTAATATGAGGCAAGCAAACGATGAAGAATATGGAAGTATTCTGAAAGATATCAGGATTGGACTACTCACAGAAGTTGGCAAAAAAACATTACAGAGTCGGCTGCTACATAATTTATTTCCAAAGGAAGAAATAGTTGCAGAGAAGATATACAAGAACATTGCAGAAAACAAAAGTGTCATCTGCTTAATGCCAACTCTACGTGAATGCTCAATATTCAATGAGGAGCTTTTGAAATTGGAAAAGGAAGAGATCAGGAAATTGGAAGCAGTGGACAAAATTGAGGATGGAAGAATTAGTGTCACAGTAACAGGCAAACTGAAAAATAAATTGGACTCACTAGAGAAGAACATCTCCAAAACAGCTGGATTAGAAAAAAATCTATATGTTTGCATGAACTGTAGAGTATTTTTAAGGAGAAATTTGGATGTTGAAAAAGGTTTAGTTAATGGAGCGATGGGAAGAGTTGTGGGTTTTATTAATTACCAGACAAAAGAAGGAGTTGAATGTTTAAAAATAAAATTTGATCAGATAGAAGAAGTTAAAGATATTTGTCGTTGTACAGTACGTTTTATGCTTGTGAAAGACTTATATGTACGTAGGAAGCAGTTTCCGTTTTCTCTAGCATATGCTGTAACTATTCACAAGTCTCAAGGATTGACTGTAGATTGTGCATTTGTGAACATTGGTTCAACTGTGTTCAAAGAAGGTATGGCATATGTAGCTTTGTCACGAGTGAAAACATTATCAGGTTTATTCATGATAGACTTTGATGACTCAAAAGTTAGTGCTGATACAAACTGTGTAAAGGAGTATAATAGATTAAGAAGAAGCTATGCTCCTCATTTAGGTCAGTATCCTGTGTTGGAGAAACGTGTAGTTTCTCGTAAAAGAAAAAATGAGAATATCTGTAATGAAGATGTAGAGAAGAGGAAAAAAAAGAGGAGTGATGTAATTGCAAGCAAAAAGAAAAAGGAAAATGAAGAACAGGTTGTAGGATGTCATTTTGAAAATAGCTCTGGTGTCAACTGCTACGCAAATGTAGTGCTGAATGTTGCATTTTATCTGAAAGGTTTGCAAGAGCAGATAATAGTAAATCAGGGAAAAAGATTCTGTTCAGAGCTGAGTCTCCTTTTTCAAAAGCTGAGTAAAGATAAAACTCAAATAGAAAGTGCTACTGAAATTAGAAAACTTTTAGATGTATGTTCAGGACGAACACAGTTTTCTCAAAATGAACAGCAAGATGCACATGAATTTTTGATGTATTTTCTTCAGGTAGTGGAAGAAGAAGGAGTTCCCATTGACATTTTTTTTGGTCTCTCTTATAAATGGGAAGATAGTTGTGATAATTGTTATAATATATGTGGCTCTATTGTTGATAATGAAAGATTTATTTATTTGACATTGCCAGAGAGTAAAACAGTCACTTTTGCAAAATTAGTTAAAGATGCTAATCATAGCATGAAATGTAGTGAGTGTAATTCTGACATGTTTTCAACATTAATTTTAAAGGAATACGGACAGTATGTAATTTTAATGATGCAACGATGTAGAGCTGATGGTTCAAAATTGGATACTTTAATAAAGAAGTTTACAGGACAGCAATTATCAATTTCAGGAAAAACTTTTGTAACTGTTGCAATAATTTTCCATGATGGACCTACTGTTACTTCTGGACATTACACAGTTTATCTTAAATGTGAAAAAGGCTGGACACTGTGTAATGATTCCCAATTGATTTTCAAACAACGTTTGCCTTTTGATTTAGCAAATTCCTATCTAATCTTCCTGAAACCTAAATTTTAGACAGATTTGGCAAGATCTCGACAAAATAATTTTACCATTTTACTGGATTACCATTACAATTTTGTAGAAAAAAGATTTTTTAAATTATCATTTGGCCTAATGGAAAGATAACCAATTGTAATGTGGACTTTTTAAATTTTTAATGAAACTTTGAAAAACCAATAATTTAGAGATTATCGGTAACTTCTGCACATTTTAAATTTTGGAATGTTATTGGACTGCCATTGGAAATTTTTTCAAAAATGATTTAAAAAATTACTATTTGGCCATGCGGAAAAGTAACCAATTCTATTGTGGACTTAATAAATTATTCAAAAAATTTTCGTGAACCAAAATGTTACAGAGAATCGGTGAGATCTGGACAAATTAAACTTTAGAATTTTATTGGATTACCGTTGGAAATTTATTCCAAAAAAAAATTTAAAATTACTATTTGGTCTAAAGGAAATGAAATCAGATGTATTTTGGAGTTATTTGAGATATAATATTGTGATTATACTTCTGAAACAAACATATCAGACGGTATTTTAAAGAAATAAGTATTGGTATTAGATGATATTTTTTTAGAATATTATGCATTTCTATAATGTTAAGTTTAAGTAAAAAGAGATTCTGGGCTTTTTTATTACAATCTTTGTGATTGTTCTTTTTTTTTGCCCGCTGTAAAATGATGAATGCAATTGCTTTCACAAATTATAGTGAAATGCAATATATTCTGAAAACAGCAAAAATAAGGCAAAAATATTTTTGGGAAAAAAATGTAAATATGTGTACTGTATTATAAAATGTTTTAAAAATATTAATACTTTTTTCTTTTTTTTCAGATTCATATAGAAAATTTTCGAAAACTAGAACCATTTTTAAAGCTATTTTTAAAAAAAACAAATGAATAAATATTTTTTTGAGTGAGTATGGTAAGTCAATAATAATAATTGTAGTCTCTCAAGGACCTTGTAATGTGATAATTGATTTTTAGTGTTTTTAAAAAAAAAAAAAAATAAAATTACGCGTACCGTACGCGTACGGTAAAAAAAAAAAAAAAGTTTTTAAAAACATATATAAAAAATAGATGAAAGGTAAGGTTGGCTCTTAAAAGAACCGTTGTGTTCATGCAGGGACAGAGGAAAGAAAGATTGGGAATATTAGACGGTACGACAAGTGTGCTGATCTATTTTACTGTTCACTAGGGAAACACTGGTCTCCCTATAAGTAATTAGATCGTGACAAGTGGCGCACCGTACTTCAACCCTCGCAAACCGAGGGTTAATTTCCAGAGGGCCAGCAAAAGGAGATTCTCCCCCCACAGATGAAGGGCTCACCTGACCTGCAGAAGAAGGAGTCAGCCCTGCAGATGATGGTCCAGGCTGAGCTGCTGTGGATGTACTGGCTTGTCTTTCTGAAGAGTTACCTCCAAAAAGATGACCATGTGTCCTTCTGTGTACATCCTGGAGGTGTCTCTTCATGGTGTGATTCCCAAAGGAATACTTCCTGTTAGGATTACCTCTAGAAAGTACACGCTTACACAGCTTACAAGTCACTAAGGGTGCATTTACCTTTTGCTGGCCTTCAGGAAAAGTAAAATAATCCCATACATAAGAGGGCTTTTGTTTCCTCGATCTCTGCCTCAAGACAGTGCTGCTAGTGCTAGCCTCACTCTCAGAAGAGCTCTGCTGTTCTGCCATCGTATCCCAAAGACAAACCAGCTCCTTCTCCCAAGGGATCACAAGCAGAAATGAGGGGAATGGGTGTGGTGTAGGAGAGTTCTAGAACTGAAAGTAGTTTCAACCAATCAAAAGTTGTGTTTCATGATCACATGACCTACCGTGCGCTTACGGTACGCTTACGGTACGCTTACGGCAAAAGTGCGCATGCGCGTAAAAAAGACACGCGCTTGCGCGCATGCGCATAACAGTCACTCCCGGCACTTCCGCGTAACGTGCGCGTGTAGCGTACACGCGTACGCGTCCCACGCGGAGTACGCGCGGCTTCGCAAATTGCGTAACTATACGCAAGCAGCGTAGGAAAATTACGGACGTTGCGTAAACCGTACGCTTACCGTGAGCTTACGGTACGCGTACTAAAAAAAAAAAAAAAAAAAATAGAAAAAAAGTACTGCAAATAAATTTTACATGTTTATTTTAAAAAATATATAAAAAAAAACATATTAAAGAATTTAAAAAATTTAATCATAGTCTTTATAAAAGGTAAGAAAATTAAAATAAAAATATGTTAGAAAAAATAGAAGAAAAAAAAAAAATTAGCATTTAAAAAACCTTGCAAATTCACTGAAAAAACCATGGGTTTCACACACGTTATAGTTAGGAATTAGCATTTAAAAAACCTTGCAAATTCACTGAAACAACCATGGGTTTCACACACGTTATAGTTAGGAATTAGCATTTAAAAAACCTTAGAAATTCACTGAAAAAACCATAGGTTTCACACACGTTATAGTTAGGAATTAGCATTTAAAAAACCTTAGAAATTCAGTGAAAAAACCATAGGTTTCACACATGTTATAGTTAGCTGGACATTTTACTCGTAAAAAACCAATGAAATTCCCCCGTTATAGTTAGTTCAGCTAACTATAACTCGCGCGCCCGCAATGCACTGCTGATGACGTCACATATTACATCACTCATGACATGGTCAGTGACATCACTCATGACATCACTGATGACATCTCAAATGACATCACTGATGACCTCACTGATGACATCATCCTTGTGATAGAGTGGCAGACCTCCTCTTCCCCTAATAAAACCTTTGATACACACATTCAAAAATAGAGACTAAAATTTACAAAACAATGGACATACCAATAACAGTTACAACAACCTCTTCAGTAATTCTAAGATCCACATACACATCCACTCATTCACCAACAGTCCAATACAGTCACTCATACATGTACTCACTTATCATATGTACTCATACACCTATACATCCTGTTACACAATGCCACTCATCCATAGAGCTACTCACACACATAGTCACTCATGCTAATAAAGAATCAAACATACATTTACTTGCATATACAGTTATACACACCACCACACTTACTTCTACGGAAACTTACACATACTTAGTCTTTTAAACAATTACTTATAGAAATACATACTTATTCATACAGGAACTCTTTCAATCTCTCACTCTCACATATACTCACATATATAAACCAATAGTCACATATACTAGTTTTAAACATATGAAGTTACTCATAAAGACACTATTGAGACAGTCATTCACTCACTAACACACCCATACACACACTCATCCACCCATGCAGTCCTGCACACATGCTCTGTTCAACACATACAAACAGTGAGTCACTCATTCATGCACCTATGCACTACGTCATACCCCCCACCGAACCATGCAGACACTCATACTGATACTCAAAAAACCAACTAATAACCTATATAGACACCCATGTAGCTACTCTCCAACCCATGCAGCCACTTATACACAAAGTGAGAGACTGATACAGATATTTATATATTTAAACATTACTCACTAAGCCATGTATTCACTATGATACACTTAATCAGTCAGTTACACAATCAATTTTTCAAAAAGAAATCATCCATTTAGACAGTAATATACCCATTTATTCTTCCATCGACCTTGAGATATACATATATAAAACATATTTAATTTTCAGAAAAACACACATTCACTGGATGATGTCATCAGTGATGTCATTTGAGATGTCATCAGTGATGTCATGAGTGATGTCACTGACCATGTCATGAGTGATGTAATATGTGACGTCATCAGCAGTGCATTGCGGGCGCGCGAGTTATAGTTAGCTGAACTAACTATAACGGGGGAATTTCATTGGTTTTTTACGAGTAAAATGTCCAGCTAACTATAACATGTGTGAAACCTATGGTTTTTTCACTGAATATATATATATACACATACATTATCTACTGGCGGTCGCCAGTAGATAGTTATAGTTAGGACCGTGTTTCCATAGGAAATCTGAAAATTATATTTTGAATAACTTTGGCGCCGGTTGACGAATCCTTGTGAAGTTTTCAAAATAGGTGGGGCGCTCCGCTCCGCTCGTACCCTAAAAGTCTCGGGGGGATTCGTCAAGCGGGAGCCGAGAAAAAAGGGGGGTCCCAAAACGCGTTTTCCCAATGCATTTTTCCATAGGGACCTTTAGTCCAAGGTACAGCCCGAACGGCTGAACAGAATTATTTGAAATTTGGCAAAGAGAAAGTCCTCAGGTCAGGGATATGCCTTTTGAATATCTGGAGTCAATCTGTTCAGTAGTTCCTGAGAAAATTGCAGTTAAAAGTACATACATATCTATAGCTGCGCACCATACGCGTACCGTACGCGTACCGTATGCGCACGTTGCCGTGCGCGAGCATAATTGTGATTGGTGGTTACATGACAGTAAACATTCCAGTCGGTCGAAATCAGGAAGTGTCAGCTGCCATTTTGTGTGTCTAGCAAAGAAAAACAAAGGTGAAGAACGTGAAAAGGGGGCAAGGTAGAGAGTTGCAGACCCCCTAGCCTTTGTCAGGGGGTCCAAGAAGGACCCAGAAGTGTGAAAAATACATTTTTTTTTATTTTTTAAAAATCTCGGGGTACGCGTACTGTGCGCGTATGGTACGCGTACGGCGGTAACAAAAAATAAAAAAAATAAAATTAAAAATCTAAATTAAATGTTTAGATGTTAGGTGGCTCTAAAAAGAGCCATTGTGTTTATGAAGTGTTTTTTTGGTACCTACAAGTAAGTAACAATGCAAAGTCGAAAGTTCAAGAGGACGACTCTGTTCCCTTCATCATTGAAATGTACACCATCTCCTCTATAAATGTCTTGCATGTTGTAACGCAAGTTGTTGTGGTATACAGAACCCATACCATAGTCTCTGAGGAAAGCAGAAACAGACTTATTGACGTGCTTTCTTGCTTTGTCAATCTGCGGACAAAATTGGTTGGACCAGTTCCACTTTTGCCTTTGGCATATATTAGAATATACAAAGGCAGTTTGAGGAAAAAGTGACATCAATTGCACAAAGGTGTCCTTAATAAGCATTTCCAGACCTACCCCAGTTAAAGTGCCTAGGTCACTTCCACCACAGTGCACAATAATAAGGTTAGGCTGTGGGAGATGTAGAAAGGTTTTCACCAAAGGCATTAATTGGTGCCACTTTAACCCTCTCTGACCAATCCATTTAATGTCTACATTTGGCAAAGCAAGGTCTTTCACAATAGCTCTTTTTTCTGCAAACTTTTCACTCCAGAAGACATAGCTATGACCTACAATTCACACTGTGAACATCTTTCAAAGAGATCTGGATGCACTCAGAAGGTGTCTTTCAGTAGAATGGCAATATGAAAAGAAAGATAGTTGTAAAATGGAGGCTAACATACTTAAAAAAAAAAGAACTAATTGGCTGATTCAAACCATTTTACAGTTAAAACTAGGCTGTATGTTTAGATTTTTACAAGCATGTTTTGTATTGGTTCAGAAAAATGTGTACCCACAGAACATTACTTTGGATTTGCTGTTAGGTTTGAAAAGTCAAGCACTCTTGCTGTGAGGATTAGAAACATTGTGTGCTGAACTTATGACCTCTCTGCTCACACCAGTGTTCCATGACCTGTTGCTATGGTAGCAGGCAGAAGTCATGTTGGGGGAAGGGATCATTTGGAAAGGGTTGAAATTTCCAACCAATAGAAATGTGTGTTTCCATATGAAAAAAATGTGGGAAGCACTGTGATTTGGAGTTAACATGTATATGTGTGAAAAAAGAGAGGGAAACATTGCCATTAACTGGTTCTGGTGAGAGGAGAGAGGTGTACAG
This sequence comes from Triturus cristatus, assembly GCF_964204655.1. Classification (NCBI taxonomy): domain Eukaryota; kingdom Metazoa; phylum Chordata; class Amphibia; order Caudata; family Salamandridae; genus Triturus; species Triturus cristatus. The sequence continues at coordinate 922,023,011 of NC_140594.1, forward strand.
CTCAGAGATTGTTGCTGTGATAATCTGCTGTTTGAGTGCCACATTTCTTTCTGAACTAACTTCTTTTAAAGGTGAGTTCTGAATTTGAGAGGGGATGTATGTGGTGCATTTTGATATAAATAATAGAAATGCGATTCTTCTTTTAAAGTTGTGTTTCACATTTTGTGTTTTGGGAGATATTTAACTGTCTTGAACTTGTAAGATATTATTGAGTATGTCTTCACCATAAGTTGTACTGGTATCACCCAGGGATACTGTTTTCTGCCTAGAATCACACCATGAGACAGTGTGCACACAGGAATTGTTATCAGAGATTTAATTTGTGTTGCTCTTGCTCTGTTAGCCTTGCACTCGCAGGAAAGGGGCAGTTTGTTTTCTTGAACTGTGATGGTTAGCATTCAGCAGAAATCACTTTCTCACAAATGAGAGGCAAATGCTAACACATTTGAAATTAACATGGAACATTTTCCTTCCACTTTTAAAGTTGTGTTAAATATATTATATGATAAGGAAGATATTTCAGTGCCTTGAACTTGTAAGATATTATGGAGTATGTCTTCTCTAGAAGTTAAGGTGTACTGGTATCACCCAGGAATACTGTTTTCTGCCTAGAATCACACCATGAGTCTGTGTGCACAAAGGAATTGTTGTCAGAGATTTAATTTGTGTTGGTCTGGTTCTGTAAGAATGGCATTCGTAGGAAAGGGGCAGCTTGTTTTTTAGAACTGTGATGGTTTGTATTCAGCATAAAAAAAGCTGTTTGGGCATGTGCTCTTTTCTATTTCTGAAAAATATAATGAAAATGTGTCAGACTGTTAGAGTAATTATCACTTGCTCTACCACAGTAGTAAGTGTGCTTTCAAATTGCAAATCAAATTTCGTTTTCTGCCTAGAATCACACCATGAGTCTGTGCGCACACAGGAATTGTTGTCAGAGATTCAATTTGTGTTACTCTGGTTCTTTTAGGATTGCATTCGTAGGAAAGGGGAAGCTTGTTGTCTCGAACTGTGATGGCTAGCATTCAGCCCAAATTAATATGTCACAAATGAGAGGGCAATGCTAACACATTTGAAATCAACATGGTAGATTTTCCTTCCACTCCTGCAATGGGTCATGTAGTTTGTACATGTTCAAAAGTCCTATTAACCCTTACCACAGATGTAGTGTTACATATATGTTTTCAGTGTTTATGCAGTTGTGCAAGCATCCATGCAGATCTCTCTTGTACCTGACAGTAGACAGTCTCCAGAAGCACACTCTTAGCAGAGAGCAAGCTGTTTCTCATGTGCAGTCATGCTTACTATTCAGCGCTGTGTAATGTTTCAGATAGCAGTGAGTAACGCTAATACATTGAACATCACCAAGGCTCATTTCCTTTGCTAGAGTGTAGTACGTCATTCAGGTTGCACATGTTCATGGTCTCAAAAAGCTGTTTGGGCATGTGCTCTTTTCTATTTCTGAAAACTATAATGAAAATGTGTCAGACTGTTAGAGTAATTGTCACTTGCTCTACCACAGTAGTAAGTGTGCTTTCAAATTGAAAAACAAATTTCGTTTTCTGCCTAGAATCACACCATGAGTCTGAGCGCACACAGGAATTGTTGTCAGAGATTCAATTCGTGTTACTCTGGTTCTTTTAGAATTGTATTCGTAGGAAAGGGGAAGCTTGTTTTCTTGAACTGTGATGGCTAGCATTCAGCCCAAATTAATATGTCACAAATGAGAGGGCAATGCTAGCACATTTGAAATCAACATGGTAGATTTTCCTTCCACACCTGCAATGGGTCATGCAGTTTGTACATGTTCAAAAGTCCTATTAATCCTTACCACACATGTAGTGTTACATACATGTCTCCAGTGTTTATGCAGTTGTGCAAGCGTCAATGCAGATCTCTCTTGCACCTGACAGTAGACAGTCTCCAGAAGCACACACTTAGCAGAGAGCAAGCTGTTTCTCATGTACAGTCATGCTTACTATTCAGCGCTGTGTGGTGTTTCAGATAGCAGTGAGTAACGCTAAAACATTGAACATCACCAAGGCTCATTTCCTTTGCTAGAGTGTAGTACGTAATTCAGGTTGCACATATTTATGGTCTCAAAAAGCTGTTTGGGCATCTTTTCTATTTCTGAAAACTATAATGAAAATGTGTCAGACTGAGTAATTATCACTTGCTCTACCACAGTAGTAAGTGTGCTTTCAAATTGAAAAACAAATTTTGTTTTCTGCCTAGAATCACACCATGAGTCTGTGCGCACACAGGAATTGTTGTCAGAGATTCAATTTGTGTTACTCTGGTTCTTTTTAGAATTGCATTCGTAGGAAAGGAGAAGCTTTAATTCGTGTTGGTTTTATTGTGTTTTTCACTTGTAGGAAAGGGGTAGATATTATTATAAGATTTGAAAAGCTCAAAAAAAAATATATAGTAATAAATTTAAATTACATAAAGGTATTTTTTTTTTTTAGTTTCTTTCAGGTATTGCTGACCAACAGTGAAATAAATTAAAGATGCCTATAAAATCAAGAAAGAGAAAAGAACAGAAAAAACAGTTATATTTGAAGACAACTGGAGGACCCAAATTAGTTGAAGATCCTCATGTTGGAAAAAAGAAAAAGTCTTCTGGTAAGCAAACTAAGGATTTTTTAAAAAATATCTTCAAAAAAAAGAACAAATTTGAAAAATATCCCCACTGCAAATAGTGTTTCAAGTAGAAAACAACAGGACAAAAGTGAGAAATTACAAAATGCTAATGTACAATTAGAAGCAATAAAGATTGACTTAAAAAGAAAAACAGCATTTAAAGACATTCGTAGAAAAATGTTTCAGAGAAGAGTGATGTCCAATTTGCTAAAGGATGTGAAAAAATAGAAGAAGAAAGCGAAATTTTATAAGCGAAAAAAGATATTGAATCAATTGTAGCTAAGGCTTTAGATTTGAAAAGAAAACTATTCATTTTAATTTTGAACAGGATCCGTACATTAGATAAAATGGTCAATGTAATGAAGTCACAAAGCAAAACGAAAAGAGTAGTGAAAAGAAATTACTTTTGTAAAGTGTTTTTAGGAGAATGGATGCATAGTTCAAGTACTGAACCATTTTTTAATGAAGAGAGTTATCTTCAAAGTAATAGTTTGCTGCATGCAGTTGACACCAGAGGTCATGCTTATGAAGTGAAATATGGTTGTGTAATGGAAAAGGAGAAAATGGTTCCAAGAAATGAGGAAGAAGTGATAGCTGATGAGGTTATGGGGAGACATCCTAAAGCCCCAGTGTACACTTGGAATTTGTAGTAGTATTTGTACTGTACGACAAGAACCTATTGATAAATTACGTGAGTTTCTAAGAGAATATAGTAAAAAAAGTGTTAAACAGAAGATTAAGGCGCTTCAAAGACTAGATCCATGTAGAGTGAGAGAGAATACTGGTTTGCAAGGACATTCTCTGGCTTGTCTTTCTAGGAAAGTTTGCCAAAGTGTTTTTCACCATTTTAGGATGCTGGCAGTTCACCATACAGAAATGAGAAAGTTTGTGAGAAGATTGTATTTTGCTAAAAGTCCAGCACAAAAGTTAAATGAGTTGAATAGGGCGTCTGTTCCGTGGATCTGTATCAGATGTAGAGAAGATTACTGATGAAATTCAGTTTTGTTACTTTGGTCCAGAACAAGAAAGTGCAGGTAATGACACAGTTATTGAAGAAAATGTGGAAGAGAATGTAGAACCCACTGTTAGTAAAAATTTTGAAGATCAAATGACAAAATTTACTATCATCTCTAATGAAAGACCAAATATTACTTGTATTTGTTGCCGGAGAACCCATTACAAAATTCAAACAAGAAATGTTGATCTGTATAAAAAAAGTGAAAATGAAGATAATTATAAGTGGAAGGATTTTGCAACAGATATATATTTCTGGAAAATAGTTTTGATTTGGGTGAAGATCAGCGTATTTGTAAATACTGTTATAACAAGTTAGAAGAAAATAGAATGCCAGCCAGAGCTGTACATAATAATTTAGAATTGGTTGATATTCCTGCAGAACTTTCTGATTTAAATACGTATGAGCCTATACTCATTCAATGTGTCCATCCGTTTCAGACCATAGTGCGCATGGAGCCAAAAACAGGTAAATTTCCTCCTTCGGATTTACAAAGAGGTTTAAAAGGAAGAGTTGTCTATTTGCCATTGGATTTGAAAACAAATATGGAAACAATTGATGCAGATAGATTGGAAACTGAACCATTAGTTATTCTGGTTAATGGAGTACCAACAAAGAATAAGAAAATTTGGCAGGAGCTGGTAGATGTACGAAAAGTACAAAGAGCAAATTTATATTTGAAAAGAAATAATAAATGGTATGAAACAATTTATATGGATGAAAATGAAGAAGAATTACTACCAGACTCAGGAATACCAGCTGGGCAAATTGAAAAAGTGGATAAGTCAAAAGAAGAAGAAATGTATGAACATTTCAGCATACATCCTCTTCATTCAAAAGAAGTTATGGCAAACACTATTGATCTGTTTCAGATGAAAAAAGCACAAGGAACTCCCGTGAGTGTATGGGAGGAGAGCTTGGAAGCTCGATGTTTTCCCCAGCTGTTTCCTACAGGAAAAGGTGGACGATATGATGAACACCCAGTATAGATTCCTGCTTCTGAGTATCAGACTACAAGGTTATATGCAGAAGATCCAAGATTTCGTCAAAGTATTCCTTATTTGTTCCATCTTTTATTTGAAAGTGACTTGTCAGCACTATCTTATGCAGTAAATCACATTTTGAACACTGGAGTACATCTACATAATGTGTCTGCAAAGGATTTTATGAACAAAGTGCAACAGCGAGATGATCATTTGGAATCTCAATTGATTAATCTAATGGCTTGTCAGCGTGGGACAAATGAATATTGGTACCGACGCCATGGAGAATTAAAATGTATGTTATGGAATTTAGGAACTCCTACATGGTTTCTCACCCTAAGCTGTGCTGAGTACGCTTGGGATGATCTTCTGGATTTTCTTCGAGAGGCAAATTCAAATATTGAAAACATCCAATACAAGACAGCAGGAGAATTGTGCTCATTGGATCCGGTTAATGTTTGCAGATATTTCAATCATAGATTTGAGGCTATGATGTCCTTCATCTGCAATAAAAAAAATCCACCTCTTGGAGAAGTTGTGGATTTCTTTTGGAGAAAAGAGTACCAAGCAAGAGGTGCTCCTCATATTCATATGCTGTTGTGGATCAAGGATGCCCCAAAATTTGGAACAGATTCTGATGATGCAGTTTTAAGTTTCATCGAAGAATATGCAACATGTGCTATACCTAAAAGCACAGAAGAGAAAAACTTAAAAGAGCAAGTTTTACATTTCCAAAGTCATCGGTGTGGAAAATACTGTCGACGAAAGTACAAGAGTAAAGATAAATTCTACACAAAATGTCGATTTGGATTTCCACGACCTGTTCTTTCAAAAGGAAGAGTCAACAGTTTTATGTCAGCTGTGTGACATACTATTACAAGAAAATCTCCCAAAAATACGTACAACCTAAGAAGAAATGAAGAGTCAAAATATATAAATGACTACAACCCAGTCATGTTATCCAGGTGGAATGCTAATATGGATATACAGTATGTTGCTGACAATTCTATTGCTGTTGCTCGGTATGTCACATCTTACATCACTAAATCTGAGAAAACGGAATTGAAGGAAATGTGGGAAGAGATTTCTCACGAGAAGACTGTCAGTAAGAAGCTATACAGTTTCAGTTTAAAGATGTTATCGCATCGAGAAATTGGATCCTACGAATGCTCAGATAGGTTATCATCTGCAAGTCTGTACTCCAAATCCAGAAGAATAATTTGGGTAAGTTTAGGCCTGCAGGAATGCGAAATCGGGTACTGAAATCTGTTGGAGAAATTGAATATTTGGCAGAGAATGACCCGGAAAGTACAGATATTTTGAAATCAAACATGTTGGACACATATTACCCAAAAAGAAGTCGTCATCTTGAGAACATGTGTCTCTATAAAGTGCTGCAGAACTACATTTTTAAACGGAAAGCCACAGAAGACATCAACGATGGAAAATATAAAGTCATTGGTGAGGAAGGATGTTTGGTGAAACAAACAAAAGGAAGTTTGATTAATCACAGGAAGCTGAGTTGCGACACTCCTGACAAAAAGGAATTTTACTACTTAGCACTTTTACAGCTGTTTAAACCATGGCGTTCAGAGGATGAATTACTTGGAGATTTTCACAGCTATGAAGATTCCTTTAATGCATGTTAAGATACGATTGAATGCAGTACTTTCACAAATTATGTACAAATGTTAAATGAAGAAATTGAACAGGAAGCTACAATTGCAGCTGAAGTAGCTAGAGACAGTTCTCAAGACAACCAAAGTTCTGGAACGCTCAGTCAAGATCCCCTAGGACAACCCATCCTAGAAAATGAAGCTGCAATAGCAATGACTGAAGTGGAAACAACTATGAATCAAGCTCAGGAAGATTTAATAGACTTACCAAATTTGGAACAGCAACTGAATGAAGAACAAAAACAAATTTATGAAGAAGTCACAAAAAAAATTGATCATGGATTACTACATGAAAAGAAAGAGTGCTCATGCACATCATTTGAACCAATCAGGATGGATGTGAGTGGACAAGCTGGAACTGGAAAAAGTTTCTTGATTAAAGTCATCAGAAGCTACCTACAGCAAAAAACAGATTCAACTTTGTCTTGTGTTGTTACTGCTCCAACTGGTTTAGCAGCATATAACATAAAAGGAATTACTTATCATTGCTTGCTTATGTTACCAGTGGAGCATGAGAACAAAATAGAATATCACAAGCTAACAGGAGAAGCATGCTTCGAAGTTTCAAGAGTGTTGAAGAAGATGCAAGTTCTCATTATTGATGAGGTAAGCATGGTATCAAACTTAATGCTTGCCTTTGTGCATTTAAGAATGCAGCTCATTCTAAAGAGAGACTATGATGTGTTATTTGGTGGAAAACATGTTATAGTTTTTGGGGATCTTCTGCAGCTCACTCCAGTTAAAGGACAACCAGTGTTTAATACTGTGACACATGAAGACACAAAGAAGTCATTAGGAAGTATTGGTAATGCGAATATTTGGTCATTCTTTGAGTACAAAGAACTCACTACCAATATGAGGCAAGCAAACGATGAAGATTATGCAAGTATTCTGAAAGATATCAGAATTGGACTACTCACAGAAGTTGGCAGAGAAGCATTACACAGTCGGTTGCTACATAATTTTTTTCCAAGTGAAGAAATAGTTGCAGAGAAAATATACCAGAACATTGCAGAAAAAAATACTGTAATCTGCTTAATGCCAACACTACGTGAATGCTCGATATTCAATGAGGAACTTTTGAAATTGGAAAAGGAAGAGATTAAGAAAATGGAAGCAGTGGACAAAATTCAGCATGAAGGAATTACTATTACATTAACAGGCAAATTGAAAAATAAATTGGATTCTCTAGAGAAGAACATTTCGAAAACAGCTGGATTAGAAAAAAATCTTTATGTTTGTATGAACTGTCGAGTATTTTTAAGAAGAAAATTGGATGTAGAAAAAGGTTTAGTGAATGGAGCTATGGGTAAAGTTGTGGGTTTTGTGAAATACCAGAAAAAAGATGGGATTGAATTTTTAAAAATAAAATTTGATCAGATTGAAGAGGTTAAAGACATTAGTCGTTGTTCAGTCCGTTTTTTGCTTGTAAAAGACTTATATGTACGTAGGAAGCAGTTTCCGTTTTCTCTAGCATATGCTGTAACTATTCACAAATCTCAAGGATTAACTGTAGATAGGGCTTTTGTAAACATTGGTTCTACTGTGTTCAAAGAAGGTATGGCATATGTTGCTTTGTCACGAGTGAAAACATTATCTGGTTTATTCATGATAGACTTTGATGACTCAAAAGTTAGTGCTGATGCAAATTGTGTAAAGGAGTATAATAGATTAAGAAGAACCTATGCTCCTCATTTAGGTCAGTATCCTGTGTTTGAAAAACGTGTTGTTTCTCAGAAAAGGAGAATTGAGAATATCTGTCATGAGGATGTACAAAAGAGAAAACAAAAGGAGAGTGATGTGATTGCAAGCAAAAAGAAAAAGGACAGTGTTCAAGAGGTTGTTGGTTGTCATTTTGAAAATAGCTCTGGTGTCAGCTGCTACGCTAATGTAGTGCTGAATGTTGTATTTTATCGTGAAAGTTTGCAAGAGCAGATAATACTTAATCATGTAAAAAGATTTTGTTCTCTGCTGAGTTTTCTTTTTGAGAAGCTGAGTATTGATAAAACTAAAATAGAAATTGCTTCAGATGTTAGAAAACTTTTAGATGTATGTTCAGGATGTACACAGTTTACTCAAAATGTCCAGCAAGATGCACAGGAATTCTTGATGTATATCCTTATGGTACTGGAAGAAGAAGGGGTAGAAATAGAAAATATGTTTGGTCTCTCTTATAAATGAGAACATAGTTGTGAAAACTGTTTCAACACATGCAGCTCTAATGTTGATTCAGAAAGGTTCATATATTTAACATTACCAGATAGTAAATCAGTGACTTTTAGTAAATTAGTTAAAGATGCCAATCACAATATGGAATGTTCTAAATGTAAATCAGACATGTTTTCAACGTTATTTTTAAAGAAATATGGACAGTATGTAATTTTAACGATGCAACGTTGTAGAGCTGATGGTTCAAAGTTGGACACTTTAATAAAGAAGTTTACAGGACATCAATTATCAATATCTGGAAAAACTTTTGTTGCAGTTGCAATAATTTTCCATGATGGACCTTCTATAACTTCTGGTCATTACACAGTTTATCTTAAATGTAAAAAAGGCTGGACACTGTGTAATGATTCTCAATTGATTTTCAAGCAACGTTTGCCTGCAGAATTACCAAATTCCTATTTAATTTTTCTGAAACCAAAATTTTAGATACAAATTGCAACATCTGAACAAATCATTTTTGCGACTTTATTGGATTACCATTGGATATTTCATCAAAAAAGAATTTAAAAATTACCATTTGGCCTCATGGAAAGGTAAAAATTTCTCTTGTGGACTTCTTTGACAGAATTTTTTTGGGTGTATGTGCTTAAGCAACAAGATTTACAGACAACATTTATTGCAAATATTTATTGTTTTTAGATGATGTTTTTATTAAATATGTTACATTTCTATAAAGGTATGTTTTACTGAGAAGAGATTCAGGGCTTTTTTTAAACAATCTTTCAGATTGGTAATTTTTTTGCCTGCTGTTAAGTGATGAATGCAATTGGTTTCACGATGTACAGTGAAAAGGGCCAATTTTATTTTTTTTAAATTAGAAAATATGTGTACTGTATTCTAAAATGTATTGTTAAACATTAATACTTTTTTTCTTTTTTTACAGATTGAGAATGAAAATTTAGGAAAATTAATACTTTTTTCTAGCAATAAAAAAAAAACCTGTTATTGATAATTAAGTTATTTTGTTGATCAGGTAAGTTTGAAATATCTGTATTTATCACACATTTACTTTCATACTCCCTTTTTTTCACTTCTCCTCACTCTGCTTTTCTCATTTCCCTTGTGGTCCCTCAAGTACATTGAAGGGTGAAATAAATATATTTTTTTTTTTGTTTTTTTTTTTAAATGGTGCGAGCACGGTAAACCATTTTTTAATAAAAAGTGATAAAATAAATTTTAAAAAATTGTCAGGTAGGGTGGCTCTTAAAAGAGCCCTTGTGTTAATACAGGGACAGAGGAAGGAAAGAATGGCAATATTAAAAGGTGCCACACTTGTGCTGCTCAATCTTATTGTCTATTGGAGGAATACTAGTCACCCCAATAGCAATAAGAGAGTAACAAGTCTTGCACCTTATATATACTCTCTGAAACCGAGGGTAAATGTCCAGAGGAGCAGAAGAGGGTGACGCTCCCATCGCAGAGGAAGTGCTCGGCTGAGCTGCCGAAGATGTACTCGGCTGAGCTTCTGCGGATGTGCTCGGCTGACTTACTGGAGGGGTTGCTTCAGTATGTCGAGCAAAAGTCTTGGGATGTACATCTCTAATGTGTCTAAACATAGTGAAAATTCCAAAAGAATACTTCTTCTTTGGATTTCCTCTAGATAAGACACGCCCACAAAGTGAGCAGGTGACTAATGGAGCATTGACTTTTTTCTGCCCCTCTGGAAATGTAAAATATTGCCAGACAAAAGAATCCTTCTGTTTCCTCTTTCTCTGTCTAATAATGCTGTCATGCTCACTCCCAGAAGAGGACTGCTGCTCTGCCATTGTATCCCAAAGACAATTCAGCTCCTTCTCCTAGGGAATCACAAGCAGTAATGAGGGGAATGGGTGTGGTGTTGGAAGTTTCTGGAAATGAAAGAAGATTAAACCAATGAAAAGTGTTGTTTCAGGATCACATGACCTCCCGTGCGCGCTCCGTATGCTTACCGTACGCGCATGGTAAAAGTACGCATGCGTGTACGTAAGACGCACGCACGCACACATGCGCATTAGAGGCACGCACGCATGCGCATTAGAAGCACGCGCGCACGCGTGCATGCGCATTAGAGGCACGCGCACATGCGCATTAGAGGCACGCGCGCACAAAGTACGGATGCGTACGTAAATCGCGTACGCATGCGCACACGGAGCATAAATATTACGTACTCGCACCATACTTAAAGCATACCGTGCGCGTACCGTAAGCTTAACGTACGTGCACGGTAAAAATTCCTAAAAAAATAAAATAAAAAAAATATAAAGGTTTGTAGAAGATGTTAACTATGTTGTTCAACTATATCTAAACATTTATTTAAAAAAGGTGAACCATTCTATATTGCAGGATACAGTAAATCAATAATTATATACATAGGTAGCATATTGTTTAAAAAAAAAATCTCAAAAGAAAAAACTAAAAAAAGAAAAAAAATGGATTTAAGAAACATTGCAAATTCTTTAAAAAAAACATAGGTTTCACTCACGTCATAGTTAGGAATTAGCATTTAAAAAACCTTGCAAATTCACTGAAAAAACCATAGGTTTCACAGACGTTATAGTTAGGAATTAGCATTTAAAAAACCTTGCAAATTCACTGAAAAAAACAGAGGTTTCACACATGTTATAGTTAGCTGGACATTTCACTCATACAAAACCATTGAAATTCCCCCGTTATAGTTAGTTCAGCTAACTATAACTTGCGCGCCCGCAATGCACTGCTGATGACGTCACATATTACATCACTGATGACATGGTCAGTGACATCACTCATGACATCACTCATGACATCTCAAATGACATCACTGATTACATCACTGATGACGTCATCCATGTGATAAATTACCACATCTTCTCACACCCTAATATACCCTTTGATACACCGACTCAAAATTTAAGAGTTCCATTCTCAAAACCATACATACTGCAATACCAATAACTACATACCCACTTATTAACTCTTAGGTCTTCATACACCTCCACTCACTCACCTGTACAGTCACTCATACTTACAGTCACTCCATACAAAACTATCATATGCATTTATACACTTATATAGACACTCACACACTAACAAGTATCCATAGAGCTACTCTTACACCTACTCAGTCATGCAAATAATCACTCTCCCATTTACTCACCTATGTGGTTATACACACTCAAGTTCACTTACTCATAAAAATAGTATCACATTCTTACACTCCTATAGAATCATTGTACAAGAACACACTCATCCATACAGTCACTCTCACAATCACACACTATCACATGTACCCACTTATATAGTTTTACACGCATATATTCTGCCTTTCACATATGTAGTTAGTCACAAATGTACCACTGAGATATGCATTCAATCCCTAACACACCCATACATACACTCACTCAACCATACAGTCAATCACAGATGCACTCTTAAAACCATGCACCCATAGAATCACCCACTCACACATCTATGCATAGAGTCACACACACCCTACCCACACAAACACTCAGCAACCCATACAGATACTGAGACAAGCAATCAATAACTCATATACACACTTATATAGGTATTTACAAAACCATGCAGCCACTTATACACCAACATACAGACACATAAAAAAATGTTACACAGTTTAGTCACTAGTCTGCAGTAAGATACATTTAATGACTCACTTATAGAGTCAGTTACGCACCACAGAAAATCATCCATTTACACACTTGTACACCCACTCATTCTTCAACAGGCCTTTCCCAATATATAATAAACATATTAAAATTGTTCAGAAACACATACTCAATGGATGATATCATCACTAATGTCATCAGTGATGTCATTTGAGATGTCATCAGTGATGTCATGAGTGATGTCACTGACCATGTCATGAGTGATGTAATATGTGACGTCATCAGCAGTGGATTGCGGGCGCGCGAGTTATAGTTAGCTGAACTAACTATAACGGGGGAATTTCAATGGTTTTGTACCAGTGAAATGTCAAGCTAACTATAACATGTGTGAAACCTCTGTTTTTTTCAGTGAATTTGCAAGGTTTTTTAAATGCTAATTCCTAACTATAATGTGTGTGAAACCTATGGTTTTTTCAGTGAATATATATAAATGCTTATGCATATATATGCATATATATGTGTGTATATGTGTGCATGTACAGAGAGGTAGAGAGGTAGAGGTATATAGGTAGAGGTGTAGAGGTAGAGAGGTAGAGAGTAGAGAGTGAGTAATAGAGAGTAGAGAGTGAGTAGTAGAGAGTAGTAGAGAAAGTATCAGAGAGTGAGTAGTAGAGAGTAGTAGAGAGTGAGTAGTAGAGTGAGTAGTAGAAAGTAGTAGAGAGTAGTAGAGAGTGAATAGTAGAGAGTAGTAGAGAGTGAGTAGTAGAGAGTGAGTAGTAGAGAGTAGTAGAGAGTGAGTAGTAGAGAGTAGTAGAGAGTGAGTAGTAGAGAGTGAGTAGTAGAGAGTAGTAGGGAGTGAGTAGTAGAGTGAGTAGTAGAGAGTAGTAGAGAGAGAGTAGTAGAGAGTGAGTAGTAGAGAGTAGTAGAGAGTGAGTTGTGGAGAGTGGTAGAGAGAGTAGTAGAGAGTAAGTAGTAAAGAGTAGTAGAGATTGAGTAGTAGAGAGTAGTAGAGAGTGAGTAGTAGAGAGTGAGTAGTAGAGAGAGAGTAGTAGAGAGTAGTAGAGTAGTAGAGCGTGAGTAGTAGAGAGTGAGTAGTAGAGAGTAGTGGAATAGTAGAGAGTGAGTAGTAGAGAGTAGTAGAGAGTGAGTATTAGACTGAGTACTAGAGAGTAGTAGAGAGCGAGTAGCAGAGAGCAAGTGGTAGAGAGTGTGTAGTAGAGAGTGAGTAGTAGAGAGTGAGTCGTAGAGAGAGTAGTAGAGAGTGAGAAGTAGAGAGAGTAGAGAGTGAGTAGTAGAGAGTAAGTAGTAGAGAGTAGTGGAATAGTAGAGAGTGAGTAGTAGAGAGTAGTAGAGAGTGAGTATTAGAGTGAGTACTAGAGAGTAGTAGAGAGCGAGTAGCAGAGAGCAAGTAGTAGAGAGTGTGTAGTAGAGAGGGAGTAGTAGAGAGTGAGTAGTAGAGAGAGTAGTAGAGAGTGAGAAGTAGAGAGAGAAGTAGAGTAGTAGAGAGTGAGTAGTAGAGAGTAGTTGAGAGCGAGAAGTAGAGAATCAGTAGTGGAGAGTGAGCAGTAGAGAGTAGTAGAGAGTGAGTAGTAGAGAGTGAGTAGTACAGAGTGAGTAGTAGAGAGTAGTACAGAGTGAGTAGTAGAGATTAGTAGAGTGAGTAGTAGAGAGTGAGTAGTAGAGAGAGAGTAGTAGAGAGTGAGTGGTAGAGTAGTAGAGAGTGAGTGGTAGAGAGTAGGAGAGAGTAGTAGAGTGAGTAGTAGAGAATAGTAGAGAGTGAGTAGTAGAGCGAGTAGTAGAGAGTAGTAGAGTGAGTAGTAGAGAGTAGTAGAGAGTGAGTAGTAGAGAGTGAATAGTAGAGAGTAGTAGTAGAGAGTAGTAGAGAGAGAGAGTAGTAGAGAGTGTAGTAGAGAGTGAGTAGTAGAGAGTAGTAGCGAGTGAGTAGTAGAGAGTAGTAGAGATTGAATAGTAGAGTAGTAGAGAGTGAGTGGTAGAGAGTAGTAGAAAGTAGTAGAGTGAGTAGTAGAGAGTGAGTAGTAGAGAGTGAATAGTAGATAGTAGTAGAGAGTGAGTAGTAGAGAGTAGTAGAGCGTGAGTAATAGAGAGTGAGTAGTAGAGAATGAATAGTAGAGAGTAGTAGCGAGTGAGTAGTAGAGAATGAGTAGTAGAGTAGTAGAGAGTGAGTAGTTGAGAGTGAGTAGTAGAGAGTGAGTAGTAGAGAGTAGTAGAGAGTGAGTAGTAGAGAGTGAGTAGTTGAGAGTGAGTAGTAGAGAGTAGTAGAGTAGTAGAGAGTGAGTAGTAGAGAGTAGTAGAGAGTGAGTAGTAGAGAGTGAGTAGTAGAGAGAGAGTAGTAGAGAGTAGTAGAGAGTCAGTAGTAGAGTAGTAGAGAGTAGTCAGTCAGTGTCAGTCAATGTCAGTCAGTCAGTGTCAGTCAGTCTGTCAGTGTCAGTCAATCAGTGTCAGTCAGTGTCAATCAATCAGTGTCAGTCAATCAGTGTCAGTCAGTCAGTGTCAGTCAATCAGTGTCACTCAGTCAGTGTCAGTCAATCAGTGTCAGTCAGTGTCAATCAGTGTCAGTCAGTGTCAGTCAGTCAGTGTCAGTCAGTCAGTGTCAGTCAGTCAGTGTCAGCTACAGCAGCTCTGCTGACCTGGTTCTCTGGCTCTAAAGCAGCTCTGCTAACCTGGTTCGTGCTCTCTAAAGCAGCTTTGCTGACCTGGTTTCTCTGGCTCTACAGCAGGTCTGTTAACCTGGTTCTCTGGCTCTAGAGCAGCTCTGCTGACCTAATTCTTATGCTACAGAGCAGCTCTGCTGATCTAGTTCTCTGGCTCTACAACAGCTCTGCAGACCTGGTTCTCTGGCTCTAAAGCAGCTCCGTTGACCCAGTTCTATGGCTCTGAAGCAGTTCTGCTGACATGGTTCTCTGGCTCTATAGAAGCTCTGCTGACCTGGTTCTCTCCCTCTAAAGCAGCTCTACTGACCTGGTTTCTCTGGCTCTAAAGCAGCTCTGCTGACCTGGTTCTATGGCTCCAAAGCAGCTCTGCTGATTTGGTTCTCTGGCTCTAGAGTAGCTCTGCTGACCTGGTTCTCTGGCTCTAAAGCAGCTCTGCTAACCTGGTTCTCTGGCTCTAAAGCAGCTCTGCTGGCCTAGTTATCTGGCTCTAAAGCAGCTCTGATGACCTGGTTCTCTCCCTCTAAAGCAGCTCTGCTGACCTGGTTTCTCTGGTTCTACAGCATCTCTGCTGACCTGGTTCTCTGACTCTAGAGCAGCTCTGCTGACCTAGTTCTTAGGCTCTAGAGCAGCTCTGCTGACCTGGTTCTCTGGCTCTACAGCAGCTCTGCTGACCTGGTTTTCTGCACTCACGACGCACGCACCCGGCTTCGCGAAAATATATTTAAAAATAATATAAGTTTCTTATAAGTACAAATATATTATTTTGATGAATATCTTACATAATCTCTTGCCTTAATATGTATATTAAAGACACATACATATCATTTTGGAACAGAATTTTTTTTGCGGGAGTCGCGCACCCAGCGCGCCCCAGCACGTATATGATGTCACGCGGGACCCGCAAGCGCACAAACATCTCGTACCGTAATGCGCATGTGTCGCGAATGCGCGGGAGCAGGAGTTGCAGACTGGTCGCATACCAATCGCGCATATCACGTGATATTAAATGTATATGATGTAACTGAAAAACACGCAGCCGTCGCACACCATACGCGGATCCTTCATGACTTTTCTAAAATGGCGGCTAGAATGTGCGCACCCACCGTGATGTGTACACTTTGAGTGCGCGACTGCGAAAAAAATTGGATTTTTTTTTTTAAAGAAAATGATATAAATATATTAAAATAAAAAATGAAAACAAGAAAATTAATGAATATTTCAGTTTTAATTAAAAATGTTTTTTTTGCAATTTTCAGAAAAATATATAATGTTATTTAATGAATAAAATAGTTATAAATAAACAGTTAAAAAACTGTAGAAAATCAGTACAAAAAAATAGATATAACTACTATCACACTTAAAAGTTAGCATTTAAAAAACCTTTGAAATTCACTGAAAAAAAACATAGGTTTCAGAGACGTTATAGTTAGAAATTAGCATTTAAAAAACCTTAGAAATTCACAGAAAAAAATATAGGTTTCAGGGGTGTTATAGTTAGCTGCCCATTTCACTCGTACAAAACCATAGAAATTCCTCCGTTATAGTTAGTTCTTCTAACTATAACTCACGCGCCCGCAATGAACTGCTGATGATGTCACATATTGCATCATTCATGACATGGTCAGTGACATCACTGATGACATCTCAAATGACATCACTGATGACATCATCCACTTGACAATCCGATATACCACATCATACACTAGTATAACCTTTCATCACTCACCGTAAAATACAGAGTACCATATTTAAAACCATTGACACACCAATACCAGTTACTACATACCCACTCACTGATTTCTAAGTCTACACACACAACTACCCATTCAACAACAGAATCATCTATACATGCAGTCATTAATTAATAGAACACTATCAAATGCACTTATACACATATATAGACATTGACACATCAGCAGTCATCTTAGTCGGTTATGCAGTCATCCTACTCACTCATGAAAAAAATGTATCGCACTTAAATTTACTCACTTACACAATTATCCAACGACACCTCATTTATTCAAACACATAGTAACTCATCGTTAATATGTTAAAAAAGCACCATTACAATTATACACTCATTCATATATTTACTCTCACAATCACTGACTCTTACACAAACTTATTTATATACACCAACTCTCACATACAATGCCTTTATTTTTTTACTTTGTTGAAGATGTACAACTAAAACATATATTCGCTCACCAACACACAAATAAATACACTCAGTCACCCAAACAACTGTTTCCACATGCACTCTTAGACCCATACACCTAGTCTATCAACCATTCACACATCTATGCATAGAGTTGCACACACCCCATCCAACCACACACAAACTCAGTGTCCTATACAAATACTCACCCAACTAATCAATAACTAATATACACACTCATGTAGTTAGTGACCAACTGAGGCAGCATGTTATACAACAACAGAGACAGTGCTGCACACTTTCACATAGTTTAGTTACTGATCCATGTATTAAGTGAGACACTTTTAATTACTCACTTAAAAAGACAGTCAGACAGCTACTCAATCCTCCATCCAGACAGTTATATATCCACTCAATCTTCAATACAGATTGGTATATATATAATACATATTTAAATTTCAAACTAAACCACATTCAGTGGATGATGTCATCAGTGATGTCATCAGTGATGTCATTTGAGATGGTATCAGTGATGTCATCAGTGATGTCACTGACCATGTCATGAATGATGCAATATGTGACATCATCAGCAGTGCATTGCGGGCGCGTGAGTTATAGTTAGCAGAACTAACTATAACGGAGGAATTTCTATGGTTTTGCACGAGTGAAATGGGCAGCTAACTATAACACCCCTGAAACCTATGTTTTTTATTGTGAATATATATATATATATATATATCGTGAACAAGGGACTTGGTCCCGAAATGCGCCAAGTTGTTAATTTCTGCTAAATAAACAACTGCTTTAAAAGCATTCTGGTGTGATTCTATGAGGTAACAGCGTGTGTTTGGTGTTTCAAGGCTCGCCCCCTCGCCGGGAACCACCGTTGTGAGAGGAAGGGGAAAGGCATTTTCAGTGTTTTGCACTGAGCTGCAGTCTTGGATATATATATAGAAGGTGTGCAGTGAACCGCGCGGCGAGTATTACAGGCAGGATAAGAAATCCTCTCATTGCGTGCATAAAGTTACAAAACAGAGGCATTGCTCACAACGGCGCGATATCAGCGGATGCGCTTAACCTCTTCTGTGCCCATGACGAGATAGTCTCGTCATGGAGCACGGTCGCGCTGTGCCCATGACGAGACTATCTCGTCATGAACCCCACCCACTAATGCAACGCCCGGCACAGGAGGGGGAAAGGGCGTGGCACTGAAGGGGTTAAAGAAAGGGAGGCAGCAGCAGCTGATATGTTCAGTGACAATAAGGTATACAATTTGGACTCAATCTCCCAGCATGCATCACAGGGGGAAATAAATACCAGCATAAAGGAAAAAATCTAACTTTTAGAAAAATTAAGCAAATCAGAACAAAGTAAATGGCGGGAGGCCAAGTCACTCCAATGATATCTGGACGTTGGAAGAATACCACGAGGGTGAAAGGATTTTAACTGCCCCAAGCTATGAAAATCCGGATAGAGAAATGATGAAGGAGTGGGCAGAGACAAATTTAATCCTCGTAAGGTATGCAGAGACGGACCACCTCAAACTTCAACAGCAAATAGAAACACTGAATCAAGAACTAGCCGCAATGGGCAATGTTGATGAAATCACTTAACTAAAGGAAGAAATGAACAAGAGGTTGAAAAAAGAGGAGGATAAGATGCGGGAGAGAAAAGCCTACAAATTTCATTGTGATTACACAGATTACGAGACGGGGCGTATCTTCACATTCACCCAAAAATATGATGCACTAAAGGTCTCAAAATATGGCGACACAGCAACAACCAACGTAGAGTCTAACAAAGCACGACCCAGTACATCATCTAACTCAGAGTGGAGTTCTGCAATAGAGAGTGAAGCAGAAACGGGTGACTCAAGAGTACAGAACAAGCAAGTACCAGCAAAAATATCCGTAGTGGAGGAAGTGGATTTTTTGGTGTATGAAAGGCGCAATACTCTCCGCCCAAGGACTC
Organism: Triturus cristatus; assembly: GCF_964204655.1. Lineage (NCBI taxonomy): Eukaryota > Metazoa > Chordata > Amphibia > Caudata > Salamandridae > Triturus > Triturus cristatus. The sequence goes on from NC_140594.1 coordinate 922,041,939, forward strand.
AGCAAAGCAGGCAACAAAAAGCAGATCCACCAAGCGCCGCGAGAGGCAAAAAGCTAAATCAAGAAGATACAAGGAACCCGCAAACACGCCAACCCAGACGGAATTGGAGACAGCAATAGAAAAATCTTATCATAGCAGTCAAAAAGTCATCAATCAAACTCTCATTGATCTTTACAAAGCAGAGGAACAATTGTTAGCATTGGGACTTTCAAACTGCCCAGTTAGTTTGTTTGACTACCCCAGTAAAAGGCTGGATGTCTTCAAAGGCATCAGAAAATTAAAATTAAGGAAATACCATCTGCTAAATAAAAGCAAAGGCAAAGATATAGCGGCGCAAACAAATCCCTCAATACTAAGCCCCTCACTCTTAAACCCTACAGACATGGAGCAATCTCTACTGGAATATTTATGCGAATTAGCCAACGAGAATTATACCCAAGATGAAAACACGGGGACAGACACTACAATGGAATTAGATACAAAACCGGCCAGAACCACTACTCCCTTTAAGCCAGCTTCCAAATTCAATCACATTACAGTAAGGGATTCGATTGACATCTTCCAAGAACAGCTGGTAAAAGGTATTAAACAACTCAACTATAAAGCACAGAGAGCCAAGAAAGAAAAGATCAATCGGACATAACTCCAATACCATCAATTGATTAAGAAGTTAAAATCAAATCCTGACATCATTATCCGCAATGCGGATAAAGGAGGGAATCTAGTCCTATGGAGCAAGAAGGATTACACAGAAGAGGCCATGAACCAATTGGCAGACACGGCTTGCTACCGCAGGAGTGACCATTTTGAACTGAAAGCAAAATACGGGACATACAATATGAAATTGGCCACATGGAGAAATGGCGGGCTAATAACCACAGAGGAATTCAAGTTCTTAAAGAATGAAACACCGGTGACGCCAGTCCTATATTTCATCCCAAAAATTCATAAAAATGCACACAAACCACCAGGGAGCTCCTTGAAAAAACATTGCAATATGTAGATTATTATCTACAGGACTTTGTGCAGATGTTGCCCTCATATGTCAGGGATACAAGTGATTTCCTCCTAAAGATACAGGACATACAATGGCAGCAAGATTATCTGCTAATAGCCTTGGATGTGACATTTTTATATACATCAATCAATTATCAGGATAGTCTGCGTGCTCTCCAATACTATTTAGGAAAAAGGACTCCTGAACTCATACAACATAACAAAATGCTTTTAAATATGGTTGAGTTCTGTTTGCATAATAATATTTTTTCTATTTCAGAACACAATGTATAAACAGCAATGTGGAGTAGCCATGGGTGGCAGCTTCTCCCCTGCTACGCATGTTTGCATATGGGCTGGTGGGAGGAGCTGGTACTCGTGAAGAAACACACTACAACAGTCAAAATCAATATCAAATGCTGGTTACGTTTTATTGATGATTTATTTTTAATTTGGCAAGGTAATGTGGAGGAAGCAGAACAATTTATTGCAGAGCTGAATACAAATAATCTCAATTTGCATTTTACATCTAACATTAGTTTAACATCCATCAACTTTTTAGATGTAGAAATCTACATCAAAGAAGGCAGACTTGAAGCCAAGTTGCACAGAAAGCCTACCGCTGGCAATGCACGTGAGCAGCTTTCATCTATCACATTTGATTCAAAGCATCCCCTACGGGGAGATGTTGTGCTTAAAAAGAATCTGTAGCCAGGAAGAGGAACTAAACAAGGCACAACATGTTTGTGCCAGCAGATTCAGAGCCAGTGGGTATTTGAAAAAATGTGTAGACCAGGCCATAAAGAAAAGCAGAGAACAGGGAAGAGGCAACCTGATAGGAAAGAATATCAAAAAGGATAAACAATCCCAAGAACCTCCCACTTTCATATTTATCCTTAAATACAGTAAACAGGACAAGCAAATTAGGAAGATCATTAGAAAAAATTGGCCATTGATTTTAGATGATCCAATCATTGGCCATACTCTCCCCAAGCGAGCCTCCATAACCTACACCAGAGCCACATCAATGAAGGATGTCCTGGTCAAAAATGACCCCTTGGTGCAGACTAAAAACACCTGGTTATCACAGAGAAAAGGCTTCTTTCGCTGCAGGACGAGCAAAGCATGCCAGTTTGGAGTAAATAAAACATCTTACGTTACTCCTTTCAGTGATATAGAAAGACCCATTGAGAAATCTCTAACCTGCAAATCCGACTTCGTGGTATATATCTTGGAGTGTCCCTGTGCTCTTAAATACGTAGGGAGTACCATATTACAGGGACACAAACGTATAATACAACATATTAGAGCTATTAAAAACAAAGATACAACATACCCCGTAGCGAGACACTTTGGGGTAAAGCATAATGCGTACCCCAAAGAACTGAAATATTTTTTAATTGATGCCATCCTACCTTATAAACGAGGCGGGGACAGGGAAAAGGCACTACGAGGGTTGGAAACCAGATATATTTTAGATCTTGACAGTAAACAACCAGGAGGCCTTAACATCACTAAAGAGCTTTACACCTGCCTTTAGTAATAATGGTCCAAATGATATAATCGAGCAGATTACCTAATTCACCGAAAAAAAACTGTATAATTAAGAGAATGAAGGAGAGTTAAGGGATTAATCTGACTTAGAACTAGAACAAGTAAAAATCATTGAACATCCATTAGGTGGGTAATTATGATGATTAGAATAATATGCTGCTACATAGCCCCTTTAGATAAGATATTAAGATAAACTTTTTTATACACACTTTTACACGGTCTTTTAGAAGGGATTTTATTAAGTTTTATACACCATATTTATATTATTCGCACAGGTTTGAAATAAGGAAAGATTGGCACAATCAAGGCTTGAATTATTTTTGTTTTATGTATATGTACTGTAAACTGCACTAGCAACTTTTGATACTCATCTGTCAAATGATTATATCTGTAATGACAGGGTACTTAAACCTGGACGTAACAAAAAACATACTATCAATATCTAATAGCCATGTTTCATGATTTTAGGGTATTTAAACCAGTATTGTTAAAATGTATTGATACCATTGGCATTTGAAAGTCTAAACGGTACTACCAAACAGTATCATCAGTGATGTCATTTGAGATGTCATCAGTGATGTCATCAGTGATGTCACTGACCATTTCTAAGGTTTTTTAAATGCTAATTTCTAACTATAACGTCCCTGAAACCTATGGTTTTTTCAGTGAATTTCTAAGATTTTTTAAATGCAAATTTCTAACTATAATGTCTGTAAAACATATGTTTTTTTAAGTGAATTTCAAAGGTTTTTTAAATATTGAACTAGTATTGTGCTATTTGTCATTACTACTGTTTTTTCTAACTTTTCAACTACATAAAATAAACTGCAAAACGACTATGTAATGTAATATAGTTCACAAATTACAGTGAGTTTTTTAATAATACACAATAATTTAACATTTTTTTGCTGTCGTCAGCTACTACTTAACTTCACTATTCACAGTGATGTCAGAGTAGTTTCATCATAAACAGCAGGGATCTGCTTCTTTTAGTAATTTGGAAAATGGTAAAGATTTGCAGTCAGGTATTGTCAAATATAGAAATCGTTCTCTGTCAACTATAGTGCTTGAAGTTAACGAACACTGTTCACATTTATGTTCCCATTTGTAACTGAGTCCAAATAAACTCTCAATCTGAATTCCTTCATAGTCTAGTACTTCAAGCATAACTACCAAAAATTCTTGTGCATCTTGTTGTATATTAGCACTGAATGTTAAAGATCCAGTACATGTATCCAACAGTTGGCGAATACCAGAAGCAGACTGGATCTTACTTCTATCAGTTCTCAATTCTTGAAATAAAGTATAAAGTGCCCAACATATTCTTTTTTCCTGACTTTCCATAATTTCACCATAAACATCTTCAAGATAAAATATAACGTTTAGAATGACATTACCATAGCAGTTGACACCAGAAGCATTTTCTGATTGCAATCCGACAACATCAACACTTCTTTGTATTTTCTGCTTCTTTACATCTTTTCTTTTCTCTTGATTTTGTTTCTGCTTTCCAACCATAGTTGATTCTTCACCATGTTTGCATTTTGAACACACAACACATTTCTTATAAATAGGATATTCACCTAAACTTGGAGCATAAAGCCTTCTCAAACGATGATATTCTCTTACACAATTAACATCAGCACTAACCTTGTTCTCATCAAAATCAATTAAATACAAACCAGACAACGTTCTAACTCGAGATAATACAACATATACCATTCCCTCTTTAAACACAGTTCTTCCTACATTTATCAAAGCATTATCTACACTTAAACCTTGAGATTTATGAATAGATATTGAATATGCTAAACAGAAGGGAAACTGTTTTCTACAAACATACAAGTCTTTTACAAGCAAAAAACGTACAGCACAACGCACAGTCTGTCTTACCTCTGTAATCTGATCAAATTTAACTTTCAAGAATTCAATTCCATTTCTATTTTGATATTTCACAAAATCAACAACTTTTCCCATTGCTCCATTCACTAAACCTTCTTCTACATTCAGATTACGCCTCAAAATTACCCGACAGTTTAAACATACATCTAAATCATTTTGTAAGCCACCAGTTTTTGATACAGACTTTTCCAAAGAATCCAATTTAGTCTGTAGTTTTTCTAAAAGAAAAATTGTTATTCCTTGATGCTCGATTTTATCAATAGCTTCAATGTGAACTATTTCTTCATTTTCCAATTTCATAAGCTCTCTATTAAATGTATAACACTCTTCCACTGTAGGCATTAAGCAAACTATAGACTTTTTTTCTTTCACTTTCTTGTACATTAATTCTGCTGGTGTGTTTTCATTTGTAAACAAGTTCTTTAGTAGATGACTTTGAAAAGCTTCTTTACCATGTTTGTTTAGAACACCAATTCTTACATCTTTTAGAATATTTCCATAATCTTCATCTCTTGCTTGTCACATATTCTGAGTGAGTTCTTTATATTCAAAATGTAACCACAGATTCACATTTCCAATACTTCCCAGAGATTTCTTTGTGTCTTCATGTAGAAGAGTTTTAAACACTGGTTCTCCTTTTACAGGTGTTAGTTGTAGCAGATCTCCAAATACAATTAAATGTTTTCCTCCAAAGAGAACGTCATAATCTGTTTTTAATACCTGTTGCAATCTTAAGTGTACAAAAGCAAGCATTAAGTTTGAGACCATGCTCACCTCATCAATAATTAATAGTTTCATTTTCTTCAGCACTCTTGACACTTCATGAGAAGCTTCTCCAGACAACTTCTGATATTGTAATGTACTATCATGCTCAACTGGTAACATCAGTAATCTATGCAAAGTAACTCCTTTAACATTGTTTAATTAAAAAGCTTTTACCTGTCCCAGCTTGACTACTGATGTACATCAGAAGAGGTTTAAAAGATGAATACACACATTCCTTTTTTTATGCAACAAACCATGCAACAAACCATGTTCTATCTGTTCTCTCAATTGTACATATATTTCTTTCTGTTCAACATTTAGTTGTTCTTCTAACTTGTCCAATGTAATATTCTCCTCGTGTGCTGGTTGCATTGCAATTTCGACTTCTTGCATAGCAATCACTGCTTCATTTTCCAGTATTGGTTGTCCATGAGGATCTTGACTACATTGACCACTACTTTGACTATCTTGAGAACTTTCATTAGCTATTTCAGCTGGTATAGTCTTTTCCTGTTCAACTTCATCATTCAACATTTTTAAATATGTAGGGAAAATTGTACATGCAATGCTATCTTTACATGCATTAAAATAATCTTCATAGCAGTCAAAGTCTCAAGTAATTCACTTTCGCTACGCCATGGTTTAAAGTGTTGGAGAAGTGCTAAATAGTAAAATTCTCGCTTATCTGGAGTTTCACAACTGAGTTTCTTGTGGTTTATAAGATTACCCTTTGCATGTTTTACTAAACAACCATGACATCCAACTACTGCATATTTTCCTACTTTTAAATTCTGTTTAACATTTCTTTTGAAGCTGTAATGTTGAAGTACTTCATGCAGACATAGCTGTTCCAGATGTCGACTCCTTTTCGCATAGTATGTGTCCAATATATTAGTTTTAAGAATGTCTGTACTGTCTGGTTCATTTGCTGCTAAGTGTTCAATTTCTTCTAATGATTTCAACACTCTATTCCATGAGCAGGCAAGACCTAAACTTACCCAAATGATTCCTCGAGACTTTGAATAGAAACTTGTAGAGCACAAGTGGTCTGAACATTCATAGGATCCAAGTTCTCAGTGGGAAAGCTGTGCAATTTTTTGCTGACGCTTTTCTCTTGGGCAATTTCTTCCCACATTTGTTTCATCTCTGTTTTTTCAGATAACGGGCAACAGCAATTGAGGTATCTGCAACATACTGGATGTCCATGTTCGCATTTCCCATTTTTAAAATGACTGGATTGTAGTCATTGATATACTTTGACACTTCTGTTCTTTTTAAGTTGTAGGTATTCTTTGGAGATTTCCGAGTTATTGTGTGCCTTACAGAAGAAAAAAAGAATTTACTCTTCCTTTACAAATGACTGGACATGGAAAACCAAACCGACATTTGGTGTAAAATTTTCCTTGAGACTTGTATTTTCTTCTGCAGTACTTTCCACAATGGTGACTTTGGAGACGTAAAACTTGCTGTCTCAAGCTTCTATCTCCTTCTCTCGGAATCTCACATGTCACATGCTGTTCGATGAAAGACAATACTGTTTCATCAGAATCAGTTCCAAATTTAGGTGCATCCTTGACCCATAGTAGCATATGTATATGAGGTGCACCTCTTGCTTGGTACTCCTTTCTCCAAAATAAATCGGTAACTTCTCCAAGAGGTGGATTCTTTTTATTGCAGATACAAGATATCATAGCTTGAAACCTATGATTAAAATATCTGCACACATTTACAGGATCCAATGAACACAGTTCACCAGGAGTCTTTATTTCAACATTTTTATTATTGGAATTCACTTCTCTTAGAAACTCAAGCAAATCTTCCCATGCATACTCTGCACAGCTAAGTATGACAAACCATGTTGGTGTACCTAAGTTCTGTAACATACTCTTGAGTTCTCCATGACGACGATACGAATACTCATTTGTTCCACGTTGACATGCCATCAAATTGATTAACTGTGCTTCTAAATTTTCGTCTGTTTTTTCAACTTTCACCACAAATTCTTTCGCAGGAAGAAGTGATTGATAAACTCCAGTTTTAAGTATGTGGTTCACTGCATACGACAGAGAAGATAAATCACTTTCAAAGAAAAGGTGAAATATATATGGAATGCACTGTCAAAATCTAGGATCTTCAGAATATAATCATGTTGACCGATATTCTGAAGCTGGAATACATGCAGGTCGGTCATCATATCGTCCACCTTCTCCAGTAGGAAACAGCTGTGGAAAACAACGAGCTTCCTATCTCTTCTCCCATACACTCATTGGAGTTCCCTGTGCTTTTTTCATTTGAAATAACTCAATTCTGCTTCCTATTACTTCTTTTGAATGCAAAGGACATATTGTGTACTGTTCATAAATCTCTTCAGTCCTTGACTTGTCCACTTTCTCTATTTGACCACTTGAAATTTCACATTCATCTTCTAAACGTATTACCTATTCATCCACATTTACAGTTTCGTAATAAATATTGTTCTCTATAAGATATAAGGTAGCCTTTTCAACTTTATTAACATCTACAAATTCTAGCCATATTTTCCGACTCTTTGTTTCTTCAGCATTTACTAGAATGACTACTGCCTCATTTTCCTCTTTCTCTCCACTCTTCCTTTCAGTCCTCTTTGAAAGTCTGTTGGTGGCATTTCACCTGTTTTAGGCTCCATCCGAATTATAGTTTGAAAAGGATGAACAGATTGAATTTGAACTGACTCATATGTATTCAATTCTGCCAGTTCCTCCGGAATAGCTACTAATTCTAAGTTATTATGTGCTGCTCTAGCAGGCATTTTGTTCTCTTCTAATTTGTTGTAACAATATTTGCATATATGTTGATCACTACCTAACTCAAATCGACCTTCCACCAACAAGTACGTTGCAAATTCTTCCCACTTACTATTGTTCTCCTTTTCACTTTTCAAATACAAATCAACATTCCTAGTTTGACTTTTAGAATGAGTACGTCGACAACAAACACAAACATAGTTTGGTATTTCAGAGCACACTACATTAAACCTTCCAGTTTCTTCTTCAAACTGATCAGTGCTAATCACTTTCACATCTCCTTCAACATCTGTAATTGTCAAACTTTCACTTTCTATTGACTTCTCTTCCGAACCAAAATATTGCATTTCGATATCATCACACTTTTTTAGAACATCTAATAAAGAACCATATAAAAGAGCTGTATTCAGTTCACTTAAACATAATGCAGGACTTTTTACATAGTACAGTTTCCTTACAAACGTCCGCATTTCTGAATGGTGTACTGCTAACATCCCCAAGTGATGAAAAACACTTTTACACACTTTTCTTGAAAGACAAGCCAGAGAATGCCCATGTTTCTCAGTATATTTTCTTACATTACATGGATCTAGTCCTTGCAACAACTTAATCTTCTGTTTAATACTTTTCTGTGTATATTCTCATAGCAAATTTCGCATTATATCAATAGATTCCTGTCGAATACTACAAATACTGCTACAACCCCACTTATACACAGGAGCTTGTGTACGTTTCCCTTGCACTTCTTCAACTATTAACTCTTCTGCACTTTTACCAACCAATTCCTCTTTTGGAAGGGGACAACCATCCTGAACTTCGTAGAAACGACCTACAGTATCAACTGCAAATGGTAACCTTTTTTCCTGGAAATAACTTTCCTCATCAAAAAAAGGCTCACTACTAAAAGTATGTTTCCAATGTCCACTAAAGATTTTGCAAAAGTTGGTTCTGTTCACAAGTCTTTTTCTTCTACTTTTCTCCTTCAAAAGTTTGATTACTTTATCTAATACTTTGATCCTCTTCAAAATCACAATGAATAACTTCTGTTTTAAAGTAAAAGCAGTATCCACTATACGTTCGATATGCTGCTTCTATTTGAATTGCAGCACTTTCTTTTTTATATTTGCAGCATGTTCTCATTAAATTCTGAATCACTCTAGTTCGAAAAAGTCTCTGGCGAATTTCTTGAAATAGTTTTTGTTTCCGGGTAACAGATACTGTTTCTTTATCATGTTTTCTTTTCCTTGTATTTGAAATTGAAGTCTCCTTCTCCTTACTTGAAAAATTCTTCTTTTTCCTTTGTGTGATGTTATTTTCATTAAATGTTCGTAATATTTTTTTCAGAAATTGTCTAGTGTTTTTACCAGAAGAGACTGTTTGTGTAGTGCTCTCATTTTTTTGTAATTGAAAATCTTTTCTTTTCTGCAAATATAAATGCTTCTTTTCTTGTCTTTTTTTCTTAGTTCTTCTAGGCATTTTTAAATTTTTATCCAAATGAAATAATTTTCTGAAAAAAAATAAATATAGATTCAATTATTTTTTACATCAGTTCAATATATTACAATAATAACATACAATTACATAAATTCTACTGACGGCTTCCAGAGGCAGTGCTGCAACGTGATGGAGCATGGCAGGGGAGCAGTAGGATGACGGGTAGTGCCATAGAACATACAGCAAGAATTTATTTAATTATTTACATACACCTTTACAATTTACATGTAACTGCACTACCTCGTACTTTTCACCTCTCCACCGCACCCCACCACTCCACACACTCCCTCTGCAAACCACCGCAGACAACTTTATAGATAATATTTAAAAAAAATTGTAATCTATATACTTAGGATGATATTATCAATCAAACGGCACACAGAAAAATTACCATTATTAGCCTAACAATTTTATCTACAACTTCGCAAACATAACACTGCACCCAAAGCTTTAATTGGAGGGGAGGGAGTCTGAGCACCGACAGTTTACTTTTGGGGGGCCTCGAAACGGATCTCTATGGGGCTCTTTTTTCGGGCCTCACAAAGGTAGTCTGTTGGTTTTTTATTTTATTGGACTGTAGTGAGACAGTGAGACCATGCACATTGCTCACTATTAAAGAGTGGAGACACCATGCCAGGTGTCGCATTGTAGGAGAAAAGAAATCCTTTAAAGAGAGCCATTTTCTCTCACGATTTCCCTTCTCTTTTTGCAGCGCAGGAGCAACATCATCGTGGCGTGGTTAGCAGAGAGACCACCAGGCGCACAACGCCCATTGCCTTGGACTCCCTGAGACAGCTTCCCAATAGCACACACAGAGCCACACCCGAGTACTTCACAGGTCTTCAAAATACCATTTGCTTGTAAATGATGCTCTGTTTTTTCCCACCCCTTTTTAGAGCCCCTACATCCCCACTCTGCCTATTGCTGAAAGAACTAGACTCCCCCGAAATGTCGCTCTGGTTGCGCCTTTGGAGACGACCAAACGCAGCCAACTCCAACACAACCCTGCTCTCACCTTTCACAGGGTGTTGTTGTAGTGCTACGAAAACACACGTTTTGCCTGGCTCCCTTAGGGGCATATTATCAAGAACGGCGTTAAAATTATCGCCACTTTAGCCACAGGAAACTGCAGCTAATGCGGCGATAATGAGCTTGATAATATGGCCTTGTGAATTCCCATAGAAGCCCAGCTTCACACCACAACCTGGCCGGCTATGGGAATTGACAAGGGCATATTATCAAGTCCATAATCGCCGCTTTAGCTGCAGTTTCCTGCTGCTAAAGCTGTAATAATTTTAATGCCGTTCATGAGAATATGCCCCGTTATCTTTCTAAATTAACGTCTTACACTGAAAAGCTGCTTTACACTTCTTTCCCTACATCAACCCTTTGTTTAAAACACCACCAGAGAAGGGTGATGAACTCTGGTCCACAAAGAGCAACTCAAAGCTTTCTTGTTCTTTATCAGAACCTTCATCTGCCTCTCAATGATTATCACCAGCCTTTTCGGCCCGTTAAGAGGCTGGGTGGATGAGTATAATATGCAGTATTTAGGTTCGGCGGTGGAGAGAGCACGAAAATAAGGACGGATAGTTGAATAAAGGGCGACTGGATGGATAGCCAGATGGATGAATGGATAGCTAGATGGATGGATATATGGATGAATGGAAGGATACATGGATGGATGGACCCATACTTAGGATAAACGGGTGGGCTGATACATGCGTAGGATTGGTTCTGGGACAGATGTATGTATGAATATATGGCGTATAACTGGATGGATGGCACAGTGCTCACCATAGGCGAGTGGGCTGATAGATACTTAGATTAACTGCAGGGACAGATGTATGTATATATGTAGGTAGGAATGTCTGAATGAATTGAAAGATGGTTGGATGGCGCAGTGCTTAGGATGAATGGATGCAGGGCTTTAAGTGGGCCGGCTCTGAGCACCGGCAGTTATTTTCAGAAAAACTCGAAACGGGTCTCCATCGGGCTCTATTTTCTGCCCTCGCAAAGGTAGTCAAGTTTTCTTTTTTTTTTTATTGGGCTGCAGTCAGAGCTTGCACATCGTTGTGCGCATGCTCAGTTTGCTTACTACTGAGAAGTAAAGACATCGTGCTACGTGATCTTTCCTGATGCAGCGGAGTGGGTAGGTGAGCCGGACTACTATGAGCGGGAGCAGCGACACTACGTTGAGTGTCCATTTACTCCGCTATGGTCTGATGAAGCCGCACTTGAATCCTTAAGAGGTTGGCTGCTTTTCTCCAGGGGAACATCCTACCAAGAGAAGAAGTGGTATGTAGAATCACACCACACACGGTAGATAGTTTTCATTTAGTCACTAGGTCCTGAGAAATCGCTAACTGATCTATTAGAGACATATTATAGGCGAGAAACATGTTGACCACTAAGGGGTAGAGCATCATTTTTGTCAGATTAAAACAAAATAGTCACCCTCTTTTTCTTTTTACTTAGGTTGTGACATCTCCAGAATAAAAATAATTATAGAGGATTCCCTTACCTGTTTTAACCCACACACCACATCTACATCTTACCAGGCCCCTCACACCCACGGCACCTATATGGCAAGGAACAAAAGATCTCCGATAAAGAGCCCCTTTATGGGTGCCCGTCGAGCATTGAAGCGCCGGCTCGACGTGGAGCAGACCCATATGATGAAGCATGACACCTAGCTTGCTGGCTGTGTGAGGGTCCTAGTTCTGAAAGGAGGTATTTCCCACCTCACCACCACTCTGAGTACTCACCAGGTGGCCAACTTGCCACCCAGGAACACCGTACCTCTTTTGTCTTCTATAATGCTACGTGAGCCACGTTGTAGGAGGAAGGGCAATCCTTTAAAGAGCATGTTTCCCGAACGTAGGATAATTCGAGGGGATTTTCTTAAGCACACAATGCTAGTTATCTTCATGTAGACCATGCCCCTACCTGGATAGCCCACACCCCTTTAGCAGGTTTGCCCCGCCCCTTTTAGAGCAACCCCAGTTTTTTTCCCACTTAAAGCCCTCACTGCACCATAGTAACAAAGAAATAGTCCAAGCTTCCATTTATATGTACAGTGGCACCAAGTTTCATAATTTGCCATCAACGCTGGCAGCCTTCTACCACAGTGCAAGAGTATCTATCAGCACGAAGATTTGTTATCGACAGAAATGTTGTGTGATTTGCGTAGCTGTCTGCTGGAACACTCATCACCAAAAGGTATTAAAACATGCAAATTTGCAAGAAAAACGTATACCATACCATAAACCGCTTCATAAGTGGGCCCAGTGCCACTACACCACCCTCATCCCCATTCTTGCTTAACCTTACGAAATCAAAGAAAGACCCCAGCAAACCTGGTAGAGCCACTATAGCAATACAGGGACTTAATTTGAACAGGTCTCTGCCAGAACGCCCAGCAACAAAAGGTATCAGAACATGCAAATTTACGGATAAAACCTATGCCATGCCTTAGAGCGCTTTATAAATTGACCCAGTGGCACTACATCACCTTTACTAGCTACACATATGCACGTTACAAATGTCTGTGTTATAATCAGCAACATACCCACCTCTCCCACCCTTTCGAAATCAAAACAACAAGCCCCAGCACTACCGTTAGCGCCACTATAGCCATACATAGCCTTATTTTCAACTGGTGTCTGCCGGAACGTTCATCAGCAAAAGGAATTGAAACCTGCAATTTTCCAAGTAAAACATACACCATACCATAAGGCGATTTATATATGGTCCCAGTACTACTACACCACCTCCACACCCGCCCTTGCTTAACTTTACGCAATAAAACAAAGAGCCCCAGCAAACCTGGAAGCGCCACTATAGCCATACAGAGGCTTAATTTCAACAGATATCTGCCGAAACACTAATCAGCAAAACGTATTAAAACATGCAAATTTGCGGGTAAAACATATACCATTCCATAGGGCGCTTTCTTAAATGGTCCCAGTGGTACTACACCACCTGTAGAAGCTAGACATCTGCACTTTACTAAAGTCTGTGTTTTAATCACCAACATACCCACCTCCCCCACCCCTGCCATTGCTTAACCGTACGAAATCAAAGAGAAACAGCCACCATTCCTAGTGACGCCACTATACCCATACTCGGGCTTCATCTTTAAAGGTGTCTTCCGTAACACTTATCATCCAAAAGTATTCAAACATGAAAATTGGCGGGTAAAACATAAACCATCCCATAGCACGCTTTATAAATGGGCCCAGTGGCACTACAACACCTTTATTAGCTATACATCTGTATGTTAATAAAGTCGTTTAGGCACTCTGTAGAGTGCATAGCAGAGGATGGGGAGAGTAAACAAAGTTGTAATTCACAAACTTTTGATATTCCGTCCCTTTACTGTATGTATATTAAGGACATTAAACTGAATGAAAAAATTGACGAGTGTCTAAAAATAGACAGTGAAACTGAGCACCGGTAAAACCCAGACCACTTAAACACCTATGTATTCAGCACAGGAACACAGCCTGACAATTACTATCGCTTGTAATGACATGTACTTTACTAATGTCAAGAAAGTCATATAGAAAATTTACCGAACATTTTCATTTCTTTTTTCTCTCTCACACACTTATAGAACATCTCTGCTAAAGAAACACTCCCCAACCACTTCTATTTCATAAGAACAGACAATAATTAACACGTTTACTACCATATATTTTAGTATATCTACCTTTTTATTACTGACTAGTCACAAACTACTAAAATTATTAACTATACCCAAATGCAAACCAGAAACCATGTTCATATTATATCTCCACCTATATTCAAATGATTCAAACTATGCGTACATATAAAAGGAACATATCACTTTTACTATCTCCATCCCCTCTCCATGTAATCTCCAAACACTGTAGATGGCCTCACAGTACAACAACCTACCTAGACTTATATTCAAATCTTCCTCTCACTGTCAAAAATGAGACCACAACCTGTCCACATAACATTTCTGGGTTTGGTTTTATCGCTTTTAACTTAATAACAACAAACATCTCCTACCCCCCCTTCCCCACTTCTTCCACAAAAAGTGTAATTTGCAAGTGTGGGACATTTTGTTTATCTAGCCTGAATACATTAACAAACCCAAATTAACCCTGTATCTCATTTTCAAAATCATACAGTCCTTTAAAGATGACAAACGACATTTCTTCTTTTGTGAAAAATTCCTAAACATATATAAAGTACTTATATAACAACAGGTCAAACTTTACGAATATCTTATAACCAATATGAAACACCACACTTTACTAACAGGATATTATTTTGAAATAAAAAATACTTTCAAACTTAAAAATATCACCTCAAATGCTTAATCACTACTATAGAACACATAACACACCTTGTTCATTTCTACCTCACCTTTGTAGTTGTTACGCAGATTTCAAATGTCACACACAAATGCAATTCTTTCTTTCTCACACAGTACATGTAATGCACCGCTTTCATCAAGAATGAAACCAGTAATGGCACTATTTCTCTCTCGCTCCACATATAAATACATGTAAACAACAAATCAGAATACTTAATTCCTTCATCAACATTCCAATACTTATCTCCATTGGTTATTTTTGAATTTTGCATCTGTAAAGCTACTTAATATTCCGCGCCACGCACAGGTCAGAAGTTCAACATATTTTATCACCACTATTTCTGGAACATTCTACAACACCTGCAGGTTAAAAGTTCATAATTTTTTAAAACGTAACCTTTTTCATCATATTCTCGAACATTTAACACCACCTGCGGGTTAAAAGTTCACCATTGTTTTAAGTTACAAATGTACCTTCCAAATGCAAGTAGCATGTCTAGTTGAGCTTTGCACATTTCATCCTATCGTATGTACTCCACGTTTAGACTGCTCTTTATTAACCAATGACAAACATGCTTTTTCACGCAACTAATATGCACCCTAGTTTTTAGTACCCAATGCTTCTTATCTTTCAATTAATAATCGTTTTCTGTGTAGTTTGCACTTTACAAATACCGTATTGATTTACCTTCACACTCCCTGTATAACACCACCTAAGCACCATATACACATTACCATGTTCCAAACAAAACTTCCTCCTACTAAAATATTACTGACACTACTTAGACAGGTGTGGAACAGCGGCCAGGGCACATGACTTCACACCATAAGACACAAAGTTTAGGCTCACGCTTTCATCCCCGACTCCCGCACCAGCTCACCTTAGCAGTATCAGACTCTACGCAATACTTCACTTAATTTCCGTACCCAGCACTTTCAGACCGGTAGCTATGGGTAGTTCACTTTGCACCCCCTCTAAAGCACACCCTAAACACCCCCACAAAGGTTACAGTGCTCCTACCATCCTCTTTCATACTTTTTCCGTTCTTTTTTCCCCTTACTCGCTTCGACGGAATCACAAAATGGCGGCCAACACTTCCTAGTTGCAACCGCTCACAGCGCTCCCAACCAATAAGCAGCAAGCTCGTGCTCGTAACGCCTCAGCCAATCAGATGGCAGAATTCTCAAATATCGATATCTGTAAATTTTGATATTTCTCAAAAACTACTGAACGGATTTACACTAAATAAACAAAAGCGTGCTTTCCAGACATAGACGCTTCTCCCTACCAAATTTGGGGTAATTCCGTTCACCCGTTCGACCTGTAGCCTTGTCTAAAGTTTCCTATGGAAATTAACATGGAGAAAACACGTTTTGGGACCCCCTTTTTTTTCTCGGCCCCCTCTTGACGTATCACTCCCAAACTTCCCATATAGGAGCTGATATGAACAAAGAATTGGTTTGGAAAGTTTCATGAAGATTCATCAAACGATGCCAAGGTTATAAGCAAAACAAAAAATGCTCTTCCTATGGAAACTTGGTCCTAACTATAACTACCTACTGGCGACTGCCAGTAGGTAATATGTATATATTACCTACTGGCGGTCGCCAATAGGTAGATATAGTTAGCACCTATTTTCCATAGGAAATCCGCAACATTCTATTTGGAATAACTTTGGCGCCGATTGACGAATCATCGCAAAATGTTCCAAACTTTTGGCCAGCTCCGGTCCACTTCTATCCTGAAAGTTTCACGGTGATTTGTCAAGCGGGGGCCGAGAAAAAAGGGGGGTCCCAAAACGCATTTTCCCCATGCAATTTCCCATAGGAACTTTAGCAGCAGCTACAGCCCGAACTGCTGAACGGAATGGCACCAAATTTGGCAAAGAGGTAGTCCTTAGTTCAGACTTGTGCCGTTTGCTTAAATGGTGTAAATCCGCTTAGTAGTTCCAGAGAAAATTACAGTTAAAAGTACATATATATCTAGGGCATCGGAGGATCCGCGCACCCTCCCGATCACGAGCTGAATTTTAATTGGCTGCCAAAACACTAAATCAGGAAGTGTTGGCAGCCATCTTGTGCCTCGGTAGAAACGAGGCACAAGAAATCTCCCCAAAAAGTTGCAAAACGCAAAAAGGGGGCAGGGTAGAAACACCCTGACACCCTAGGCCTGTTCAGGGGGTCCCACAAGGACCCCAAGGCCCAAAAAAAAAAATATATATATTTATTTTAAATGGGAGGATGCACTGCCCCGGGGACCGCCACCCCCCAGGGCTCTAACATAAGATAGGCAGGGGGCTCACGGCCCCCCCACAGCCCCAGGGACCGCCACCCCCCAGGGCTTCTTTAAAATGGGAGGGGTGGCTCTCAGGCCCCCCCAGCCCTGGGGACCGCCACCCCTGGGGCAACTTCAAAATGTGGGAGGGGGCCTCGCGACCCCACTCCTGGAGCCTTGTACAGGCCCTGGGGACCACCACCCGGCTCCTGCAGTGTCCCAGGGTGCCCACCCCCAGGACACTGCTGTCTGCAATGGCAGGGCTGGAGCCTCAAGGCTCCCACCCTGCCATTGCAAACTGCTTTGCTTCATTGAAGCGAGAGCAGGGAAACCTGCTCTCGCTTCAATGAAGCAAAACAGATTGCTTTTCCACATGGGGAGCAGCATGTTAGCGGCTCCCCATGTGGAAAAGCAATGTAGGCTCCCGCAGGAGGCGGGGAGCCGGCTGGGACCATGGGGGATTTGGGGACCCCCCATGGTCCCCAACGAGAGCCAGGCCCCAGGGGATGGGGTCCCAGGGGCCATAATTGGCCCGGGAGGGGGGCCACGCAGCCCCCCTCCCCATTAATCCAATAAATAAATAAATCAATGGCCGGCCCCCGGGGATGGGGTCCCTGGGGCCTTAAGTGGCCAGAGGAGGGGGGCTACGCAGCCCCCCTCCACAAAAAGATTTGAAAAGTTGGCCATGCCCCGGGGGATGGGGTCCCCGGGGCCCGGAAATGGCCACGGGAGAGGGGCCCACGCGGCCCCCTTCCCGTAACATTTTTTTAAACATTTTTAATTTGGGGGTGAGGCCCAGGGAGATGGGGTCCCCAGGGCCACCAAAAAGTAAAAGAAAGGGGGCCACACAGCCCCCCTTTAAATAAAATGTAAAAATTAAAAAGACGCGATTGTCCCTAGACCCCTCCCCCTCACAAGCACACACTGCAAATGCGCCCTGTAAGGGGGTTTTAAATTGGGGAAATAATTCCCCTTCAATACTGGGGGTCCCTGGGGGCAAACTAGCCCACCAGGTACCTCCAGTAAGCACCACAGGGCTGCGTTGCAGAGAGGTGCTCCAGGCCACGCCCCTTTTTACACCTCTCTGCAACGCAGCCTTGTGGCGCTTACTGGAGGTACCTGGTGGGCTAGTTGGACCCCAGGGACCCTCAGGATTCAAGGGGACTTAATCCCCCAACGTAAAACGCGCCATGGGGCGTGTTTGCACAGTGGTGAAGGTAGGGGGCGGGGCCTGAGGTGATATGCGTGTAAACACGCCCTGTGGAGCATTTTAAGTTGTGGAATTAATTCCTCTTCAATCCTGAGGTCCCCTGGGGGCCAACTAGCCCACCAGGTAACCTCCGGTAAGCTTCACGGAGCTGCGTTGCAGAGTGTTGTAAAAAGGGGCATGGCCTTTGAACACCTCTCTGCAACGCAGATCCCTGGCTCATACTGGAGGTACCTGGTGGACTAGTTGGCCCCCAGGGGACCGCAGGACTGAAGAGGAATTGATTCCCCAACTTCCCCCTCCCCCTGCCTTCACCATTGTGCAAATATTCCTCTAAAATCAGCCAAACTACAAATTCCAATTTACTCACCAGTTATCAGGAGAGAACCCAGTGCTGCATCTTTTAGCCCATCACTGACCCTGAAAAGTAATTCTAAGCGTACTTACCAGTAAATTGTATTTCCTCCCATAGGAATCCATTGTGTGGTTTTCAGCAGAAATTTTCTAAGTGTCCATTTTCGAAACGTACAAATATTCCTCTAAAATCAGCCGAACTACGAATTCCGATTTACTCACCTGTTATCAGGAGAGAACATAGTGCTGCATCTTTTAGCCCAGCACTGACCCTGAAAAGTAATTCTAAGCGTACATACCAGTAACTTGTATTTCCTTCCATAGGAATCCATTGTGTGGTTTTCAGCAGAAAGGTTTCTGTGTCCATTTTTGAAACATACAAATATTCCTCTAAAATCAGTCGAACTACGAATTCCGATTTACTCACCTGTTATCAGGAGAGATCCCAGTGCTGCATCTTTTAGACCAGCACTGACCCTGAAAAGTAATTCTAAGCGTACTTACCAGTAACTTGTATTTCCTTCTATAGGAATCCATTGTGTGGTTTTTAGCAGAAAAGTTTCTACGTGTCTATTTTCACAAACTAAAAATATTCCTAAAAAATCGTCTGTATGGCTTAAACACATTCTTTCAACTGTTTACAGGAGATCCACCAGTGCTGGATCCAGGATCCACCACTGAGTAAGAAAAAGTTACGATAACACTACTTACCTGCTAAGTGAATTTTCTGTCATAGGATAACATTGGTGATTCTATGTGAAAAAATTTCTAAGTGTCAACTTTTAGAGTACAATAATATTCCTTGAAATTCACTACTGTAACCAAAACGCTTTTACTCAACTGTTTACAGGAGATGTCCAAGGACTGAATCTAGGATCCAGTCCTGTGGTTAGAAAAGTAATCCATAAAGTAACTAATTGCATTTGACTAGAAATCCGCATTGAGCTCAATGTTGCATTGTGTTTGAAATTGTGTTGCCCATTGCAACAACTGTAACTACTGTACTTAAAAGTCTATTGCCTATTTGCAAAGTATTTAAACTAAAGTAATTCATTCTGAGAAAGTATATTTTTTATTGTAATGTATAATGTCATTATAATGTAATTAAAAAAAAATATCTAAAAATAAATAGTTTAAAAAATGTAGTAAATCAGTATTAAAAAAATCAGTATAACACTTTAAAAGTTGTCATTTACAAAACCTTTGAAATTCATTGGAAAAAACATAGGTTTCAGGCCTGAAATAGTTAAGAATTAGCCTTTAAAAAACCTTAGAAATTCAATGAAAAAGGGGAGGGGGGATGAAGCTCAGACCTGGGTTTTTGCTGTTTCTGGCAAACCCTAAATCTAACGTAGAAACAGGCACTAAGGGGTGAAAGCACAGGAAAAGAATAAATACAGAGAAGACAAGTAAACATTTATCAGAGAAGGAAAAATATCAATATGAATAAGTTAAAAATCTTGACTATCAATATTTGTGGCCTTAATGATGAAAAAAAAAGACTAATAGCGGCTATCGGGCTACAACTATCCGGGGATAATATTCTTTGTGTTCAAGAAATATATTGAGGGGTCACAAATGCATTTGCTTAATAAATTGGGTTTTAAACTGATTATTGCCACAACACAAAGGGTTAGGACAAAGGGTGTCCCTATTTTGGGGAAAGCAGGTATGGTGCATTTTACTCGCTCTATATCTGATAAATATGGTTGATGGGCTATTACAGAGTGCCAACAGAACAACGGGGGTAAAATGACAATCTGTACAATATATAGCAATATTAGCGATGACCCCGAAGTCTTGGATCACATATCTAATGAGCTCGTCCATTGGCCACTCCCTGTAATATTCTGTGGGGATTTTAATATAAATTTACCTAGCGATTGGTCAGAGGATTCCGGCTTCGAGTACAAAGGCAGAAAGCCAAGAGTCTTCCAAGAGTCTTCCAAGCTCTCCAAAACGTATTCCTAACCCATGGTCTCATAGACAGCTGGCAGGCGGAACATCCAAATGATTCTGGCTTTACGCATTATTCCTATCCACATGCATGCCATGCAAGGCTGGATTATATTCTGGTCTCTAATACTCTAGTTGCTAGCTGTTCTATTTAAAAATTACCAAGGGTACTCTCCGACCATAATCCTCTTCTTTTAACTATCGAAATTGGATCAACAAGGCATAATGCTAAAATATGGACGTTTGAAAGGGCATTATTAGCAAACGAGAAGTACTGTGAGTCTATGCGACAGTGGATTCCTAGATTCCTAGAAGAAAATATAGGTAGTGCACCAATTGAGATCATATGGTATGCCCTTAAAGCTGGAATCAGTGGTGAAACACTCCGATTCTCATTGAATGCTAATAAAAAAGCAAAACAAGAAATGAAAGTACTTCAGAATAACATAGCTATTGCAGAAGTAGGGTTAATAAAAGCCATCCAGGAGGGAAGAGACACTGAAAATGAGCTAAGGCAGATTTCAATTGCTGAAAACTGTGTTATAAACGTACTAACGGTAAGAGCTATCGATAGAGCCACAATATATAAGGAAAATGTTTACGAATTGAATGAACAGGTTGGACATCAGTTAGCGGTACGCGCCCGAGAACATAACACTGCTAACTTTGTTAAGGTTATTCGGGATCCAGAAGTAGGGTTAAGGACAGATCCTGACACAATTAGAACCGCATTTCATAAATATTACCAGGCTCTATACAGTGATAATGACATACAATTGGACGCAATCAACGAATATATCAATCAAGACAGCTCAATGAGTTTAGAGAGCAGCGACGCAGAAAATATGGATGCCATTCCGCAATGGGAGGAAATTCTTCTTGCATTAAATAGCCTTGCCTCTGGTAAAGCGGCGGGTATGGATGGGATTCCCACTGAATTTTATGTCAAATTCTTCCCTCAAGTGAAAAATATACGGTCAGAGTTGGCTGCACATATATTTCTAGGGGGATGACCTCCAGGATCATGGTCAATGGCCAAAATTGTAGATTTTTCTAAAAAAACATAAAGATCCTACAGAACTTGGGTCGTACCGTCCCATTACGTTAATAACTAGTGACTCCAAATTCTATGCTAAGTTACTAGCCGCACGATTAGCTCTGAATATACACAAAACCGTATAAGTACGACAACATGTGTACATCCCGGGCAGAGATACCACCGATCATATCCAGAGAGTAATCTCATTGTTTGTCTGGTGTGAGGTTTCAGGAGACCCTATGCCACTTATACTTTTAGATGCCGAAAAGGCCTTCGATAGGGTCTCCTGGAAATATCTGTGGACAGTTATGGCTAGATGTGGTATCGGGGATCCTTTTATTACAGCTGTACAGATGTTGTACAAGGAGCCACCTGCCGTTGTCATGGTGAATGGGTCAATATCAGAACCATTGTCCATCACCAGAGGTGCAAGGCAGGGGTGTCCGTGTTCGCTTCTTTTATTCGCTATATATATCGATCCATTTATCCGGAGATTAGATAACAATGCATTGATCCCACCTGTTCGGATAAGAGACCAGGCTACAAAAATGCTTGCATACACGGATGATATCGCGTTGGTTACCAGCGACCCAGGGAACTCAGTTAGGGTGATCGAGGAAGAAGCTAATATCTTTGGTGAGAGATCTGGCTATAAACTAAATCAAACCAAAACTCAGATCGTCCCCAACAGTAAAATCGAGATGATTGATACATGGGTAAAAGAGAAAGCTATATATCTAGGCATGTGTATAAGGGCCAAAATAGAGAATTTAGTAAATGATAATATCGTCCCATTAATGCAACGTACAAAAAAGGATATCATTAGGTGTAACAATCTTCATCTATCTATCGGGGGCCAGTGCAACTTGATAAAAATGCTTTTTCTGCCTATATTTTTATATTTTTTCAGATCAATTTGTCTGGAATTTCCACCACAATTATTTAAAGATATGGATAGTATGTTTTCTAGGTTCTTGTGGGGGTATAAGAAACCACAAAGAGCCCTACAAACTATTACCCTGCCTAAAGATAGAGGGGGTATGGCATTGCCTGATTTTAAATTATACTATTGGGCTACCACCTTAAAATACTGTATCAAGTTACTATTTACTATAGCCCTCAGCAGTGAAGGGGATATTACAACACCACAAGAGCTTTTACTAGGAAATTAATCTAGAGGTTGCTTATGGCGTCATCTCAATGATAGCTACTTTAAAAAAGTGAAATTTAAGTCTATATTTGGTATCTATAAGGCTTGGAATTCTGTGAGAAAACTTATCAGTATTGGACGACTATCTTATTACACCCCAATCCATAAAAATAGTCATCTTCCTGGGATTTTCAATGATTCATGCATGGAAAGGTGGGCACAGAATGGGAACACACAACTTGGATGTTTTTATATGATATTAGGAATTAAATCTTTTGGGGAATTACAGATGGAATATAATCTAGATCAATGGGATTTTTAAAAATGTTTGCAAATTCTGGATTTTCTCTTAAACAGAGGGGGGGATTATCATTCCAAAAGGTTCAGCTAATGGAGAACTTGTCTAAGAAGACTAATGTTAAAATAGGAGAAATCTACGAACTATTGATTTTTTGGTACCCTGATGATCTTGATAAATATATAACTAAATGGCAGGGTAAACTCGGGGTTTCGGCTGAAATTGTCCATCAATCCTTCGCATTATATCAGTCTATTTTAATGTCTACTAAGTTGCAGGCTCAATTTTATAAAACCTTTTTCTTTTTATATTATACTCTCTATAAGATCCCTAAATGGGGGAAAAGGAAAGGAACCATATGCCCCAGATGTGACCTAGTCGAAGCGGACAGCATTTATATTTTTGCCATTTGCACTGAATTAACATCAGTAGTGAACGATATCTCAGCCTTTCTATCGGAAGTATTTAATACAAGAATAGACATCTACATCGTGGAGATTATGTTAGGTGTAGCCAATATTCCAAGACCGAAATATATGCAAGGGCGTTATTTGTTGCAATGGCTGTCTTTAGAATATGTATTGCGTCATGTGAAGGCTCACCTTCAGCTTCCCGCTGGTTGCCGTTGTCTTGCACAGGAACAGAAGCTGCTAGTTTCCCGACTCCCACTACCAATCACTCAGTCCCAAGGAATGTCTTGGGCTCTAACTGATCAGCAAGGGGGAAGGGGGAATTGGATAAAATAACAAACGAGAGAAGAGACTGGTTCTGGACCTTCTGGTTTTCCTATCTGGAATTCTTCTTCAGCTATCTCTCTCCTACTGAAGATTCCTGAGGTAACTAAGCACACAACATTATATTACTATTATTCCTCCTCTACTCTACTCTGTCTCTTTTCTTCTTTCCTCTAATGGTGTTTCCTACCTACCCAGGTATCCTGAACTCTGTGCCTCTCTTCTTGTTCAACTCTGCCTTTTTCTTCTTTCTTGTTATTGATGTCACTAATTATCTGTAAAACATGTATTCGTTATTATCCCTATTTATCTTGTAGTCTTAATATCTTTTAACCCTCACTCTTTTGACCTACCATCAATCTTTCTTCTCGTGATTTCTCTTCTTTCTTTTCTGCTTCTAGTTATACTAATAACTGTAGACTTCTAGAGGATTCTTTATACTTGAACTTCTCCAGTTGCTTCCTCTCCTATGGTTACTGCGGATTGTTATGGCTCTGGTAAGTCTTAATCCTTACTTTCTTAGTTGGCTGTTCTATAGTCTTTAATATGTTTTTTCCCTTAGTAACCTTTACTGTAAAACTGCAATATACTTCTTTTCTTTTCAGGACTCGGTAAACTGATCTCAGCTGTCCCTGGTAAGTCTTTATTTATTGCGTCTCCCAACACTACGTATCATTAAATGTGACCTTTGATAATCTATCAATAATTCACTTAGCTTTCTTCTGTCTTCTCTTCAGGTGCTGTAGAAGTCGTGTCTCTTTTCTCGAACTCCGAACTCTACTCTCAGTAAGTTGCCTCTACGGACTCTGCGACTTTTTCTGTTCTCTTCGGTAAGTATCGACACAACTCTCTTGCGTCACTCTGGAAAACTTCTTCGACAAAGTATTCTCTTCAGAACTGGGAACTCTCTCTAACACGTCTTCTCTGAGGAAAAATCTTGGTGAAGTGCGCACTACCTCAGGCGCGCACGCGTCACATCGTCTCCCTCTAGATCTGTTAGCAACTAGACCGCCGACCCCAACGTCTGCGCGGCCATCTTGGAAATGCGGGCATGCCACAAACTCGACCATTGAAAACCATTCAAAACTGAAGCGCCCATAGAACTTAATTCCTTGCGCTTCGTTTTGGAACTCACATTAGGGATCCTGACACATCAGCATGGCTCGATATAAATGCACCGGTTTTTCAACAATGGAGATCTCGATTGTTGGTTACCTGTAGTTTAGAGGTAGCCATGTATAAAAGAAAGGGCGACGTTAAACGTAAAAAGGACTGGCAATATGGGATCCCGTTTTGCAATGGTTACAGAGACAGAGGGGAAATACTTAAGCTACACACGTCTAAATATAAATAACAGTCTCGCATTATGTTACGTTCCGTATTGACCATAATTATTTCTTTTTTCTTTTTCTCCTACTGTGATATTTAGGATCAAATATTCTATGAAATTGAATTTTGTATGTATTTGTTCATACAGGGTTGATCTGAGCTGGGGGTGGGGGATTGGGTGGGGATGTATTTTGAAATGGAAAAAATTCTCACATAAAAAGTATTAAAAAAAACTACAAAAACACCTTTGAAATTCAATGAAAAAACCATAGGTCTCAGGCCTGATATAGTTAGGAATTGGCATTTACAAAACCTTTGAAATTCACTGAAAAAAACCATAGGTTTCAGGCCTGATATAGTTAGGAATTAGCATTTAAAAAACCTTAGAAATTCACTGAAAAAACAATAGTTTTTAGGGGTGTTATAGTTAGCTGGACATTTCACTCGAACAAAACCATTGAAATTCCTCTGATATAGTTAGTTGTGCTAACTACATCTCGCGCGCCCGCAATCCACTGCTGATGATGTCACATATTACATCATTCATGACATGGTCAGTGACATCACTGATTACATCTCAAATGACATCACTGATGACATCATCCACGTGACAATCAGATACACCTCGTCATACACTAGTATAACCTTTTATCACTCACTGTAAAATACAGAGTGCCAGATTTAAAACCATTTGACACACCAATACAAGTTTCTAAACACCCACTCAGTGATTCCTAGATCTATACACACATCTAATCACTTACCTATAGATTCACTCATACATGCTGTCAATGATCAATAGAACACCATCAAATATACTTATGCACCTATATCGACATTACACACCAGCACACCTCCTAATCATTCATGAAGTCATCCTACTCACTTATGCAAACAATGGATCATACTTACTTTTACTTAGGTATACACTTATAAAAACACCACTTCATCTATTCATATAGATAATAACTCATACTTAGTGTGTTATAAAAACACTAGTACAAGTATACAGTTATCCATACAGTCACTCATACAATCACTGAGTCTTATGTATACTTATTTATATACAACAACTGTCACATACACTGCCTTTTATTTTTCTAGCTTGTTAGACATGTACCATTGAGACATATATTGGCTCATCACCACACCAATAAAGATATTCACTCACACAAACAACTGTTATAACATGTAGTTTTAACTTCATATACCTACTGAATCAACTATTCACACATCTTTGGGCAGTCACACACCCCCCATCGAACCACACACACATTCACTCTCCCATACAAATACTCAGTTAACTAATCAATAAATAATATAGACTTTCACTTAGCTAGTAACCAACTGGTGCAGCAGTTTACACAACAACTGACAAAGTGATACAGATATTCATACAGTTTAGTCACTATCCAATATATTTATTGAGACACTATAAATTAGTCAAGTAAACAGTCAATCACACTGCAACTAAATCCTCCATCCAGATATTTATATTTATATATCCACTCATTCTTCAATGCAAATTGCTATATATATATAATACATATTTAAATAACGAACCAAACCACATTCACTGGATGATTTCATCAGTGATGTCATTTGAGATGTCATCAGTGATGTCACTGACCATGTCATGAATGATGTAATATGTGACATCATCAGCAGTGGATTGCGGGCGCGCGAGATGTAGTTAGTACAACTAACTATATCGGAGGAATTCAATGGTTTTGTTCGAATGAAATGTCCAGCTAACTATAACACCCCTAAAACCTATTGTTTTTTCAGTGAATTTCTAAGGTTTTTTTACAATTCTAATTCCTAACTATATCAGGCCTGAATCCTATGGTTTTTTCAGTGAAGATATACATATATATTCACTGAAAAAAACATAGGTTTCAGGGGCGTTATAGTTAGTTGGACATTTGACTCATACAAAACCATAGAAATTCCCCCGTTATAGTTAGTTCAGCTAACTATAACTCACGCGCCCGCAATGCACTGCTGATGACGTCACATATTACATCACTCATGACATGGTCAGTGACATCACTCATGACATCAATGATGACATCTCAAATTACATAACTGATTACATCATCCTTGTGATAGAGTGGCAGACCTCCTCTCACCCTAAAATAACCTTTGATACACACACTCAAAAATACAAACTAACATTTTCAAAACAATGGACATACCAATACCAGTTACAGCACACCTATTCAGTAATTCCAAGATCTGCACACACATCCACTCATTTACCAACAGTCTCTATACAGTCACTCATACATTCACTCAGTCATCATATGTACTCATACACCTATACATCCTGTTACAGACCGCCACTCATCCATAGAGTTACTCACACACATAGTCACACATGCAAACAAAGTATCAAACATCCATTTAATTGCCTATACAGTTATGCACACACTACCACACTTACTTCTACAGAAACTTACACAAACTTACTCTCTTAAACAATCACTTATAGGAAAAACACATACTTATTTGTACAGGAACTCTTCCAATCTCTCACTCTCACATATACTCACTTATATAAACCAATACTCACATATACTAGTTTAAAACATATGTAGTTACTCATAGAGACACTATTGAGACAGTCATTCACTCACTAACACACCCATTCACACACTCATCCACCTATACAGTTCTGCACACATGCTGTCTTCAACACATACAAACAGTGAGTCACTCATTCATGCATCTATGCACTAAGTAATACACCCACCGAACCATAAAGACACTCTCACACTCATACTGATACTCAAAAAACCAACTAATAACCCATATAGACACTCATGTAGCTACTCACCAACCTATGCAGACACTTATACACAAAGTGAGAGACTGATACAGATATTTGCATATTTAAACATTACTCACTAACCCATGTATTTACTAAGATACACGTAATCAGTCAGTTATACAATCAATTTAACAAAAACAATTCATCCATTTAGACACTTATATACCCATTTATTCTTCAATTGACCTTGAGATATACAAATATAAAACATATTTAATTTTCAGAAAAACACAAATTCACTGGATGATGTCATCAGTGATGTCATTTGAGATGTCATCAGTGATGTTTTGAGTGATGTCACTGACCATGTCATGATTGATGTTATATGTGACGTCATCAGCAGTGCATTGCGGGCGTGCGAGTTATAGTTCGCTGAACTAAGTGTAACGGGGGAATTTCTATTGTTTTGTACGAGTGAAATGTCCAACTAACTATAACGCCCCTGAAACCTATGTTTTTTTTAGTGAATTTCTAAGGTTTTTTAAATGCTAATTCATAACTATAACGTGCCTGAAACCTATGGTTTTTTCAGTGAATATATATATATATTTATTATACTATGTATACATGTGAAAATGTCTTGGTCCTCCTGTTTGCCTCGGTGGCACAGAAAAAATGGGTGGAACTGATGTCAGCATGCCGACGAGGTCCTCTTATGGCTCTGATGACGTCATACAGTGTCGCAAGCAGAGCTGTGATATTATGATGTCCTCATCGACTTGGGAGAGGATTTCTGTGGAATGCTGGTGCAGGGAATATTCCCCTAAGTGTTCAGGCTAGTCCTTTGGGAGCAACTGTTTATGTTGCCACTACAGAAACCGAAACCAGTGATTCGAGGGCAGAGGCCCTGAAGATGGCACACGAGGTGGGGTGCCCAGTCGTGTGCACCGGCGGGGCAGCGAAGTGACAAGCACTACAACCAACAAAAAAGGTAACTAGGGCACTGAATAAAACAGGATCTTCTCTTTGTATCTGGCAGGAACAACAAAGTTAAAAGGCCCTAGTACCAAAATGTAGAATTAGTGATACAGCGGTCTTCAAGAGGACCTGCGATACCGCTTCTGCCTCCCGTACGCTGGAGGCGGCACATGGGTCACGCAGTACGGTCATACTGCGGTGGGACGCACACTCGTTGACCTCTCATGGCACTGCTCCACACTTCAGGGAGGACGCTTTCCATTAGCTATGTTTTCTGATGATGTGTCGTGCCGGCCCCGTCAAACAACAGAACTCCTCCACTTTCTCACCGGAAGTGAAACCAGGCCATGTGGACACTTTCACAATACAACAGCTGAAATGCACTTTTTGGTAAAAAAAACACATTCCTTCCTCCTAATTAATCAAATAAACGTCTCACTGAAGAACAGGGGCCAGCTTCGATGGGTAAACACCCATTACAACGACTTTTTTACTTTGTGATACCATTACAATGCATACATTACTACGCATGCCTTCTACATCGCGAAGTCATTACTACACATTTTTTTAGAACGCATGGTCATTTACCATGCATGCCTTTACAACAAATTTTGATGTAAAGGTATGTATCGTAAATGCCCATGAATTCTAAAAAAACATGTAGACTATCCAAGTTGTTGTAAGGAAACAGAGGCTGTTCCGTTTCCTCACAATGACGTGCACCGCCCCTCAGAGACGACATGAAGCAGGATCCACGACGAGAGAGGAACCACAAGGAGTGAGAAGTAAGGGGGATTGGGCATGGGGTGTTTTTTTTTTCTAGAGTTTAGGGTAGTGCAGTGGTATTTGGATAGTGTAGGGGTCGTGCTGGGGGTAGTTATTTAGGGTTTAGGGTAGTGCAGTGGTGTTTGGGTAATTTAGGGGGTCGTGCTGGGATAGTGTTTTAGGGTTTAGGGTAGTGCAGTAGTGTAGGGGGTCGTGCTGGGTGTAGTGTTTTAGGGTTTAGGGTAGTGCAGTGGTGTATGGGTAGTGTAGGGGGTCGTTTTTTAGGGTTTAGGGTTGTGCAGTGTGTAGGAGAGTAGGATCTGCTTCATATGGGTATCCCCACTTTTTGCTGGTGTTTCACTGTTTTTCGACTTTAGTCTGGCTGTGGCCCTGCTAATCAGGACCCCAGCCTAGCTGCTTCCTCTCTAAAATGGTTTCCATGTACATTAGGTACATTTCTAATTGGATTCTGGAGTGCCTTATAAGCCCATAATATATGGTATACTATGTAACTAGGGCATAGGTACCTCAGAGGCCTACCAGGGGCTGAAGCATGTATTATGCCACCCCTGGGAAGCACTCAAAAATGACACCACAGGTCTGCTACTGCAGCCTGGGTAAGGTGGTGCTTGCACCCCTTACAGTGGTATAGGCTACCTATATCCACTATATATACAGACACATATAAGCCTATAAGTCACTCCTATGGCAGGCCTTGACAATCATGAAGGCAGAGTGCTGGGTTTTGTGTGAGAGGGGGACCAAGCATGAGCTGAGCCCCTCTGCAGCTTTTGGAAATACTTCCTTATTAATTAGAATAGCCTGTATACAGGTTCAAACAGGTGTGCGCCTCCTAATACATTCATTAAGTTCCTGTTCTGTGATACAGCCATACCATATACTCTTAAGTGCATTATAACCTCGTAGTAAATGCTAACTTTGAAATGGCTGCATCAAAACATGTTGTGTTTGGGGTCAAACATCTTGGAATACTACCCCCCGCCAGTTCTGGCGGCGGGGGTAGCATTCCACCCTTCTAGAGGGAGAGACATTTTAACACTGGTCTACCCGGTTAAAACTTTCCAAAGCCCTGGCATCATAAAATGGATGCCACTGCCACAGACACAGGTCTGGCCTCCTGCTGCTGAGGGAAACTCCAGCAGGGGAGGCCTGGACAATAGGTTTCCTGTCACAGGGAGGTGTAACCCCCTCCCCAGATAGGCAGATGTGTATTGGGGCAGGGTGGGTGCATTCAGAGAATGCTTTTGAGGCACTGCCTGGGGCACACAAGGTGACCCTGTGCATAGCCCAGTTCAAACTGGTTGCAGGGGCACTCAACCCATGCTCTGGTGCAAAACTGGACAAAGGGGGAGGGGTGTAACCACCCCCTCCCCAGGTCCACCCATAGGTGGGGCCTTAGATTTAGTTCATCCCCTAAACTTGGTATAAGTATAGGATCCCAGTACCTAGGACTTTAGATTACCCTGGATGAAACTCTGCAACACAAATCCTGGACCTTCGACTTTCTATCCTGACTAGAAGACTGAAGAAATCTCCCTTGGGGTCAAGGAGTGACTCCCCTGCTAGGCAGGCACCAAAGAAGTAGCTGACCTGTCTGCATCACTGAAGCTCCCGCCGGACACTGAAGTCTTTGCATCACCAGAGGTGGATTTCCAGACTTCCCCGAGGCTACCCTGAGTCCACAGTAAAGCTGAGGCCTGTGGCCATTGTGGGTGACGTGGAACCGTGACACCTGGACACCGTGAACTTTTGCAGCAACACTATCTTCTGCGACTTCCTCGAAGTTGTGCTTTGGGCTCCCAGTAGCCCCAGCATTGAGCACCTCCTGCACTGAAGATTGCTGGCCTCCACTCCACAAGTGACCCGTGGGCCAGTTTCAAGTGCGAACGCTTGAGGCTCCTAAGCGATCACTAGCCCGTTGGCTGGCAGGTCCCCATGAAGGCAACTCCTCTTCCAATTGGGCTTTCCTAGTTGCTCGCTCCAGAAGGGCCCTGACTTACCCTTGCTGGGTGAGTCCCTCAGACCTTGCTGGTCTGCACCGCAGTTGTTTCTCTGAATTCCAGTGACTTGCCATTGCCAAGGCTTGTTGGGTCCATCCTGGTCCCCGACACCGCAGCACTTGACAGACTTCATGGGACAGCTCAAATCCAGCTCATGGACTTCATCGACGCCTCCTGGACCTCGTAGCTGAAGAGTCAAGACACCCATCAACTCACCTGAAGCACCCGACATCTGTGGGCAGTGGTCCATCCTGCCCTCGGTCACTGGCTAGTGACCCAGACTCTGTCCCCTCTGCTCTCAGGTTCCTTCCATTCTAGATCCAGGCTTGGATCTCTTCAGACACTTCTACTCTTCACGGCAGCAGCAGTTCTTTGCCAGCTTCCATTGCAATCGACGACACGACCCGACACCAAAAGACACCTATGCACCCGGCTTCCCTGGGTGAGGTAACTCGAGTACTTCACTGCTCCCGTGAGTGCTAGCCCTAGATCTTCTTAAGTCCAAAGGGGTTTGGTCCTGACTCGATTCTAAGTGTCCTTAATCTTTAAATTTCCAACCGCGGCATTGCCCATAGAAGCTAACGGGAACACGCTTTTGTGTTTACACACTGCACACAGTCCCCGTGGGCCCCCTGTGTCACTACCTTGGGTGGTTCCTTGGGGTCCCAGCGATTCTACAGGCTCTAGGCCTTGTGTCTAGTCCAGTCGTGGTTCTTATACCATCTTTTTGGTATATGGTTTGGTACGCCCCTAGGGCCCAAACGTGTATTTGTGCTATTACTGTGTATTACTGACTTGTAACTTGAGTACTTTGAACTCTAGCCTCATAAAGAGACTAGGGGGGTGTGTTTCATCTTAAATACATATATTTTAAATATATACCTGGTGTGGTTGTCCTTTCATTTGATCATTCGAGAGATTATAGACTGGTGAAACAAGCTGCTTTATATTCCTTCAAGACTTAGCCTGAAGGCTGCTTTCCATAGCTACCACTACGATAGCTTTAAATAAAGGTTGTCTGTAACCTATACCAATAAGGGGTTGTTTGGACTGATACAGGGTGCCCACTAGAACTAGTGGACAGCATATATCAGGCCAACTTCTCACACAGTGGTGTTCGGGTAGTGAATGGGGTCGTGCTGGGAGTAGTGTTTTAGGGTTTAGGGTAGTGCAGTTGTGTTTAGGTAGTGAAGAGGGTCGTGCTGGGGGTAGTGTTTTAGGGTTTATGGCAGTGCAGTGGTGTTTGTGTAGTGTAGGGGGTCATGCTGGTGGTAGATTTAGTGTTTAGGGTTGTGCAGTGATGTTTGTGTAGTGTAGGGGGTCATGCTGGGGTAGTGTTTTAGGGTTTAAGGCAGTGCAGTGGTGTTTGTGTATTGAAAGGGGGTCATGCTGAGTGTAGTGTTTTAGGGTTTAGGGTAGTGCAGTGGTGTTTGTGTAGTGTAGGGGGTTGTGCTGGGGGTAGATTTAGGGTTTAGGGTAGTGCAGTGGTGGTTGGGTAGTGTAGGGAGTCACGCTGGTGGTAGTGTTTTAGGGTTTAGGGTAGTGCAGTTATGTTTGGGTAGTGTAGGGTGTCGTGCTGGGGTTAATGTTTTAGGAGTTTAGGGTAGTGCATTGGTGTTTGGGTAGTGGAGGGGGTAGTGTTTTAGGGTTTAGGGCAGTGAGCCCAACCAGCCAAAATATCCTTGGACAAAGGGGATCCTAACTCTTTTGAACACTCCGCCAATTGAATAATTTGGGTCAAGGGCCCTACCACATCCAAGACCTATCAATTCCTTTCTTGGGATCCCTCATATACTTGGAGAAAAAGGTACATAGTTTCTCATCAATTTCAGGCATGTGTGCCACCTTCCCCTTCAATGAGGGCCTGGGGCATTCTCCCCTCATCCTATTCCGGGCCTCCCTTTCAAGGGGTTGATGGATTTTCCCCACCACAAACTGTGCCACTTTGGTGTCAGGGGTCCACTCCGCCGACCTAGGATGGTAAATTTGGGTAGGCTCAAACATGTCTGAGTGGACCCCGTCCCCAACCCGGGACTGAGAGGAGTGGGACTCTGGATGCCAGGGACGCCCCGAGTCCTTATCCTCATCGGAGGAGAAATAGTCCTCTGATACACCCTCTCCCTCTAAGGGAAACCCGCCGTCGGGGTCTACAATAGTGGTGACAGCGTCGCAATTTTCTCCTAGCTCCTCCTCTCCTGTGCATGTTTTAGCGTTCGCGCATTCTTGAGGAAGGTCTCCGCAAGTTTATGAAATCCTTCCAAGTGCCCTGCGTTATGCTTAAAGGCCCTTTTATTCCCCATCTGGGAGCTACTGGCACCCGCAACCATCTGATCTGGGTCACTGAAAGTTGGGGGGCCATTCCTCCTCCACTTCCTGGTAGGAGGAGTAAAAATGGTCTTCTGGAGAATATATGATAGCAGAGGGTGTGAGCACAGAACAAATGCCCTTAAAATCCTTAAAGCAGCCCCATCGCCGGTGCTCCAACAGCTGGGCTTTCCCCAAAGCTGTTATAAGAATAGACTGAGGCGCAATACCAATTACTAACGTGGCCATGTGGGGAAATCACCGTGTACCGGTGTCAAAATTAGGCGAGGGTTGGTCGGGAATCAAGCGGACACTAAAGGATTGACCGGATTCCCAAACGCGCGTAAAGACCAGCGGGAGCGCTCAACGGAGCTGCGTCGCTCAGACCAGACGCACCTGACAGGATCTCACCGCGCACAGAGCGCAAAGCGGGAGAAACTGCGAGAGGGAGAACGCTCTCGGTGAAGAGCCTGCTGCGCAGGGAATATGAAACAATACCAATGCAATAATGCTAATAGCGTACACAAGACACCGCTATACAAGCAGCAACAACGTCAGATTAAGCCAAGAATGTAAGGAATGCACTTAACTGACGAGCAGTGAAGAAAGACGAAGCGGAAGGGACGTCACGATATTACATACGATGGACTGTGATATGATTGGACTATAGTTGCCTTGGAGACTACCCCCCTAATGGCTCATGGGTTGTGTAGTCTTTTGTTTAATGATTGTTGTGTTACGTTTTCTTTGAACCGCTATGCAAATAAAGTTAGGGAAGATATGCATAATACTCGCCCCCGGCCTGCCATAGAATTCATTAAACTTAATTCGATCTGATTTAGAAACATAGATCATAAAAGTGTACATAAAAACAGTAAATCCTCTTTCCTAATAAAATACAGTGAGAATTAATTAAAACCAGTAGGTAAAAACGGGTGTTACAAAGCCCGGTTCAGAGCAACTTCAGGTTAACAGAATCGTAAAGTGCAATGTTTCGCAAGATCAATCTCATGTACTTTGTGCAAAATATGCAATATGGGGTCCAAGTAAGATGTAACGCTCCAATACCTGACCAGTCTGCACTATATAAAACTGCAGAAAAACTCAAAATAAAAAGTGTTTTGCACACTTCTGTCATTGGGCTATATGTGGGCTACATCTGGGTGATGTTTGTGCTACATTTCGGCTATTTTTTCTCTGGTGGCCATCTTGGGAGACTTATTTGTTATGAAGTTTTCAAATTTCCTCATTTACTGCAGTCTCCTCAGTACGAAATGCTTTCAGTTTTTTACTTTGATTCCATCAAGAAGGCATTCAGATGTGTCACACATTTGTCACAAATTCAGAATGTTAGCACTATAGTTGTTCATTAGATCACTGTAGTAAAGCTACTGCTCACCAGGGAGTTAACTGGAAGTCTACTGCTGGTATTGAAAGTGATTGTTTCAGTCTGCATGTCACAATTTTCTAATGAAACAGAAGAGGATTTGAGATCTCACTAAAAACATGCCCTAAATGTTCTTTCTGCAGCCCTAACCATAATTTCTATGGCAAAATAAACCCCCTCATTTTGTTCCTTTTTAAATTAAATGTTTTAAGTGTTACCAGTCTATTCCAATCAAGATGGCTTCAGGTGTGCCATAATTTTGTCATAAGTAAGACGGTTAGCTCTCTAGTTGTTCTTTAGAGCACTCTGGGAAGCTGCAGTAGAACTCAAATGCATCAACTGACAGGCTGCTCCTGTTGAAATATAACAGGAAGAAATTTGAGAACACACTTGAAACATGTCCTAATTTTTCTTTCTACAGCACTAACCATAATTTCTATGGCAAAATGAACCCCCTCATTTTGTTCCTTTTTAAAATAAATGTTTTAAGAGTTACCAGTTTCTTCCAATCAAGATGGCTTCAGGTGTGCCACAATTTTGTCATAAGTAAGACTGTTAGCGCTCTAGTTGTTCTTTAGAACACTCTGGGAAGCTGCAGTAGAACACAAAGGCATCAACTGACAGGCTGCTCCTGTTGAAATATAACAGGAAGAAATTTGAGAACACACTTGAAACATGTCCTAATTTTTCTTTCTACAGCACTAACCATAATTTCTATGACAAAATGAACCCCCTCATTTTGTTCCTTTTTAAAATAAATGTTTTAAGAGTTACCAGTTTATTCCAATCAAGAAGGCTTCAGGTGTGCCATAATATTGTCATAAGTAAGACTGTTAGCGCTCTAGTTGTTCTTTAGAACACTCTGGGAAGCTGCAGTAGAACACAAAGCCATCAACTGACTGGCTGCTCCTTTTGAAATGTAACAGGAAGAAATTTGAGATCACACTTGAAACATGTCCTCATTTTTGCTTTCTACAGCACTAACCACAATTTCTATGGCAAAATGAACTCCCTCATTTTGTTCCTTTTTAAATTAAATGTTTTAAGAGTTACCAGTTTATTCCAATTAAAATGGCTTCAGGTGTGCCATAATTTTGTCATAAGTAAGACTGTTAGCGCTCTAGTTGTTCTTTAGAACACTCTGGGAAGCTGCAGTAGAACAATAAGGCATCAACTGACAGGCTGCTCCTGTTGAAATATAACAGGAAGAAATTTGAGATCACACTTGAAACATGTCCCAATTTTTCTTTCTACAGCACTAACCATAATTCCTATGACAAAATGAACCCTATCATGTTGTTCCTTTTTAAATTAAATGTTTTAAGTGTTACCAATTTATTCCAATCAAGAGGGCTTCAGGTGTGCCATACTTTTGTCAAACGTAAGGCTGTTAGTGCTCTAGTTGTAAGACACTACCCTAGCATAACCCCCTACACTACCCAAATACCACTGCACTACCCTAAACCCTAAAACACTACCCCCAGCATGACCCCCTACACTACACAAACAACACTGCACTACCATAAACCCTAGAAGAAAAAAAACACCCCATGCCCAATCCCCCTTACCTCTCACTCCTCGTGGTTCCTCTCTCCTCGTGGTTCCTGCTTCATGTCGTCTCTGAGGGGTGGTGCACGTCGTTGTGAGGAAACGGAACAGCCTCTGTTTCCTTACAACAAGGTCGATCATCTGCATTTTTTTTATTTGTTGTAAAGGCATGTGTGGTAAATGACCATGCGTTCTAAGAAAATGTGTAGTAATGACTTTGCGATGTACAACGCATGCGTGGTAATGCATGCGTTGTAATGGTATCGCGTAGTAAAAAAGTCGTTGTAACGGCTGTTTACCGATCGAAGCTGGCCCCTGTTCTTCAGTGAGACGTTTATTTGATTAATTAGGAGGAAGGAATGTGGTTTTTTTACCGAAAAGTGCATTCCCAGCTGTTGTTTTGTGAAAGTGTCCGCGTGGCCTGGTTTCACTTCCAGTGAGAAAGTGGAAGAGTCTTTTTGGATCTAAAGGAGTTCTGTTGTTGGACGGGGCCGGCGCGACACGTCATCCAACAACATAGTTAATGGAAAGCGTCCTCCCTGAAGTGTGGAGCAGCGCCATGAGAGATCAACGAGCATGCGTCCCACCGCAGTATGACCGTACTGCGTGACCCATGTGCTGCCTCCAGGGTACGGGAGGCAGAAGAGGCATCGCAGTGATTTGTTCTTGTAACACTGTATATCCTCCTTGTGTAACAAACTGGAAAAGCTTTGCCTGAGCCCCCCGTTGTTCGTTTTTTCCCTTGTTTATGTACTCTACTGGCTAAGTAGGACATAGGAGTGTGTCCCATTTCATGTATTGTTTTGTATGATTATATCCTAAACCTACAAATAAATATAAGACCTCTGTCTGGCTGGACAAGTCCACTAAATATAGCTACTATTGAGGCTATATTCATTCCTTTGGTTTCCATTTCACTTTCTGGGGACCACTGTTGTTGAAAACAATTGTCTCCCAAGGTCCTTAGTCGACTTCTCTTGGGTTCACTTGTTGTTGCAGAATATATATATACTCATTGCCACTTAGACTTGTTTGGGGTTGAGACCTCTCTCGGATAAAGTTGGGCTTCATCCATATCGAGGTGGATTAGAAGAAATACTTAGGCTGTCCCTGCTATGGGACCCTGCCCCTCCATTCATTTACCACCAAATGGTTTAAATCACCTCTGGCAGAGGAGAAGTTTTGCCCAGGTTGTGGTGTCCTCCAAGGAGTCTCTAGAACATGTAATACTATTCTGTCCAGCCTACTTAACTAGTAGGCACGTTTGGATCCTACCTCTCTGCCGAAATTTGGAGATTAGAGAATATAAGTCTGCCCTAAGGATATTAAAAACTGACTGAAGTGAACCATTGGTTTTTGCACTCTCCCACTACTTGTTGGATGTGAGGATAACAAGGGCCACATTTAGGGCCTTAAATGGCTAAATATCGGGTGCAATTTTACTAATGAGCTCGCCCTTTAAAAAAGTGCATTTTAATGTTTTATTTCTTCTGAGTTCTTATTCTCTGTTCACAAGACAGTTTTTAATATTGTTTTTAGCCACATTTACTTCTGGACCATGTATCTACTGCATTTTGATTGCCAATGTTTTAGCATGCTTATTTATGTGCTTTTATGGCCTTGAGCTGAAATAAAGCTTGTATGATGATGATGATGAACTCATCCCCACCCCTAAGCTGTCAGTTGACAAGACAGCTATGAGAGACATCCACCCCATGCCCCCCAACCACCCGCCAACCACACACACGCTGCCCAAAGAGAGAGAGAAAAAAGAAGTTTCCAAGCCAGCCAAAGGATGAAACCCAAAAGAGGAAGTCACAATATATTTTGGCTAAGGTGCACGATTCGCGGCAACCTATATATGCAAAAAATAAAAATTTAACTTGAACTATAAAATCATGAAAACCCCGGTCCAGAGACCCAACTCAAACCAACTATGTATTTATCTAAGTTGAAACTGCGGAAAGCATATCTACAATGTAGGTCCCTACATATGGCTAGGAGAGGCCGGTTCCTGCAAGAATGCTTGAGCCCCAAAAGCCTTCAACGTGTAAATTAGTTGGGGCAGCTTCCAGTGTCTATCAGTGGTAAATTTGCACAGATATGAATGCACTGATATTGACATAGCATCAACCAGAACAGGTGTAGTTAGGCGGGCCTTAAAGGAGATCAACTGCCTTAATAGAAAAATACCCACATATATTAAGATTGGGGGAGGATGCATTGACTTAGCTTTGTTCCAGTTTCGATTTATAGGGAGGCAATGCACATGCTGTATTTGTGAATCCATGTCCTAATCGATAAGATCAGGGAACGATTTCCTAAACAGCTGAACAATGCACTGGCTGTGGTCATTACCTCTTTCCCTTCTGGTATTCCAATCACCCTAATGTTATTTTGTCCTCTGGCTGTTCACCAGGTCTTCAATTTCAGACTAAATGTATGCCAATTAATTGTTATGGTTCCCAATAAACTTGACGGTGGCTGGTCCAACTTCCCAAATACTGGCGACCTGCTGCTGTAGTTTGACCAATTCTGTGGTGAGAGATGTTTCCTTACTAATTACTGAGGACAATGATTGTTGTATTTTCCCATTGTCTGGTCTTACTTCAGCATAGTGCTAATGCGCCTCTGACCACTGAGCCTGCCAACAGAAAGGGTTCTTGTGTTGTGTTTGCCATGAGGGTTTCCATAGATACCACTGGTGCAGAATAACCAGCGGGGACACTGAAAGAAGAGTTGAAGCTGTTCCCAGAAGTTGGACTGACTTCAAGAATGAGGGGGGTTGCAGGGTATTGCTGTTTAGCAGATTCTTTATCCACCATTGTCATAGGCCGGCCTGTCCAATTAACTGTGGTTAACCAAGAGTTTAGCGGTTTTACCTCCCTTTTGAAGGGAGTCAGTTCCGCAGCGGCCTGCCTTTAGTACTACTACCTACAACACTATTTTTCAAATGTGGGCCTCTGATTTGCCAGACTGAGAGGCTTTTGATGTTTTAATAGATTTCTTCATATTCCCCCATCTCTTCTGAACAGGCTGCTTCCTTCTCCTCCCTTGGGGGTGCCTTAATATCTAAAAGTGCCCAAAGATGCATTCAGAGCATTATCATTGATGGTTTAGCATGGATGAAGGCACATGAATCATGGATGGAGGCAATACTACATCATCTTAAATCCACCTCTTGCCTAAATGAGACTCCCTGCCCCTTTATCTCACTTTTGAAGGTTCCTGCTATTTCCCTGTGTAACGGATTTCTGTCTTTCTCTTCCTCCGTCTTTTGGATTTGTGCGTTTTTCCATTGCTTGCTGTCGGTTAAAATCTGATGTGCCCAAAAAATAAGTACCAGTGGCTCAAATTAAGCACAGATCTGCATGATATTCCACATAAAACTTGTGATAGGCAAATCATTGTTAAATATCATACCTTCTAAACACCGAAAATCTCGGTGGCGGGTTATATCAGGTGAGATAGTTTTCTTTTCTGATAGTGGCCAACTTGTCATGAGGACTTTAGTATCTTTATGATGTGATTAATGGCCTGTCCTTAGCATAGGTTAACCTGTATCCTCACACATGAACTCTGAGCTGTGATGCTGGCGTAAGAGCTACAGAAGTTCAATTAACATAAACAACATGGTCTCAGTTTTTGTACAGTTCACATTTGAATTTATACATGGTGAAAAGGGTTTTGTTTACTTGTTTAATGATGGTACTAGGAAAGTTTGCCTTTTTGTTGGAACTCCATTCTATAATTATACAGCAAATGCGAGACAACTTTTAGTTTTGATACATTGCATATTCCTCATACAGCATCTCACTTATGACAAACTGCTATGGTGTGAACCACTCTAACGCTAGTTAATAGTTGCTTCCCACACCCACATACATTTTTACTGCAGCGTGATTTCACTTCAAAAGATGTGCATAAACAAAAAGCAGGTTGGATTGCTTCAAGCAGCAGAAAGGCAAAGGCAAGTGCCAAGTTTGTTTGAGGCAAAGTATGTTTGTGCAACTGTTTGCTGTGCTCAACTGGGAGATAAAGACGTCGACAATGAATTAAGAGCATCATGCTTAATTGTTTGAGTGATGACAAGCAAATAATTAAAGGCTGCCAGCAAGCAAATCAACCGTAACAAATTCAAAGCACTGTTGGAATGTAATAAGTTGCAGCTTGTTAACCAGCATGGACAGGTGATGTTCTGCCGCACTCCTCTGAGATGTGTTGTGCTTTTTTGGTTAACATTGAAGAGCAGTCAACTTTTGTGTGCATTTCATTTTGAAAGTTTGAATTTTATATGATTTTAAAACTGCATGTTTTTGTCAATGTATCTGCTTATAATGTAATGACACTCAGACCCACAACAACCATACATGCGTTGACATAATATATCAAATATACATATAAAAATATATCACATATGTAGACAGAGCAATATAACCAAAGGTTCATAAGCACACTGACTCTGATGTATCATTTTTTAAGTGTCAATACATAAAAAATCACACAAATTGTTCATGTATACTCCTATATGACATGCATGGCCAGCTACCTGAAGGTTTTATGCTTGGCATGCACTGCCTCACAAAGGAGATGCGAGATACCAGTAAATGTATTGACTCTCCCGTTTCTAAAGTCAAGCAGTGGATGCTGCTGGCACAAGGGAGTTTGGCACAGATCCAGCTTTCCAAATTGTACACAACATAGGGGCATATCAACAACAACCGGCGATAATTATCGCTAAGCGCACTTAGCGCTAGGA
Organism: Triturus cristatus; assembly: GCF_964204655.1. NCBI lineage: Eukaryota > Metazoa > Chordata > Amphibia > Caudata > Salamandridae > Triturus > Triturus cristatus. The sequence goes on from NC_140594.1 coordinate 922,083,660, forward strand.
TAATTATCGCCGGCTAGCGTTGATTTTTATCGCTGAGATAGCGTGCTATTAGCAACGCTTATCTCAATAGCGATAAAAATCCTCACGCTAAGTGGCTAACGTGAGATTATCGCTGGAAACCCAGCGATAATCTCACGTTAGCTTGTTGATAGGGACAGACAAACTTAGCCATGATATCCACCTTCCATAGGATATCATGGCTAAGTCAGAAAAATACCAGACGTAAAAAAGCAGCGTTAACTGCGGTTAGCGCTGCTTTTTTTTGTCTCTAACAGGGTTAGCGATATTCTTGATAATAGGAGAAATTCTCCTATTATTTTACTCTGGAACGCCCCCTTTGCATCTCATTAGAGATGCAAGGGGAAGCGTAGAGTAAAAGGGTGCTAACATGCAAATTTGCATGTTAGCACCCTGTTGTTGATAGGGTGCTAATTTTATCTCTGCTTTTTAGGCTTTTAAAGCCAAAAAAGCTGAGATAAAGCCCTAGTTGATATGCCCCACTGTTCGAACACAGGGGCATATCATCAACGGCCAGCGATAATTATCGCTGGCCGCTCTTAGCGTTAAAATGTTTAACGCCGGCTATCGCAGATAATTATCGCCATGCTAGCGCTGTTTTAACAACGCTCAGCGCAATGGCGATAATTATCCTAGCAATAGCGATCTATTCCATGGAACATCGCTGTTTTTCCAGTGATGTTCCATGGAAAACGGCGATACCCTTGATAATAGGGGCCTGTGGTCTTAGCCACACTATCCACCCCCCCATGTTAAGTATGCCTTAGTCAGGAATTTAACAGACGTTAAATTCCTGCGTTAAGGCATACTCAGCGCGATTTAAATAATCGCTTCCCCGCATTGTAAATATCATGAAGCTGCCTTCGTGATATTTACCCATGTTGTTTCCACAGACACGCCTACTTTGCATCTCATTAGCGATGCAAAGTTAGGCGTGCTGGAAACGGGAGCAAAATCAGCAAAACACGCGATAGCGTGTCTTTGCTGATAAGGCGATGAAATTATCGCCGCTTTTCGGCCGAAAACGGCCGCAAATGCGGCGATAATTTGTTATAGCCCCACAGTTTCCAGCAGCAAAAATTATAAGAAAAGTGTAAACGTTAGAGAGACAAAAATCACACAAAATACAAAAAACACAATAATCAGAATTTTCTTGAACCTGCATTTACGTTCAATAACAATTCCAGGTCTACAGGAGACATACAAACACTCACATAAGCAGACCAGGAGAAAAAAAAACGCATCCCAAAACCCACAGATTGACATGTGCCAATGCAGACAGACCCCGGCTTTAATGACTCCCAAGGCCTGAAGCATTAACAAGCCTTAATGGTCCCAACCATCAGTGTGCATCACGTGCTTGAGGCAACAATGGGCACCAATAGCCTAAGGCAATCTAGAAAAAACTCAATGGCCCTCGGTAGTAGAGAACGTCAGTGGCCACTGGCACTACAAAAATCAGTGGCCCCATTGGCTTTTGATGATCAATTAACTCCAGAAAGTAATAAGCATTCATTTTACCAGGTAGTGATCATCGTCAGTATCCTCATCCATCGACAGACCCAGGCAGTAAAGATAACCACCATTGTTTGCAGGCAGTGAAGATTATCATGTGCCCAAACCAGGAATGAGCATCAATAGAACCAGTTAGTAAGCAGTCATAATGCCCTATGTGATCAATTGTTCCAAGCAGTAATGAGCATCAACGGCCCCATAAACAGCCATGTCCCCAGGCAGTAATGGACGTCAATGGTCCTAGGCTGTAACAAACACACTAGCAGCATAGATGGCCTCTGGGCCCAGAAAGCAGACCGACAAATCCATGAATGACAACTCCTGGAAAGTTAAGTATGACAGCTAATTTAAAGGAGCACATGGTCCATCAGTAAGCCTCTTAGCCTCAGAAGTTGCAATAGTGTTTGGCGCTGATGTAGGAATGGGAGTGAAAATGGAAAATACAGCACTTTGAAAGATTTCTGCAGACTGATGGTTAACATATGGGAAGCAACTGTGCGGAAAATATTAGGCTGGGAAAATGTACGAAAATAATCCCACAGTCTGAGAAGTAATATAAAGTGCATATAGTTTGACTTAAATTCAGACTCCCACTTCTTACTAAGACATTGCACTTTCCCAATGGCTGGTCAAGCATTACTTTAAAATTTAGCTGGCAAATTTGTTAGCTAGGATGGGCCCTGTTAATTCTGCAGAAAATAATGATGCCAATGTTTTCAAATCTTAAGTATGGATTTAACCTTGCTGATAATCGGCCTGGAACATTTGTTGTTGTTACCACTAACCTAGCTGATAACCATTGCTGTGATCATGCTGAGCAATTTCAGACTTTCTTAAGATTTAAACAGAAGATAGATATTGACGGCACAGTCTGACTACTCAAACCACAGCACAACTCATGAATCGATATCTCCTCGCCATCTTGTCTCTGGTACTCTGAAGCATCCAGAATGATACCTGAAAAATGTCTGCAAAATATCTTTAATATAAGACACAAGAAAACTGCCCTGTTAACCTTAACCTGCTGCATGTCTCTTTTCTATTCCAACTTACACTTGCATGGTAGATCTAACTGCTCTTTTTACATAAAAGTTGGTTACCAATGTAAACATTCTAGAAACAGTACATTGTTGGTGCTGAACTAGGCCTAATGGTTATTAGGTAAGATGTTCTAAAGTTGCACTCAGGTATAGGTGCTAAGTGCCTTGATGTAATTTGTGACACTTTCCAACAGTCCTCACTTTTCATTCAAATGTCTTTTGCATGTTAAGGCTATTGGGGCCTCGCATGCAAAGGTAAAAGGAGCCTACATTTGCCAGCATGACTGGGTGGAATCGCAAAATGTGTCATACATAGCATGGAACTGCACTGCAGCTGCTGTGCAGTATGTGGTGACTGAGGGGTCTATTTACTAAATTCAGTCCTCTGCTGGGTGTGAAGGAGAGAGAGCACGAGAGGTCCATATTTACAGAGATGTGACACTCTCCTTCCCTCTCAATAGAGCCGGCGCACATTCAGGCAGCCGTGCGCTTGGCACACACCTTTGCACCAAAGTAAGGGTGTCTGCATTAGTCTAGCATAGGTTGGGTACTGGAAGGACACCCTTCCAGTACAAAATACTATGCCTAGACTCACTTTAAAACTTTTCCCACTTTGCATGTGAGCTGTACAGTGCAGCACACATGCATAGTCGGAATAGAAAGGAAAAACAAAAGCATTTCTCCTTGATAACACCTATTGGAATTAGGCGTCATTTTTTAGTAGATAGGGTTTTGCGTCAAAAACCATGGGTGGTTTCATAGGAACACCCATGTACCACCCATGTAATGCCCCCTTGGCGCTAAGTAATGTGAAGCAGCGCTAGGAGGATCTTTGTACGACAACTTTCAAACGACTTTCCAGTGCAATGCCAGCTTTTCACTAGAAAATAAGTTAGGAAAAGAAGATTTTACATCAATTTGCGTGACAAAACACAGTGCAAAATCTTAGTAAATATGCCTCTAAACATTATTAAAGGCGGATATTGCAAACCAAACATTCCCAAACTTTATTGATAGCGCTTCCGCAACGCCTGTGATGTATTGGAAATATACCAAACACACTGATCCTGTTTGTGCTCTACTATGAGAAAGCTTGACAAATCAAATGAGAGAAAAAAAAATGATCAGCCTAGTAGCAGTGAAAGGAGAGCTCTGAATAACAAACATGCTTCTTTTTTCAATGAAGTCTCATACAGCTGATGTTTACCTTTTCTTCTGTCCCTCCATTCATGCACTGGCATCTTTTTATCCTCGATGGCTGTCTCAGACATCAGGCCTCCTCACGTCTGTGAGGAGGTCTGGTCCCCGAGACGGCCTTGATTCATATATACACAGAATGAAAGGAAAAGGAGCTCTACCCACCACTGTTACCAAGGCTGGACTGGGGACACAAACCGGCCCTGGCAAGTGAGTCAGACCGGCCGCGCATGCGCTCGTGGAAAACACTGCAGCTGCTTTTTAGGTCTCGGCTGGTCAGCGCATGCGCTGTCTCGTCGAGAGATGCTGTATACAGTATTGTGGGGGGAAGCTCCGCCCACTTTCCGTCTATGTTTTTCATTGGCTTCAATCTTAAATGCTGCATTTTGATTCATTTTTTTGTTGTTAGTCCCTCCTCCTGACAGCCATGTGGTCATGTATAGCCCAACCGGGCTATCGGCCCCTTTACTTCAAAACTATTTTTGCCCCTATGTCTCCCCTCCTCCTCCCGCAGTCTGTGACTTTTTGCCCCCTCCCCTTCAAACCCCACACTCCCGTTCGTTGCTTCCTGGACCCCCACCCTCCCATTTCCAATTCAACATGTTTCGTGTAAAAACACGTCCTATTGCAGTAGGAAATGCTTGTTTGGTGTGTGATTGGTGGGTCAATTGCACTCTTTTGTCTCGCATGCGGGTGATGCCTTACATCCTACGCATGCGTGACAAAACAGTGGCGTGCCGTATTCACAATTCACATCGGGAGGCAGAGACAGCACAAGTTAGGAATTTGACCTCCCTTGCTAGTCCGGCTCCGGATACGTGCAGAGCAGGGGACAGAAGCAGTCCAGCTAACCTACCATGGGAAGCACAGAGCGCGGTGAGCACTCTCCCACCGAGCACTTGACAGCTTACTTAAATTGTGACAGTCGCACCACATTCGCCTCGCTTGTAACAGCGACAGACGCCCGAGGAGGGGAGCTGCAGGAGCCAACACTATACGGCCACAAAGACCACGTAATTGGATGCTAAGGAGTACTCTGGTACTAAGACATAGGAGGCGGGGGCTAAGCCCAAAGTGGGCACCGCAGCACACTGTAACAGTTGGTAGAAGGGAAGGCCGGGGATCCCAGAAAGTGACATCGCAGATATGACCGGTAGCGATTGCTCGCATTTTTCTGCCAATCCTAAGGAACAATACAGTCTCGGGCAGCCCACAGACAATAAACAACAAGCAAAGCTCCCCAGCCTATCCACGTAAGAGTTTTCGTAACCAATCCAAGGCCCCTACACTTTCCTACCATTCAATAGCTTTCCGCCAACGTGTTATTATTATGAGTTGTGACTCGCGTTATACAGTGACACCGTGCAAACCTCGGGCTCGGGAACGGCCAGCACAGAAGCAAAACTGCAGCACAGCGGTAGCAGGGATCAGAGCAAGTGGGACGCTGGAGCCAGGTGGGAGTTGGCGGCTACTAGCTCAGTTTCCGCATCAGACCAGGGCCAGCTTGCAAATGCTTATTTAAGTTAACCTAATAAGCAATATCCCCTCTCAAGATGACAACCGGCGTGGCTGCAGTAACACTGCAACGTCTAACTCTTTACTTAGAGCCACGGTTTAGTCTCTTAGGGGCATATTATCAAGACAAGCGATAAAAGTATCGCCGCTTTAGCGGTAGAAAACTTCTGCTAAAACGGCGATAATGGGCTTGATAATATGCTCTATGGAATTCCAATTGAAGCCCATGTTAGATGTGAAGGACATCTAACATGGGCTTCAATTGGAATTCCATAGAGCATATTATCAAGCTCATTATCGCCGCTTCAGCGGCAGTTTTCTGCCGCTAAAGCGGCGATAATTTTATTGCCTGTCTTGATAATATGCCCCCCACTTATTTCAATTATTCCTGTCTCCCGACTTCGCTTCCTTGCACGCCTGCTGCCTACACTAGCCAAGCTTATAAACATAGGGATCCACCCACAGGTATGTATGTACGTCAAGTCCTCCCAGATTGAGTATGTATCCCCACAGTGGTGGAAAATACACACAAGTTGTTTAAATACCCATCACACACCAAAAGGGCACTTGGTGTCATGCTTCATGATAGGGGTCTTCCCGCCCCTCTAAGGGACGGGGCGTGCTGTGACCTATGTTTGCGTGGGAGCACTGTTGTTGTGAGACAGTAAGACTAGCAGAATTTAAAGTGAATGTTAATTGAACACTAGTCGCATTAATTCTGACTAATTTATAGCAATTTTATTCATTTGGTTGCTTGCACAAGGCTTCTTTTAATGATGGCTTTTGGACAAAATTTTATTTGTTACATATCTTGGGAGTCAATGATTCTAATACGCCTGTTACAAACTCATTAGTCATGCATTTAGTAAGCATTTTATAATTGTTGTATGTGAGAAGACCGGAGCAAGAGATCGTAGGAGAAGCACAAAGCACAGGAGCCAACCCAGACATACACAGGATTGTACCAGGAGACCCCTCCTCCTGCAAGTAGAGAGCCAGTTGAATTGTCGAGAACCTGACTGAATTCCCACTTGGTCCATGACAAGACAGGATCACCACCGTTTGTTTTCAGGTTACCCAAAATGACCAATTGTGCAAAATTCAATTAGTTGTCAGATAAAAAAGTAATTGTTCTAATTCCTCATGTTGATTGTCCACCAGTCTCCATTAATGTTAGAACTTATAAAAACAATTCACTAACCACGTTTGTACAAGTAGGGTCTTGCAAAACAGAGAGATATTGAGTGGTTTTGTTAATGACTGCAGATTAGTACTTCAACTGGCCTACAATGCAGTAGGCGTTTCTTCTTATTTTATTTTTTAATGGTCTGCATTTGGTAAACAAAAACTTATTTCCGAGATATGCAGGTGAGGAGTAAAAAGGGAAAGTGCCAGAGAATTAGGTGTTTTGGGTCATTGGTGCCAGATAATCTGCGATTGACCCCTTCAAAGTGGAAGGGTGGACCCCAATTGACTGGCCACAAAAATGAGAATGTTGGGTCATCCATCTCAATCCTCTAGTCCTGAAGGGGGAAATATAAACATGAAAGGCCACATAGGGGTCAGGATAGGTATGCCTTTGGGACAACCCACTTTAATTCAAAACAGGTAAAAACAGAAAATAAGAAGATTGGGTCGCAGGTACACCAGTATCAGTGCCTGGTACTAGGGTACCCAGAGCAGTAGCCACTGTGGTACCAATAAAACATTAAAAAATAAAATACAAAACCCTACGGCCAATCACCACTTTGCAAATGCGAAAGACAGGCACCATCATATCATGGATGCCAACAACAGGAATTCCTACCATTGTATCCAACCCAGCATTTTACCAGAGGTAGCCAACATATCATGCCTGCTCACATATGGCCAAGAATGACCCTTTTTGTGACTGGGCCACAGTTTTCCAAAGGGTGCTGACCCTCATTATGTGAGGGTCAGCATATCACCAGTGTTGGCAATGGGAGCAACACTACTCCCTCTGGCACTCACAGAGCCTTAAATGTTTTTCTAGATGACCTTTTACTGCTGTCACAACGCCAAATGGTGCTCCAGGCTGCCTTGCTTTTCCCCTCACGTAGACAGCAGCAGTTCCCTGATTAGTACTCCTGGGAGAAGTGGACGCGAGTCCTTTGGGTAGACTGCAGGAGACAACTGGGAGATAATGACACGGCCTGGGGGAGGGTTTGAAACAGGAGAGCATGAGAGCAGCAAGCAGGAGCGCATGGAGAACTGGACACTGCAGTGGCGAGAGACCTTGTTATGTGAAAACTGTAGGTGTGAATGAAAGCATGAGTGACTCCACACCTGTGTAAACATTTACAATCTTTCTGATCGGACCATCAGGGAGAATGAAGTAAATGAGAATGCTAGCAGCTGAGGGACAGTATGAGTTAGCATACACAGACCTTTTATTAGTTCATCTATTTAAACTCAATAATATTTGGTGTTAGAACTTTCTATGTAGAAGCCTCTACTCCAGTGATGGCTGCTTTCAATAGAAAGTGGTAGGGCAGCAGATATTTAAAAAAAGAAAAAATGACTTACCTGCCGCCGTCCAGCTTCTTCCACGAGCGCAGTCCAACTCCCAGACTGCACACCCAATCCCGAAGCTGCTCTCATGCTATTACTCAACATGACAGCATCACCAGGATTGGCCTGAGCGAACTGGTTTAACGCTCACTAAGGCATACAAGTCTGTGGCTTTTCTCTACCTAGAAATACAATACAGCTGGGTTAGAGAAATGTAAGTGTGCATGTTGGTTTGGCCGTCCTAGGTTGACCGGCCAAACCAAGAAGCGAACAAACAGTGCCCACCACTCCTCCTCCCTGCTATAGTCCCTGGAGGATGGCCCTGCCCTAGACTCGGGCCACTATAGCCAAGATAAAAATAAAATTATAAATTGTTTTATTATCACTTTATTGTTCATCTGTTGGCTTTTAGCACGGGGGGCGACACACTTTTGCCACTAGGGAGGAGCCGTCCCTGCTCCAATCTCAACCCCACCACCTTCAAACCTTACCAGGAGAAAAGACAGAGGTGAAGACTAGTGTTTGAGAGATAGAGGAAGCTGGGAAGACTGGGAGTCTGGGTGTTTGTCAGGTTTCTTTGGCCCTGAATATTTATGTAGTTGTTCCTCTATATATGATCTAACCTTAGGGTAAGAGCAAAAAAAGATCTGGTGGCATAGGATGTAAGTGGAGGAGGGATAGAAAATGGGAGAGAGAAGAACTATGCAAACAGTGGTCTAGATGGATGTTTCTTTGGGCATGCAGAGCAGGTGGTTACGAGCAATTTCTGAATTGAGCTATTTAGTACTGTGGGTGGGACTATGGAAGATTATTAGAGCAGGGCATCCAGGTTAGGGGGGGTTGTAGTGCAGTGACTGGATGGGTGCTCATTGCACTCGTGCACATTTCTATTTATCTAACATACATTTTCATCCACCATATCTGTTATGCATTTCAGTAATACTGAATGTTGTAGTGTAATAATCCATTTATTTCAAAATGCTGCTTCAGCTTTGTATTGAAAAGTGTGGAAGGTGGAAAATATTTTGATCAGAGAAAGGCACTGGACTTTTTTTTTCACTGCAAATGAACATAAGAATGTCCTAAAGTTGTATGGGCCTCACAGATTACATATGGATGCATGTCACACACCCATGTCAACCATTCCCCCTGCTCATTTGCCATGCCTTTTAGCCATCCCACCATTAATTATTGCCCTCTGCTGCCCCTAATACTGCCCAGTTCAGATCACGCGCTCCAGTTCTACATGTCTGTCTCTCTCCTGACACCAAACATAGTTTGCATCCTGTCATGGCACCATCAGCATGCCACCATTCTGTGATCGTGTCAAGGCACCAAAACCACTTCCCTTTTAAACTTGTCAACTCTTTTTTACCCATCTCCTATATCACCCAACTCCATCTTCACCTGCCCTACATCCACTCCTCCCACCTGTCCCTATCCTTTCCTGTCACCTATACACTGCATGCCCCATCTGTCACATGCCTGCCTTCACCTTCTGTTAACCATCAGCTGTAAAACACTTTTTATACCGGTTTCCTGCTCCCACCTGTGACTTATCCCCTGGCTGTCCCTTGTGCCTATTCCGTGAACATACCGCCCTCTCCTAATTAATTAATATAATCTCTCACCAAGCAACTCATCCATTTACTCATCTAAAATTTACTCGAACTATGACCAGTCCCAGCTACATATATTAACATTTCTCCCAGCATCTAACTGAGACCACTGTTTCCTTGTCCACTTCTGTCAATCAAACTGCCATGTTCTTCCACCAGTCCTTCAATCCAATATCCTCCAATCACATCCTTTTACGACATCCATATACTCATATCCATACCTGTCCTCTTCTGTCATAATCCCCTCTCGTTGTCTTTTGTGTAGCATTGTCACACTCATTAGGTTGTCCAGACAGCATGCTCCCTTCTGTCAGGCCTCCTTTTTTCCAACATCAGCAAAATGGCTCCGTGAGATAAATACTCATAGAATTCTAGTAATCTGCAGGTCATGAATTCGAATCCCTCCAACTCAAATTGAGTCTCCCAACCTTCTGATATTGGCAAATGGAGTAAGGTGAAGCAGTGTAATAGAAACAACGTTTAAAAGATAAAGTAATATTGCATGGAAAAAAACTCGAACTCAGGAAAGCAGGGAGTGGAGTGAAAGAAATTAATATTATGAAAAGTGGAAAGAGGGAAAGGAGAGGGGGGAGGGAAGCAAAAGGGGACCTAGAAAGGAGAGCATAAATGGGGGAAAAGTTAAGTGGAAGGGAAAAGTGAAAAGCAGTTAGTGAGGAAAGAGCAAAAGCAGAGAGAGAAGAAAAGCGGGTACAGTCTGAAATTAGAATGGAGTGTAGGAAAGGAATGAGGTTAGAAGGGGGGGAGCAGATATTGAGCGAGACCAAAAAAGTGTGTATATCTTTGCCTCATAATGCATGCAGTAATAAAATAGGTAAAGTTGAGATGTGACAGGGCTGTATCATTCCTGTGCCTTCTTCGCCTAATGTAAATCTCTGCTTTCCAAGACTTAATATTAATTATTTTAGAGTGCTATGGTTTTTTTTGCCAACAAAGGATGTTTTCCTGGCATTATCAGAGATGATAGAGTGTCAGTCATCCCATCAGGAGTTTTGGTGGAGAATCACAACAAGACTTTCAGACACAAAAGCACACAGCCACCTCTTTTGCAATGAAATCAGACACACTCAGACTTTTGCATTAACAAAACATGAAATTCAACTGAGTCTGGTGTTCTGGTGTTGAGAGGCGAGCTTGTACACCCCCTTAATAGTGATAGGAGTGCCACTGATAGCCAGAGGCAGGCTCAGCTTAGATGCCTGCTCCGGCAAAAGTCCAGTTTGAACCTAGTCCCCAAAAGGAGCTAAGCTTTCACAGGACATATGGTCTAGTGGCTAAAATACCAACCCTGATATGTGGGGAACCAGCAGTAGCAGAGCCAGCGTGGCATGGGTCCTGTTGCAAGGAAGGGAGTGCCCCCCCCCCCTTCCCCATGGCAGCTGTTTGAATTGAAAATACAGCAATTATCAAGGTCCGTACCACCTCAGGTCTATGAGCCCTGTTGTTGCTGTACCTGCTGCAAAAATGAAAGATACACCCCATGGAAAAATGTTCTAATTCAAGCCTCGGTTCAACATCCTGTGAATCCAGTCTAATTTATGCCCATGTGCTGACAAAACAAACAAGCATTTGCAATTCAATAGGTCTAGTATTTACGCTAGTTTAAGCGATTGGTATTGTAAATGATGATTCCTTTTATTTATGTTTTTAAACCAAAACATAAATAAAAGGCAGTGTCATTTACAATGCCAATAGCTCAAACTCTTGCAAATGCGAGACCCATTGCCCGGTGGCCATCTCCATGTCCCCTGATGTGCTGCGATGCAAGGTCACTGACCTATTGCATAGAGACGTTCATAACTTGTTACAATGACTTATTTTATCTAGCAAGAACTAGATGCTGAGGTGACCTTACTGGGAGCTCTAAGATCTGGATAACATTAGGGCTAGCTCTGCTGTCAAGAGCTTTAAGTAGCAACGCTTATCGGGGGACCTGTCACCTTTTGGTCCTAAAAACCGAGACACTTATGTGTGGGTGATGGGTGGGAGAGGGGCCCACTGAGCTAAGGAGTCATAAAGGAGGGGTCAAATGGAGTGTGGCCCCTGCCTGGGCTCTCTTGATTTACAGGACCACACTGCCGACGGATCTTCTCCGTAAACAAAACAGCCAGGTGGCAATTAAGAGAGCAATGTTATTTCTGTGGTCACTAAATGTGCAGTGCAGGAAAAAGGTGGCTCCTTGCCACACGTATGAAAGACAATGGAGTAATCTTCCTCTATCCACGCCCATCCTGCCACCTCACTGGACGATGATAGAGGGACTGGCATGGATGGCCCCTTAAAGACGGCGGGGGCCTCGAGAGTGGCGAACACCTATGGGTGCAGCCTGGGCCCTCTCTGAGGGCGGAACAGCGCTGGCCTGAGTGATGTCGGCCCTGTGTTCTTGATGTTGAGAATTACAAAATGGTAGATCATTACAAAAAAAATGTACAAGAAGTTTGAACACAAGAATTGTTTTACAAGAGGTATATACAGCGGTGAAATGGTAGTAGTGCAGTTTTCTGTGTCGAGGTTAGTTACACAAGGCCCCCTCCCACAGGGTGAAATGTATTTATAAGTTGGCAGGTCTGATGTTTTACTCCTGCCATTACATGGCACAACAACAGTGTGGTCTAGCTATCACTATTGCTGCAATCATAACAGAACGAGCAAGATGTGGCATAAAGGCCAGAGGTGCTGAGATTGGAGCTGAGAAATCAGGTGTCGGCTCAACATCTCCTGAGTCTGGGCAAATCACTTAACCCCTCTGTGCCTTCCAAGCAGGGTTGGATTGGGATAAAAAAAATTGGCTTGGGTGCCCTAAAAACAAGTTTAAGCTATTGACATTGTAAATGACAATGCCTTTTATTTAGGTTTTAAAAACAAAAATAAAAGGCATTGTTATTTGCGATTTCAATAGCTCAAACTCGCGTGAATGCGAGACCTATTGCATTGCAAATGCTTGTTTAAAGCATGTGACACCGGATCCTCAGACAGTAGCTTGACCACATGCTCCATGGGATGGGGGCAAACACACAACGCCTCCAGCACACACACACACAAGCGCTCCATCACATACAATGATTTCATCCAGCCTTTAGGGCTCTTTTACACATGCATGATTCATCACATGTATACACGCACTCACTGGACACAGAGTCCAACACACACACCATTTCACGCACACACACACACCACTGGACGCACACACACACTTGCACACACACACACATATATTGCACGCAGTCAAATAGAACTGCTTACATCAAAGTACGAAAATCACAAACTCTGCACAGAGTGCTAGTGCGTCTCTGCCAGATGCCATTAAAAATTGTTTAAACAGGGAGATGACAGCTTTGTGCGCAAGTGCTTGGCTTTGGTAATTTCAAACCCTCTGTAATTTCCATGTAACGACACGTCTACTGTAAATCTCTCCAGCCTTTGGCTAATGTCAGCGCTATAGAAATATGTATGCATGAATAAATGTGCATGAATAAATAAGAGACACTTCTGCCCTCCACCAGTCCCCTCCACCCACTTCTAAAACAAGCATTTGCAATGCAATAGGTCTCGCAGTTGCCAGAGTTTAAGCTATTGGCATTGCAATGACAATGCCCTTTATTTATTTGTTTTCAAAACCCACACAAATAAAAAGCATTGTAATTTACAATGCCAATAGCTCAAACTCTAGCAAATGCGAGACCTATTGCATTGCAAGCACTGCCAAGGCGAAACCTAAAAAGGTGTAACGCAGTCTGTGTTGTTATGTGCTCTTACGTCTTTGGTCATGGTTTGCGCTATATAAAAATCAGCCAAAAGTGGTTTCTAACACTCACCCATATCTAACCACATAAGGCAATAATTAAAGACAAGGCATTACTTATGATGGCAAAAAGATACCCCTCTAGTGGTTGAATTGCCAGTGTGAAATGATGAAACTGGGATCAATCCTGGCTTCCTTCTGGACCAAATTGTGTGATCCTGGCCAAATACCTTTTGTTCATTAGCCCATTTGAGAGCGCGCACCTTCAAAAACTGGATTGGTGCAGCACGAAAACCACTTTGTTTAATATATTTAACTGCAATGTTGCTATATGTATAATTAGAATCTAGGCCACTTAGAGGGTGCACATGAAAATGGACTGGACTCATAGTTCCCTAATAGCACTGTTATGAGGGAGAAGGCAGGACTGTTTCCCCGTTCATGTCACGTTTAATAAATACACTTCTATACTACGATATTTATACAGTGATGTTCTAACGGGAAACATTCATGCATGTTAAAGAAGTACACTTATCGCGTATTTGGAAATCATTTTTATCAGATTGTATCATCATTGTTGTCGGATTTACACACAATATTTATAAGGCTGGACTCGTGCATGGGTTCTAAGAGCCAGACCAGCAGAAGAGAGGAGGAAGGGGAAAATTATGAGAAAGCAATTGCGTCTTCCAGGAGCCTGTGAGAAAATAGGTAGCTTTACATCTGCTGCAGTCGCACTGCTTCCTTTAGGCACACTTGCTCATACATAAAGCGATCGTAAGCCTACACCGCTATGCTCGCCTATTTAATATTGCACTGCAGGTTGAAAAACAATACACTACTCCTGCTTACCGTGTGTTTGCTAGGCCGCAAGGAGGGTAGAGCAAAGTGGGAATGTTTGAGCTGCTGTGACTGCAGCCTTTATGGGCTTGATCAATTTGTGCAAATGCGGAGGGGTTTTAGTCACAGCTGGGCCATGCCACCGCTCGAGCACACCTTGTTTCAATCTACGAGTTAAAGCAGCAGCGCAATCACCATTGTAAGAAGGATTACTGTTTGGAGCAAAATGAGTCAGAAAAATGAGGAGCGACAACCAAAGAGCTTTAGGGAGTGAAAACAGGTCATGTTGCTTGCAGCAGCTGGCACAGGCAGTTGTTGGGCTTGAGGGGTCGAAAGATGCCGTGAATAAAAATTACATTTGTCACCTACCCAGCTAAATCTGGTGAGGGATAATCCTCTTCGCATATAGAAAAGACAGAAAGAGGGAGCAAATGATCACCATGGACACCTCGTGCTTCAGACAGACAATAAGACAACACAATCTAGTCTCAACTTTGGCTCGGCTCTCCCTTTGCAAGCTCTCTCGATGGAAGTGCCTCTTAACAGTCTCTGCAGGGCTGCAAACAAAGCCCCACATGCAAGCCCACGGATTTGAGGTGTTCTTTTCCCACCTCTTAAAACAAGCATTGGCATAGCCAATTGGTCTCGCTTTTGGGACCTTATAAGTGTTTAACTATGCAACAGTTGCATAACTAAATACTTATAAGGTCCCAAAAGCGAGACCTATTGGCTATGCCAATGCTTGTTTTTTGGTAGGCACGAAGAGCCACCCTCCCCCGTGTATTGCCAGCTGCTGCAACAGGGGGAGGGACGGACTCTGAGGAGAGAGAGCAGAGGAGGAAAGAGCAACAGAGAACCAGTCTGCCAAGTAGGTGCGAACGTTAAAGTGAAAGTAATCATTTCGCGGGCGCTTTGATGTTCGCAGTGCGCGGCTCACTGAGAATATCAGAGCGCCCGCGAAATGTACACCAGGCTGCCAAATGGTGCGCGCGCCCGGCGCACATGCACTGCAGTTAGGGGCCTGAAAAGCACTTGTTTGCACTTCCAAATCCCCGTTTTCCATAGCTCTCGCCAGAGCAGCGCTAAAGCGCTGGCTCAGGCGAGACCTAAAAAAAAGGCTCATTGTTAAAAATCGCAACGGAGAGGCAGACCTCGTGAACACATTACACCCACTATCCACCTCTCCCACCTAATAAAATACTGCACCAATGGCTGCAATTAAATGGCGGGCTCCGCCTTTCAAACAAAGCCCTGCACTTGCCCAAAATATCAAAGGATTGAAGAGAGGCTGGAAATCACACCCGCCTCCCCCCTGTTTCAATCTTCAGTAAAAATACCAACAACTTGGAAGAATGCTTTGTCCCCTCTGTAGTGCGAATCCAACACAAGCACTGCCTGGCACAAACCCTTTCTCTCCCTCCCTCGCCCACATTTGAACGGCATTTCCGCTTCCGTTCCGAATCCGCTGCAAAACATGTAGATAAGGGGAGCAGAAAACGGACTATAAAAATGGACGGTACAATAATTAACCTGGCGGCCATCAAGCATTGGCGCAGACAACCTGCTCCAAACTTATTCTTACGACATCCATAGCTGCCATGTGTGACATTTTCATAATTTCAGTGTAATTATGAGTGACATTTCAAAGACTACAAGTGACACTTTCTCACAAGCAAAATGAAGCAGTGAAGACGCGGGAAACATATATATATTAGAAATTACAGCGGAGAGTGAGTCTGAGGCACGCATAGGTAACAGCCAGGCAGTTTTATTATGTAATACTAGTTTAGCAGCCTCAATCCCAGGGGTTTAAGTAGGATGAAAAAACTGTGGAGCCGGTGTTGAACATGTACAATGGTGTACAATATGTACCATGTAGTGTCGGAGGTAGTCCGTCTTTTGTTCTTATCATTGTCATGTGATGCCCTCTACGAATCTGGAGCGAGGTGTGACGTCAGAAGGGGGAGTTCACGAGGTTGCCATTTTGGGGTTTGCCCGGCGAGCGACTGCTGGCTGCTCGTGGGCCTCTGTACCAGTAACTCACGAATAAAGAACTTTGCTCCCACTCGTTTGTACCTTGTTCTTGCCACAACAAATGGCGACGAGGGTTTGAGCAAGTTCAGGGGCCCACGAGTGATCTCTGCGGTGCAGCGGGACGGCATGCGGCCGGCGAGCTTTTGATTGGCGCACCCCAGCACCGGGACGACGGCGCATTGGGACGGTGACGCGCTGTTACCCCACTGCAAGCGGGAATGACTCCAGTGACGCCGATCGCCTCCCTGAACCGTTGGTGACCTGCAGTTCGTTGCCACGGTATGCCGCCGCCATTTTGCCATTGCGTCTCCCCGACTGCCAGCAGACGTGCTGCTTCAAGACGGAGTACTCGCTAGCTGAAGCGCGTTCTTTGCCCCGCTGATACGAGCGCTCCGACTGGGGAGCTTCCTGCCATGCGGCTGTGTGCATGCTGCGACCAACGAGGCTCCTGTGAGTGCATCGAGAGTGCCAGTGGTTGCCGGTTCATGAGTGCTACGATCAGGCAGACGTGCCTGTACAAGTGCTACGCGTCCTGTGGGCAAGGGTGCTACGGAGTGCCTACCGGCTACTGAGCCCCATATTAAGGTACTGTGATGCCAGGTTTCTCTCTCTGCTGCATATGGTGAGGCAGTGGCGTCACTTGGACTGCCACCTGGCATTGAGACGGATAAGGAAGTACAGTGCATCGGCCTGCTGTTTCAGGTGCCTCCGGTGTGCTGTGTGAGTGCCTTTCAGACCATGGCGCAGAGTACCAACATATGTGTGCCGCCCCTCTTGCTCAAAGACCCGGGAAAGCCATGCATGAAATGGAAGAGTTGGTTGCGGGCTTTCGAGAATTACATTGTCTCCATAGATGGGAAAAAGTATGATGCGGAACGTAAAAAAGCGCTTCTGTTTGGACTGCTGGGGAAGGCTGGTCAGGAGATATTCGACAGTTTACCAGAGTATGAGAGTCCGCCAGGAGTGTTCATCCCGCTCAACGAGTACCAGGAGGCGGTAAAACGGCTCGAGAGACAGTTCTCTGAAGAAAGTAATATTATGGTGGGGCACCATAAGTTTGCTCTGCGGAAGCAAGAGGAAGGGGAGACAATTGAGGAATATATTGCATGTTTGCGTGTCCTGTCTCAAGACTGTGAATTTGAGGACATGGCAGACACGTACATACGGGATCAAGTGGTGTTTTACTGCCATTCTAAAAAGGTGCAGGAAAGATTGTTAGCATGTAGAAACCCCACGCTCAAGGAGGTTGTAGACATTGCCAAAGGAATTGAGAGATCACTTCTATCTACCAAAGAACTAGCATGTACTAGTAGTAGTCCTAATGTATTTTATTTGCAGGACAAGAAGAAATCTGATCATAAGCCTCCAGACAGAGCGTGGAATGACAAAGGCAGGAGGCCGTTAAGTTGCTTGAGGTGTGGATCACAGGCTCATTTAGCAGATAGCAAATCCTGCCCTGCGTTGGGCAAGAAGTGTACCAAGTGTAGAAAATTGGGTCACTATGCTACAGTCTGTAAAACGAGAAGACCGATGGGCAACGTGAGAGTGAGTTTGTGAGTGATAGCGATCTAGAAATGTGTGCAAACATTGTATTATCTATTGATATGGCAGATGACCGTGTGAAGGGGCCCATAGGCTCGGTGATGATTGGGGCAGTGGAGTTGCCGTTTACTGCCGATTCAGGTTCACCCATAACACTGATATCAGACACAATATTTGATGAAAAGTGCCGCAACGTACAGTTGACTGAGACGGATGTGAATCCGAAAGCGTTTGGAGAGCAAGACATTGAGATGAAGGGTTATTTCTGTGATACCCTCACCTTCAAGGGGAGGGTGATTAACACCAAAATATACGTGGCTGAGAAAGGCAGGAATCTGGTGGGCTGGAAAGACCTGGCTAAGTTAGGGGTGATTTTGGTTCCTGGAGCTGCTGAACCCATAGTCCTGCGGGAAGGTTGGGTCAACTATGTTCAGTCGGAAGACGAGCAGGAAGGGTTGTCAGAAGTGTTAGACAGGTTTGCTGAAGTCTTCAAGAATGAAGTAGGGTGCGTGAGAGGTTTTGTGCACGACATACAATTGAAGGAAGGGTCAATACCAGCGAAACACAAGGTTCGGACCGTGCCTTTGTCAGTTAGGTTTGAGTTGAAAGCCGTGCTAGACAAGCTTAAACAGGAAGGAGTGATTGAAGAAGCCGGTGCTTCGGAATGGGTGTCCGCAATTGTCGTTTCAAAGAAGAAAAAAACGTGAGACATCCGTCTGTGTGTAGATCTACGGTCGCTGAATAAAAACATACTGATTAACTGCCATCCTCTGCCTAACATACAGGAGATCCTGTCGTCTACTTCTGGGTCCAGGTACTTTACTCTCATCGATTTGAAATCGGCGTACCATCAGGTCTGTTTGACCGAGAATTCCAAAAAACTGACTACCTTCAGAACTCCATTCGGAGCATACAGGTATGTCAGATTACCCTTCGGGCTGGCCTCGGCCTCGTGGGTTTTTTAGAAACTGATGGACTTGTTGTTTTGT
The DNA here is from genome assembly GCF_964204655.1 of Triturus cristatus. Classification (NCBI taxonomy): domain Eukaryota; kingdom Metazoa; phylum Chordata; class Amphibia; order Caudata; family Salamandridae; genus Triturus; species Triturus cristatus. Next base: position 922,102,261 of record NC_140594.1, read on the forward strand.
GAGATGAAGGGTGTCGAGGCATTCCAAGACGACATCTTGGTTCACACGAGAGGCAAACAAGAGCATTTGGACCTGCTGAGCAAGGTGTTGGAGGTCCTGGGTGACAAAGGGATGACTGTGTCGAAAGATAAGTGCAAATTCCTGAAAAGCAAGATTGAGTACTTGGGTCACGTCTTGACTCAGGATGGCATAGCACCTAAAGACGATCTTGTGAACGCGATACGAAATGCTCCGCATCCAGACGATAAAGACGCTCTGCGGTCCTTCCTGGGACTCAGTGAGTACTACTCCAAGTTCATCCAAGGGGATGCAGATAAGGTTGAACCGTTGAGGAAATTGCTGCGCAAGAATGAGAAGTACCTCTGGTCGGGTGAGCAGGACATTGCATTTGAGTCCGTCAAGAAGGCCATTGCCGTAGCTCCGGTGCTGCAGCCATATGACAAGGATCTAAGAAATGTGATCACCGTCGATGCCAGTGCTAAGGGTATTGGAGCCGTTTTTTGTCAACTTCAAGGGCGCACAGAGAACACCACCGCTTTCATATCACGGACGTTGAGCGATGCGGAGAAGAGCTACAGTACAATTGAGCGCGAGATGCTTGCATGCGTATGGGCTGTGGAAAAGCTGAAAAATTACCTGTGGGGCAAGGTGTTCGAGATCGTCACGGACCACAAGCCGTTGGTGTACATGATGGACGGGGAAGGTCGTGGAAATGGAATGGCGAGTTCAAGGCTTCTGCGATTGCTGTCCAAATTGCAGGAGTATCACTTTACGATACGGCACATAAAGGGTGGTCTCAACTGCAGAGTGGATTGCCTGTCCCGTTTGCCGGTGAGTGGTGTGGATGAACCCTCTCTTGATGACACCGAGTGCGTGGTAGCGCTGGTGGATGCGACAGTGATGTGCAATGGATCCATTACTGAAAACGAATGGCAGACTAGTCAAGAGGAAGACAATGTCATCTTAAAAGTGATGGACCACCTGACGTCAAAGTGGCCTACCATCCGCAACTTACAAAGCGAATTAAGAAGCTTCCAAAAAGTAAGCGAAGAGCTCACTATCGAAAATGGGTTTCTGAAACGCCACGACTTATTCATTCCACCGGCAGGGCTGCGAGGGAAATTAATCAAAATTGCCCACAAGGGCCATCCAGGAAGCAGTGCAACCAGGAACATTCTAAAAATGTATTATTGGTGGCCAGGAATGAACAGTGACGTTTGCAACTACATAGACAGGTGTGAGCAGTGCCTGAAAGCTGACAAACACTGGAAGAAGAGCAAGGGGGAACTACAGTTGGTAGAAATACCGATAGGCCCCTGGAGTAAAATTGCAATAGACTTTGCAGGCCCGTTCACCATACTGCAAGAGGACTGCAGATATCTAGTTGTGCTTACCGACTATTATTCCAAAAGGGTGCTTTACAAGTTTGTCCGTGTAATCACTACAGACCGTGTGATTAAAGTCTTAATGAAAAATTTCCCACTGGAAGGACAGCCAAAAGTCATGGTCTCTGACAACGGCACTCAGTTAGTGTCCAGGCAGATGACGGATTTCCTGGACAAGTTGGGGATAAAGCAGGAGAAAACTCAATTGTATAGCCCCAAGAGCAATGGCCAGGTAGAGAGAATGAACAAGTTTATTAAAGAAGGCGTTCAACTTGCCAGTGCATCTCGTTTGGATGTAAAGAAGTTCATTAGTGAAAAAATGTGCACTTACCATAACACTCCAAATGAGGTCACAGGGCACACACCATTCTATCTGATGAGAGGGAGAAGGTGTACAAGTGAACTTACACCCAAGTACAACAAGTGGCACAGTGTGAGTGAGGAAACGGAGGTTATACGTTGAAGAACCAGAACCTTTTGGGCCTGGCGGCGCAGGGTACGCTCAAGTCTCCGGAGTTCTCCTGCTCAGCTACACAGAGACACGGGACACTCTGTCGGCGTTAGAAGATCAGATTTATTTAGCTGCAGCTAGTACAGTTATCCTAGAAGTACACAAAGTAGGTTCTCAGGAGACTGCCACTTCACTCTGTGGCGTACAATCTTATATACCACATATGTAAAATATACATTAACCAACTACACACCCAGAGTACATAAGAAGGAGCCAATAAGGAAAGTTCGAAAACAAGACAGAAGATTGGGTCAACTATGTTCAGTCGGAAGACGAGCAGGAACGGTTGTCAGAAGTGTTAGACAGGTTTGCTGAAGTCTTCAAGAATGAAGTAGGGTGCGTGAGAGGTTTTGTGCACGACATACAATTGAAGGAAGGGTCAATACCAGTGAAACACAAGGTTCGGACCGTGCATTTGTCAGTTAGGTTTGAGTTGAAAGCCGTGCTAGACAAGCTTAAACAGGAAGGAGTGATTGAAGAAGCCGGTGCTTCGGAATGGGTATCCGCAATTGTCGTTTCAAAGAAGAAGAAAACGGGAGACATCCGTCTGTGTGTAGATCTACGGTCGCTGAATAAAAACATACTGATTAACTGCCATCCTCTGCCTAACATACAGGAGATCCTGTCGTCTACCTCTGGGTCCAGGTACTTTACTCTCATCGATTTGAAATCGGCGTACCATCAGGTCTGTTTGACCGAGAATTCCAAAAAACTGACTACCTTCATAACTCCATTCGGAGCATACAGGTATGTCAGATTACCCTTCGGGCTGGCCTCGGCCTCGGGGGTTTTTCAGAAACTGATGGACTTGTTGTTTTGTGAGATGAAGGGTGTCGAGGCATTCCAAGACGACATCTTGGTTCACACGAGAGGCAAACAAGAGCATTTGGACCTGCTGAGCAAGGTGTTGGAGGTCCTGGGTGACAAAGGGATGACTGTGTCGAAAGATAAGTGCAAATTTCTGAAAAGCAAGATTGAGTACTTGGGTCACGTCTTGACTCCGGATGGCATAGCACCTAAAGACGATCTTGTGAACGCGATACGCATTGCTCCGCGTCCAGACGATAAAGACGCTCTGCGGTCCTTCCTGGGACTCAGTGAGTACTACTCCAAGTTCATCCAAGGGGATGCAGATAAGGTTGAACCGTTGAGGAAATTGCTGCGCAAGAATGAGAAGTACCTCTGGTCGGGTGAGCAGGACATTGCATTTGAGTCCGTTAAGAAGGCCATTGCCGTAGCTCCGGTACTGCAGCCATATGACAAGGATCTAAGAAATGTGATCACCGTCGATGCCAGTGCTAAGGGTATTGGAGCCGTTTTTTGTCAACTTCAAGGGCGCAAAGAGAACACCACCACTTTCATATCACGGACATTGAGCGATGCGGAGAAGAGCTACAGTACAATTGAGCGCGAGATGCTTGCATGCGTATGGGCTGTGGAAAAGCTGAAAAATTACCTGTGGGGCAAGGTGTTCGAGATCGTCACGGACCACAAGCCGTTGGTGTACATGATGGACGGGGAAGGTCGTGGAAATGGAAAGGCGAGTTCAAGGCTTCTGCGATTGCTGTCCAAATTGCAGGAGTATCACTTTACGATACGGCACATAAAGGGTGGTCTCAACTGCAGAGCGGATTGCCTGTCCCGTTTGCCAGTGAGTGGTGTGGAAGAACCCTCTCTTGATGACACCGAGTGCGTGGTAGCGCTGGTGGATGCGACAGTGATGTTCAATGGATCCATTACTGAAAACGAATGGCTGACTAGTCAAGAGGAAGACAATGTCATCTTAAAAGTGATGGACCACCTGACGTCAAAGTGGCCTCCCATCCGCAACTTACAAAGCGAATTAAGAAGCTTTCAACAAGTAAGCGAAGAGCTCACTATCGAAAATGGGTTTCTGAAACGCCACGACTTATTCATTCCACCGGCAGGGCTGCAAGGGAAATTAATCAAAATTGCCCACAAGGGTCATCCAGGAAGCAGTGCAACCAGGAACATTCTAAAAATGTATTATTGGTGACCAGGAATGAACAGTGACGTTTGCAACTACATAGACAGGTGCGAGCAGTGCCTGAAAGCTGACAAACACTGGAAGACGAGCAAGGGGGAACTACAGTTGGTAGAAATACCAATAGGCCCCTGGAGTAAAATTGCAATAGACTTTGCAGGCCCGTTCACCATGCTGCAAGAGGACTGCAGATATCTAGTTGTGCTTACCGACTATTATTCCAAATGGGTGCATTACAAGTTTGTCCGTGCAATCACTACAGACCGTGTGATTAAAGTCTTAATGAAAAATTTCGCACTGGAAGGACAGCCAAAAGTCATGGTCTCCGACAACGGCACTCAGTTAGTGTCCAGGCAGATGACGGATTTCCTGGACAAGTTGGGGATAAAGCAGGAGAAAACTCCATTGTATAGCCCCAAGAGCAATGGCCAGGTAGAGAGAATGAACACGTTTATTAAAGAATGTGTTCAACTTGCCAGTGCATCTCGTTTGGACGTAAAGGAGTTCATTAGTGAAAATATGTGCACTTACCATAACACTCCAAATGAGGTCACAGGGCACACACCATTCTATCTGATGAGAGGGAGAAGGTGTACAAGCGAACTTACGCCCAAGTACAACAAGTGGTACAGTGTGAGTGAGGAAACGGAGGTTATACGTTGAAGAACCAGAACCTTTTGGGCCTGGCGGCGCAGGGTACGCTCAAGTCTCCGGAGTTCTCCTGCTCAGCTACACAGAGACACGGGACACTCTGTCGGCGTTAGAAGATCAGATTTATTTAGCTGCAGCTAGTACAGTTATCCTAGAAGTACACAAAGTAGGTTCTCAGCAGACTGCCACTTCACTCTGTGGCGTACAATCTTATATACCACATATGTAAAATATACATTAACCAACTACACACCCAGAGTACATAAGAAGGAGCCAATAAGGAAAGTTTGAAAACAAGACAGAACCAATAGGAAAGGTTTGAAAACAAAAGTGTCAGATGACTTGAAGAAACCTCTCCTCCAACTATGTTTGTCACCCCTCCTTCAAGCTAATTTATTAACAGGTTTGTAACTAACTTGCAGGTGGCGAGATACGTTTGTGTGTGTTGGAGGACAGTTGTGAAACGAGAGAATGCTAGCAGAGGACAGTGAAGGCCAGACTATAAGATAAAGTCGGAAAAGAATAGTGTGAACCAACAGATAGTTGAGACGGGGATTAGGAAAGCCAGACAGGGATTAGTGTACTCGGTCAGTCCTAACACCAGCTTTGCAAATAGAGGCAGAAAGCGTATTTCGACACCAGGCTGCAGAAAAAGCAGAATAGACTTTGTTTGCCGTGCTGCCTGAGTGATGGCAACATAAAATGGCGGCGGAGCACAAAATGGCAGGTCGATTCGATCGCGATCAGAAATCGAAGTTCCTCAGACCCTCCTTTTGCCAGAACTCAGGCAAGATAGACTCATGCTAATCTGAGTCAATGTCGATAGCCATGCGGTCATCGAGTTGTTGCTGTAACATCATTCTTATGTTTTCTGTTACTTGTGGTTTGGGTTTAGGGATGCACATAGTAGCACAAAGGTCACTGATAGCGGGACCACAGTGCATACAAAGGCAACAGGAGAAAATAATGGTCAGGATTATACCAAGAAATGTCAATGCTTTCCAACCCCATTTAGACAGTAGTCCCCAAAACCACTCCTTAAAAGACCAATCTCCTTCGTCCTGGTGAATAGACTCAGAGATTATGTGCAACTTGGAGATAGCTTGGTATACTGTCGGAGCGTCATTAGGTATGAAAATACAGAAACTTGACCCGATCAATTTACACACTCCACCACGATCGGCAAGAACAAAATCTAAGGCAACTCGATTTTGTAATGTCATAAGACGGTCCGCCTTTAGTTCTGCCGTGATGTTACTTAAGGCTCCTACAGTGATGTCTATTGTGGTTTCTACGACACGGACCAGTTGCCTTATATTTCTGCTGTTAGCCATTGGACCCCAGAAGGGAAGATATCCTTTGAGGAAATCTCCTCCCTCCTGACCTGCTGTGTCCTTCGAGTCAATAATCCCTCTGCCGTATCTGTGTCGATGATGATTTGCGGAAGCGGTGTAAGTAGGGGTAAGAAGAAAGGCTATATAACAAGTACCAGAGAAACCCGTTGGTAACCATGTATAAGCTCTATTATAGCAAATGAAATAGGTGCCTTGAGACGGCACTAGAGGAGGCGAGTTCTGAGAGGAATAAACGTACGTGTAGGAGCAGTTATTCCTTTGTATAGTGTCAGAAGAGCGATCGTCTATCTGTAAGCAGAAGTTGCCCTGATGTGGTATAGTCCAAATTGGGAAGACTTTCCTTTCTTAACTTTATCACTAAGACTAGACATATATTGGGTAACGTTCCAGTTAGTGTACGCTTTTCTTTCGTCAATGGGGATTTTACTATTTTCCATGATTTTAGCCATAGCGATCATTCCCTTAATCAAAGAACTATGACTAAAATCCGGGTCACTAACATGTGAACTAACGGATCGTCTGAATTTGCTTTGATAAGCATTGGAGAAAATGACGAAATAAGCCCAAGCAGAACCCTCATAAGAAAACGGGAGAACTAAATAATGCATTCCTTTCTCTGAGGTATGTGGCATAGGTCCACACACCCAACAGTCAGTCGTATTGACCACTAACTGATGCTGATGTAATAATTGAATAAAGGAATTGTTATAATATTCAGTTCTTCTAATGAGTTCATGTGGAGGAAGAGTATGAAAGAGATGTTTAGAGACAGTTGAAGAAGACGAAGAAGAAGAAGGAGAGACAACTTATTGCTGCAGAGCATAAATAATCCAACCTATAAATGCCAAAACAATACACAATAATATAATAACACATAAAGTTATACTGAAACGACTGTACATTATTTTACAGGATTCTTTCTTTATTTCTTCTTTTCTCTCTCTTTTGTGTAGTGTAGTTTCCATTTTTCTAATGGATGCTCACGGCAATCTTCCTCGATCACTCAATCACGATTGTCTGCCGTCCTATGACACTGCAAGTCCTGCAGGCCTATTGCCACTACTCAGGTCGCAACTCAGACTCCTACCGTGACCCTGCAACCGGGACAGAATACTACACAAGAGAGAAATCTTAAGTGTTCTTTGGTCTAGATCTTAAATTGTATCGTTCCCTCCCAGGGACGCTTTGGTCTTGGAACAATGTTCGTGGATTAGTCGTATCCAAGCGACGATGTGGTGGTGTTGCTTCCTGCAAAACATCGTCGTCCTCTTTTTCAGACAGTGTCCCATTCAGGTGTGCATCACTAAAGGGTACGAATCGTGGAACCTTTTCACTTTCACAGTCACCAATACCCCTGCGTACCCATTGATCGTAGGGCAAAGGCAAAGGCACTTTCTTACAATGCACACCGTGAATCCAATTTTTCTTTCCTTCGACTTTAACTGCTGTTCTCGTAGTTAACAAAACCATCCGGGGCTCTCGCCATCTGGATTCCAAATTCCTTGTCCTCTGGAAGTTCTTAATACAGACCCAGTCCCCTGGTCGGATGGAATGACCTGGGTCTGTGGAGGCCTTCGGCAGAGCATTCTGAACCTGTTGATGGAGAACACGCAATTTAGTCGTAAGATCATGCAGGTAGTCAATCAGCATTGGATATGGCAAGTCTGAGTATTTCTTAGGGCGAGGGACTCCCCATACATTAGCCGGGCGTCCAAAAACCACTTCGTAAGGGCTATGTCCCGAACGAGAGTGTACTGCAGTTCTGGTGGATAGCAAGGCTAATGGCAAAGCATCGGGCCAATTGAGTCCTGTACTCGCTTGAACCTTTGCTAGTTTTAATTTCAAGGTTCCGTTGTAACATTCCACTAAACCTGCTGACTGTGGATGATTTGCCGCATGGAACTTTTGCTTGATACCAAGACCTGCACAAACTTTCTGCATGACTTGGCCAACAAATTCGCTCCCATTGTCACTCCAGACAATGCGCGGTAAACCAAACCTGGGGAAAAATTCTTTTAGTAGAACTTTAGCTGTGGATAAGGCTGTGTTATCCTTTAGGGGGTATGCTTCTATCCATCTTGAAAAGGCGCATACTACCACCAGAACGTATTTGAGGTTGTTGCATCGCTCCATATGAATATAATCGATTTGCAACACCTCAAATGGATATGTCGGAGGAGCAAAGTGACCTGCTGGAGTTGGGGTTCCCTTTCCCGGATTGTACATTAAACAAACAATACAGTGTTTCACTACATTGTCTGCGCATTTTTGGATTTGTTCGTTTTTCCAAACTGGGGCTAGAAGTTTGCATATACCTTTTGCACTTAAGTGGGCTGGACCATGTGCCATAGTAACCACTGGGAGTACATAGGCATCTGGTAACAGCCAACGTTGATGTTCAGATAATTCCACCCAACAACCCATCTCATCTAACATTCCTGTACTTTCTCTCCACTTGCTCAACTCCATCTCTGAAGCCTCTTTCTGAATCGCTTTTATACCTTCCACTGTATCCTCATACATTCCTCTTTCTCTGACCCAATTCGCAGGACCCGTCACATACATTCAACTTCTAGAATCTCTTGCTGTCTTTTTCGCTATTCCATCTGCAAATGCATTTCCTTGACCAACATCATCTGTAATATTTTTGTGTGCACTACACTTCACGATTGCTACTTGGGTGGGTAAGGCAAGTGATTCGAGGAGATCAGTCACTAACTGACCATGTTGTATTTTGGTACCATGTGAAGTGAGAAAACCCCTTTCCTTCCAGAGGCGCCCGAAGTTGAACGCTACACCAAAAGCATATTGGCTGTCAGTGTACACGTTCACTCTTTTCCCTTTCGACAATACACAGGCTCTCGTTAAGGCTATCAATTCTGCTGCTTGCGCTGAATTATGTCCAATGCGTGCAGTTTCCACAACTGTATGTAAAGTAGTTACAGAATAGGCTGAAACTGTATCTCCGTTAGGCATTTTAAAACAAGAACCGTCTACCCATAGAGTTCCATCCGGTTTCTCTAGTGGTGTGTCTTTCAAGTAAATTCTTCCTTTTGTCTCTTCCTCAGTACGGAAGAAACAATCATGTTGTTCTTTAACACTTTCCTCATCTGGAAGGGGCAACAGAGTAGCTGGATTCAGGGTATTACATCGTTTGATGTGTACGTGACTAGCCAAAAGCGTCAGCTCGTATCCAGTTAGACGAGCACTCGTAAGATGTTGCGTTTTCGTTGTTTAGTAAAGTATCCACTGCATGTGGCACCATGACAATGAGAGTGTTATCCAACACCACTCCAGCAGACTGTCGAATAGAAATTGCTGCTGCTGCTGTCGCTTTGAGACAACTGGGAAATGCTTTAGCTACAGGATCTAACGTAGCCGAAAAATAGGCACATGGCCGCTGTTTGTCTCCAAACTGCTGTGTTAAAACTGACAATGCACAACCTTCTCTCTCATGAACATAGAGCGTAAAAGGCTTAGTGTAATCAGGGGTGCCTAGTACAGGAGCAGAACACAGAGCGGTACGTAAATCAGTAAAGCTCTTTTGGCACTCATCAGTCCAAGGAAGGGGCTGAGGCGTATCTTTTAAAGTGAGTGCCAACAAAGGTTTGGCTATTAGAGAGAAGTTAGGGATCCACTGTCTACAATAAGAAGCAATACCCAGAAAAGCACGTATTTCCCTTTGTGTGGATGGTACAGACATTCGTGCAATCGCCTGTATTCGTTCTGGTGTTATTCGCCGTCCCTCCTTTGATAGGAGATGACCCAAGTAGGTAACCTCTCGACGGACATATTGTAATTTGGAAGGTGAAACCTTATGATTCAGATTAAACAAATGGCGTAATAATGCAACAGTGACATCTTTGCAGATATCTTCTGAATCAGCGGCAACTAACAAGTCATCCATATACTGGATAAGAGCAGCACCAGACGGCAAATGAAAAGTATCAAGATGACATTTTAAAGCTTGGCTGTAAATAGAGGGACTTTCACAATAGCCTTGAGGTGCGCACTTAAACCGGAAGCTACGGCCACCAAGAGAGAAGCCAAAACTATCCCTACTCTCTTCTGCAATGGGAATACTAAAGAAGGCATTCTTTAGATCGATAACAGAGAACCAAGTCGCTGTGGAAGGTATCATTGTCAACAGAGCAGTGATATCTCGAACAACAGGAAATTGTGGGACAACAATTTTGTTTACCTCCCGCAGATCAATTACGAAACGATATACAGGTGGTTGAGAAGGATCAGTGCGTTTGAGAACAGGAAGAATAGGACTATTGCATGTGTTACCTCTTGTTTCTTCAACCACACCCTTCTGAATCTAATCATGAATAATTTCCAAAAGCGCTTTTTCACCTTCAGTAGAAATTCTATACTGCGGGATGCGTGGTAATTCAACATTGGGCTTGAGAGTGACAACATAAGGTGGAATCTCAAGACAACCCACATCATTCGGACCCGTGGCCCAAAGCGCTGCTGGAAGAGAAAGTAATTCAGGTGGAAACTGATCTTTGGACAAATACATTGGGGAGATCAATTTCTGTCCTAAAGTAAGATGTACACCAGAAAGAGAACAATATATCGTAGCATGCATTCTTTTCAATAGGTCTAGACCCAACAGACTCTCACCACAACCATTCGTCAACAGAAGTGGAGCTTCCAAATCATAAGGGCCAACTGAAATAGGCAAAGGGCAAGAAACTGGGTTGTGAACAGGGGCGCCATAAAATCCTACAGAAACATTTGTTAAGCCAGACAAAGGTGCCCCAGGGAGTTTAGAAAGAATGATAGAACTTCTCATTGCCCCAGTATCTAGAAGAAATGGCTCTGAAACACCCATTGTAGTGACGTTAACATAAGGTCCATTCTGATCTACTGGAATCGACATAACTCCCTTACTTTGTCCATGGTTGTCCTAGTTAGCATGAAGACTTTCATTTCCGTTTTCAATATAATGGTCTTCATTGTAATACTGTGCAGACCTAACATTTTGCTGATCAAAGTAGTTCACGGAATTGGGAGAAGGAAGGGCACGCTGTTCTTGAGTCAACACACCCCGACCTCTACCTCTGTTTGCTGACTGGAGGCCAGCACGACCTCGTGGAGCAGATAATGCTCCATTTCGCTGTAATAAAACCGGACAACTATTCTTAAAATGACCTTCCTCTCTACAATAGGCACATTGATTAGGTCCTAACAAAGGTCGCGGAATGTATGGCTCAGGTTTTTGATACAACCTCTGGAACTGCGGAGGCTGTTGAAATTGAGGCTGAGCATAACGAGGAGGATAGGCTTGTTGCAAGAGAACCTTCGTTTTTAATTCTTTCGTCTTTTTCTCTTGCTTTTCTTTTTCCTCCTTATCTCTGTTTTCATAATATTGCGCAGTAGCCAATATCTGGGCAGAAGAAGAAACTGCCCATGAACTTTCAGAATCTTTTAATTTGTGTGACAGCTCGGGAAGCAAATTGAATACGAATTTGTCCACAAATAATCGCTGTCCACCCTCTGTAGCCATATCTTGACCACTGTGGTCGATAAATGTCTCCTCGAAACGAGTAAAGAAATCAGAGACACTTTCATCTTTCTTTTGTTTGCATGCTGCTAGTTTATCCCAATTAACTCTCAATGCAGGCATCATAGTTTTCATTAATGTAATAATCCTACCAGGGAGTTCCGAAATCAAAGCGTCAGGCTTTGCGCCACCCACTTGGTCTCTATCTGTAGTAGTTATAACATCCCAAGTAGCACCTAGTTCCTGCGCGTGATCCTCTCTACGAATCTTAGCCCATATTGTCTGTGGGACTACATTTCCCATTAGCATGTCAATATCTGCTAGGTTCATGATGCAAGCATCAACTGTCTGTGATAATTCTTTATAATAACCTTCAGGGTTTTTACGAGCATCCGGTAGAGTCTGCTTAAGGGCCAAGACTTCAGATCTCTTCCAAGGGACATGTACCCATATACGCTGGAAATGAGCAGGGATAGGTGGATTAGCACCTACTCCCGCTACCGCCTCCTTCCATACTGGAGGAACCTCTCTCATAGGATAATTTTTCAGTGTCAGTTTAACTGACGGACCCGAATCAAGGAAAGCCTGAGAGAACAATAAGGATCTATAAGAAATAAGTGTCCTTACAGCTTTCTCAACCTTAGAACCCACAATAAGTCCTTTATCAAAATTGGCCTGAACCTCTAACAGGTCTTATGAGATTGGACTCGAACTCACATCTTCCCATTCTTTAATGAGAGTGTCGCACATTACATTAAAAACATATCTTTGCGTATGCGCATTCCATTGTGAGAAAGTAGGCATAATATCAAGCACACTGTATTGTGGACCCTTCTTGATCCATTTTCCTGCAAGAGAGTCCAACTTCTCTCGTTCTTCAAAATCTGGGAACTGACTACGAGACTGTCTTCGAACAAAAGCCGGAGACACATTTAAAGCTCCAAAGAAAGGGGATAGAATACCAGTAACAGTGTCTGTGAGACGCTTACGCACAGACGGAGAATTAGACATAAGAATTGGAGACAAAGTATTAGGAGAACTGACAGGTGGAGAACCAATAATCACAGGAGGAGCAGAAGGCAAAGGAGATCTAAGATTAGGAGATGAAGGCAAAGAAGTTGAAGTTAACGGTAAAACCGGCAAGGGCAGTAATACTGGAGGAGTCAAATGCGGAAGAGCCGGAACAGGCGGAGGTACCGCTGGTGGCTGGACAGGCTGTAACGGCTGAGGTGCATTGGCACTTTGTGCATAGGGCAGAGGCAGCTTTAATAAGTGGGACATTAGGGGATCTTCTTCTATATCTTTCTTTTTATCAGAAGGGGAAACAGGCAACACCGGATAGCATTTATCTATACGATGCTGTCTTCCTGCGATTTCAGTCGCATTATCAATTTCATCGTCTTTAAACTGCTGGGCAGCCTGTATAATTGTCATACCCTGTGCTTTTCTATCACGTTTTGCTTGCTTAATTTCTTTCTGTTTGGCTTCCTTACGCCAAAGGCGGAAAGAGTCAAACATTGCCGGCCGGGCTTTTCTTTTAAATAAAACTGCTTCTAAATTGTCTAGCACATCAGGATCAAAACTACCATTTTCTGGCCGTTTTAGAACACCATCTTTCTTCGTATATCGGGTCCATGTCTCGTTAAAGGCAATGGGGCCAATACCATGTTTTGAATAGAGCTCATATGTGGGAGTTCCAACCGAAGGAATCGGACAAGAGTCCTCAAGTCGGGAATCCCTATTACAACCAAGACAACAAATTCTTCCAAACTTAGTCAGACCAGGCATCTCGAGATATCACTGGACTGTTCACAAACTTCAAGGGGGTATAACTCAGTTTACGCAGCACAAATGCACTTACCCTCGGCTTCAACTATTGCAACAGTTGAATCTAAGGACAACAAAATACCCAAGAAAACAAAGAACAAATTGTGGGCACGACCCACGAAGATACTTAACTAAGGACGTCTTCCTACACCAACAGAGGCCCGTCTATCGTCTCGCCTTACCATACATCATCAAAGGAAGGGCCAAAAGCAGGGCGGCAGTCAGGGCAGCGGTCGTCAGTAGCCGTCAGGAAGGAGTAACCGCGCTACAAAAGACCTTCGGACCACTTTCGACATACAGGGGTCGCTTAATGTGGCTCGCGAACCCTCCGGAATTTTCATGCGGGGTTCCTCACGACCTTCAGGCAGAACCGGTACCACTGAAGCCGCCCCACGTGGGCGCCAGTTGAAGAACCAGAACCTTTTGGGCCTGGCGGCGCAGGGTACGCCCAAGTCTCCGGAGTTCTCCTGCTCAGCTACACAGAGACACAGGACACTCTGTCAGCGTTAGAAGATCAGATTTATTTAGCTGCAGCTAGTACAGTTATCATAGAAGTACACAAAGTAGGTTCTCAGGAGACTGCCACTTCACTCTGTGGCGTACAATCTTATATACCACATATGTAAAATATACATTAACCATCTACACACCCAGAGTACATAAGAAGGAGCCAATAAGGAAAGTTCGAAAACAAGACAGAACCAATAGGAAAGGTTTGAAAACAAAAGTGTCAGATGACTCGAAGAAACCTCTCCTCCAACTATGTTTGTCACCCCTCCCTCAAGCTAATATATTAACAGGTTTGTAACTAACTTGCAGGTGGCGAGATACGTTTGTGTGTGTTGGAGGACAGTTGTGAAACGAGAGAATGCTAGCAGAGGACAGTGAAGGCCAGACGATAAGATAAAGTCAGAAAAGAATAGTGTGAACCAACAGATAGTTGAGACGGGGATTAGGAAAGCCAGACAGGGATTAGTGTACTCGGTCAGTCCTAACACCAGCTTTGCAAATAGAGGCAGAAAGCGTATTTCGACACCAGGCTGCAGAAAAAGCAGAATAGACTTTGTTCGCCGTGCTGCCTGAGTGATGGCAACATAAAATGGCGGCGGAGCACAAAATGGCGGGTCGATTCGATCGCGATCAGAAATCGAAGTTCCTCAACGTGACGAGGTGTTAGGAGTCAGGGAGAGAATCGTGTCTAAACAAGAGAGTACAAAGAGGTATGCTGATGCAGCAAACAAAGCCAAGGTGAAGATAATAGAACAGGGAGACTGGGTTTTGGTAAGGAAGCCGCACAAGGTGGCGAAGGGAGAGTCTGTGTTTAGTCTGCCTGTACGTGTGCAAGAAGCGACAAAAGGGGCAGTGTGTCTAGAAGGCAAAGGATGGCGCAGTAAGGATGATGTAGTCAAACTGAAAAAGGGTCAAGAAGAAATATTACTGAAAGGGAGTCCTGAGCGAGGTGAATGTTGTGACGATAGTTTTCTAGAGTGGCAAGAAGAAGGGGGTACCAAGCCGGGAGTGCACGGCATGGAGAGAGACATGGGCATCCCTATCACTGAAGGGACAAGGAACACCAGTGGTGCTGGGAGTGAAGCAATTGTGAGTGAGAGTGGTAATGCCAATGGCCGGACTGGATGTGGAATCAAGAGGGAGCAGGCTATTGAGCAGGGTGCTCGTGGCACGAGTCAAAGCTTCGGCAGCACATGTCCTGTAGGGTGTCCACCACTTTATGCCTCTAGTAGATCAGGAAGAGAAATAAGAGTGCCTAGGCGCTATGACAATTATGTTATGGACTGAAATTGTTTTCTTGTTTATGTTGTTAAGGAGGGGAGATGTTGAACATGTACAATGGTGTACAATATGTACCATGTAGTGTCGGACGTAGTCCGTCTTTTGTTCTTATCATTGTCATGTGATGCCCTCTACGAATCGGGAGCGAGGTGTGATGTCAGAAGGGGGAGTTCACGAGGTTGCCATTTTGGGGTTTGCCCGGCGAGCGACTGCTGGCTGCTCGTGGGCCTCCGTACCAGTAACTCACGAATAAAGAACTTTGCTCCCACTCGTTTGTACCTTCTTCTTGCCACAACAGCCGGTGTCTCTCAAAGGGGTGTGGCCGATGTAATTAAGGGTGTAGATTAAAAACACGCATTGACAAAAACTGTGTTGGCATATTGTGCCGCCCGACTGGTATTTTGCTGCTTTTGTAATTGCATCCAGATATATAAAACAACAAGTAACATCATACCTAAAAGTCAGGACTATTTAGCTTTGTCAACGCATATTTGCATAAGATAAATAGCAACAACTATAGCCTCGTTGTAAATAACATTGAAAATGCATCAGTTGTGACATGGTGAGACTGTGAAAGAAACTAGTATCTTTGAAGTGCATCAAAGTGCCCGGTCTGAAAGAGATGGGGAGAAACATCCATTAACACAAAGTTCTGCCCAGCAAAAGACCAACAAAGGGCCTTCCAATGTAGAATAGCCCTATATGACCTGAACGGAGTGCTATCCATGGGCAGGATGAAGAGACAGTCGCACATTGGCAGAATTCTGAGGCACAGCAAGCCTCAAACAAAAGGAATGCAGTGCTATACTGCTCTCAAGCTAAACTAATGCAGTGTTGGCATGAGGCACAGCCCATTCAGTACTGCTCTTAAACCAATAATTCCATGCAGAGCTGTCCTACAGCAAATACATCATCCAGTGCTGCCTTGAAGCAGTACCCCCTGAAGCGGCGCTATCTTTAAGCACAGCACAAACATTGCAGCCTTTCAGCCAAACTCCCGCAGTGCTCCCTCCAGCAACACCTAATGCACAGCTGCCCTCCTGTAAATCCTTCATGCAGCGCTGCCCTCCTGTAAATCCTTCATGCAGCGCTGCCCTCCTGTAAATCCTTCATGCAGCGCTGCCCTCCTGAAAAACCTTCATGCAGCGCTGCCCTCCTGAAAAACCTTCATGCAGCGCTGCCCTCCTGTAAATCCTTCATGCAGCACTGCCCTCCAGAAAAACTTTCATGCAGCGCTGCCCTCCTGTAAATCCTTCATGCAGCGCTGCCCACCTGAAAAACCTTCATGCAGCGCTGCCCTCCTGTAAATCCTTCATGCAGTGATGCCCTCCTGCAAAACCTTCATGCAGCGCTGCCCTCCTGTAAATCCTTCATGCAGCGCTGCCCTCCTGTAAATCCTTCATGCATTGCTGCCCTCCTGAAAAAACTTCATGCATTGCTGCCCTCCTGAAAAACCTTCATGCAGCGCTGCCCTCCTGTATATCCTTCATGCAGCGCTGCCCTCCTGAAAAACCTTCATGCAGCGCTGCCCTCCTGTATATCCTTCATGCAGCGCTGCCCTCCTGTAAATCCTTCATGCAGCACTGCCCTCCTGTAAATCCTTCATGCAGCGCTGCCCTCCTGTAAATCCTTCATGCAGTGCTGCCCTCCTGAAAAACCTTCATGCAGCGCTGCCCTCCTGTAAATCCTTCATGCAGTGCTGCCCTCCTGAAAAACCTTCATGCAGCGCTGCCCTCCTGTAAATCCTTCATGCAGCGCTGCCCTCCTGAAAAACCTTCATGCATCGCTGCCCTCCTGTAAATCCTTCATGCAGCGCTGCCCTCCTGTAAATCCTTCATGCAGCGCTGCCCTCCTGTAAATCCTTCATGCAGCGCTGCCCTTCTGAAAAACCTTCATGCAGTGCTGCCCTCCTGTAAATCCTTCATGCAGCGCTGCCCTCCTGAAAAACTTTCATGCAGCGCTGCCCTCCTGTAAATCCTTCATGCAGCGCTGCCCTCCTTAAAAACCTTCATGCAGCGCTGCCCTCCTGTAAATCCTTCATGCAGTGCTGCCCTCCTTAAAAACCTTCATGCAGCGCTGCCCTCCTGAAAAATCTTCATGTGAAGGGTGTTATTGCTGTAGAATTAAGATTTTTTTCATGCTGACGGTAAGGTCAAAAATGGAGAGCCCGATAGAGACCCGTCTCGACATCTGCTTTTCAGAACTGCCGGTGCTCAAGCACTGGCAGGACCCGGCCCCCCTAAAGCCTTGCTAAACCCTAATAATCATTTAAGTGACTTTGTGCTATACAAAACTGAAAACAATAATAGTATTGAATTTATACACAACTGTCCTGTTCTCTTTATGAAGGTCAATTATTCCCCCCCCCCCCCACCGTGTGTCTCATGTGCAGCTTTGGGCTTGGCTGGGCAGTGTCTGGAGTCTTATCTCCGGCACGCCCGAGTTTTTCACAGGTCTTTGAAGACCATTTGCATATTGGCATACCTTTGTAAACTGGTTACCGAGGCTTAATTATTTATTCAGGTTCCAGTACCCCCTGGAACTCTGCCTATACCTTACATTTGAATTTTAGATTTACTGACATAGAGTGAGAATGCATTTCATCAAAATGAATATAAAGTAGGGTTGCCAGCACAACCCTCTCCGACCCCCAGTCCGGTCCCCACTCAAACAGTACCCTGCACGACCCCCCAGGACTACACTAAAACCTAAAACACTGCCCTACACTACACAAACACAACAACACTACCCTAAACTCAAAAACACTACCCCAGCACGACCCTCCCCCGACCCCCAGTGCGGTCCCCACACTCAAACACTACCCTGCACGACCCCCCAGCACTACCCTAAACCCTAAAACACTACCCTACACTATACAAACACCACAACACTACTGTAAACCTTAAAACACTACCCCAGCACGACCCTCCCCGACCCCCAGTCCACTCCCTACACTCAAACACTACACTGCATGACCCCCAGCACTACCCTAAACTCTAAAACACTACCCTACACTACACAAACAACACAACACTACCCTAAACCTTTAAACACTAACCCCAGCACGGCCCTCCCCAACTCCCAGTCCGGTCCCCACACTCAAACACTACCCTGCACGACACCTCGGGCACTACCCTAAACACTAAAACACTACCCTACACTACACAAACACCACAACACTACCCTAAACCCTAAAACACTACCCCCAGCACGACCCTACCCGACCCCCAGTCTGGTCCCCACACTCAAACACTACTCTGCACGTCCCCCAGCACTACGCTAAACCCTAAAACACTACCCTACACTACACAAACACCACAACACTACCCTAAACCCTAAAACACTACCCTCAGCACGGCCCTCCCCAAACCCCCAATCCGGTCCCCACACTAAAACACTACCCTGCACGACCCCCCAACACTACCCTAAACCCTAAAACACTACCCTACACTACACAAACACCACAACACTACCCTAAACCCTAAAACACCACCCCCAGCACGACCATCCCCTGACCCCCAGTCCGGTCCCCACACTTAAACATTACCCTGCATGACCCCCAGGCACTATCCCTAAACCCTAAAACACTACCCTACACCACACAAACACCTCAACACTACCCTAAACCCTAAAACACTACTCCCAGCACGAACCTACCCCAACCCCCAGTGCGGTCCCTACACTCAATCACTACCCTGCATGATCCCCTAGCACTACCCTCAACCCTAAAACACTACCATACACTACACAAACACCACAATAGTATAATAAATAAGGCATAAAAATAGTATAATAAATAAGGCACCGATCTACCATTCAGCATGCAGCTTGAATACAATGTTCATAGTTGTCTGGGTAAAGTCAAGTAGTATTCAAATTGTTTGTATTCACTAAATGTTCTGCATTGTAAATGAAGACTATGCGATTACAAATAAGTATGTGCTTAGTATTCTGTTAGTATTCAAGAAGTACCACTCACATATCAGTAGTCTTCATGCACTAGCCTTCCACAAAAGAACACTATTGAATACTAAAATTGGCATAAAATAGTCTTCGAATGCTATAAAAAGACAGGTTAACCACTAAATGTAGTACTCAACTTCGGTAAGGGCTGTGCCTAAGACCTCAGATAAGGTTGAGGGTGTTCGGCAGTTTGGGTTCCCAGGCATACGTTGCCATGGTTCCTTCTCTTGAGATACATTGCTTGATCTGGTGGTTAGTTCATAGTTACGTGCCAGCCACAATAGTAAACGTTGCTAGTTTCCCTAGAGTTTAATTATACTTTGTTCCTCTTTTTGCAGTACGTTGCACCTTGTTTCCATGGGGCCATGAGGCATTGCAGCCCCTCCCACTACCCCTTGCACCTGTTGCCTCCTTCACCCCTCTCGCCACGTTACTTGCGTGGTGTGAATCCTCCAAGCTGGATTCAGGTGTGTGCAGCTGCTCGCACTCTTACAATAAACATAAAACAGACATATTTGCTCACTTTGACATCCTCCTTCGAGTCACCAGAATTCTGCCCAATAGGATGTGGCCAAAAGCCCCTTCTCCCGCGTTACTTGTTTCACAAAGTCTGCTTCCCTGGGGCTGTGTGCAGAAGCGTGTCAGGCACAGCACTGGTTTCGGCTTGCTTCACTTTTGGATGTAGACCATCAAGCTTCTTCTCTCTGCCACTAACTAATGCTGTGAAATGGCTACAAAGTGGTATTGAGGGCAATAAAAAACAAATTCATATATTTTTTAATTATCATGGTGAAGGAGAGATTGGAAAGTAACAATTGTCTTGCATTTGCTTAATGCAAAAAGTATTTGGACATGCAGTGCCAGAAAAAGGCTTGCAAAGAACATTCTTATTATAAACTTATTGAGCCAGGGGGATTCTCAAAAACCACATCTTTTATGTTCCTGCTCTAATCGCGCTTTGGCTTAGGCCAGGTTTGGTTCAGGAAAAAGTCACAGAGACTGCACAGCACAAATGAAAACATGTGGAGCTTTTGCACTCATATGTTCACAACAATAACAACGGTCAGTTGGGCGGAATGTTGCCTTAAGCTCTGGAAATGCATGTGTGCGTCTGAGTGAGTGAGGGAGTGAGACATTTGGCCTCCGTTTCTAAAAGACACGCTGAAAGGCATACTTAGACCCGTTTGACTGCGGAGGAAATGTTAATAATAGATGCAATTTGCAACCCACAGCTGGAAACGAATAAACAAGCATCCATTGTCATTATTTATGCTTAGACGGTCTATCTAAGGGTTTTCTTTCTCTTTGTACCTTCATGTGATAAAACTCTAAAGAGTGTCCTTCCGTTTTCCCTTCTTTCCTTACTAGCTTCCTCCATTCATTTCTTCCAGTCTTTTTTCTCCCCACTATTTCCTTTCTTTCTTTCTTTCTTTCTTTCTTTCTTTCTTTCTTTCTTTCTTTCTTTCTTTCTTTCATTGCTTTCTATCTTAAACCTTTCCATCCAGGCTTTTTTCCTTCCGTTTTCCCTTCTTTCCTTACTAGCTTCCTCCCTTCATTTCTTCCAGTCTTTTTTCTCCCCACTATTTCCTTTCTTTCTTTCTTTCTTTCTTTCTTTCTTTCTTTCTTTCTTTCTTTCTTTCTTTCTTTCTTTCTTTCTTTCTTTCTTTCTTTCTTTCTTTCTTCCATTGCTTTCTATCTTACACCTTTCCATCCAGGCTTTTTTCCTTGTTTTTCCTTTCTATATTTCTTCCAGGCTATTTTTCCTCTTTCTTCCTTACTTTCCTTCCTTCCTCAATCAAATCCTCTTTTTCTCTGCTTCCTTATTTCCCTTCTACTCTGCCTCCTTCACCGCTTCTTCCTTTCTTCATGACTTCATACACTCTTTCCTTCCTCTCTAATTCCTTCCCCTAATTCTCAACTTCCTTATTTCCCTCTCATCCTTCCTTCCTTCCTTTTTGCCTTCCGCCCCTCAGCTGCTCCTTCCTTTCCTTATGCCTTCCTTCGGTTATTCCTTTTTTTTCCATCTCCCTTCCCCCCTCCCTCTCTCTTTTCAGAGGGCTCATAAAATGAAATCTTCATGACATAATGCTGTACATTACCATGCTTTTGTGTGAGCCTTATTAAGGGCCATATTAACAAGCCAGGCGATAAAATTATCGCCGCTTTATCGGCAGAAAACTGCCGCTAAAACGGCGATAATGGGCTTGATAATATGCTCTATGGAATTCCAATTGAAGCCCATGTTAGACGTCCTTCACGTCTAACATGGGCTTCAATTGGAATTCCATAGAGCATATTATCAAGCCCATTATCGCCGTTTTAGCGGCAGTTTTCTGCCGATAAAGCGGCGATAATTTTATCGCCTGGCTTGATAATATGCCCCCAAGATCGGAGAAGCTGGGATGGTTTTGCTTAGAATCTCATTTTAGCCCCTCCAATTCCCACAAGCCAGGCAGGCTCCAAACGTCCATGATAGAAAATGTTTCTAAATTTTTGTACAGATGCATCATATTTCCGATCGGGGTTTACAAACAAGTTACACATTGCTACAGAGCTAATTCCTCCATACCAGAGTACCATCAACCCTAGGCTGTAGTGCAACCGGATGGAAAATAAATAGCTGTGGCAGTTTTTTAAAGGGCTATTTAAAAGCAATACTTTCATACTTAGATAATGCATCACTTGCCCAGTGATTGTGTTGACAATTAATTACTTTAAATTATGGGAATGACCAGATTGTTAACAGGATAATGTGCTTACAATTGATAAACACTTATAAGGTCCCAAAGACGAGACCTATTGGCTATGCCAATGCTTGTTTTACAGGGGGCCGATATTGCAGCTATGATGCAAAACCAGCCATCGGTGACAAAAACGACCCCTAGGGGTCCAAAACCTGACCCCACCCAGCCAACCTAGGAAATGCCTGGTGCCCGCTATGGCCAGGCTGACCAGGACTGGTACTCATTTGACCGTGCACCTCAGTGAAACACTCATAAAGGGCACGCTTCATGACCTACTCTGTAATCAGCCAGCAGCTGATACATTTAGGCTGATCAATATGTGACTGACACTGCAACCACTGACATAGGAGGGCTGGCCTTGTGCCCTTTTTCCATATTGACTACTTACGGTTTGACATGAGTGGCTGAAGCCCTATAAGTTAACCTAAATAGAAGAATGAGGAGAGAAGGAAAGAGAAGGATTGAATGGTTAGAATACCTCCTGGCTTGTGGTGGCTCGCCTTTCCCTTTGAGTGGGAAGACAAGGGGGAGGTTAATATGTCGGGGACATGCATGGAATAAAAGAGGAGGGCTACTTCACCAGCGATTCCACTGGTGATGGGCAATTTCGCAGAGGTGACATTTTACACCATCTTGCTCTCCAGTCTACAGATGAAAACATTACATATGCATATATTTATTATTGAAAACAATAATAATTTGCATCCCTCTGTTGATGAAGATGTCTTTTGTAGAAAGGCTCTTTGGTATCAGTGAGAAGTCAAATGATAAGTCAAAATTGAACCAAAATCAGTGCAAAATTGCCTGCCAGCAATTTAATCTTTGTAGCATGGTTCTGCAAGAGAATACAAGCTTCCCGGATTCTTGCACACGCACACAGCAGCCTATTTATGAGAGCCCTGCATTACTTTTGTACCATGTAAAGTGGTACATGCATGATACAGGCCTTATAAAGACTTTTTTGGGGGGTACATACCAATTTTTCAGTACAAATTCACACTCAGGACCTTATCTATAAGGCCTTTATGGCCGTTGCTTCAATTTTTGTGAAGCTGCGGGTGCGTTAAAAAAAATGTGCCCCACCAGGGCATATTTACAAAGTGACGCACCTAGGTAGATGCGTCACTTTGTAAACCCCTGAGCTACATTATACCTGCAACAGGTATAATGTAAGCAGGGTGGGTGTTTTGGCAGAGAAAAGCCTTTTAGATGTGTCACAGTGAAATCTATGAGATTTCACTGCGACACATCAAGGACGCCACTGCGTCACACCCTTACACCTGCCTCACTTGCCCCTTGTAAAAGGACACATTGCTGGAGCTGCATCTGTTTTCAGACACACCCCAGCAATGCGCCACTTTTGTGCCTACAGACTGTCGTATCTGTAAATCATTGTGACATGGAGTGCCGTACAATGAATACGGTGCATCCATAGTGTTGCAAGGAGGGCGCACTGAAAAGTGTTGCTTCGTTGTTTTCGCGCAGCGATGCAACACTTTTCATAAATGAGGCAGCCAATCTTTGGAATGCCATACAGAATGTAAGATACAGAAGTATATATCAATTGGAGTGGCCCGCTGACCTACATATCAATTTTGCCAACAATGTTAACCCCATTAGGGGTACCAAAAAATGATCACATGTCAGGGACTCCTAAGACACTGATAATTTTGATATCTGAAACAAGACTTTTACTACAATTATCGCATGGTCTCAAAGACATGCTGCCCAATAGTGCCTATACAGTTCACAGTCCTGCTAAATAGTTCTGGTATGGACCCCAACAGTACTAAGGGTCACTCCATGGTGGTAGCCGTTCACCATATACATCTGATTGTGTGCTACAGTATGCCATATCCGCATGTCAGTCCTTGTGGTTTGGAACTGGACCTCTTGCCCATCACAATGTCACATGGCATTTTGCCAGCAATAGATCTATGACTATCAGTCACCTGATTGCCTTGTCAACATCTCTATCATAACCCAGTAGTGCCAGCATTGGGTCTAGTTTGAGGGTGGCACCTGTGATAACACCCAACTCGCAGAAGACTTTTTTCCAAAAGTCATATACCCCAGTACAATGCAAAACAATATGCATAAATCCAGCCTAAAAGTTTCCACACGTTTGAGATTCTGCTGTGTCATGCAATCAAACCTGGCAAAGTAATTCTGGCATATAATAGACTCTGTTAATATTCTAAAAGTGGACCAACCTGTGTCTACCAGTTAGCCATACTGTTTTATTCTGGGTGCAGCAATATCGCCAGCATTGGTCATTAATAGTTATATCTGGGTCCTGCTGCCGTTCTAATCGCACCTTCACCATACAAGGTCAGCAGGCTTCCGGTGTGAAGGCGTAAAATGTTGTTTTCAGTCTAGCAAGAACCACCACTTGTAAGAGGGAAGACAACGCTGGCATTCCTGATGGTTCCTGCATGTCATCTCCCAGTAAGCCATGTAGCGCATGTCTGGTTCTGAAATATTGAAAACGAGTAAGCGCTGTTGATGTGTTTGTCCTGTTCTGAATCATCTCCTATGTCCACTCCATGCCATCTTGAAAGAGATCTCCCATTTTTGGTTTTACCCAAAGTATGTAAAGCTTGCAGCATGGCCTGCTCCTGACCTATAGGGATTTAGGAGCACCATTCTAGTGGTATATGTGCTGAGCATAGTAGGGAGCCAGACAGTTTCTCCGACAAGGTCTGCTAGACGTGAGTTGTGACATTTAGTGAATCAAAAATGCTGTGTCAGTGAGTTGGGCATCGAAAAAGCATCTGGGGGAGTGTATGAGGATCTGCAACATCTCTCTCGAAATCCAAATGTGGTGAGTCATGTGCGTGTGAATCCAGTAGTGTGCAAATGAGCTCTGTGCTGCTTTATCATACAATTCCAGATCCGGTTCGTTCAGACCACCCATATCACACGGCAAGGTGAGTTCTTCCCACCGGACCATTGGCTGTTTGTTGGCCCATCCCAATGTAATCACCAAGGAGCATAAATTGACAAACATCACACCTGCAAGAGTATCAGGATATTCTGGAAGAGGAACAAGAATCTGGGGAGCACTAACATTTTCATAATGGCTATGCGCCCCATTAGTGGCAGTGGTAATTTAATCCAGTGTTCCACATCCTTGGCTAGTTTTTGTGACTCTTTCCCATAATTATCCATTAACACTATTGCTGGGTCAGTGTGAATCTGTATCCCCAGGTAGCGTATGGATTCAGATGTCCATTGCAATGGGTACTCCATTGCCACTGTGTCATGGTGGGAGTGAATGGGAAAATTATAGACTTATCCCAATTGATGTGAAGGCCTGAAACTCCTGCACTACTTCTCTGAGTATAGGCGTTAGATTGCTCTCTGTGTTACGAATATACAGCAGGGTGTAATCAGCATATGTTGAAATTATAAGCTTGTAAGCAGGGAAACACAGCCCTTTATGAACATGATACTCTCAGAGAGCGCACGCTAACAGTTTGGCCACAAGAGCGTACAATAGAGGCGACAAGGAGCAGCCCAGTCGGGTTCCACTGGTGATCATAATCAGGGATGTCACAGTATTGCCCACTCTGATCTGGGCTGTAAGTGTGGAGTATAATACCTTGATCAATTGCAAATATACTTCACCAATGCCAATACTGCAAAGGACAGCCCTCATGATGCCCTATTCGACCGAGTCAAATGCCTTTTCGGTGTCTTAAATACAGCAGCCGCTTTTATCTGGGTCAATGCATTGTATGGAACCAAACAGTTATCTGAGGTTGTATGTAATGCTACAGCCTGGTACAAACCAAGCTTGCTCTGGATGTGCCACTCAAGGCAATATCGAGGTTAATCTGTTTGCCAGTACTTTAGCATATATTTTGGTATCTCTATTTAATAAAGACTAAGGCCGGAACAAAGAACAACAATTGGGTTGCTTGCCTGGTTTCAAAAGTGTAACTATCAAGGCTTCTCTCATTAAGAGGGGCATAGTGCCGGCTTTCAGCATCTCCTCAAACAATGTGATCATATGCGGTATAAGCAAATCTTGATAGGCCTTGTAAAAGGCTATTGTGAAATTGTCTGTACCCAGTGCTTTATTAGCCTGCATATCCTTTAGCACAACATGTATCTCCATAGGTTGCAGTGGTGCCATCAAGTGTTCTCTGTGTTCCATAGTGAGCCAAGGCATTGTTTTGTACTCTAGAATCATCAGGGGGGATATGCGATCGATATTGATCAGCATAATATCTACAGAACCTTTCAGCAATGTGTTCCTTTTCATGCAGTGGGTGCCCATCCTCATCACAAATTTCCATAATCATTGCAGTCTCTTTCTTGGGCTGCATCAATGCTGCCTGTGTGGCCCCCGGTCCCTCCTCCTCTCCGTATGTCCTGGCGACTGCCTATTTACCCAGGTGTTTAACTTCACTGTTGGCTGTTTCATGATAATCCTCAATTTTGGTTTTAATGTCTCCCATAATGTGATTATTGGCCAAATTATAATGTCTCCTCTCCAACTCCACAATTTCCCTTTCTAGGTGTGATAACGATCTCTCAGCCATCTAAGAACTACAGCATGTTTCGAGTTGGTAATACCTCTAATATAAACCTTAAAGGTCTTCCATACTATGGCGAAACTATCCACCGTGCCCACATTGTTATAAAAAAATTCAACAATGGCTTGTGCTATTTTGGTCTTAAAGACTGTATCTAGTAAGAATAAGGGGGAAATCACCAGATAAATGGGGTGGCCTTCTGAGTGTGAAGCTCCAATTCCAATATCTCTGGTGAGTGGTCTGAGTAGGTCCATGGGAGTGGTTCACATTTGATGGCTCAGGAGGTCAGGATCCTAGAGACCAACCAGAAATCTATGCAAGAGTGGATCTCATGTGACGTAGTGTAGTGTGTGTACCCAGTGCCATCGGGTGACCGGTGCCTCCAAATGTCTACCAAACCTGTTCTCTCAACAATCTCTAGAAGTGCTTTAGTGGCTGCAGAAGGTCAATGAGGAGCTCCCCTGAAATGGCCCCTGTCATGGTTCAATACACAATTGTAATCCCCTCCCCAAATCTGTGGGAGTTCAACCCACAGCAGTAATTGAGCACTGAGTGTGTGATAGAACTATAGGCAGCCATACTTGGGTCCATACACTCCTACTAACAGTACTGCAAGATCATCCTGCCCCTTGGATCCACACATACCTCCTGTAGTCTAATCCCTGACTTGCAGCTTACCCATATAAGTTCTCCACGGGTATGCAAGGTGAAACCTGCAGCACAATAATGTCCCTTCAACTTGCGCTGTGTCAGCACCTTGCTACCTGGTATCAGGTGTGTTTCCTGTAAGATCGCTATGTCTACCTTATGTTTTTTAAGGTACACTATCACCTTGCATATCTTTCTATTGCTGATAAGCCCTCTCACATTCCATTTGAGGAGCCTGATCAGCAGGCGAGTCGGTCAGTCCTCAACTGTCTGTTCCACGTCTCCCACCGCACTCCATTATTATTATAACTTTGATAGTACCCGTATACACAGCATATATCATCTATTTTCAACAACAACAAAAGACAACCATCCTAATAAAAGCCCCTCCCATGCTACGTGAACCCCAAATTTGCATAGCATTATCTTGTCCCTCCCTAACCCAGCCCTCCAACCCTCCATAACGAAGAAACAAATAACAGTGATCCTTAAGATAGTGCACCATGGGGGTGGATGTTACTGGCTTAAGGAGCCCCGTTACTTCACTACTCACCATCTAGTAAAATGAAACATTAGAGGCACCCATATATAGCTCAAGAAGGAACATCTTCAATCCTGCATCAAAGCTCCATCTCTCCTTCCAGCAGTCCAGGAAAAGAATATAAGCGAGGAAAGGCCCAACAATCTCCAGAGTACAACGCATATCGCACTATACCACAAATATGATGTAACTACTTCCAGAGATCTTGGAATATTCAGAACAGTATTACTGCCATCTCAGGTGCAGGCCACTGGTGTGGGAGCACCCCGATCTTCTGATAGTGCCAGTTCTTTCACCACACCCTCATGATGGGCACAGTTTGACATGTTAAAATTATCTCTGTCTGCAGTTGAGCAAGAGATGGCACAAACTGGGTCCATATTAATCCATACAGGCCATCTCTGATTCTTTAATATCATCTCAATGTTCCTCTATATCCTGATGATCGCCCTCATTGTTGGAAGTAGCTCGGGGAGTCCCACGTCGGCTTTCAGGCCCCACCCTTCATTTAATGAACTGTAGCACTTGTTTTGGGTCCGTGAAAAAATGTGCCTTTCCTTGCAACATTACTTGCAGTTTAGCAAGATATAACATAATATATTCCAGTTGGAGTGAAATCTGGGTAAGTGCCAACTCGATGCCTTCATGACGCAGTGTCTTCAGTTCCCGCTCCTCGCGTAATTTTGCATCCCAATCCCTATAATGCAAATGTTTCGCTATTAGGGGACGAGTTTTAGCAGCAGGGATTGGCTCGCTCCACCACAAAAATATCTGAAAACGTGTTTCTGTCCAGGATTGCAACCAGATGGCTTTCCATGTTTTGTTCCACGTTGTCTATATTAGTTGTTTCAGCAAAGCCCACTATTCGTATGCTATTTCTCCGGGACCAGTGGGAGTAGTTTGTCCATCTTTTT
Source organism: Triturus cristatus (assembly GCF_964204655.1). Taxonomy (NCBI): domain Eukaryota; kingdom Metazoa; phylum Chordata; class Amphibia; order Caudata; family Salamandridae; genus Triturus; species Triturus cristatus. The sequence goes on from NC_140594.1 coordinate 922,130,655, forward strand.
GTATGCTGTCGCCTCCATGGTAACCACATCTTCCATATCAGACACTCTCCTTTGCACTATGTCTAGTTGCTCTGTATGCTTATCTGGCCAAACTGACATTTTGTTAATTCTATAGAGAGGGCATCGATCTTTCCATCATTTTTTTTAAACTGCATTGCATGGCTGCAAGTATTTATTTCAGCTCTGCATCTGTAGTGGGGTTGTTAGTCTCTGATTGAGACTCCACAGGATTTGTCTAAGTCTCTTGGGATATCGGTGTCCTGCATAATTTAAACTGGAGCTTGGACTGGGACCTATCTGTCTTGCCCATGGCACTCACCCGCTATGATGTCAGTCGACTCGGGCCTTGGGAGTTGCGATGTCCTGTGTGCTTGCTTGTACCGAGTGTACATAAATCTACTCCAGACAATGCCACAGGGTTTGCACCCAGATGAAATTATGAGGTTTGTAGATTGTAAAGATGCATTGAGCTGTTTTTCAATTACTGCTTTAAAAAATTGATAAACAATATTCCAAAGAGAGAATAATATTCCTTCTTGTTTTGAGCTGATGTAGAATTAAAAAGGCACAGCAAACCATTTATATCATAACGAATTAGTAATATGCAGATGTCATGTGAAGGTTTGGGGACCTTGGTGCTGGGTGCGGCAGGGCTTGGGAAGACACTGAAGTTTTCCAAGGTAATTCAGTCCCTGAGCGCTATCTTGCAGAGATTCACAGGAACTGCACTAAAGAAGGACACAATGAAACATGTTTGGAACCTCACTGTTGGACTTGGCCCTTTTTGCAGGGTCATCCCAGAACTTTTGGCCTCCCTAAATTATTTTTTCTGACGTGTTGTTAGTGCTTTTATGACTCTGGGCACTTTCCCACTGCTGATCAGTGCTAAAGTGCATGTGCTCTCTCATGCGAACATGGTAAGATTGGTAGACACCTGCTTGGCATATTTTATTTACTTGCGAGTCCTTTGTACAGTGGTATCCCATATATCTAGGGCCTGTAAATTAAATGCTACTAGTGGGCTTGCAGCGCTGGTTGCGGCACCCACCGAAGTAGCCTTTAAAACCTGTCTCAGGTCTCTGCTACTGCAGGGCCTGTGCATGCAGTTTACTGATGCCGTGACGTGGCATATAAAGTGGTTGCCACTTCTGCAACTCCCTTTTTACTGCATATAAGTCACCCCTGAGGTAGGCCCTAGCTAGCCCTATGGGCAGGGTGCTGTGTAGGTAAAAGGTAGAACATGTGCCTTAACTGTGTGGCATTTCCTGGTAGTGACAAACAGCCTATTTTGTATCTCACTGCTGTAAGGCTGCCCTCTCATAGGGATGCATTGGGGATTCCCTGATATGTGCTTCAGTGGTAATTTCTGATCTGAGAGGAGTAGCGTGACCATGTTTGGTATGTTTGGAATAGTAGTGATAAATTCTGCTTATTGGTGAAAGCAGATTTATTATTACTATTTTAGGAATGTCCCATTTAGAAGTGGCCATTTCTCTGTGCTTCCGTGTCTTTGTGCCCTGCCAGGATGAGCATTGACCGTCTGGTTCTGACTGACAGGAGAGAGGGGATGTGCATTCACTCCAGAAAGTCACAAGCGTGGTTAAGGTGTGTACTGCCTTTCCTGGTTGACTCAGACCTAGGCTGAATAGACCTTGACAGGATTTAGAGTAGCAGGAGGAGTTTCCCTTGCACCTGAATAGGCTAGGTCTGCTTTTTGAGTGGTGGGAGGAGATGCACCTTCATCTGCACCAGAATAGGGCTGTACCTGCCTTCAACAATGCTGGCTCCACCCCCCCTGTGGTGTGTCTGGGGCCTGGGCTGGAAATTCGAATGGGGGTGCTGTGCAATTCAATATAGTGTTTGAAGTGCCCCCCAGAACAGAGACATTGGCACTATAAGTGCAGAGGCTGTGACCCCATGAGGAAGAGAAGATATTGCGTGGACTTGCGTCCAGACACTGCTGGTTCTGTATGCTGCCCCAGAAGATTTCTTTGCTGCCAGGAACACACCATCTGGACTTTGCCTTTGTGCTGGCCTGAGTCTGCTTCCTGCTTGGGCCCCCAGTGATCTCCCAGGGCTTGGTGTCCTGCCCTGCAGTACTGAGAAAACTTAGCGCTAAGTGAGCGATTGATTCCTTTGGTTTGCCTTTCCTTTGCTTTGGGAAAGCTCTGGCGAGGGTGCTCTATTTTCCCAGAGCCTTGGTGCCTTGAGCTCCTTGAAACCTCAAGGGAGCGGTAACCTTGCCCTGGAATTCTGGGATAAGCCCCCCCCACCCCATGGTGTGCAGAGCCCAAGATCAGGAAAAAGCTACCATCCCCGCACGGCTGCTCGACAGTGAGACCATTGCGAGGGAGTCCACAGCATTGCAGGGCAACCTGCATTGCCCAGCCACGCCCCCAGAAGCCAACAAGGATGCCGTGTCATTAGCAACGTCCAGAGGAGCCACTGCCGCACCGGACTGCTAGGCCACGTTCCACTGGTAGGAGCCGATGCCTTGCGCCTCCCACCTCCCACCCCAGGAAGCCTGCCTTCTTTGTCTTCAAGCCAGACAAGGAGGAAGGAGATGTTGCCCCATGCCTACCTGGCCCTGAAGGGCCTGATCAGAGCACCACCGGTGGCCGGCTGCTTCCTTTTCCTTCGGGTGAGAGAAAGGAGGGTGGACGAGCCAGTCTGGCGGGGGCAGCACCACAAGTTAGCGCGCAGCCCCAACTCTTGATTTGTAGGCGGGAGACCCAGAAAGGTCACCCGCTGACATGACATCATGGGGTAGAGCTTCCAGGAAGCCCCTTCCGGGTTATTGGAAGAAAGGGCTGAGGCGACCTGGGTTTGAACAGCTGCCTTTGTGTAAGAATGGGGTGAAACCTTGCAGGAGGCCCCCGTCGTGTGACAGAAGACAATACCGCATTACCTGTGTTAGGTGGGCAGGTGGTCCAGATGTCTACTTGTGGTGAACCGAATTACTGCGTAGTACCTACTAAGGGCCCAGGAGCTATGTGCCTTATGTGATGATGAGGTGGGCAGTAGTATATATGCATGTGGTAATGTGTTGGTGATTCCTGTCTCTTGGGTGCTTTACCCAGCTGCTACAGCTCGTGCCCTGATGTAATGATGATTCAAGTCATGTTGCCTCGCATTTGATAGGATAATGAGTATCCCTTTGGGGCCTGCATAATATGTACAGTCCTGTGATGATGTTTTCATAACATGTGCACTAACTTGAAATGTTATGACCATTGCCTAACGACAACACTGATTTATTAACCTATGTGAAGTCAGCACAAGTGCCTAGTGGCACAGTTATATATGTGGTTGTGATATAATGTGTTTTTATGTATAATACAAAGGATATTTTTATATAACCTTGTGTGGAGTCTCTTTTGTGGTGTGTCTAGTGTGTTAGTGTTGTGTGAGTGTGTTGCGCAAACGCTTTACATATTGCCTCTGGGATAAGCCTAACTGTTCTCCTAAGCTACCAAGGGGATTAGCAGGGGTATTCTTCAGCATGTAACTGCATTGCCCTGACTAGAGTGGTGGATTCTGCCTGGTTTAGGTGCATACCCTACCCAACCAGAAACCCTATTTCTAATAATCACCAATAATTGATAGTCAAAGCAAGAAAGAAAGTACCTGCTATACTTCTATTGCATACAAGATGACTTATAGGGTACCAGTGTCAGTTAACGGAAGCTGACTACTGATTGTTGCATGGAAGAGTAAATAACAAAGCAATTTCTAGTTTAATAAATGTGTAAGCTTCTGTGTGGCATCTGTGAAACTATCTACTTTCGGATAGGCTTGTGGATGTGCGGATGTTTTACAAGTTTTGGATAAAACCAGTGTAAAAACGGGCACCATGGGGTATATCTACAAGGGGTTAATGCCACCGGAATGTTACTTTTAGTGATGTTCTGGCGGTGATATGTCCTTCATATTTACACAGCAGCGTTAAGCTACTTTTTGTGGCTTAGCGCTGCCTTGTAAATACTGTCCCTTTACACACATCACTATGTGCGATGGGTGTTGCTGTGAACGTTCCACTGCAACACCCATTGTTTTTTGATGCTGCTACAGATTTACAAAACACCATTAATGCTTGTTTATGTGCAGGAAGGGACACCTTCCTGCACATAAACAATCATTAAATAATGATGATTTTCTACTTCTATGTGTGCTGCATTCTGCAGCACTCATAGACTCATTTCCAGCACACATAGAAGTAACAAATCACCATTATGTATTGTTTATATGCAGGAAAGGTATCCCTTCCTGCACATAAACAATCTTTCCCAGCTACACAGGCACCCTTGCACTATAGTGCAAGGGTGCCTGTGTTGGGGCTAGGCAGCTCATTTTTGAACCAGCACTTGGGAAGACACAGGGATGCACGGGATTGTTGTAAATACGGCACATCCCTGTGTTTTGGAAATGTCGGAGCACTGCGCTTCCAAATTTAGCTCTGCTCTGACATTTCATTATAAATATGCCCCAATTTTCCTTGCAGTCTCACAGTTGTTCCTGTCTGATTGGCTGGCTAAAGGGACCTGTTTGACATACAACTGCTAAACAGTAGTATAGCGCCTATGCTTATATTCATGCTGCTGAGACGCAGGGGAGCTGTCGGTGTAATTTACACTCAAGCACAAACCTTAAGCTTTGCACCGGTATATTGCAGGAGGGATGTACATACTCACCCCACCTTGCTGCCCTCTCATTTCCTGAAGGGCTTTCCTGAAGCAAAGGACAGTGAGTATAGTTAAGTGAAGGGGAAAATACCATTAGGCAACCACAGATTATCTGGAGTGGGGACACGTCTTTATGCACCCACAATTCTCTCACTGCACAGAAGCAGACGTTCTGGACTATGTTGGGACCTTAGCTCACATTTTGCTTATATGTAGGTTGCTTGTGCTCTACTACTCTGGAGGGTCACTGCCACTACTATATGACTCTGAAAGGTTAGATGCACACCAGCATCTACTCTGAGACAAGCGCATGTCAATTAAAAAACACTATTGGAAATTGTACCTGCATTCGAGAACACAGCAATACAACAGTCTGTCATTATGTTAGTAATTCTGGCATGTGCAAATTATGTTAGTCTTCAATTCCTGGGAAACTTCTCAAAATGTCGTTTCAAATCCTTGCAAGTTCTCAGAATGATTTAGAATCAGGGCATCTTGGCTAAAGGGTTGAATTGGTTCCTTGCGAAGTTTGTGGCTTTAATTCCTGAACAAGTTGCAATCTGTAGCAAACCAACAGCACTCTTGAAAGTATTTCACAAAAAAAGCATTAGTGTTCTGTGTAATAAGCAATGACGCTTTTATTACTCAGTTCAAACAATAGCTTCTCAAGTTTAACTGGTTTTCTCTGTCTGCATTATCATTATCTAGCAGGCACAGCCCACATTAGCCATTCAACCATATAATCTTTGTTTTTCTTGATGTGTTTTCTTTGGTAAGGCTAATTACAATGCAAACCAAAAGATGAGATCTGGCATCAGAAGAACGAGGACTCAATCACCAAATTACAAAAACCGCACACACAACGGGCCTCATGTACAATATTTTGACGCACGTCAGCACAGCAAGCTTTCCTGCTGTGCTGCTGTGCATCAAAATGAAAGGGCAGGAATGTGCCGTATCTACAAGGTGCAGTGCATGCCTGTCTTTTCCTCTGTGCTGGTGCATAATGGGCTTCCATGCACCTATGCAGGCACCTTTGTGCCATGGTGCAAGGGTGTTTGCGTTGCAGGGGTGATTGTTTATGTGCAGGAAGGGACACCTTCAGATTGTTTTTGTGAAGGAAGGGACACCTTCCTGCACAAAAAACAATCATGAGAGGTGTTTTCCTCTTTCTATGTGTGCTGCATTCTGCAGCATACATTGAACAAGGACAAACGAGGAGAAATAAAGCTATTTCTCCTCGTTGCACCTCTCTTACATCTACTCTACTGCCATTACTGACAAAACTACATAGTTTTAACTACACAATTTTAACTGCATAATTTTAACTGAGTTGTTCTGAATTGAATTTGGATGATTCCTAATCACTGTACTCACGTCTTTCTTTTTTAAATCGCTGTACTCATGTCTTTCTGATAATGGAGATGTAATCAGGCTTGGCTTCACACTGGAGGTCTGGACGGCTGTCCAGGGCGGGTCAAGTAAATTAACAATAGAGAGGACCGCGGCCCTCAAGCAACCATAGAGGGAGCAAGCTCTAGTTGCTCACTGGGAACACCTACTTATGGCGGCTGCAGTGTGGACGCGCAGAGGTGCCCGCAGCAGGCGCACTGTTGGCTGCCAAAGGCCCACCAAAGGCAAGCCTGTGTCTGCCCGTCCATGTCCGACCGGGGCCTGGGGCCACAAACCCAGCCCATTCTACCCCAGGTCACCTTAGATGCCTAAGCTACAATGCGATAGTGCTGGTGCAGTTTAGGCCGAAAGTCGCACCTCAGTGTGCACACATTTTTAGGGCGGAAAACCTGGTAAGTAAGAAGGCTGTACACTGCCACCGGAGTGTTGCAGTGAATAAGGATATATCTGACAAAAACACACAGTCACCAAGGCCAGAAGGGAAAGTGCAATGGAAAATGGGGTTAAGATATAGCAGATCACTGCCAGGACACAAAGTAGAAATTAGGGTTTTAATTGAGGAGGAACACCTAGATGTATTATTTTTAACAGAGAGTTGGCTGAAAGACAGCTCTACACCGGATCTAGCCATGGCCCTTCCCCCAGGCTATGCTATCAGAAGGCAGGATCGGGTGGGAAAGGTTGGAGGTGGGGTCGCTATAATTTATAAGGAAGAATAAAGATTCACTCTCTCACCTCTGACAGTACTCAACTGCGATATAATACAATTCAGTATTGGACTCTCCCCCACCGTACTTTTTCAGACACTCTCGTCTACAGGCCCCCAAGAACCCTGTGGCACATACCTAGATATTTTCCCTGATCTTATAGTTAGTACCACCGCTAGTAAAGGATCTCTGACCATGCATGGTGACCTTAATTTACACCTAGATGAACATAATAACGCATCCACTACAGATTCCTACAAGATATGGAAGCGATGCAACTTAAACAGCATGTGAGATCTGCCACACATGAAAAAGGGCACACACTTGATTCCATCTTCTCCAACGACCCCAGAATAGAGGTGGATACACCTCTACCGGTTACATGGGCAGACCACCTCTTTATCCTACCCACCTTGACTAAAACACATACACAAACAGTAGTTCATGGCATTACTAAGGCAGGCAGGAAATGGCCTGGACTCATACCGGACAGCACGATTAATTTACTAGAAGCACAAATTACTGCCTTGACAGGAAATCTAGGGGAGGCAGATAAGATATGGTCTGACTGGTTCAACCAAGCGGCAGAACGTTGTATGCAGTAAGGCAGGCCAAGGGTTTACCACACCTGTAAAAAAAAGGCATGGTTTATCTAGCCTCTCTGAAAAAAACTAGCAAAAAAATTGAAAGGAATTGGAGGAAAACATATGATCTTGCTATCAAGTGTCAGTATAAGAAGGCCATCAGACATTATCATAATGAAATGAGACAAAACCCGCCAAGCACTTCGAGGAAAAAATAAATTGAGCTCTCAACTCTTTAAGATGATTAGATCTCATACCACTACAGAGCAAGAGTCCTCTACTCACCAATCCTAAAAGGAGAGATGCAATGAGCTCGCAACTTTAAAAAAAAATAAGGTGGAAACCATCTACAACTGAATGCAACGGAACACTCACCTAGATAGGCCAGATGTCCCTCCAGGAACCTACGACCCCTTAGGACAGGTCACAGGACCATTACTAGATCATTTTCCTCCATTAAGTAAGGAAATCACCAGCAGACTTTTTAGGAATATCAAATTAGGCTCTCCCCAAGACCCTGTACCCCCACATATTCTACTGCAGGGCAGGGACACTACACTGTCCAGCACATCAGAGCTTCTAGCACTCTCTCTCACTCAAGGGATAGTTCCAAAAAAATGGAAGCATGCTATGGTCCGACCCTTACTGAAAAAGCCTGGGGAACTACCGATCCATATCAATTTTACCTATTCTAGGAAAAATAGTGGAAAAGCACATTAACCATACCCTTTAACAGTTTCTGGAAGAGAATGATGTGTTACATCAGACTCAAGTGGGGTTCAGGCTGCATCATAGTATGGAATCAGCCCTGATGGTGGTCACTGAAAAACTCAAAGGAATGGTTGATCAGGGGGGTTTCGACGCAATCCTGCTTCTCGACCTTAGTGCTGCTTTTGACACTGTGGATCATAACACCCTGATCTATAGGTTGAAGAAGGCAAGTATCCGGGATAGTGTCCTACATTGGGTATTCCACATAATGGAAGCATGCTTCTTTCAGATGTGCTACATGTCTCATGCAGAGTCCCACAGGGATCTGCTCTTAGTCCTATATTATTTTAAACTTTACATGCAACCATTGCCAATATAGTACAGACTATACGAAATTGGTAGTATCAGTGACTGAGGGCCCTAAGTCTAATTACAGCCAATTGGTTACCTGCAGGGTAAAAGTAGCCAAATGGATGGCCAGCAGTAGCTTAAAGCTGAATGGCGAAAAACTGAACTGTTGTTCCTGGGAAATAATTCTGTGCCCCGGGCTAATATCAGTAGGCCACAAGAACTTGGCAGTCCCCCCAATCCTGAAGGATCCATTAAAAATCTGGGAATGTGGTTGGATCACAATCTCTCCATGGAAATACAAGCAAGGAAACTGTCAGCTACCTACTTTGGGATACTCTGTATACTTCGCAAGATCCTAACCCTTATCCCCGAACAGACTTGGAGAGCCGTTTACAGGCCTTGGTAGTCGCTCGGATGGCCTACGGTAAACACCTCTATCTGGGGTCCCCTAAACATGTGGTGAACAGACTACAGGTGGTCCAAAATGCGGCAGCTAGGATACTCTGAGGAATACCCAGACAAGAATCAGCAAAAGCCTCACAGAAACAGCTTGATTGACTGCCCATACAAGCAAGGATTACATTCAAATCATTATGTCTAGCTCACAAAGCCATGAAAAACATGGGCCCAGCCCTGCTTGGAACAGTCATCACCTGATACATGCCTAAAAGATCTCTTAGATCATCTTCAGACCTGCTCATGAAGACGACAAGGATCAAAAGATCCAGATGGGGAGGAATGTCTTTTACGCATCTGTTCCCAAGGCTGTGGGACTCCTTGCCCAGAGAAATGAGACTGCTAAGAGATGAACTAAGTGTCAGAAAAAAACTACAAACGCGGCTGTTCCCTTGATTATATATTAATCCCCTCGCACATCATCGCCTCTCCGCAGCGCTGGGAAGCCCTTGGGCAGCTATGTGCTTTATAAATCCATAACATAAACATAAACATGTGAGGCCTGGGAATGTTTTGGCAGAGATACACATAATAGCTGCAAAATGTACATATACATTGCTGCTGCTCATAAAGGTTCATGAAGGGGTGAACTAATACAAGAGGAGGCCCTCCAATTCTCTATAAGCTTTAGCAATGTTTCTCTGGAGTAGCTAAGCCTTATTACCTTTTCCTTCTCACAAAAACCAGGGGTCTGGGTGCCTGGTGCAGTCCGGCGGCGGACATGCGCAGACAGGCTTGCCTTTAGCACGCCTTTGGCGTGCCAGCGGTGCGCATGCTGTGTGCGTCCTCTGCACGTGCACATGGCCCTTAGGTAGAAGTGTCTAATGAAGACACTAGAGTGCTAACTGCCGGGTTCTCCCCTCCCTGAAACCAGAAGTGCTCCAAGTACCTGCTTCCCTCCATAATAATCGAGCAAAACTGCTTGTGGCAGAACAGGGAAGCAGGGGATGCCAACAAGGATCAAGAAATGTTAGGAAGCACAGGTGATAGAAAACAAGGTATTTTTAAAATGACGCTTAATTTTTAAAAATATATAATATTGACCATAATGTTGCTAAGTGTACGGACGACACTGTCTACCGGTGCGTCCGCATGCACATGGCCCTTAAATAGAAGTGTCTAATGAAGACACTAGAGTGCTAACTGCTGGGTTCTACCCGCCCCTCCCTGAAACCGGAGTGATCAAAGTACCTACTTCCCTCCGCAACAATCTAGCAAAACTGCTCATGGCGGACCGGGGAAGCAGGAAATGCCAACAAGGATCAAGAAATGTCAGGAAGCACAGGTGAGTAAAAAATGAGGTATTTTTAATAAGATGCTTCATTTTAAAAAGATAAGACCGTAGGGTGGCCAAGTGTACTGGACGGCACTGTCTACTCTCAAATAGGAATCAATAGGCAAAGTCTGGGTGTGGTTGTGGGATTGCCACTAGGATTTCATTATCCCCCAGAATAGTGCATTTTTATTCAGCATTGGCAGAGTTAACCCGATACAGAAGGGAAGCCCTAACAAATGTGCATCCTTGGTACAGGCCACTATACAGGACGACTGCATGCCAACATCTGGGGTGCATCTACAGAGCATTGGCTGGGCGTGGCACCAGGGTAATTATTAGGGCAGTGAGTGGTAGTAAGGAGGCACACTTCTGCAGGTCCTAACAGTTATTAGCATAGATGTGGACTAACAGAGTTAAAAAAAAAGTCCAGGAGCTTTGGCTAAGTACACTTCACCCACTCTTTTGTGGCATGCTTCATCATAAGTAGCCTCATCTAATCCTGGTATGGTAATACTACCCAGACGGATTCAACCTTCTACTGGAAGGACCTGATAAAGTGGTCCCATGATGCAAGGATCATAGTTTTCCCAGGGCATCATCATAGCTTTTCTTCTAATCTCACTCAGGGTACATTTGATAACATTATTTGGTATACCCTTTAGGTAATGTTAATATTTAGATCCCATTGACTATCAAGTGCAGTGACATAGCTAGGCCTTAACAAGTCACCCGTGGCGGCCCATGCGTTTGCCATCCACGGCCGCCTGATGGAAGAGCAGGGGGAGTGCTGGCGATTCTTGTGGCCGCGTTGCCCACAGGTAAGAGTGGGGGAGGGGGGCAGCCACCGCCCCCAAAACTAGTGCCGCCTGGGGCGCTCCGCCCCCTCCGCCAGTCCGTAGCTACGCCACTGATCCAGTGTCCCTTATCAGGAACTCCCCCGATAGTGGATGAATAGGAAATAAAAAGACTGCCAATTTTTGACTTCTGCACTGCTCCTGGGACTTGAACTTCTTTACAAGGATTAGGTGGCAGAACTCCTGTTCGCCTGCTCCTGCCTTATAGTTCCTAATAATTAAGTAAGAGTGTGTGTTTGGACAACATATGCATCAAAGTATGGGGATTGAGTCCATGCATGTAATCAGCATATGTTGGCCCAATTCCTGGCTAGCTCACAGTGTGCCATGTGAACCCTTAAACCTGACAGGGTACTGGATGGTGTCTGCAACTCCAGAATATGACCACTCTAATTCCCCCAAGTAAATCATGGAAACAGATCTACCCTTTCGTTGCTACCTTAGGCATGCCCAAAGGAGACACAAGAAATAAATGAATTGCCATTTCAAACATTCATTAAAGCAATTGAATTATTGTGTAAAATACACAAGCTGCAATCATTAGAAGAGGGAAACAAAGCCTTGTTACCAGCATTACAATAATGATGAAAAAGATGGATAAGTCAACCATTAGAATCCTTGCAGTGATTATATGACTACATGAATATATATCATAATGCTACTCCTACCTAGCACTACCCATAATATAGAGCGCATAGTGAGAATGTCTTCTGCCAGATCATTTGGAGCAGCCTATCTCCACATTTACCTGGATGTGATGTATCAGGAAGCCAGTATGGTGTGAAACAGGCTGTCATCCTTTGCAGCATAGTGATGGAAGTCAGCAAGGCTGTCAATCAGTCATAGACAAACGTCTGGGATAATCCATTGAAGTGCTCCTCTGCCGAGCTAAGCTCTAAAACAGTTTATACAATGAAAACTGATTCTATTTGCACAGTGTCTGAGTGTCCTTGCTGACATTATTGCTTGTCTTTGTGATTCAGAACTGTCTCCAAACAGACAACAAAGTACAAGGGCAGTGTGCTCTGCGTACTTTATCCTTGAACAGAATGTACAGTGTCGTGATAAAATGCCTACAAAGAAATGTGCTTGCAGGCAGAACACTTTCCGAGTACATTATCATCTACATGCAAAGCATGTGAAAAGTCACCTTCTAAAAGGATGTCGGGCCCGATTCACAGAACTAACTTAAGACAAAATCCTAAACTTACTACCATTTTGGTATTCACAGAATGCACTTACTGCTTTTGGTATTCACAGAATGCACTTACTACTTTTGGTATTCACAGAATAGATTTACGACTACTAACTTTACGTCCGCACTCGGGTCGGAAATTCCGGCCCGGAGGCGGAGTTTCCGGCCTGGAGGCGGGGCTTCCGAGCCAGAGGCGGAGCTTCCGGCCTGGATGTGGAGATTTTGGCCATGGCTAAATCTCCGCCAGTGACCGGAATCCCCACCTCCGGGCCGGAAGCTCCGCCTCCTGCCCGGAAGCCCCGCCTCCGGGCCAGAAGCGGAGCTCTGCCTCTGGCCCGGAAGCCCTGCCTCCGGGCCGGAAACTCCGCCTCCGGGCCTGAATTTCCGGCCCGAGTGCGGACGTAAAGTTAGTAGTCGTAAATCCATTCTGTGAATACCAAAAGTAGTAACTGCATTCTGTGAATACCAAAAGTAGTAAGTGCATTCTGTGAATACCAAAAGTAGTAAGTTTAGGATTTTGTCTTAAGTTAATTCTGTGAATCGGGCCCGTCAAGTTTAAACGTGAACATTTAAATGGAAGCTTTTGTGCAGTCCCTGTTGAACTCCTCAACACTCCAATGATACAAAACTCAGAAGGTTCCTTGACTCTAACAAGACCCAGCTGACCACAAGTGACTGGACCCTGCCTGAATCCTAGCTGGACCCTAAAAGCCTGCTCTGTGGCCCTGAGTGTTCCACGATAGACCAGAAGGGACTTCACTGCTCTTTGATGTGCTGAAAATAGTTACAGCAAGATTTGCAGTGAGGTCATCAAGCTTCATAGAGTTCTGCCCAGCTACAGCTACCAGCCTTGCCCTTCGAAGAATTTTGAGGACGGAAAAAGTGTCAAAGTCTGAAGATAAAACCTTGGCCTGGGACTAGGGGGTAAATCCATCCCAACAATAAAAAAACAAACCCAATGGCCATGAAATCTAGCTTTCTCCCTCTCTGAGCTTTTGGTGCCAAAACCTATGACTTAAGTGGGAGCTCATCGGCGACATCTGGCTCAGAGACACCCATGTCTGCATCAGCATTGTACCTTGCCCCGCTGATGATTTTTGACTTTGCCTTTCAGAGAATAAGACCCAGATTTACCAACACTGTGCAACAGGTTTGATGTACTGTTTATGCAAACCTGATGCAAAATGTTGTGGCGGGATTTATAATCCAACACAAATCATGATTTGTGTGAGATTGTAACCCAAAGTAATGCAAAGCTGTGCAATGCTCTGCCCTCCACTACATTGTGCCAAGGAGCATTCCATGGGTGGTGCATGGGCGTTCCAATGCAACCATCCATGGGTTTTGATGCAAATCCACATCTACAAACAATTGTAGACAGGGAATTATGTCAAAGTACTCTGCATCCTCAAGACAGGTGTAAAGAGGAGAAATGTTTTCATTTACTCTCGTTTTTCTCACTTTGCAGGTGTGCTTCATTGAACTACACGGGGCAGATTTTCAAGCCCCTTGTGTGACTTTTGCGCTGCAGTTGAGTCACTTTTTTGACGCAACAGCAGCACAAACAATGCAGCCTGTTTACAACGTGACGCATCTAGGAAGAGGCCTCACGATGTAAAGCCCTGCGTCACATTATACCTGCGTCAGGTATAATGTATGCAGGGTGGGCATTCCCACGCAGGAAGGCCTCGTAAAAGTGACTCAGTGAAATCTACAAGATTTCCCTGCTCCACTTTTAGGACACGACTCCAGCAATGCGTGACTTTTCCGCCAACAGATGCATCAGAATTTCTGACGCATCTGTTAAGCCTTGCGCCATAGTGCGCAGTATTGTAAATACGGCACATCTATGGTGGCGCAGGGAAAGTGACGCATCTGTACAGATGCGTCACTTTCTTGTAAATCTGCCCCCACATATACAAAGCTGGAAAAACATAAAGCATTCTTTTAGAATAGAAAGCACAAAGCATATGCTTCCCAGAAAGCAGACACCCTTGCACTATGGCACAATGGGGTCTGCACTGGCACATGGCAGCCAAAAGAGCACCAGTACAGAAAGAAAGCGGAATAGTGCCACATCGTATTAGATTTGATGCTGTTCCGCCCGCTCTCATTCATGCAATACAGTGCAGCAACTTTACTTGCTACCCTGAGTTGTATGACTTCTATATAAATCTAGGCCTAAGCTATTCTATGGCAAAATCTTAAACTAAGATGACGCGTTTCGCGAATACAGGGGCATATTATCAAGCACGGCGTTAATATTATCGCCGCTTTAGCGGCAGAAAACTGCAGCTAAAACGGCGATAATGGGCTTGATAATATGCTCTATGGAATTCCAATTGAAGCTCAGGTTAGGTGTCCTTCACATATAACATGGGCTTCAATTGGAATTCCATAGAGCATATTATCAAGGCCATTATCGCCGTTTTAGCGGCCGTTTTCTGTCGTTAAACCGGCGATAATTTTATCGCCTGGCTTGATAATATGCCCCCTAATCTCTTATCCGTCACAGACAGCATCAACTCACACCTAACTCACACCTAGGTCTCGGCAAAAGGTGAACTGCTATTTTTTGCATTGCTTTATTTTTTCTAGTTTATTTTTCAAAAAGAAAAAAACCTCCTTTTTACTCTTATCCAATTTGAATCCTTTTTGTGCCTTTTTTGCTCCTTGATTTTCCATGTATTTAAATTGGTTTCATTTGTTCTTGTATTGTTTTCCTGATTTTAAAATTGTTGGTACTGCTTCACTTAACACACACTTCTCAGGGTGTTGCCTGCTGTTTGTGCTATAGCTCTCAGGGGGTGAGTAGAGATTCTCTAAGGTCTGTGTTCTGGCCCAACCAGATTGGGTTTTTGTAAGCTGCATGAGTTACCATATTCCAAGCTAATAACAATTTCTGACTAATAATTTGGGAAGAAATGTCCTGGGAAGAGGAAGAAGAGGAATGAGCAAGCCTACTGCCCATTATCCTGATGAGCAGAGGATGAGGGCAGACATCAGCAGGCGGTACACATTTCTGATACTTCACCTTTAACGCTGATTCCACTGGGAAATCTACTAAACTCACGTGGTACTGTGTCCTTAATGTTGACTTCACAGAGATAGCTAATAGCAATATTTGCTCTGCTTTCTTGATTTCACAGGGACGTCTAGAAACAACCAGTCACACTACACCCTTGTGCTACCTTTGCAATGATAGCTAAGAATGATTAGTGGTTCTGCATCCTTTCTCCCTACTTCATTGGGTAACCTAAAAATAACCTTTACTACTGGACCACTAGTGCTGATTTTAAAGGGGCATGTAATAACACCCTGTGGCACTACATCCTTTTACTGTCTAAACAGGGAAAACGAGGAACGGCTTCTGGTATAATGTCCTCATTGCTGATGCTGCAGGGACATCTAATGACAACATGTGGTACTGCATCCTTGAGCTAGCTTTGCCGGTGTATCTAGCAACCATCTGTTTTATTTGGGAGCCTGTTGGGGCCTCTAGCCCTGATTTACCAAACGTGTTGTGGCATATATCTTAATGAAAATATGCAGTGTTGTGCAGCACGTACAGTAAAGGTTTGTGCGGTGCCATATGGGCTTGTGTACCCAATAGGCAATTTAAACGTAATGCGAAGCATCGAAAAACGGTGGTACTCGAGGTACATTCTTCAGAACAAATGTCTATCTATTAACAACCGACTAAGGCTAAGCTATGCAAAATGTGCATTTTGGTGGAAATTATACGTTATGCACGAAAATATCAGCTGATAACTTCATGCTCATTGTTTGCACCGGGCTCAATTTGGTGCTAGAAATTTGCTGGCTCAATTTAGTTTACCAGATCACACTTTTTGTGGAATTTATTATCCTTTATCATTGTTTATGTGTTCATGTCACGAGCTTGGTGCAACATATATTTTGCACTGGAAAGTTGATCAATGTTGCTGTTTGCGGTGCTGTGGGTTACTGAGCTTGGCTTTGTGTAACACAAATGCCTGCACAAAAGCATATTCAAACTAGTCCTTTAGGCTATATTTAGATCTGGCTAGAAACAGCTTTATCTCTGTTGCAGAGCGCACATAACTGCGAAAGCTGATATAGGGCCTTTGGCTTATCCCTGTAAACTACTGACTGAGGGGCATATCAGCAACAACCAGCGATAATTATCGCTAAGCGCACTTAGCGCTAGAATAATTATCGCCAGCTAGCGTGGATTTTTATTGCTGAGATAGGGGGTAGGAACGGTCACTTGGTGGGCGCCATTTTGGTCGCCGCTCTAGTTGTTCGGCTGACGTGCCAGATGCATACTTCAGGGCTGAGAAGCTGAGGGTCAGCCTTAGACAAGGTTAGCCACGCTACGCTTAGCGCCTGGCACTGGGTGCTTTAATTCTTCAAAGTTCGCGCTGTACCTGCTCTTAGAGCATTTTAAAAACATTGGCTGTTTTAGTTGAATGGTGCTGAGAGTTTACGTTACTTTTTGTTCTATTTTTATCTCTGTCTGCATACCCGCATTACAAAAACATTTCACACCCAAACCGCGGCTTCAGCGGTTCTCATTTTGGGGGTAGGAACGGTCACTTGGCGGGCGTCATTTTGGTCGGCGCTCTAGTTTGGCTGACGCGCAAGATCTCTATATAAACCAAGTATGACTACGCGCAGCGTTGGCGCGCAGCGGAAGCGCCGTAATCGCACCGGAGTCACGCCAGAGTCCAGCCCGGACGGGCAAGGAGTCGGGCAAGGGACGAAATCATCTGTAGAAAATGGTGATAGAGAGGTCAGTGCTAAGTTTCTTTATCAGAATCTACTCGCCCTTAGACCCCCGCGGTTAGCGTGTCATTTTACATGCTGCCCGGAGTCTCTTATCGATGCCACGTTTTGCTGCTGTTCCCACAGAACCGCCCTGGCGCAGCCAGAGTGTGCCGCCACAGGCTGTCCTTCCTCAGTCTCCCCTTCCCCCCCTATGCCTGCGAACGAGACTGGCTTTCGTATTAATGCCATATCTCTGGTTAAGAATAACATCGCTTTCAGGGAGTTTGTGGAAGTAAGAAAGCCTTCCTGGATGTTCATTACCGAAACTTGGGCATCCGACTCCTCGGGGCTTGACCTGGTGGAAGCTGTCCCGGAGGGCTATGCGTTGCTCAGGTCAGATCGAGTTGGGCGTAGGGGAGGTGGTCTGGGGATCCTCTATAAGTCCTCCCACTCATGTCGTATCTCTGTTATATCTGCTCCCTCAGACTCCATGCAGGCCGTACACTTTTTAATAACTTCTCCATCGGCTGCCCCTTTTGCTGGCATATTGATCTACAGACCCCCAGGTCCCAGAGGGGAGTTTAGCCATTCCCTGTTTAATCTCCTTGAGCCCTACTTTGGCTGTGCCCAATTTACCATCTTGGGAGATTTTAATTTCCATCTGGAAACTTTAGACTCCGGAGAGACTCTTTCCCTCTTAGAGCCACTGGCTGCTTGTGGCTTCCAGCAACTGATTACCTATGCTACACATAGGGCTGGCCATATCCTGGATGGGGTGTTCTCGAATGACCCAAGGCTGACGACAGACGTACCAGTCCCATTGGTCTGGTCAGATTATTTAGCGGTCCCATTGCAGCTTTTGGCCTCTCCCGCTTATTTTAAGCTGAGTGGTCCTAGTAAGAGAGAACCAAGGCGCAATTATGGGTATATCTCCAATGACACCTTGGCTCCCTTAATTTTTAATGCAGTTACTGGGACAGCAAAGGATGTCAGCACAGCTGCACTTGAATGGACGGTCTCCATTTCCTCAGCAGTTGATGTGTTGGTGCCCGTTTCTCTTTGTTATTCGGCTAGGAAGAGACCCTCGGCCCCATGGTTCTCGGAGTCGCTGAGAGCTCTAAGGTAAGGTTGCAGGAAGCAGGAAAGGCTATGGAGGGCGAGCTGGGATAATGCGGAGAGGGAAAGACATAAACTTCTCCTTAAGGGATACAAATTGGAGGTCATTAGAGAAAAGCAGGAGTACTTTTCCAAGCTGACCAACCCCTCACCTCCCCTGGAGAACTTTTTAAGATCGCAGATTCTCTGTGTTCCCTGCAAGTGCCCGACCCGATTCCCAGCTCTCAGGGTCTTTGTGACAAGATTTCTTGTTTTTTCCATTAAAAAATAGCCGATATTTATTCGGCCCTTGAGTTGCAACGGGCCGCGCTGTCGCACCTTCCCCTGGCTTTATCTGCTGTGGGTGGGGAAAGGGCGGCCGCTTTGGTGAATCTGTCCAACTTTCCACTGCTCTCCCTTCAAAAACTAGACCTACTGTTAAGTAATATCAGGTCAGGATCTCCTTTGGACCCCTGCCCTCTCAGAGTCTTTCAGGAGTGTCGAGAAGCTCTCCTGCCTCCACTCATGAGTATCATGAACCGGGCATTACAGGAGGGCATCTTTCCCTCTGTGTGGAAGAGTGCGGTTGTTAAGCCCCTCTTAAAGAAACCTACATTAGACCCTGAAACCCTTAAAAACTTCCGCCCGATCTCTTTGCTCCCTGTGCCTGCAAAGATGCTCGAAACCCATCTGAATGAGCATCTGACGGCATTTCTGGACATCTCGGGCTGTCTTGATCACTCTCAGCATGACTTTCGTAGACATCACAGCACGGAATCGGCCCTTACGGTAGTGCTTGATAACATCCGCAGGGAGGTAGATCAGGGCCATTCTGCCCTTCTGGTTCTGCTGGACTTGACGGCCGCCTTTGACACCCTATCTCCCTTGGTCTTAATTTCTCGCCTTAGGGAGATAGGGGTGGAGGGTGTGGCCTTGAGCCTTTTGGCTTATTTTCTTGACCAGAGGGAACAGAGTGTCAAACTGGGCAAATACCTCTCTCCATCCCTCCCGGTCAAATGTGGGGTCCCCCAGGGGTCGGCCTTAAGCCCGACCCTCTTTAACATCTATGTGGCCCCACTTGCCAAGTTAATAAGATCTTTTGGGATGGAGGTGGTGTCATATGCTGATGACACCCAGATTATGGTGTCTCTCTCCCAGTCTTGCAGTTCCTCCTCTCTCAACTTTCGGAACTGCATGGAGGCAGTCTCACATTGGATGATTCTCAATTCCCTAAAGCTCAATGGAGAAAAAACTGAGGTCCTGATCTTTGGAGGAAACAGGGACATCTGGTCTTCTGAGTGGTGGCCTCCTTCCCTGGGAGTTTGCCCTGCCCCCTCGGATCTGGCCCGCAATTTAGGAGTCCTGATTGATCCTTCCCTCTCTATGTCCCAGCAGGTCAATAAGGCCGTTGCTACCTGTTGGAGTATTATCAGAGTCCTCAGAAAGATCAGACATTATCTGTCTCCACTTGCTCGAAAACAGATTGTTGTTGCATTGGTCGCATCTCGGCTTGACTACTGCAACGCTCTCTATGCAGGAGTAAATAAGGACCTTATGTTACGTCTGCAAACCGCCCAGAATGCGGCAGCTAAATTTGTACTTGACGCCCCCAGATTCTCCTCGGCCTCCGCTGCCAGGAAGAGTCTGCACTGGCTTCCTATACAAGATAGGATTGCTTTTTAGATTCTGTGCATGACTTATGGAGCTCTATCTGGCCTGGGGGCGGAGGGGGTTAAGGATTTACTGTCACCCTATGTCCCGAGTAGAAATCTTCGCTCCAGGGAAAAACATCTGCTGTCAGTTCCCCGTTTCCGTAGAGTAAAATGGGGGGGGGGGGGGGCTTTTCCTTCTTGGCACCTAAAATGTGGAATTCTGGAATACCTGTCCTATTGAAATTAAAACTCAATATACTGTCCCTATGTTTAGGAAGGCATTAAAGACGTGGCTTTTTGCCAAGTCCTACCCGTAGTTTTGCCTCCTGGTCTGTTTTAATTTAATTTGCTGTTAGTCGCCTTGATGCCTTTGGGCTTAGTTGCGCATTATAAATATCTTTTCATTCATTCATTCATTCATAGCGTGCTATTAGCAACGCTTATCTCAAAAGCGTTAAAAATCCTAGCGCTAACTGCCAAACGTGAGATTATCGCTGGAAACCCAGCGATAATCCCACGAAGTTTGGCGATAGCTTGCTGATAGGGCCTCACATACTTAGCCATGAAATCCACCTTCCATAGGATATCATGGCTAATTCAGTTTCAAAGCAGGCGCAAGGAAAGAAGCGATACCAGAGGTTATCGCTACTTTTCTTGTCACTATGCTGCTTTGCGTGAAGCTTGATAATAGGAGAAATGTTGCTTAGTGACATTTCTCCCGTTATCCTGGGGTGGAACGGCCACTTTGCATCTCATTAGAGATGCAAAGATGGGCATTCGGAATTCAGGCGATAAGGCAAAGTTTCACGCGCTAGCGTGACCTTGCTGATATAGCGATAAAATTATCGCCGCTTTTCGGCCGAAAACGGCCGCAAAAGCAGCGATAATTTTTTATCGCCGCCTTGTAGCTATGCCCCTGAATTGGGCCAGCCCATGTCAGGCATTTAAATGTTGGATCAAATAACAAGACCATTTGCTTATTTTCCACGATGCTGCTAAATCATTTGTGAAGTAGAGGAAGGTGTCCACATAATGTTCAGCTGCTGGAGAGCTATGCTCTCATTTAGATTAATGGATGGGGGTTCTATTCTGCTGTCCCACAAGGCTGTGGGTCATCCTACCTGTTGGTTGCTGGACGATTTCTCCGCTGCCTGGTCTCTTCTGCCGCCGTCGCTGTTCTGGCATCTTGGCGCGGCCGCAGCAACGTGAGGACTCAATCCTCCATCATCCCTCGCGGCAGGAAACGCCTCTTCTGCGCCCGGAGGCGCATTTAGCCCGAGCAGAGCTCCCGCGTCGCAGGACCGCGCGCGGGCTAAGCCCGGGCAAAGGGCGGGCCGTCTGTGGCCGTCCGGGGCTGGACAAGGCTGGGCTGGGCCACCCCCCCTAATAACATTGGTGAGTGTAACTTAGAGTTGGGGTGAACCCCTAAGCAGCGGGACTTTGAGGTTCGCTTCCCTCGGACCATTTGGAATTGGTTGCTGCTGCGAGAAGCGCATTCAGGACTGTAAGCTGTGTAAGCCATGGCAAAAAATATTATTAAGGCCTCTGTTACAGGGGGTACGGGGACATTAGATGCCTACTTAAAAAAAACAGAAAATGCAGTTTCTAGGGAAATAGAAATGGTGGAAAGGAGGTTATCCCTAGAGCCATTAACCCTGCTTAATTTGGAGTCACATTCTGGCGATCCTACCCTAGGTATAGGTGCCGTGCATGCTATACATCTTCCTCCTTCGGGCTCTGTTTTAGAGTCCAGTCCTGCTATCACGCCCCCTCTTACGAATGTTCCTACCCCCTCTTTTTCTCCTCCAGTTACACGAACTAGGCAGTTAAGGATTCCTCCTGTTGCCCCTGTTATAACATCCAAGGGTAAGAGAAAAGCTAATAATGCCCCCAAAGGAAGTCGACAACAAGCTAAGCAACCCAGGTTTAAAGATTCTGTACACGGGCTCGTTCGAAAGGAAAGTAGTCTGACGGTACAGCCAATGGCGGATAAGAGCATTGGGTGTACTGAGTGTATTGACCAAGGGGAAGCTGTCATAATGGGGGATAAGTCGGCTGATTTGATTAAGCTTATGGAAGAGCGATTGAGAGCGATTATATTGCCAGTCATGGATAGACTCAACAAGATAGATGATAGACTTGTTCTGATCGAACGTCACATAGCGGGTCAGAACGCACCGTTGTTGAGGCAAAATATATCCGAACTCCACCCTTTAAGTGTAGTTACTTCTAGAGTTTCGGAGTTGGCCGAGTCCATGACGGTCCCTGTTGTTGGTCATATAAACCGTCCACCATTGGTTTTGGGAACAAATTGTGGTATTAATGTGGGGACGAGGGGGCAGATCGAAAAACTAAGTCCTCCTGGGGAGAACACACGAAAGGAATATCCTTTACATTTGCCACCGGAGGCTTGTCCATATACTGTCATTTTAGCTAATGTTCCGAAAATTTGTGATGGCAGGGAAGAAAATTGGTCCTCATTAAAAAATAAAGCCCTTCACTCTTTGGCGGGTAAGACAGTTTTGGGGAGCCATCTTTATGATTGTTTTAAAATGGTAAGCAGTGTTCCATGGGTGGGGAAGTCAAACAAGTCGTTTAAGGGTGATTGTGTTGTAGTGAATTTTAGTTCCCCCGACATAGTAGACCATATTTTGAGGCAGGCAGGGTGGATTAGATTACATCAGGAGTATGTTAATGTCCTTCCGCTGGGTTTCTTTTACCCACCTCACAATCAAGGGCCTGTAAGAACTCTAGAGTTTATTCCTCAGTTCGTCCCTGCTAGCAAATCATTGACATTGAGTAATAGATATGAGGCCCTTAGCACTTTAGATGCCAATGACTGACTCAGTGTGGACAGTGTTCACACCCATAATTATGCAACTAGTGTAGTCCCTTCTAATCACCCTGGGCCTTCATCCTCCAGGGAGTTTGTTACAGAACATAGGGCTAATCGTAGTGACTTAATAGATATTATTCTACCCCTACAGTCAGCATATGAGAAAGGAATTATTCAGAAGAACACTGAGGATGTTCTGCAGGCTGGGAGTGGTTTAGTTTCTTCTAATGTTACTGGTAATTTGAGTGTTGTATTTCCCGTTTCTAGTGTGGAAGTTGATTTTCAATCCCTTCCACTTAATTTGGAGAACACCGTAATACAAGAGTTAGGGCGGGTGGGGGGTATCACAGTAATGGATAAAATGATGACACTATCATGGAACATAGCTGGTTTGCGTTCTAAAAGAGATGATAAAAATTGGAGGGACTTCCTTACTATCTACCACATAATTGCCCTTCAAGAAACATGGGAGGCGAACGACCCCTTTTATTTGGATGGGTATCAATCTTTTATTAAATATGCTGTGCTTTCCGCTATGGGAAGAGCTCGAGGGGGCCTTTTGTTAATATTTAGCTTAAAGTTATTATATAGTGCAGAACTGATAGTGACTAATTCCCCACACATTTTGGCAGTTAAACTTGAAGGTTCTAATCTGCCCTCATTTTTAGTGGTAAATTATTATAATTCATTTACCAGGTGTGATGAATTAGAACACCTAAAAGCATTGTTCATATTCCTGGACGAGTAGGATGCAAAAAATGTCACACCTTATTTCCTTTTACTTTTTGGCGATTTTAACATTCATGTATGTCATCTTAATTGTTATGGTTTTAATAATCATGATCTTTGCCGGCAAGAGGCTATCCATTTTGAACACTCCAAGGGTGGGACATATCTGGAGAGTATTGTTTCTGCCCTTCATTTATATTCCCCTGCTCAAGATTCTTTCTTTTGTGTTCCTACGTTCACCGGTCAAGGTCGTTATAGTACGATTGATTATATCTTCGTATCTCGCCTTTTGAGGGACTTAATAGGTTCCTTCTGTGTTATTCAAAATGCCTTAAGCGATCATAATCCTCTCATGATGGAAATCAAAGTGAAGGCCTTATCGAAGGATATCTCACTGCCTTTGAATTCTAATACAAACTTAGTTTCTACTAGTCAAGGTAGACGCCTGAGATGGGATGTTATCACCCCGGCTGACTTCCTTGAGAATCTATATAATGATAATAACGAGGATCTTAGTCTATGTTTGTCGTCTGTGGCGCTACCATTGGAAATTCTCAGTGCCTTCGATAGGATAACTAAACAAGTAGTGGGCAATCTCACCATTCATGGGAAACCAAGGCCCAAGAAATTTAAAAATTGGTTTGTCCATGCTTGTTCTAGTGCTCACTCTGTACTTACGTTGGCTCTGAAAGAAAGAGACAAAGATTCAAAGAAGATTGCAGAGGCAAGAAGGTCCTATAAAAAAGTAATTAAGGATAGGAAAACTCAGTTAAGAAATAAGGCATGGGACGAACTGTCAGACGCTAGTGTTTTGACAAATAGTACCCAGTTCTGGAAGGTGATTAATAGTCCACTTTTCAAGCTGGAGAACACTAATAAGGATTGTCTCATCCCACCAGATAGTTGGGTGGCCCATTTTAGTGGTCTTTATTCGGAGATTCAAGATCCTAACCCAGTGAACTATGCGGACAGTAATTTGGCCTCAAAAATCCTTTTTAAGGAAGAAGAAGTCCTGGAGGCCATTAAGACAATGGCCAAAGGTAAAGCCCCAGGTCTGGATGGTGTTCCTGCGGACCTTTATGGGGCAGATCCAGGGTTCTTGGCAAAACTTTTAACTGCTGTTTTTAATGCGGCTTCTAAGGCCGGTGCTCCTAAGTCATGGGGCAAAGCTGTTATTGTCCCATTATTTAAAAAAGGGCTAAGAGAAGATCCGGCATATTATCGGCCCATTTCTCTCTTGGATTCCGCTATGAAAATCATGGGTAAAGTTGTCCTAGCTCGACTAACAATTTGGTTGGAAGATAAATCTATAATTTCTGACCTGCAATACGGGTTTAGACAGGGAAAGGGTACAGTGGGTCAATGCCTTAATTTGCATCTTATAATCGGGAAATACACGGTCGCTAAGCAGGGGGGCCTTCACTTAGCATTTATGGATTTGTCCACTGCTTTCGACCTTGTTAACCGTCAAAAATTATGGGCTTTATTGGGTGTTTTGGGGCTTGATCCAGTATTGATATCCTTTCTGGCTGTTATTCACGAGGACACTACCGCTGTCGTCCGCTATAGTGAAGACGGGAGTCTGTCAGATGCTTGGCAGGTAAAGCGTGGGGTTAGACAGGGGTGTATTCTTGCCCCCCTGCTTTTCTCGCTTTATATTAATAATTTGGCTGAGGTTTTGAGTTCGACTAGCAAAGATATTCCTAAAGCCGGCTCAAAATTGATTCCCGCGTTATTATACACCGACAACACTGTTTTATTGGCGAGAACCGCAAGAGGTTTACAAGCTCTTTTAAATGGATTTAATGATTTTATGGTTTCTTTAGATTTACTAATACATTTTAAAAAATCACATTCCATGTCAATAGGTGCTGGGAGGGCGAAAAGGGTTAAATTCTACTGTAACGGGCAGGAGCTTACAAAAGTGCAGTCCTTCCCATATCTGGGGATCTTATTTGATGATAGAAGATCTTGGGTCATGCAACGCGCACAGAAAAAGAACATTCTTGCTAGAGCTACAGGAGCACTGTTGGGCTTTGCAAAACGTTTGGGGTGTAAACCCCTACCCGCTCTTATGAAAATTTATAGAGCTAAGTGTGTACCCATGGCCCTATATGGTAGCGAGGTATGGGGTTATAAGGCCTCGCCCGAAATCCAATCAGTGGAAAATACCTTTTTTCGCAAATTGTTGTCACTTCCCCTCTCTGTACCAATTTTTAATATACACGAAGATCTGGGGGAGGGTTATATTGCTGATCAAATTGCTGTGGCGCCGCTACTAGGCTGGCTTAGAGTGTGGGCACAGCAGCCTCCAAATTTAAGCCAACTTATTATTCAAGATTGTTTGTCCCTTGATGGAGCTATGTCTATCCCATGGTTTCGATACATTAAAAGTAACCTGGAGTCATTCGGCTGCTCTGAACTGTTTGATAGTCCATGTGCACTGAGTAAAATGAAAATAAAGGCCTTTAAGAGTCAATTTTTTAGTAAAGCAATGCTATAGAGGGAAGAAGAAGAATTGGGAAAGCCGGCAGTTAGGAGGTTTGTCATGCTAAGTATAGGTAGGGAGATTCAGTCATACCTGACCTATATAAAAAAACCATTTAATCTGTTTTTGTTAATAAGGTTCAAGCATGGCATGCTTCCCTGGCTATTGGCTTACCCTAAGGGTTTTTTCAAAGAGGGAACCCTGGGGCCTTGCCCTTGTGATAATACTTCTGAACAAAATATGTTGCACATGGTTTTCTTTTGTAAATTTTACTCTTTACAGCGTAAAAAATATATTTTGCCTATCCTCAAGAACCATAACTTTGAACAAGTGAGGCCTGCACTGGTCTATCTGCAAATGCTTGAGACTCCGTTGGTATGTTTTGGGGTAGCCAGCTTCATTACAGGGGCTATTAGGTGTAGAAATAGGGCACAAGTTCAATTTCATTAGTAATTCTTCCCATGTCTCAGGACTTTTGTTTTTTAATTATTGAAGATGGAATGTTGAAGTAGAAATGGTTTTATTGATAATATAGAAATTTTTTAAATGACATACTTTTATTGTGTTTAGTGCCAATGTACTGTATTTAATTTTCTTGTGAGCTTTTTTGTATTTACCCGTACCATGAATTATTGTTATGTGCTTTGATGGTTTTAAATTTTAACCGAATAAAGCAATTTTTGATTGATTGATTGATTGATTAATGGATGGAGACGGTGAGAAGTTCTACTTTTTTCAGCCTTCTTCCAAGTGATGCCAGCCTCGATTCAGTTCATGACAGAGGTATTGAGTCCAAATGTGCCACTGGATGAATCCTACATAGGTCTGTACATTTCTGCCAGTGCTTCTTTACCATATCCAAATGGCTCACCTTAGAACCACAGGCTGAGAGGAGGTGGCATTTTTTTCTATTTTGTAGCATGGCAACATGGCTGAATAACAGGATTCTCTGAATCATTGTTCGGCTACAGAAATAAAGATCCTTAGGGACATATTTACAAGGGGATTGTGCCACCAGAATGTCACTTTTACTGATGTTCCGCTGGCACAATACCCTGCACCATATTTACAAAGCGATGTTAAGCCACTTGTTTGTGGTGTAATGCCGCTTTGTAAATATGATACGCTTTCACGCAGGAATGTGCATGAAAGGGGCTTGCAATGGGTGTTTCTGTGGGTGATCTTTGAATCTGAGGCAGCGACAAAAATGAATGCCAGGCAATAGCAGGTGTTAGAATGGGTCAACATGGAGAAATGCTTTTATTTCTCCTCGTTTTGGATTTTTCTATGTGTGCTGCAGAATGGAGCACACATAATGAGAGCAAAATACCATTAGTGATTGCTTAAGTGTCCCTTCCTGCACAAAGCAATCTTTAAATAATGATGATTTGCTACTTCTATGTGTGCTGCAGTATGCTCACTCAAAGGGTCCTCTGGGGATTGAAGGGGTTCCATGAGTTGTGATGACTCACTCGCTTCCTGGATTGCAGAGATTGGTACTGACTCTTATCGACAGACATCTTCTGGCATGAAGTAGAGACAGGGCAGATAGCATTGCTGAAGCAAACTGTGCCATGCTATGTGGTTCTGCATCAGAGTCCACAGACATTATGCTCAGACCAGCTACGCACCCGCCGGCACCCCTGTCCATGCTGGAGCTGTCACCAAACTCCATGATCCATGCGGCAGCTGTAACCTGGCTAGGTGCAACTCCACCCGGCTCACCCGCCAACAAAGAAGGCCGAAAGAGCAAACTTCTTAAACATGCCACAGCATTTCCTGAGCTCATCCTCGCTCCGTTGTCCTGGCTGCTAGGCGGTGGCGTGTCATAATCATGACACAATAAAGCAGGTACTTGCACTGCCTTTGAAGTTTTTAGTCTTCAGTAAGATTAGTGTTGAAAACACTAGTGAAAAAATGTCATGATGGGGTTACAGCCATTCAGAAGTGGGATGTAGATCTTAGGTATTCTTGGCACTGCCCAACCACTGCAACTGGTGGTGTGTTTAGACAGAATATCGGAAACAAAAATATTGTTGGACAAAATATAGTGTCAAGAAAATTGAGGGCAAACACATATATCTACCTTAATGATATATATATATATATATATATATATATATATATATATATATATATATATATATATATATATATATATATATATATATATATATATATATATATATATATATATATATATCTTCAAGGTACAAAAATATGGAGTTAAGAATATTAAATCTATACTTACCTATTTGCATTTACCTTCTTGATATTATGATCCTCAATATTTTTGCCTCAATATTCTGTCCACACAATCTTTTCGTTTCTGAAAGTTTGTCATTAATCCTACTGGTGGGTGGTGTCCAGGCCGGGAGAAGCCGGAGTGAAGTAGCTCAGGAGAGAGCTACTATCTTTCCCCTAAAGGCAGACCTCTTGCATGCCGCTATTCAACCATATGGAAGATCAACAGAAGAAAGGATGGCAGAAGGTTATTTGGCAGATGAAAGCTGCTCACCTGGGCCAAGTAGTGACTGTGCATTTTGTTTAAAACAGGAGCCATATATGTGCCTGCACAGCAGACCTCATGGACAGTTGTGCCTCTGTCAAATGCTGTGTAAATGCCTGAATGGAGGATGAGAATTTCTCAGTACCCTGTTCATAGAACACTCCCCCTTTCTTGTGAGAGTCTGATTGAACTGGCTGCACTGGTGTCCAGGCCCAGTTCTAGCAGGGGGGGCTGGTGGGCCAGACCCACCCAAATATAATCTTTGGCCCAGCCAGTCACAGCAGAAGAGAACATGGGGAGGCACATTGTAAGTGCTTCCTCAAACTCAAGGTCGGAACATTGCAATGTTTTTTTCACTGTTTTCAAAATTGCAATTGGGCAGTGGTAGTGGTGGTGGGTGAGCCAACAAATTAACAGAGAGAGCCAAGCCAAAGCCGAGCTAAGGGTCTGGCTGGACGCTTAAAGCCGCAGCATAAGTTGAATACTGAAAATAGTTGCTATGCAAAACGTCACATCAAATATGACAAAGTCTCTCCAAAAAAATGTAGGGGCATATTATCAAGGACTGGCATTAAAATTATAGCCGCTATAGCGGCAGGAAACTGCCGCTAAAGCGGCGATAATGGGCTTGATAATATGCCTTTGTGAATTCCAATAGAAGCACAGGCTCTGGTGTGAACATGGGCTTCTATTGGAATTCTCAAGGGCATATTATCAAGCCCATTATCGCAGCTTTAGCGGCAGTTTCCTGCCGCTAAAGCAGAGATAATTTTAACGCCGTTCTTGATAATATGCCCCGTATTTCTTTAACACATGGAAGCTAACAGACAATACAAAGAGCGCCCGCCCGCAGTTACTCTAATCTTCAGGTTATCAGAATTCTTGAGGCATTTTAAAAGAACGAAACTCTTCCTATGATTGCTAACAATTATGCAACGTATCCATGTGCATACCTAAATATAAATGAAGACAGAACAATTAAGTGCTGTCAGAATCCGGGTAGGAGCCATTATTATTCTCCTGTAAGAGCACTCTTACCAGTACAGTATATGTACATTTTCGACATCATCATAACTATTTAGATAGTTGTTTTTTTCTTATGGTATCATCTGGGTCCATCTGTGGCTTTCCTGATAAAAGGTGCATGGGTCGCCGAAAGAAGACTCGAACCTACTAAGCATCAATTATGATCTAAGCCACTTATATCATGATACATAAAGAAAATATATGAACTGTTCTGTGTAACAACTGAAACAATTCTTTTGATATTGGCTATATATTTATAACCAGACTATAAATTGGTATTGGATACATCGTCTTAAATTACTCATAGGATATCAGTGAATCATATACATTTATTATATTTATCCACTATATTAAATAAAAAATCGGATAATTAAAAAGTTCTATTTTCTTTACAATTTTGTGTTGCTTGGCCTTTTTGGCTATGTATATGTAACATTAGATGTAGAAATATAGACTGCCTAAGGGTGTTTTTGCATACACCACATGTAGGAAGGTTGAATCTGATTACATGGTTGCACCCACTTTTTTCCTGGTGTTTGGATGGTTTTTGACTTATTTTGGCTGGGAACCTGCTATTCAGGTCCCCAGCATATCTGCTTTCTCTTATAAATTGATTCCCAGTACCTTAGGTACGCCACGGATTGGATTCTGGGGTGCCCTTATAATTCCCTAGTATATAGTATACTATGTACCTAGGGCATAGGTACCCCAGAGGCCTACCAGGGGCTGAAACGTGTATTATGCCACCCCTAGGAAGCCCTCCAAAATGACACCACAGGTCTTCTACTGCAGCCTGGGTAAGGTGGTGCCTGCACCCCTTACAGAGATATAGGTTCACTATATCTCACCTATCACTGCACATATAAACCTATCAGTCACCCCTATGGTAGGCCTTATCAATCCTGAAGGCAGGGTGCTTGGGTTTGTGTCAGAGGGTGCCCATGCATGAGCAGAGCCCCTCTGCAGCCTTCGGAATCTCTTATCCGGGGTTGTCTGTGATGTAGCCTGACCATATACTCTTAAGTGCATTATAACCCAACGGTAAATGCTAACTTTGGACTGGCTGCACGGAAACATGTTGTGTTTGGTGTCAAACACCTTGGAATCATACTGGTGTGGGGGTATGATCCCACCCTTCTAGAGGGAGAGACATGACAGCACCGGTATACCCAGTACCAACTTAAAAGAGCCCTGGCATCACAAAATGGATGCTGCAGACACAAGTCTGGCCTCCTGCTGCTGACTGAAATTCCGGCAGGGGAGGCCTGGACAATAGGTTTCCTGTCACAGGGAGGTGTAACCACTCCCCAGACAGGCTTATGTGTATTGGGGCTGGGTGGGTGCACTCTGAGAGTGCTTTGAAGTCCTGCACTGGGGGCACACAATTGGTGTCCCTCTGCATAGTCCAGCTCAAACCGGTTCAGGGGCTACCAGCCCCCCCTGCTCTGGTGCGAAACTGGACAAAGGAAATGAGTGTAGCCACTAGCCACCCCACTTTCCAAACCCTCCCATAGGTGGGTCCCCTGAGTTAGTCCAACCCCTTCCTTGGGTATAAAGAAGGAACCTCTGAAACCAGAACTTTAGATATCCCTGGACAAAACTCTGAAACTGAATCCTGGAACTTCGATAATCTGTTCAACACCAGATGACTGAAGAATCTCCATTGGAGTAAAGGAGTTACTCCCCTGCTTGGCAGGCACCAAAGATGCATCTGTCTGGTCTGCATCTCCGAAGCTCCCGCTGGATGCCAAAGACTTTGCAACACCAGAGGTAGATTTCCAGACTTCCCAGAGGCCAAACCGAGCACTCAGGAAAGCTGAGACCCGCAGCCCTCGTGGGTACCGTGGAACCAGAACCCCTGGACACCATGCACATTTGCAAGTGCATCAGCTTCTCGATATTCCCTGAGGCTGTGCATTGGGTTACTTATAGCCCAGACACGGAGCAGATAATCCACCAAAGATTGTTGGCCTACCTACTCCGAGTGACCGGTGGGTCGCCATTTTGTGATTCCTCTTGAGGTCCCTTCACGATCCCTGGTTTGTCGACTGGTGGGTCCCTGTGAAGGCAACTCTGACTTTCGTTGGGCTTCCTTGGTTGCTCCAGATGTGCCCTCACTCCTCCTTGCTGGTGGAGTCCCTCAGATCTTGCTGGTCCGCACCGAAGCGTCTTTCTCTTTTCTGCATGGGTTGCTGTTGCCAAGGCTTATTGTGTTCAATCCAGGCACCGACACTGCAGCACTCGACATACTTTGTGGGACAGCTTGATCCAGCTCCTGCTTGTTCTTGACACCTCCTGGTCCTCATGACTGAAGAGGCAAGCTTCACCTCCTTCACCTGAACTACCTAACATCGGTGGGCATTCGTCAATCATGCCCCTGGTCACTGGAAAGTGACCCAGACTCTGTCCCCTCTGCTTTCAGGTTCTTCACATCTCCGATCCAGGCTTGGATCTCTTCGGACACTTTGCATCTACCCGGCACCTGCACTTCTTCGCCAGCTTCCATTGAAAACGACAACATGACCCAACACCATTTGACACCTATGCACCCGGCTTCCCTGGGTGAGGTAACTCAAGTACTCTAGTGCTTCCGTGGGTGTTGACCCTAGAACTGTCTAAGTCCAAGAGGGTTTGGTCCTAGTCCATTTCTAAGTGTCCCTTAACTCTAAAAATCTAACCGCGACTTTCCCCATAGAAGCTAACAGGAGTTTGCGTCTGTGTTCATACACTGTACACGACCCCAGTGGGTCCCCTGTGTCACTACCTTGGGTGGTTCCTTGGGGTCCCAGCGATTCTACAGGCTCTAGGCCTTGTGCCTAGTTAAGTTGTGGTTCTTATACCACTTTTTTAGTATATGGTTTGGTCCGCCCCTAGGGCCTAACGTGTATTTGTGCTACTTTACTGTAATATTTGAAGTGTAACTTATGTGCTTTTGCCTCTAGCCTCATAAAGAGACTAGGGGGGTGGGTTTAGTAATAAATACATATATTTTATGTATATACCTGGTGCGGTCTCCTTTCATTGAGCCACTCAAGAGATTATAGACTGGTAAAATAAGCTGCTTTACATTCCTTCAAGACTTAACCTGAAGGCTGCTCTCCATAGCTACCACTAAGATAGCTTTCAATAAAGGTTGTCTTTAACCTACCATCAATAAGGGGTTGTTTGGACTGGTGCAAGGTGCCCACTACAACTAGTGCACAGCATATACCAGGCCAACTTCTCACACCACACATGAAGGCTTTTTGACATTAATATGTCACTATTTAGCCCTGCACTGCACTGAGTATAAATTGTTATTAAGAGCTGAAAGTATTAATGGCCAATGCAATTGTTAAAACGTATGTACCAGCTGACGATGTGAATACACTTCGGCCGTTCTAATATCACAAAGGTCTTGGTGTCCATAATTGGTGGGAGACGTGATGGTGGGAGGGCCCGTTGGGATGCACGCACAGCTGGGGGGGTTAAAAGTAGTAGTTTTTAAACATGATGTTGGAACCATTCCTGCCACAACCTAACACTGGTGATAGAACCATCAGTGAACCAACAGGCAAGACAGATGTCACCTGGACCATGTATGTGGCCAAGATTATTATAGAGCAATCAATCAATCAATTAGGGTTGGTAAAGCACAACTACTCACCCGTGAGGGCCTCAAGGAGCTGGCGCGGAGGGGGCAGCTCCATTGAGTGCTGGGGTCAGCCGAAGAGCCAGGTCTTGAGGTCCTTCCTGAACTGGGGCAATGTGGGAACATGCTGGAGGTGGAGGGGGAAGCTGTTCCAGGCCTTGGCTAAGAGGTAGGAGAAGCACCTTCCTCCCATTCTGGTCTTGTAGATGCTTGGGACGGTGGCCACTAAGAGAGTGACTAATCGGAGGTGCATGGATAAAGAGGTAGTTGTTCAGGTATGTGGGTTCGATGTTGTGGAGAGCTTTGTATGCATGGGTGAGGAGTTTGAAGGTTATACTTCTTTCGACTGGGAGCCAGTGGAGGTTGTGGAGGTGTGGGTAATGTGACTGTGACAGGGGATGTCAAGGATCAGTCTGGCTGCTTCGTTCTGGATGGTCTGAAGTTTGTGAAGGAGTTTCTTGTTGATTCTGGCGTAGAGAGCGTTGCCGTAATCCAGTCTGCTGCTGATGAGAACGTGATTGACAGCTTTTCAGGATTTGGATGGGATCCATATGAACGTCATTTGAAGAATGCAGAGAGTGTTGAAGCAGGTCAAGGATACGGCATTGCTCTGGCGGTTCATTGTGAGGGATGAGTCTAATATGATGCCGAGTTTTCATGCGTGGTCTGTTGGGATGGGGGGATTTCCGAGGGCGGGTGGCCACCAGGAGTAATCCAAGGAGGGGAGCCAAGGATGATGACTTCTATTGAGTTTCAGCAGCTGTTCTTCATCCAGGTGGTGACGGCTTTCATCCCTTTTTGGAAGTTGTGTTGGGTGATTTTCGGTTCGTTGGTGAAGAAGAGGATAAGCTGGGTGTCGTCAGCGTAGGAGATGAGTGCACTCCCCACATTCATAAAATGACTACTCATTAAAAAACTTGTCGTTTATAAATACCAAAAAATAGTAAACCTACATAAAAGTGTAAGTTTGCCTTTATGAATCAGGCACTAAGCATGTTCTGTCTGTTTTCTGCCGAGATGCTGTGGTGAAGTAAATTAATGTGTAATCTCAAGCAAGTTATTGTGTTGGGCTGAATTTGTTCTCACAAGTATTGGCAGTTACAAATGTGAGCATTTCATATTTGGATACCTTTTTACAGTACATTGCACATTCCCAGGTTATAGACAGGCACACTGGAATAATGCAATTGTATGGCTGTGGTGTTTCCCACAAAATTATGGATTTGTTGCATGTGCCACATAATCTATCATCTGCTGTATATTCTGCAGATTTTAAAATAATGTTTCAAGCACAAAAGAATTAAAAGTTACTTATACATGAAGGCCCTTTGCAAAGGTTGACTGTTCACCTTTCAGTCGCGTATTTCAATACAATACTTGTGTGTTAAACTTGTACTAACGAGGTGCAACCTAGGCCCAGACAGTGTTAACTAGTGGAAAAAAATGAAAAAATAATGAAGTAATACTATCACAAAATGGTGCTACATTACACCACATAATTTTCCTTTTCTTGTTGCGTAATTTAGTCAGCTCTGCTGCATAATTTTGTTGTCCCCTACCGCATAAATTCAGTGGCCCTGGTGATACTCTTTGTCTAACGTGTTGATGGTTGGAGGGGCACTCCTAATATACTGAATTTTAAACAAAATTGAAGAATTGGTGCTACAGCGCTACACTTGCTGACTGACCAAGTGTGAAGAAATCAAGAAACTATTACAAGTACATGGACTTGCTGGTGCTGTGCACTGTTCACTGGGTATACATGCCCAAGTCTCACAGGAGACAAAACATCAAACCATAAAAAACATTAATCCATTAATGCATCTGCATGTCTGCTTTATATTTTCACACATAAATCATAATGATAACACATGAATGTACATAGATCCATAACAATGATTTCCAACTGATGGTTATACACAAATCAATCCATTAACATGAAATACATTTTGTTTCCGTGGATGCCCGATGCTTTTCGGGACGGAACAAGTCCCTTCGTCAGGAGACAACGTATGAAGATACAATATGCTCCAGTCTCCCTTTCGAAAGGCTAAAAATAGTAGCCGATGGATACCAACTAGTGTATTATCGTGCTTGGCCGTACTCGAAAGGTCATGAAAAGAGACGCGTCTCAGTTCCGCGGATTGTTTGTTGCGATGGCGCTGTCTTCATAGTCAGCAATACTGCTTTCTTTTTATTCCAAATGTGTTGCATTATTTTAAACATTTAAATCTATGAAAGTATTTCGTTAAAGAATAATATGAAAGTAAACAGGCACAAAGTTCACGGTTTGAAAGGAAATAGGTTTTTTGCACACTGCAAGGTGTAAGTAGCCAGTCTTCCTAGTATGAAATGTCAAATCTTAGATTTGGTAACAGGAACCTCCTTAACCTTGAACTACAATTTGCAATCTGCTTGGACTCCAGGTGCCTGTGTTGAAGCATTGCCTGGTGGAAATTATAATGGCTGGGCTGTTGAGTATAGAGATCCACTTATACTCTCAAATAACTCTCAAGATGTCTAGAATGCCTTTTGGAAGAAGATATGATGTAAAGCTCGGGCTTATAGGCTACCTACAGAACTGACAAACATTGGGCCCACGTTGGCCCACCCGAACGTACCCTGGCCCATCCAGATTAAAATTCCTAGAAACAGGCCTGCTGCTGTCCCATCTCTCCTGGAAGCAGTGGTCGACCTCAAGTGTGACCTTTCAGCTGACCAATATGGCAACTACCCCAGATGTCACAGTGGCAAGTCCTGTAGAGTTAAGGGGAGCATCAGAGTCGATGGAGGCTTCAGCAACAGAAGAGTTGATGAATTGGTGACGGCAGAGCTAGAATCCACAGATCTGGCAGAAGCAGGAACTGCAGCTCCATACACAGATGAGGCCAGAGAAGCGACAGTTGCAACTCTGCAGGTCGTATTGCATTGCCTGCTCTGGGCAAATTAGGTAGGAGGGGCATGGCTGATGGATAGTTTCTCCTCATACACTGCATGATCCTGAGTGAGGTGCTGATTAGTCAAATACTATTGTGAAAATAAGGAACATAACTGAGTGACATGGTAGCTTTTTTAAGTAAACATAAAGGTGCTTATATACAAGCCCATTGCACCACCGGTGCATCACTTTTTTGGATGCACCGGTGGTGCAGTGTGCCTGCCCATATTTACAAGGCCACGTGGAGCCACCCTGCATGGCTTTTCATGGCCTTGTAAATATGGCCCTCTTTATTCTGCAAGAAAGGGGTATGCCATGGATGTTTCTGTGGGTGATCGCACCCAACATCTATGAAACCTGACACATTCACAGATTCACAAGGTTTTGTAAACCTCGGAATGCATACAATTCCTACGCCTCCACAGGGATCACATCTGAAAGGGCAAAAAGGAGAAATACCTTTATTTCTCCTTGTTTTTCCTTTTTCTGTTTCCTGCAGAATGCAGAACAAATAGAAAGAACAAAACACGTCTCATGATTGTTTTTGTGCAGGAAGGTGTCCCTTCCTGCACAAAAACAATCAACCCAACAGCACAGACACCTTTGAAACATGGCGTGAGGGTGCCTGCTTGGTGCACGGCAGCCCATTGCACTACAGCGCAGGGGTAAAGGACAGGAATGCAACGTATCTTGTAGATATGGCACAATACAGCCCTTTTCTTTTGATGCTTCAGAAAGGCTTGCTGTTGTGCCATGCATCAAAATTTTGCAAATGAAGGGCAAGATCCATTCTGTGATGCAACATGATGTGTTCTCCTTGCGTGTTTACCACTTCACACAGAACTTGACTAACATCCCAATTTGACCTCAAGTTCAATCAATCAATCAATCAATCATAGCACTTGTAAAGCGCACTACTTACCCGTGAGGGTCTCAAGTCGCTGGGGGGGGGGGGGAATGCTGCTACTGCTCAAAAAGCCAGGTCTTGAGTGTGAGAAGGTGGCCTGATATATGCTGTCCACTAGTTCTAGTGGGCACCTTGTATAGGTCCAAACAACTCCTTATGGTAAATGTTTAACGACAACCTTTATTGAAAGCTATCCTAGTGGTAGCTATGGAGAGCAGCCTTCAGGCTAAGTCTTGAAGGAATGTAAAGCAGCTTGTTTTACCAGTCTATAATCTCTTGAAAGATCAAATGAAAAGACAACCACACCAGGTATATATTCAAAATATATGTATTTAAGATAATACAAACCCCTCTAGTCTCTTTATGAGACTGGAGTTTGAAGTACTAAAGTACTAAAGTTACAAGTGATTAAGCATCAGTAAAAGCACAAATACACGTTTGAGCCCTAGGGGCGTACCAAACCATATACTAAAAAAGGCCTATTGCCTCTATAATTGCTGGGACCCCAAGGATCCACCCAAGGTAGGAACACAGGGGACCCACGGGAACTGTATGCAGTGTGGAAACACAACCGCGGGTTCCTATTACTTTCTATGGGGAATGTCGCGGTTGGAATTTTAAAGATTAGGGAGACTTCTAATCGAGTCAGGACCAAACCCTCTTGGACTTAGGAAGTTCTAGGGCTAGCACCCACGTGAGTACCGGAGTACTCGAGTTACCTCACCCAGGGAAGCCGGGTGCATAGGTGTCTTTTGGTGTCGGGTCGCGTCATCGATTTCAATGGAAGCCTGCAAAGAACTGCTGCTGCCGTGAAGAGGAGAAGTGTCCGGAGAGATCCAAGCCTTGATCAGGGATGTAAGGAACCTGAAAGCAGAGGGGACAGAGTCTGGGTCACTTGCCAGTGAACTAGGGTAGGATGGACCAATGCCCACAGATGTCAGGTGCTTCAGGGGAGTTGATGGGTGTCTTGACTCTTCAGCCACGAGGTCCAGAAGGTGTCGACAAAGTCCACGAGCCGGATTCAAGCTGTCCTAAAAAGTCTGTCGAGTGCTGCAGTGCCGGCGACCAGGAAGAACCCAACAAGCCTTGGTAACGGCAAGTCACAGGAAATCAGAGAAAAGGATGGCGGTGAAGACCAGTAAGGTCTGATGGACTCACCCAGCAAAGGTAAGTAAGAGCAAGCCTGGATCAACCAGAAAAGCCCCAACAGAAGTGGAGTTGCCTTCGTAGGGACCTGCTAGCCAATGGGCTAGTGATCATGAAGGAGCCTCAAGCGGTCGCACTGGAAGCTGGCCCATGGGTCACTCGTGGAGTGGAGGCCAACAATCTTCAGTGCAGGAGGTGCTCAAGGCTGGGGCTACTCAGAACCCAAAGCACAACTTTGAGGATGACCAGGAAGATAGTGTTGCTGCAAACGTTCACGTTGTCCAGGGGCCACAGTTCCATGTTACCCACGATAGCCACGGGCCTCAACTTTGCTATGAGCTCAGGGTAGCCTCAGGGAAGCCTGGAAATCCACCTCTGGTGATGCAGAGACTTCGGCGTCTGGCAGGAGCTTCAGTAATACAGACCGGTCAGTTGCTTCTTTGGTGCCTGCCAAGCAGGGGAGTCACTCCTTGACCCCAAGGGAGATTTCTTCCATCTTCTAGTCGTGATAGAAAGTCGAAGGTCCAGGATATATGTTTCAGAGGTTCGTCCAGGGTAATCTAAAGCCCTAGGGACTGGATTCCTATACTTATACTAAGTTTAGGGGATGAACTAACTCTAAGGCTCCGCCTATGGGTGGACCTGGGGTGGGGGTGGTTACACCCCTTCCCCTTTGTCCAGTTTCATGCTGGGTGCCCCTGCAACCAGTTTGAACCGGGCTATGCACAGGGACACCTTGTGTGCCCCAGGCAGTGTCTCAAAAGCATTTTCTGAATGCACCCACCCTGCCCCAATACACATCTGCCTGTCTGGGGAGGTGGTTACACCTCTCTGTGACAGGAAACCTATTGTCCAGGCCTCCCCTGCCGGAGTTTCCCTCAGCAGCAGGAGGCCAGACCTGTGTCTGTGGCATCCATTTTGTGATACAAACTCTGCTGCTAAATCAGATGGTGGTATGCCTTATTTGAAGTTAATAACACCACCTAGGCGTGGGGAAGGAGGCAAGTCCTTTTGTTATTATATTCCCTCACACACCCTAGTGGTGTCATGCTTCATCATCGGGACACCCCGACGCCTAAAGGTCAGGGTGGGCTCGACCAATATTTCAGGGAGCTCTTAATAAGATGATTTTGGGCCAGGTGGTATAAAGATTAAAAATCGGCGTCAAACCCCAGTATCCCTTTATTCTTGGGTTTGGCACTGATGTTAAAATATAGAAAAAAAGGTTTCTAGGGGTATTATGGTCCTAGGACCCTATTGCCAACATGTTTCTGTCCCTAATGCCCCATAAAGGGTGCACGAACATTCATCAGGGCTTGTACCCCCTGTAAGATAGGGAAGAAGGGGGGAGAAGTTCCCTATACTAACATGCAGTAAGGGCAGATAGCTGCTCCTTATTAAAATATGTCGTTCCGTAATGAATTCACTCCATCTGTGAAAAACAAAAAAGATGACAAACAACATATATAGCGCGTCAATACTTTTTGGCAAAGGGACACACCAACATTAATAATGTGATTGTCTCCATTAATTCAACATCATCATACGTGAAACCAAAAAATATAATGTGCGTGTGATCAAGGCATGTCCACTCTTTTACGTGACACACAGCAACTTGGCGTGTATCTAGTGTTGGTGGCAGAAATTTTCCGCATCCTATTTGCACTCATAATTGTGGCGTGCGATTATTACAGTGGCGGTACTATACCGCAGCCTATACAAACACATATCCACTTGCGTGTGTTTATAAGACAACAGTCTTATCAGTCGAACTTCCAGTGCACAAACACGAGTTTAAAACAAATCCAATCCCAAATCATTCATATGTCATGAATACACTAAGCCATTCTCACTATAGTCGTATGGTTTTGCTTACCCCAATTTAGGAGAGGATAAACATCTTTTGGGACCGCTACACGTGGGGTAGCCCTGTAGTCACACTCTGTATATCCGTACCATTAAAATTACATTTCAGACCGGTGTGTCCCCGATCAAACGATCGAGGATTTTGGACATTGATCGTTCATAGCAAGAGAATCCAGTCCCACACATAGTGGCCGCAATATGCAAGAAAACAGAAGAAGGAAACGGACATGAGACACAATGGTCGCGCATTCCCTCGTAATCATATTGTGTCTCAACTCGCTGTCCCATTTGCGTCCAACACACACTCTCTCATATTACTCACGCCACCAAGGGTCCTGCCCCGTGTAAACAACTATTCGGTATGGGTTCCCACAGCTTGGAATCACTGCTGTACTCGCCGCCATGGTTTTTAAGCTCATATGCGGGTCTTGATTGATGCTTCCGTCTCTTTCCGGAGTCTCGAAACCACGCCCCTGCGCAGAAGTAGATCTTGCGCATGCGTCGTCCCGGGGAACGTGGGACCTGTAGTTTTGTTAGAGACTAGGATAGTTCTGAAGGCGCGGACTTATTGTTTAGAGTCCTGCGTGTTTCTGTCAGCGTAAGAGAGTAGAGACAGGAACAAGCTCTCACTCGCTCTATTCTCATTATCAGGTGCTCGTGTGAAAGTGATTACTTGTTTAGTCAAAAATGCGGTGTTGTGGACATTACAGCGGAGGAAATGTACATCTACCAACATCACTGGGACGTGTGTAGTGGGGATATTATATTTAATTCCATAAACAAAGGAATTTCCGTGGTTGGAATCGTTTAGCTTAGAGAGTGGATTCAATAAATCAACCGTAATGTTTGCTTATCCATAAACGATGTGGTAACCATCCCGATTGGGGTAAATATATATATACACATAAGTATGTGTATACAGATATGCTGCTCTATCCCAGACTAGCACTATAAGGTAAGAAGGGGCTCATTCTATTTAAGACTTTGATTGTTCTAATAACAGAGATCAAAAACAAATTAATAATAAGCCCAAATCAAATGCATCCAAGAGTCAGGGTTTTATGTCACGAACGTGAGACCTATAGGTAACCCTAGTATCGGGGATATTATCACAGATAACCCATATAGAGAAATTTGGGCTAATTTCTCTTGTTTAGTTGATTCCAAGGAATGTGGTCGTTAAGACCGGTTATGTGGGTTTTCAATCTATGGACCCATCTTTGTTCTCGTTCCAAGAGGACTTTTGACATGTTACCATCCCCTTTGACTTTTTCGATCACAGACCACCAAAGATCACTATCTGAGTGTTTTTTCTCTAAGTAATGTGCAGTGAGTCTGGTTGCTGTTATGGATCTTCTGATCGTGCTTCTGTGCTCGTTGATACAAACTTTTATTTTTCTCCCTGTCATCCCTATGTACATTAGTTGGCATGGGCATTTAATTACATAGATTACTCTCTCCGAGTTGCAATTCGTATGGGACCTCTGTTCCCATTTGTAATGCATACCCAGGTCAATTTCTTTGGTGCGTTCCGTAAATGCACATGCCACACAGGAGACACATGGATAGTGACCCACAACCTGTGGCTGATTCCATAGGGTACTCTGGTAGGTAGTTTTCACTTTCTGTAAATCCGTGTGGATTAATGTGTCTCTCAGGCTTTTATTCCTTTTCAAGGAAAACATGGGTTTTTCAAATTTCAACTTGTTTGAAGTTAATATCGGCCATTTCTTGTTAATAATCTTCTTGAACTCATTAGATGAGGCATTAAAAGTGGTTACACAGATGAGGGTGTTAAGTTCCTCCTTCTGATGAGTCTCATGTAAGACATCCCGTGGGGT
Source organism: Triturus cristatus (assembly GCF_964204655.1). Lineage (NCBI taxonomy): Eukaryota > Metazoa > Chordata > Amphibia > Caudata > Salamandridae > Triturus > Triturus cristatus. Next base: position 922,172,297 of record NC_140594.1, read on the forward strand.
ATTCCGGGATCGTTTCTGTGCCTTTTCAATGATTCTTTTTGGGTATGATCTTTCCGCCAGTTTCTTAGTCAGGACTTGGGCCTCAAATTTGTACTCGGTCAAGTCTGAACAATTTCTACATATTCGTAGGAACTGACCCACAGGTAAATTTTCTCTCAATGCACGCGGGTGGGCACTGTTGAAATGTAACAGACTGTTTCTGTCTGTAGGTTTGGTGTATAAGGAACTGACAATGCCATCGTTCCTAGCACTAATTGTAACATCAAGAAAAGACACATGATCTTGGTCATGGGTCATTGTGAATTTTAGATGTGGGTTTAGATTGTTAAGCCATGTATGAAACTGTCCAAGTGTGGTTGTATCTCCTTCCCATATGACAAAGATGTCATCAATATACCACCATCATTTCCTTATGTTGTTTGAGAATGGATTGGGGGTCCATATGCACTCATCTTCAAATTGCCCCATATACAGGCATGCTATGCTCGGCGCAAAAGTACTGCCCATAGATGTTCCGTGGACTTGTAAATAGAGCTGATCGTCAAATCTAAAGAAGTTTTCTTTCAGTGCCAGACGTAATAAGGTGATGATCCAGTTCACCGGAGCTTCCCAGGTCCAGTTCTCCTTGCTCAAAATGGTCTGAATCACCACAATGCTTTCCTCTTGAGGAATGCTCGTGTAAAGTGCTTCCACATCTAGACACACTAGTATATTCTTCTCCGGATTGTATGGCACATCTTGGAGGATGTTCAGGAGATGTTTAGTGTCCTGTATATAGGACCTGATGCGTGTGACTAGTGGACGGAGAAACCAGTCTGTATATTTCGAGAGAGGTTCAAGGAGGGACCCGATACCAGATACAAAGGGTCTACCCGGAGGAGGGAACTTGTTATTAGCCCAAATTTTCTCTATATGGGTTATCTGTGATAATTTCCCCGATACTAGGGTTACCTATAGGTCTCACGTTCGTTATATAAAACCCTGACTCTTGGATGCATTTGATTTGGGCTTATTATTAATTTGTTTTTGTTGTTGATCTCTGTTATTAGAACAATCGAAGTCTTAAATAGAATGAGCCCCATCTTACCTTATAGTGCTAGTCTGGGATAGAACAGCATATCTGTATACACATACTTATGTGTATATATATTTACCCCAATCGGGATGGTTACTACATTGTTTATGGATAAGCAAACATTACGGTTGATTTATTGAATCCACTCTCTAAGCTACACGATTCCAACCACGGAAATTCCTTTGTTTATGGAATTAAATATAATATCCCCACTACACACGTCCCAGTGATGTTGGTAGATGTACATTTCCTCCGCTGTAATGTCCACAACACCGCATTTTTGACTAAACAAGTAATCACTTTCACACGAGCACCTGAATGAGAATAGAGCGAGTGAGAGCTTGTTCCTGTCTCTACTCTCTTACGCTGACAGAAACACGCAGGACTCTAAAGAATAAGTCCGCGCCTTCAGAACTATCCTAGTCTCTAACAAAACTACAGGTCCCACGTTCCCCCCCGGGACGACGCATGCGCAAGATCTACATCCGCGCAGGGGCGAGGTTTCGAGACTCCGGAAAGAGACGGAAGCATCAATCAAGACCCGCATATGAGCTTAAAAACCATGGCGGCGAGTACGGCAGTGATTCCAAGCTGTGGGAACCCATACCGAATAGGTGTTTACACGGGGCAGGACCCTTGGTGGCGTGAGTAATATGAGAGAGTGTGTGTTGGACGCAAATTGGACAGCGAGTTGAGACACAATATGATTACGAGTGAATGCGCGACCATTGTGTCTCATGTCCGTTTCCTTCTTCTGTTTTCTTGCATATTGAGGCCACCATGTGTGGGACTGGATTCTCTTGCTATGAACGATCAATGTCCAAAATCCTCGATCGTTTGATCGGGGACACACCGGTCTGAAATATAATTTTAATGGTACAGATATACAGAGTGTGACTACAGGGCTACCCCACGTGTAGCGGTCCCACAAGATGTTTATCCTCTCCTAAATTGGGGTAAGCAAAACCATACGACTATAGTGAGAATGGCTTAGTGTATTCATGACATATGAATGATTTGGGATTGGATTTGTTTTAAACTCGTGTTTGTGCACTGAAAGTTCGACTGATAAGACTGTTGTCCTATAAACACACGCAAGTGGATGTGTGTGTATAGGATGCGGTATAGTACCGCCACTTTAATAATCGCACGCCACAATTATGAGTGCAAATAGGATGCGGAAAATTTCCGCCACCAAAACTAGATACACGCCAAGTTGCTGTGTGTCACGTAAAAGAGTGGAAATGCCTTGATCACGCGCATATTATATTTTTTGGTTTCACGTATGATGATGTGGAATGGATAGAGACAATCACATTATTAATGTTGGTGTGTCCCTTTGCCAAAAAGTATTGACGCGCTATATATGTTGTTTGTCATCTTTTTTGTTTTTCACAGATGGAGTGAATTCATCACGGAACAACATATTTTAATAAGGAGCAGCTATCTGCCCTTACTGCTTGTTAGTATAGGGAACTTCTCCCCCCTTCTTCCCTATCTTACAGGGGGTACAAGCCCTGATGAATGTCCGTGCACCCTTTATGGGGCATTAGGGACAGAAACATGTTGGCTATAGGGTCCTAGGACCATAATACCCCTTGAAACCCTTTTTTCTATATTTTAACATCAGTGCCAAACCCAAGAATAAAGGGATACTGGGGTTTGACGCCGATTTTTAATCTTTATACCCCCTGGCCAAAAATCATCTTATTAATTGCTCCCTGAAATATTGGTCGAGCCCACCCTGACCTTTAGGCGTCGGGGTGTCCCGATGATGAAGCATGACACCACTAGGGTGTGTGAGGGAATATAATACCAAAAGGACTTGCCTCCTTCCCCACGCCTAGGTGGTGTTATTCACTTCAAATAGGGCATACCACCATCTGATTTAGCAGCAGAGTTTGTATTGCTGACTGGTCCATCGCGGGAGTACTCATCGTGATTTTGTGTTTACCCACGGGAGGGTGTACTCCCCTACAGAGTTCCTCCCGGCCCCTTGCCTAACTAGGGATCCCTCCTAATATAGGTTTGTGTATTGTATCCATTTTGTGATGCCAGGGCTTTGGAAAGTTTTAACCGGGTTTAGCCAGTGTGAACATGTCTCTCCCTCTAGAAGGGTGGAATGCTACCCCTGCCGCCAGGACTGGCGGAGGGATAGTATTCCAAAGCGTTTGACACCTAACATGACATGTTTTGATGCAGCCATTCCAAAGTTAGCATTTACCGCGAAGTTATAATGCACTTAAGAGTATATGTTATGGCTGTATCACAGAACAGTCATAAGGAAGTATTTCTGAATGCCGCAGAGGGGCTCAGCTCATGCTTGGGCACCCTCTCACATAAAACCAAGCACTCTGCCTTGAGGATTGTCAAGGCCTGCCATAGGAGTGGCTTATAGGTTTATATGTGTCTGTATAAGGTAGTGAAATAGGTAGCCTATACCACAGTAAGGGGTGCAAGCACACCCTTATCCAGGTTGCAGTAGCAGACCTGTGGTGTCATTTTGGAGTGCTTCCCAGGGGTGGCATAATACATGCTGCAGCCCCTGGTAGGCCTCTGAGGTACCTATACCCTAGGTACAAAGTATACCATATACTAGGGGCTTATAAGGCACTCCAGAATCCAATTAGATATGTACCTAATGTAAATGGAAACCATTTTAGAGAGTAAGCAGCTAGGCTGTGGTCTTCATTAGCAGGGCCACAGCCAGACTAAGGTCGACAAAAAAGTGAAACATGAGCAAAAAGTGGGGGTACCCATGTGAAGCAGATCCTACTCTCCTACATTGAGGAGTCTTCTGAAGGTCAGCAGGTCTTTGGTCTGCCGTAGGTGGTTGGGGAGGGTGTTCCAGGACTTGGCGGTGAGGTGGGAGAACGATCTGTCACCGGAGGTTGCTCTTCGGATGCAGGGGACTGTGGTGAGGGCGAGGTCGGCGGAGCGGAGCTGGCGCGTGGGGGTGTAGAAGCTGAGTCATCTGTTGAGATACGCTGGTTCAGTTTTGTGGAGTGCCTTGTGTGCGTGGGTGAGGAGCTTGAAGGTTATCCTCTTTTTGATGGGGAGCCAGTGCAGGTCTCTCAGGTGGGGTGTGATGTGGCTGTGGCGAGGGATGTCGAGGATCAGGCATGCAGAGGCATTCTGGATGTGTTGAAGTTTGTTTCTGGAGTTTGGCCGAGGCTCCTGCGTAGAGGGCGTTTCCGTAGTCCAACCTGCTGCTGACGAGGGCCTGGGTGACCGTTCTTCTCATTTCGGTGGGGATCCACTTGTAGATCTTGCAGAGCATGCGGAGGGTGTTGAAGCAGGAGGAGAAGACGGTGTTGACCTGCTTTGTCATGGAGAGGGTGGACTCGAGGATGACCCATAGGTTGCGTGCATGGTCGGTGGGTGTTGGAGCTGTTCTCAGTGCGGTCAGCCACCAGGAGTAGTCCCAGACCGAGGGGGTGGATCCGAGGATAAGGACCTCCGTATTGTCCGAGTTCAGCTTCAGTCGGCCGTTCTTCATCCACTCGGCGACAGCTTTCATTCCTTCGTGGAGGTTGGTTTTGGCAGTGAGGGGGTCCTTGGTGAGGGAGAGGATCAGCTGGGTGTCGTCGGCATAGGAGATGATGTTAAGGTCGTGCAGTCGGGCGACGTGGGCGAGCAGTGCCATGTAGATGTTAAACAGCGTTGGGTTGAGCCCTGGGGTATGCCGCAGATGATATTGGTGGCTTTGGAGTGGAAGGGGGAGGTGGACGCTCTCTGTGTTCTGCTGGAGAGGAAGGAGGTGGTCCAGTCCAGGGCCTTCTCTTGGATCCCGGCGTCATTGAGGAGTGTGCATAGTGTGCAGTGGCAGACCGTGTCAAAGGCGGCTGACAAGTCCAGGACGATGAGGGCCGCGGTTTCTCCATTATCTAGCAGGGCCCTGATGTCATCGGTGTTGGCGATGAGGGCAGTTTCGGAGCTGTGGTTGCTGCGGAATCCAGACTGGGATGGGTCCAGGATGCTGCTCTCCTCAAGGTAGCGGGTCAGTTGTTTGTTGACGGTCTTCTCGATGACCTTCGCCGGGAGCAGAGAGATGGGCCGGAAGTTCTTGAGGTCCTTGGGGTTCGCCTTGGGTTTCTTGAGTAAGGCGTTGATCTCGGCGTGCTTCCAGCTCTCCGGGAAGGTTGCTGTCTTGAAGGAAATGTTAATGGCTTTCCCGGAAATGGGGTGCGATGGCGGTGCTTGCTTTGTTGAAGATGTGGTGTGGGCATGGATCTGACGGAGTTCTTCTCTAGCTTTTGGCAGGTTTGCTTGGAAGCCTGGAGGTCTTCAGTAAACCAGCTGGCTTTCCTGCTGGTGTGGCTATTGGAGGCTTTCTTGAACGGGGTGAGGGTGTTGGCACAGTCGTCGATCCACTACCTGAGGTTGTGGGCGGCAATGTCTGGGTCGGTGGGGTCAGCGAGGAAGCTTCAGGTGAGGGTGGTGGTTAGCTGGTCTTCTCTGACTTTGCTCCAGCAGCGGTGAGGGATCTTTTGGGTGTGGTGGTGCGTGGTGGGATTCCGGAAGGAGAAGTGGATGCAGCGATAGTCGGTCCAGTGGAGTTCGGTAGTGTGGTTGAAGTAGCTGTGGGTGCTTGCGGAGAAGATGGGGTCAAGCGTGTGGCCGGCGGAGAGGATGGGTGTTGTGACGAGTTGTCTGAATCCAAGGTTGGCGAGGTTGGTGATCAGGGTGGCTGAGTAGGTGTTGTTGTTGTTCTCAAGGTGGTGGAGTTCAGGTCCCCGAGGAGGATGTAGTCCATTGAGGCAAGGGCATGTGTGGTGACGAAGTCAGCGATGGAGTTGCTGAACTGTGGTCGGGGTACGGGGGGTCTGTAGATGAGGGTTCCTCTGATGGTGGTTTTGGGGTCAGTGTGGATCTGGAAGTGGAGGAGTTCGGCGGTGCTGAGGGTGTCGTCGGTGTTGGTCGAGACTCTGAGAGTGTTCCTGTGGACGATGGCGATTCTTCCTCCTACTCCGTTGGTGCGGTCCCTGCGGGTGATCTTGTAGCCTTCCAGGATGGCTATGGTGATGTCGAGTGCCGAGGAGGGGTTCAGCCAGGTCTCCGTCAGGAATGCGACATCTGTGGAGATTGAGTCGAGTAGGTCCCAGAGTTCAACGGCGTGTTTGCGGGTGGAGCGGGTGTTCAGAAGAATGCATCTGAGGTAGTTGGGTTCTTTCCTGGTCACTGGGTTGGTGGGCAGGATGCTGGTGAAGCTGCAGTTCTGGCAGGAGAAGGGGAGTTGGGTGCACTTTGGGGCAGCCAGGTAGCAGGTGCGTGATCGTCTGGCATTGAGTGCGTGGAGGGTGCTGGGGTTGTAGCGGAGACAGGTGACGTGGCGTTTGCGGGGGCCAGGGGTTTTGGCACTGGGCGCGGTCCAGGCACGGACAGGCGCAGACGGGCTTGCCTTAGGCGTGCCAGCGGCACGCCTGCTGAACGCAGCCGCTACGTGGCAGCCATAAGAAGGGGAGGTTGGAAGGAGGAGGCAGCTGGGGGGAGGGGGCGGACGGATGGGCGAGCAGGGGCGGGGCAGCAGGGAATGCAGCGGCAGGAAAAACGGGGGCAGGAACGGCAAAAGGAAACAGAAGGAAAAAGGGGGGAGGAACAAATAAACAGGAACAAATAGACAATACTAGGGAGGTAATACAATTACGGCGAAAATGGGGGCAGGGACGGCGAGAGGAGACAGAAGGCAAAAGGACACAGGGCTCAGAAAATAAGCAGGGAACAAGGGGGGAGGAACAAATAAACAAGAACAAATAGACAATACTACGGAGGCAATACAATTACAGCGAAAACGGGGGCAGGGACGGCGAGAGGAGACAGAAGGCAAGAGGGCACAGGGCACAAAAAATAAGCAGGGAACAAGGGGGAAAGAACAATAGACAAATACAGCAGAGGCAATACAATTAGAGCAAAGACAAACCTACGGCCTACCACTGGCCACCAGAAATGAGGTGCAGGTTGTAGCCTATGGGTGGTGGAGGGCCTCGAACTCCGACAGCAGCAGCCGCAGCTGGGCTAAGGGCCCGGGCACACAGGTGGTGCTATGCGGCGTGGGGAGCGACCTGCCTAAAAAGGGTCAAGGGTCGCTCTCCTCACCGCGCAGCGGCCGCCATAAGAAGGGGTGGTGGGAGGGAGGAGGCAGCTGGGAGGAGGGGGTGGACGAATGTGCAAGCGGGGGCGGGGCCGCAGTAGACGCAGCAGCGGGAAAAACGAGGGCAGGAACGGCAAAAGGAAACAGAAGGCAAAAGGTGCACAGGGCACAGAAAATAAGCAGGGAACAAGGGGGGGAGGAACAAATAAACAGGAACAAATAGACAATACTACAGAGGCAATACAATTACGGCGAAAACGGGGGCAGGGACAGCGAGAGGAGACAGAAGGCAAAAGGGCACAGGGCACAGAAAATAAGCAGGGAACAAGGGGGAGGAACAAATAAACAGAAACAAATAGACAATACTAAGGAGGCAATACAATAAGGGCGAAAACGGGGGCAGGGACGGCGAGAGGAGACAGAAGGCAAGAGGGCACTGGGCACAAAAAATAAGCAGGGTTCAAGTGGCATTTAAACTATGAGGTTGCGCCAGACTTTGCTGGTGAATGCGTACAGCTATATTGACAACAATATTGACATTATTGCATTTCAGACAGCGTTACCTAGTGCAGGCAACATTCTTGTCAACAACAAAGCCTGGGGCATATTTATAATGAAATGGCGCAGCCGACGCCGCAAGCAGTTTTGCCGAGCTGGGCTGTGTCATTTAAAAAATGCAGGGGTATTTATCCATAAACGATGTGGTAACCATGGAAATTCCTTTGTTTATGGAATTAAATATAATATCCCCACTACACACGTCCCAGTGATGTTGGTAGATGTACATTTCCTCCGCTCTAATGTCCACAACACCGCATTTTTGACTAAACAAGTAATCACTTTCACACGAGCACCTGATAATGAGAATAGAGCGAGTGAGAGCTTGTTCCTATCTCTACTCTCTTACGCTGACAGAAACACGCAGGACTCTAAAGAATAAGTCCACGCCTTCAGAACTATCCTAGTTTCTAACAAAACTACAGGTCCCACGTTCCCCGGAACGACGCATGCGCAAGATCTACTTCCGCGCAGCGGCGTGGTTTCGAGACTCCGGAAAGAGACGGAAGCATCAATCAAGACCCGCATATGAGCTTAAAAACCATGGCGGCGAGTACGGCAGTGATTCCAAGCTGTGGGAACCCATACCGAATAGGTGTTTACACGGGGCAGGACCCTTGGTGGCGTGAGTAATATGAGAGAGTGTGTGTTGGACGCAAATGGGACAGCGAGTTGAGACACAATATGATTACGAGTGAATGCGCGACCATTGTGTCTCATGTCCGTTTCCTTCTTCTGTTTTCTTGCATATTGAGGCCACTATGTGTGGGACTGGATTCTCTTGCTATGAACGATCAATGTCCAAAATCCTCGATCGTTTGATCGGGGACACACCGGTCTGAAATATAATTTTAATGGTACGGATATACAGAGTGTGACTACAGGGCTACCCCACATGTAGCGGTCCCACAAGATGTTTATCCTCTCCTAAATTGGGGTAAGCAAAACCATACGACTATAGTGAGAATGGCTTAGTGTATTCATGACATATGAATGATTTGGGATTGGATTTGTTTTAAACTCGTGTTTGTGCACTGAAAGTTCGACTGATAAGACTGTTGTCTTATAAACACATGCAAGTGGATGTGTGTGTATAGGATGCGGTATAGTACCGCCACTTTAATAATCGCACGCCACAATTATGAGTGCAAATAGGATGCGGAAAATTTCCGCCACCAAAACTAGATACACGCCAAGTTGCTGTGTGTCACGTAAAAGAGTGGATATGCCTTGATCACGCGCACATTATATTTTTTAGTTTCACGTATGATGATGTGGAATGGATAGAGACAATCACATTATTAATGTTGGTGTGTCCCTTTGCCAAAAAGTATTGACGCGCTATATATGTTGTTTGTCATCTTTTTTGTTTTTCACAGATGGAGTGAAATCATTAAGGAACGACATATTTTAATAAGGAGCAGCTATCTGCCCTTACTGCTTGTTAGTATAGGGAACTTCTCCCCCCTTCTTCCCTATCTTACAGGGGATCCAAGCCCTGATGAATGTCCGTGCACCCTTTATGGAGCATTAGGGACAGAAACATGTTGGCTATAGGGTCTTAGGACCATAATACCCCTTGAAAACCTTTTTTCTATATTTTAACATCAGTGCCAAACCCAAGAATAAAGGGATACTGGGGTTTGACGCCGATTTTTAATCTTTATACCCCCTGGCCAAAAATCATCTTATTAAGTGCTCCCTGAAATATTGGTCGAGCCCACCCTGAACTTTAGGCGTCGGGGTGTCCCGATGATGAAGCATGACACCACTAGGGTGTGTGAGGGAATATAATACCAAAAGGACTTGCCTCCTTCCCCACGCCTAGGTGGTGTTATTCACTTCAAATAGGGCATACCACCATCTGATTTAGCAGCAGAGTTTGTATTGCTGACTGGTCCATCGTGGGAGTACTCATAGTGATTTTGTGTTTACCCACGGGAGGGTGTACTCCCCTACACAGTTGCTCTCGACCCCTTGCCTAACTAGGGATCCCTCCTAATATAGGTTTGTGTATTGTATCCATTTTGTGATGCCAGGGCTTTGGAAAGTTTTAACCGGGTTTAGCCAGTGTGAACATGTCTCTCCCTCTAGAAGGGTGGAATGCTACCCCTGCCGCCAGGACTGGCGGAGGGATAGTATTCCAAAGCGTTTGACACCTAACATGACATGTTTTGATGCAGCCATTCCAAAGTTAGCATTTACCGCGAAGTTATAATGCACTTAAGAGTATATGTTATGGCTGTATCACAGAACAGTCATAAGGAAGTATTTCTGAATGCTGCAGAGGGGCTCAACTCATGCTTGGGCACCCTCTCACATAAAACCAAGCACTCTGCCTTGAGGATTGTCAAGGCCTGCCATAGGAGTGGCTTATAGGTTTATATGTGTCTGTATAAGGTAGTGAAATAGGTAGCCTATACCACAGTAAGGGGTGCAAGCACACCCTTATCCAGGTTGCAGTAGCAGACCTGTGGTGTCATTTTGGAGTGCTTCCCAGGGGTGGCATAATACATGCTGCAGCCCCTGGTAGGCCTCTGAGGTACCTATACCCTAGGTACAAAGTATACCATATACTAGGGGCTTATAAGGCACTCCAGAATCCGATTAGATATGTACCTAATGTACATGGAAACCATTTTAGAGAGGAAGCAGCTAGGCTGTGGTCTTCATTAGCAGGGCCACAGCCAGACTAAGGTCGACAAAAAAGTGAAACATGAGCAAAAAGTGGGGGTACCCATGTGAAGCAGATCCTACTCTCCTACTTTGAGGAGTCTTCTGAAGGTCAGCAGGTCTTTGGTCTGCTGTAGGTGGTTGGGGAGGGTGTTCCAGGACTTGGCGGTGAGGTGGGAGAACGATCTGCCACTGGAGGTTGCTCTTCGGATGCAGGGGACTGTGGTGAGGGCGAGGTCGGCGGAGCGGAGCTGGCGGGTGGGGGTGTAGAAGCTGAGTCATCTGTTGAGGTACGCTGGTCCAGTTTTGTGGAGTGCCTTGTGTGCGTGGGTGAGGAGCTTGAAGGTTATCCTCTTTTTGACGGGGAGCCAGTGCAGGTCTCTCAGGTGGGGTGTGATGTGGCTGTGGCGAGGGATGTCGAGGATCAGGCATGCAGAGGAATTCTGGATGTGTTGAAGTTTGTTTCTGGAGTTTGGCCGAGGCTCCTGCGTAGAGGGCGTTTCCGTAGTCCAACCTGCTGCTGACGAGGGCCTGGGTGACCGTTCTTCTCATTTCGGTGGGGACCCACTTGTAGATCTTGCAGAGCATGCGGAGGGTGTTGAAGCAGGAGGAGAAGACGGTGTTGACCTGCTTTGTCATGGAGAGGGTGGACTCGAGGATGACCCCTAGGTTGCGTGCATGGTCGGTGGGTGTTGAAGCTGTTCTCAGTGCGGTCAGCCACCAGGAGTAGTCCCAGGCCGAGGGTGTGGATCCGAGGATAAGGACCTCCGTATTGTCCGAGTTCAGCTTCAGTCGGCCGTTCTTCATCCACTCGGCGACAGCTTTCATTCCTTCGTGGAGGTTGGTTTGGGCAGTGAGGGGGTCCTTGGTGAGGGAGAGGATCAGCTGGGTGTCGTCGGCATAGGAGATGATGTTAAGGTCGTGCAGTCGGGCGACGTGGGCGAGCAGTGCCATGTAGATGTTAAACAGCGTTGGGTTGAGCCCTGGGGTATGCCGCAGATGATATTGGTGGCTTTGGAGTGGAAGGGGGAGGTGGACGCTCTCTGTGTTCTGCCGGAGAGGAAGGAGGTGGTCCAGTCCAGGGCCTTCTCTTGGATCCCGGCGTCATTGAGGAGTGTGCATAGTGTGCAGTGGCAGACCATGTCAAAGGCGGCTGACAAGTCCAGGAGGATGAGGGCCGCGGTTTCTCCATTATCTAGCAGGGCCCTGATGTCATCGGTGGCGGCGATGAGGGCAGTTTCGGAGCTGTGGTTGCTGCGGAATCCAGACTGGGATGGGTCCAGGATGCTGCTCTCCTCAAGGTAGCGGGTCAGTTGTTTGTTGACGGTCTTCTCGATGACCTTCGCCGGGAGCAGGGAGATGGGCCGGAAGTTCTTGAGGTCCTTGGGGTCCGCCTTGGGTTTCTTGAGTAAGGCGTTAATCTCGGCGTGCTTCCAGCTCTCCGGGAAGGTTGCTGTCTTGAAGGAAATGTTAATGGCTTTCCGGAAATGGGGTGTGATGGCGGTGCTTGCTTTGTTGAAGATGTGGTGTGGGCATGGATCTGACGGAGTTCTTCTCTAGCTTTTGGCAGGTTTGCTTGGAAGCCTGGAGGTCTTCAGTAAACCAGCTGGCTTTCCTGCTGGTGTGGCTATTGGAGGGTTTCTTGAACGGGGTGAGGGTGTTGGCACAGTCGTCGATCCACTACCTGAGGTTGTGGGCGGCAGTGTCTGGGTCGGTGGGGTCAGCGAGGAAGCTTCAGGTGAGGGTGGTGGTTAGCTGGTCTTCTCTGACTTTGCTCCAGCAGCGGTGAGGGATCTTTTGGGTGTGGTGGTGCGTGGTGGGATTCCGGAAGGTGAAGTGGATGCAGCAATAGTCGGTCCAGTGGAGTTCGGTAGTGTGGTTGAAGTAGCTGTGGGTGCTTGCGGAGAAGATGGGGTCAAGCGTGTGGCCGGCGGAGTGGGTGGGTGTTGTGACGAGTTGTCTAAATCCAAGGTTGGCGAGGTTGGTGATCAGGGTGGCTGAGTTGGTGTTGTTGTTGTTCTCAAGGTGGTGGAGTTCAGGTCCCCGAGGAGGATGTAGTCCATGGAGGCAAGGGCATGTGTGGTGACGAAGTCGGCGTTGGAGTTGCTGAACTGTGGTCGGGGTACGGGGGGTCTGTAGATGAGGGTTCCTCTGATGGTGGTTTTGGGGTCAGTGTGGATCTGGAAGTGCAGGAGTTCGGCGGTGCTGAGGGGGTCGTCGGTGTTGGTCGAGACTCTGAGAGTGTTCCTGTGGACGATGGCGATTCTTCCTCCTAATCCGTTGGTGCGGTGCCTGCGGGTGATCTTGTAGCCTTCCAGGATGGCTATGGTGATGTTGAGTGCCGAGGAGGGGTTCAGCCAGGTCTCTGTCAGGAATGCGACATCTGGGGAGATTGAGTCGAGTAGGTCCCAGAGTTCAACGGCGTGTTTGCGGGTGGAGCGGGTGTTGAGAAGAATGCATCTGAAGTAGTTGGGTTTTTTCCTGGTCACTGGGTTGGTGGGCAGGATGCTGGAGAAGCTGCAGTTCCGGCAGGAGAAGGGGAGTTGGGTGCACTTTGAGGCGGCCAGGTAGCAGGTGCGTGATCGTCTGGCATTGAGTGCGTGGAGGGTGCTGGGGTTGTAGCGGAGACAGGTGACGTGGCGTTTGCGGGGGCCAGGGGTTTTGGCACTGGGCGCGGTCCAGGCACAGACAGGCGCAGACGGGCTTGCCTTAGGCGTGCCAGCGGCACGCCTGCTGAACGCAGCCGCTACGTGGCAGCCATAAGAAGGGGAGGTTGGAAGGAGGAGGCAGCTGGGGGGAGGGGGCGGACGGATGGGCGAGCAGGGGCGGGGCAGCAGGGAATGCAGCGGCAGGAAAAACGGGGGCAGGAACGGCGAAAGGAAACAGAAGGAAAAAGGGGGGAGGAACAAATAAACAGGAACAAATAGACAATACTAGGGAGGTAATACAATTACGGCGAAAATGGGGGCAGGGACGGCGAGAGGAGACAGAAGGCAAAAGGACACCGGGCTCAGAAAATAAGCAGGGAACAAGGGGGGAGGAACAAATAAACAAGAACAAATAGACAATACTACGGAGGCAATACAATTACGGCGAAAACGGGGGCAGGGACGGCGAGAGGAGACAGAAGGCTAGAGGGCACAGGGCACAAAAAATAAGCAGGGAACAAGGGGGAAAGAACAATAGACAAATACAGCAGAGGCAATACAATTAGAGCAAAGACAAACCTACGGCCTACCACTGGCCACCAGAAATGAGGTTCAGGTGGTAGCCTATGGGTGGTGGAGGGCCCCGAACTCCGACAGCAGCAGCCGCAGCTGGGCTAAGGGCCCGGGCACACAGGTGGTGCTATGCCGTGTGGGGAGCGACCTGCCTAAAAATGGTCAAGGGTCGCTCTCCTCACCGCACAGCGGCTGCCATAAGAAGGGGTGGTGGGAGGGAGGAGGCAGCTGGGAGGTGGGGGTGGACGAATGGGCAAGCGGGGGCGGGGCCGCAGTAGACGCAGCAGCGGGAAAAACGAGGGCAGGAACGGCAAAAGGAAACAGAAGGCAAAAGGGGCACAGGGCACAGAAAATAAGCAGGGAACAAGGGGGGGAGGAACAAATAAACAGGAACAAATAGACAATACTACAGAGGCAATACAATTACGGCAAAAATGGGGGCAGGGACAGCGAGAGGAGACAGAAGGCAAAAGGGCACAGGGCACAGAAAATAAGCAGGGAACAAGGGGGAGGAACAAATAAACAGGAACAAATAGACAATACTACGGAGGCAATACAATAAGGGCGAAAACGGGGGCAGGGACGGCGAGAGGAGACAGATGGCAAGAGGGCACTGGGCACAGAAAATAAGCAGGGTTCAAGTGGCATTTAAACTATGAGGTTGCGCCAGACTTTGCTGGTGAATGCGTACAGCTATATTGACAACAATATTGACATTATTGCATTTCAGACAGCGTTACCTAGTGCAGGCAACATTCTTGTCAACAACAAAGCCTGGGGCATATTTACACTGAAATGGCGCAGCCGACGCCGCAAGCAGTTTTGCCGAGCTGGGCTGTATCATTTAAAAAATGCAGGGGTATTTACAAGAATATGGTGCACCCCTGTGCCACACCCTGCAATACCACTCAAAAAGCATCTGTGCACCAACGCAAGCACCCTTGCACCATGATACAAGGATGCCAGCATCACAGGTATGATTGTTTGTGCAGGAAGGGACTCAATCCTTGTAAATTTGGGGCAGTGTCAAAAAGTAATGGGTGTTGTATGGGAGCACCCACAGCAATGTCCATGACGCCACCGTTCTGCAGCATACATAGATGGAGCAAAATGCCATTATTGATTGTGAATGTGCAGGAAGCTGTCCCTTCCTGCAAAAACACAATCCTCCGTGCAATGCAGGCACCCTTGCACCATGGTGCAAATGTGCCTGCTTTGGTGCTAGGCAACTTCTTTAGCACTGGCGCAGGGGTGAGCATGAGATGCAATGAATTTCTGCCAATCCAGCACATCACTGCTTTTTTAAAATGATGCAGAATGGTGCAGCAAAATTGTTTGCAGCACAGCGCTGCACCATCTTCATGTAAAGCTGCATCATTTAAAAATGCTGAGATGCACCGTATTTATTGGAGTACGGCGCACCCATGTGCTTTCCCCTGGGCTGTAAAACAGCAGCTGTGAATTGAAGGGATGATTGTGTTTGTGCAGGAAGGGACACCTTCCTGCCCAAAAGCAATCATTAATGGCATTTTGCCCTTTCTATGTGAGCTTCAGAATACAGAACACATAAAATGAGCACAAAACAAGTAGAAATAAAAGTATTTCTCCTCATTGCGCCACTTTAAAGCCTTCCCTAGAAAGGCATTTTTGGCCCTGCCTCAGCTGTAGCAATCCTTGTAAATCTGGAGCAGTGTCAAAAAGCCATAGGTGTTGCGAGGAAACAAACACATGACACGCCCCTTTAATGCAGAATACTGCATGAAACATGGCCCTATTTACAAGGCCATGTAAAGCCACACAAAGTGGCTTTGCGTGGCCTTGTAAATCTGATCCAGCACACAGCACCACTAGAGTGTCAAAGAAAAGGGGCGCTCCGGTGGCACTAGGGGCTTGTAATATGCCCCATGGTGTTTGGGACATTACATTGTGAAGTTTTAGTCCCCTGCCATGCTCACTTTGGGGTACTTTTAACATTTTAAATGGATTTATCCCACCAGAACATCACTTTTTTCAACATTCCCGTGGTGCAATGACCTGCACCACATTTACAAAGTAGCATTAATCCACTTTGCATGGCTTAACGTCGCTTTGTAAATATTGTATCCTTTCATGCAGCTTTCTGCCTGTTAGGGACATACAATGAGGGACAACATATGCAACAACGTGGCCAGAGCCATGCATTCCAGAAGCCCACAGGCATAATCAGACTTGACCAAACAACCCATTTGCCTAAATGCACTCTAATGTTCAGGATGAGCAGGGACTCCAAACAGTAACAGGAGTGTCGAAATGGGAAGCGAACACAGAAAGGTAAGTGGGGCTGGGTCCGGGTCTGGGAGTCTCTTTCGGGCAAGGGAGGGGATCAGTGGCAAGGTTTTAGGGCTCAATTCTGTGGTAAGTTTTTAGGGCTCAGAGAGTGGAGGGGGTCAGGGTACTTTTAAGGAAGGGCAAGTTTTGTGGGCTCCCTGCAGGAGGAGGTGGCTGGGTTGCTTTAAGGGCTGGGTTTCGGGGAGTATTTAAGGAATGGGTCATTTTTAGGCCTCAGGGCGGGACAGGTAGGGGGGTTTGCAATTTAGGGTTTAGGGCGGGGGGCAGGTAAGGGGTTTTGTAATTTAGGGCGGGGCATGTGGGGGGTTTGTAATTTAGGGCTTAGGGCAGGGGGGCCAGAGAACTGGCACACCCATTGCTTTTTGTCGCTGCTCCAGATTTACAAGGATGTGTAAATCTGAGGCAGCTCGAAAAACTAACACCTCTGAATAGCAGGCATTAGATTGGTGCAACAAGAAGAAATACTTTTATTTCCCCTTGTTTTTGCTCGTTCTATGTGTGTGCATTCTGCAGCATACATAGAAAGAGCAAATCGCCTTTAGAGGGACACCTTCCTACACATAAACAATCATTCCTTGCAACACAGACACCCTTGCACTATCAATCAATCAATCAATCACGACATTTGTATAGCGCGCTATACAAGAAGGGTCTCAAGGCGCTGGGGGGGAGGGGTACGTTACTGCTCGAACAGCCAGGTCTTGAGCTGCTTCCTGAAGGAGAGATGGTCTTGGGTTAGCCGAAGGTGGATGGGGAGGGAGTTCCAAGTCTTGGCTGCCAGGTAGGAGAAGGATCTTCCTCCGGCGGTGGCTCTGCGGATGCGTGGTACGGTGGCGAGGGTGTGGCTGGTCGATCGTAGCTGGCGGGTGGGCGTGTAGAAGGTCATGCGGTCGTTGAGGTACTTGGGGCCCAGGTCGTGGAGAGCCTTGTGTGCGTGGGTGAGGAGTCTGAACGTGATTCTCTTGCTGACGGGGAGCCAGTGCAGGTCTCTCAGGTGTCCGGTGATGTGGCTTTGTCAGGGGATGTCCAGGATGAGTCGTGCGGAGGCGTTCTGGATGCGTTGGAGTCTTTTTTGAAGTTTGGCTGTGGTTCCGGCGGAGAAGGGTGTTCCCGTAGTCCAGTCGGCTGGTGATGAGTGCCTGGGTAACGGTCTTCCTGGCTTCTGTGGGGATCCATCTGAAGATCTTGCGGAGCATGCGCAGGGTGTTGAAGCATGATGAGACGGCGTTGACTTGTCTGGTCATCAAGAGGGAGGAGTCCAGGATGAAGCCCAGGTTGCGCGCGTGGTCCGTTGGTTTGGGAGTGGTGCCCAGGGCAGGGGGCCACCAGGAATCGTCCCAGGCGGAGGGGGATGATCCCAGGATGAGGACTTCCGTCTTGTCTGAGTTCAGTTTCAGGCGGCTGTTCTTCATCCACTCGGCGACGTCTTTCATCCCTTCGTGTAGGCTGGCTCTGGCGGTGGCGGGGTCGTTGGTGAGGGAGAGGATCAGTTGGGTGTCGTCGGCGTAGGAGATGATGTTGAGGTTGTGTTGGCGTGCGATGGCTGCGAGGGGGCTCATGTAGACGTTGAAGAGGGTTGGGCTGAGTGATGATCCTTGTGGTACGCCGCAAATGACTTCGGTGGCCTCGGATCTGAACGGGGGGAGGCGGACTCTCTGGGTTCTTCCGGCGAGGAACGAGATGATCCACTCCAGTGCCTTCTCTTGGATTCCGATGTTGCTGAGGTGCTGCACTAGGGTGCGGTGGCAGACAGTGTCGAACGCAGCAGAGAGGTCCAGGAGGATGAGGGCCGCTGTTTCCCCATTGTCGATCAGGGATCTGATGTCGTCGGTGGCTGCGATCACGGCGGTCTCGGTGCTGTGGTTGGCTCGAAACCCGGACTGCGAGGGGTCGAGGGATCCGTTCGTCTCGAGGAAGGCGGCGAGCTGTCTGTTGACGGTCTTCTCGATGACTTTGGCAGGAAAAGGAAGGAGCGAGATGGGACGGTAGTTCTTGAGGTCTGTGGGGTCCGCCGTTGGTTTCTTCAGGAGGGCGCTAAGCTCGGCATGCTTCCAGCTCTCCGGGAAGGTGGCGGTGTGGAAGGAGGTGTTGATGATGTCCCGGAGATGGGGTGCGATGATGGCGTCGGCCTTGTTGAAGACGTGGTGGGGGCAGGGGTCGGTGGGGGATCCGGAGTGGATGGTGTTCATCGTGCGGGTGGTGTCTTCAGTGCTGATCGGGGTCCAGTTGCAGAGGGTGGTGGTGGCGGGCGTTGGTTCGGTGGTAGAGTGCGTGGTCTGTGCGTCGAAGCTGTTGTGTATGTCGACGATCTTGCGGTGGAAGAACGAGCCGAGTGAGTTGCAGAGGTCTTGCGAGGGAGTGATGTCGTTGTTTCCGGTGCTGGGGTTGGAGAACTCTGACGATGCTGAAGAGTTCCTTGATGTCGTGGGCGTTGTTGTCCAGTCGTTCTTTGAGTGCTGTCTTCTTGGTGGCGCGGATCAGCTGATGGTGTTTGCGGGTGGCGTGCTTGAGGGCGGTCCTGTTGTCTCTGGTCTGGTCGAGCCGCCAGGCTTTCTCGAGGGTGCGGCAGTTCTTCTTGGAGTCCTTGAGTTCATCGGTGAACCAGGGGGTTTTCTTGCTGCCGGGTCTGCTGGGAGGGTTCTTTAGTGGTGCGAGGTCATCGGCGCAGGCGGTCAGCCACTTGGTGAGGTTGCTGGCTGCTTTGTTGGGGTCTGTTGTGCTGGTGGGAGGGTTATGGCTGAGGGAGTCGGTGAGCTGCTCGGCGGTGATCTTGCTCCAGCTCCGGCGAGGAACCTGTTGCGGGTGGTGGTGGGTCGTGGTGGTTCTTCTGAAGCTGAAGTGGACGCAGCTGTGGTCAGTCCTGTGGAGTCCGGTGGAGTGGCTGAAGAAGATGTGCTTGCTGGATGAGAAGACGGGGTCAAGCGTGTGGCCGGCGTAGTGGGTGGGGGTGTTCACCAGTTGCTTGAGTCCGGCGTTGGCGAGGTTGTCCAGCAGGGTGGTGGTGTTTCTGTCATTGTTGTTCTCCAGGTGGAAGTTGAGGTCCCCTAGGAGGATGTAGTTAACGGAGGGAAGGGCGTACGGGCTGATGAAGTCTGCGATGTCTTCGCTGAATTGTGTGCGTGGTCCCGGGGGGTCTGTAGATGAGGGTGCCTCTGAGGGTGGTCTTGGGGTCGGTGTGTATCTGGAAGTGGAGGTGTTCGGCGGCGGTGAAGGTTTCGTCGGAGTTGGTTGAGATGCGGATGGTGTTCTTATGTACGATGGCGATGCCTCCTGCCGTCTGGTTGACGCGGTCCCTCCGGGTGATCTTGTATCCCTCCGGGATGGCTATGGCGATGTCGGGCGCTGAGGAGGCGTTCATCCAGGTTTCAGTGAGGAAGGCGACGTCTGGTGCTGTTGCGTCGAGCAGGTTCCAGAGTTTGACGGCGTGCCTGTGGATGGAGCGGGTGTTGAGCAAGATGCACTTGAGGTGGTTGTTGCTGGCGTCTGGCTTGGCGGGGGCGGTGCAGGACCGGAGGCAGGTGAATTTGCAGTCTTGGCAGGTGAAGGGTCCATGGGTGCGTCTCGGGGTGGCTCGGTAGCAGGCGGGGTTTCGGCCGGCGTTGAGTGCGTTGAGGGTGGTGGGGTCGTAAGTCCGTCGTGTTGGCTGGCGTTCTCGGGGGGGTCCAGGCATGGACGGGCGCAGACGGGCTTGCCTTTGGCGCACCTTCGGCGCACCATTGGTGCGCCCGCTGCGTGTCAACGTTGCTCGTGGGTGTCATAAGAAAGGAGCCGGGAGGGCGGGTCAGCTGGGTGGCGGGAGCGGGGCGGCGAATGGGCTGGCAGGGGGCGGGGCCGCAGGGAGGCAGCGGCGGGAATGTCTGGGGCAGGCGGGCGGCTCAGCGGCGGCTGGGTCGCTCGGGAAGCAGCAGGCAGGCAGGCAGGAGAAGGCTGCAAGCGGTGTCAGCAGGAGCAGGAGGGGGCGACCAGGCCTTGTTACAGGCACAGTGGTCGAAGGGTGCCTGTGTTACAGCAAATCATCCCTGCAACGCAGGTGCAAGGGTGTCAGGATTGGTGCTAGGCAGCTATTTTTAGTGCAAGCGCCAGGGAAAACACAGAGGTGTGCTGTATCCTTGAGAATACAGCCATCCTTGCGCTTTTGTTAAATGACACATCGCGTTGTTGCAAAATTTCCCCCAGGGCCGCACTGCGTCATTTCATTGTTAATATACCCCTTTTGTTGATATAATCCCGTCCACATTTGCTCTATTGTGATGCTGCTTGCACATGATTTTACCTTTTTAGTTAGTTTCAATTTTCTAAAGCATGCCATAGTTCCAAAAATCCACAAGGAGGCAGTGTAGGAACAGTAAGTAATTGGTTGCGTTGTGATACGGACAACGCGTTTCCTCTTTCTAATCAATATAAGTGCTGAGATTTCACATTTTGAAACAAACACGTTTATGAAAAAAAGTTAACATGATGTTTACGCTGACTTGCAATTTAAAGGAGGATTGAAGGAAGGGTCCGATTTCTAAAATACAGATCACTGGTTTCCATCCATTCGAGGCTCTCCAGCTACAGTTAGTTACTTCCGGGTTTTGCAAAACAAGGAGATACAAAGCTTCTTCGATACAAAATTCAGCCAGCTGTTTCGGTGCACTTTTAGGAACCAGTGAACTTAATCGTACTTTACTTCACAATATCATTTAGTGAAGCATACACGTAATTAACCCCACAAACTGTGCTTTAAATAAGCACGCACTGTCCGGTGCTCAGTGCCTACACTTCTTTAATTTGAAAGGAAGAGTTCCTGCACTTTTATATTTACAGTTAAAACACAGATTTAATTACTACGACTGCTTAAATGTTTCTAATAACGCTTGCACAACAAAGTTGGGCACATTAAAATCCAGTTAGATTTCCAGGATAGTGTCAATTCATATGTATGAGGCTAAATGTGTGGGGGCATATCTACAAGGTGATGATAAAAAATTTTTGCCGCTTTTGCGGCCGTTTTCGGCCGAAAAGCGGCGATAATTTTATCGCTATATCAGCAAGGTCACGCTATCGCGTGAAACCTTACCTTAGCGCCTGAAATCCTAACGTCCATCTTTGCATCTCTAATGAGATGCAAAGTGGGCGATCTCCCCAGGATAACGGGAGAAATGTCGCTAAGCAACATTTCTCCTATTATCAAGCCTCACGCAAAGCAGCATAGCGACAAGAAAAGTAGCGATAACCTCTGTTATCGCTAATTTCCTTACGCCTGCTTTGAAACTGACTCAGCCGTGATATCCTATGGAAGGTGGAAATCATGGCTAAGTATGTGAGGCCCTATCAGCAAGCTATCGCCAAACTTCGTAGGATTATCGCTGGGTTTCCAGCGATAATCTCACGTTTGGCAGTTAGCGCTAGGATTTTTATCGCTTTTGAGGTAAGAGTTGCTAATAGCACGCTATCTCAGCAATAAAAATCCACGCTAGCCGGCGATAATTATCCTAGCGCTGAGTGCGCTAAGCGATAATTATCGCCAGTTGTTGCTGATATGCCCCATAATTATTATTATAATTATCATTATTATATTACTAATAATAGTATTACTGGTATTGCTTCTTTTCTTACCGGAGGTTATTTGCAGGTTTTTGATGATTCATAGCGCCTTGGCTGGCTTTTACTGTTTGGTAGCTTGATGAGGGCATCATACTGAATTGGAATCCAATGAGCACCCCGGTTAGAATGGTGTGCTTTGATCAGGGCTTTAAGTGGGCCGTCTCACCGGGTCTGAGCAGCAGCAGTTTTTTTAAGGCGGCCTCGAAACAGGTCTGTTTCGGGCTCTGTTTTTTGCCCTGGCACAGGCGGTCCGTTTTTTTTTTCCGCACTGCAGTGACAGCAGGCACATCAATGTGCGCATGCTCACACTGCTTACCTCTCACTAGTGGAGAAGTTATGGCATGACGTCATGCCAGGTGAGCGTTGTAGAGAAAGGGAAATCCTTAGAGAGTCATTTTCTCTCTGGATTTCCCTTCTCTTTTTGAAACGCAGTAGCGGCAACATTGTCATGGTGTCACCAGGGCTTTAAGTGGAAGCTTTCTCAATATTATATACAAGCCATAGTTGCTGTTTATTTATCTTATGCAACTAATAACCATTGACAAAGCGAATAGTCATGACTTTTTGTAGGTATGATGTTACTTGCTGTATCATATATCTAGGCGCAATGACAGGTACAGTAAAATACAAGTCGGGCGGCACACTGTGCTAAACACAGATTTTTAGTTTACGTGTTTTTAAGCCATGCCCTTAATTACATTGACCACGCCCCTTTGAGAGACCCCTCAGTTTTTTCATCCCACTTAAAGCCCTGGCTTTGATGCTCCAGTCGATGTGTTCATAGCACGAGCATCGTATAATATTAATTTATTGCATGCCAGCTTATCGTGTTGCAGTTTTATATACCAAAGTAGATGATACTCTACTTTATAATACAATATAATAATTTTGTTTTTACTTATTCTTGAAGTGCTCCTGGCTTGATCGTAATTCTAAGAGTGTGTCAAGTGAAAGTTAGGAGTATGACAAACGTAAGTCACACCTATTCACAGCAACAACTTTCTGAATCAGGCCCAGTATATTTCATCATGAAGGGGCATTGACTGAAGACAGGCAAAGGATATAACATGCCTAATTCCTCTGCCTTGAGGCCAAGATGACATACACTAAAGAAAACATCCACTCACTACAGAGATTAAGGGCCTCATTTATGAAAAGTGACGCATGCTGCGTGAAACCAGTGATGCGTCACTTTCCATTGCACCCTCCTTGCGACATGCTGGATGCGTCATATTTACAGTATGGCGCATCATGTCACAAGGAGTTACAGATACGTCAGTATTTCTGACGAATCTGTAAGTGCCAAAATGACACATTGCTGGAGTGTGTCACAAAAGTGACGCAACTTCAGCAATGGGTCGTTTCACATGGGTAAGTCCCATTTCAAATGTGCCTGTGTCAGTCTTACGACTGCTGTGAGGCAGGCGTAAGATATTGACGCATTTGCGTCCTAGAAATGGTGCAGTGAAATCTTAGAGATTTCTACGAGGCTTACATGCGTCAGAATGCCCACCCTGCATACATTACACCTGGCCCATTTATAATGTGGCGCAGCGCTTTACAAACTGATGCATCTACCTTGATGCGTCACTTTGTAAATATGACGCAACATGGTGCATTTTTTAGGCTGCTGGTGCGTCACAAAAAGTGACGCACTGGCGGCGCAAAAGTGACACAAAGGCTCATAAATAAGCCCCACAGACTTTAGAAATCCCCACCAATACCTTCCCTATAGGGACCTGATTCACAAAGATTTTGGTTAAAGAAGGTGTGACCATCTTGTGGCCCTATCTACTCGCTGCTTCATCCCAAGAGTAAGCAAGAAGTAGTACCCGTTTATTCCTGGAATTCAAGAATAAGCCCCTGAATCGGGCCCCTGATGTCCCAAGGGCTTCAAAACATACATGTCTTTTTTACTGGATCTTTTCTGCTGGTATTTGACACAAGAACCTGTATGCACCATCCATCATTTATCATAAAGAGTAATATTTGACTGTGGTGCCTCCGAATAAATGGCAAGTGATGGATGTTTTTTTATAGGGTTGCTGCAACTCACTCTACGCCAGCGTCACACAGAAACTCCTCCGAAGCATCCAGAATGTCCAGAATGCCACAGCAAGACTAATCCTTAACATCCCCCATCGCAGCCACTGCCTCATATTTCAAGTACCCAACAGACACCTCCACCCTACCCAGCTTTCCCTGGCTACCGTCCCAGGAATCTGAAAGACCAGAATGTCCTTCTACTACTTCATCTCCAAGACATGGAACACCCTGCCAAACCACCTCACAAAATTGTCCTCACTGACGCAACGCAATTCAGGAAGGACCTCAAGACGTGGCTCTACAGATGAACTCAGCACTATGTCTCTTCCACTTCACCCCCTTGCCCCACATAACCATGAGACCCTCACGGGTGAGTAGTCGCGCTTTACAAGCCCTGATTGATCGATTAATTGCTGTGTGTACAAGCAACAATTAATTGTGTTTGATCCTTTGGCACTCATATTTGAGGAAGTGGTCTACACAGAAATTGGCTCAAATTGAAGAGTAATCAAAGTTTGGACTTATTTTACGAGGTTATTGCTCAAAAATGGCACTTTCGAAAGGGTCACTCCAAACATTTTGCCTTCCTTCTCCTCTTGTTCTGATGTTTGTTTTGTTGGCCTTAGGACTGAGTATTTTGCCACTGCTGATCAGTGGGTGACAGCTACACTTTGTGATTTCACTCTAGACAGCCACAAACACAGGAAGGATGGGTGTATCTGGGTATCCATCAACATACATCTGCATTCTGATTGCCCTGCCTGGGCAGGATGGAAGGGAGGGTATAACACCTCACTGAACAGATAGTGTTCTGTCCCCACACAAAGAGCTGATTTATCCCCCCATAGATAACCTGGCAGACAGGGCTGGATTTAAAGGAGGGACTGTGCACTTTAAGGAGCTGCTTTGAAGTCACCCCCACAGCAAAGGCACTTTTGAAATACGTCCTGGATCTCTAAAGCTCTCCTAGGAGAACTGCTGTGCTGCTTAAAGGATTCAACTTTACTGCTGATCTGGAAGGCCTACTTTTCTGCTTTTTGCCCTGCTACCTGCTGCACTCTGACTGTACTGGAGGAGAGCTGGATTCTGCCTTTACACCTAGAGTGTTCCAAGTGCTTGTTGGCTTGCCTCCTGATGCTTGAAACTCAGAGATATCAATGTCTCGACTTCTGTGCCTGGCTCACTGGAAGTGGTCCAGATACTTGCAACATCGACTTCAATGCATCTCCTGCCCGCGTGTACCAGACTTGGTGCTTTGCCTCCTGAGATCAACGTATCAGACAGCGTATTGTCGCAGCTGCAGCTTCGAGAGATCAATGTATCTCCTTGACTACGTGGAGAAACCAGGCACATCGCTCAACGCCTCTCAACTTCGGCACCCATCTACAGAACTGTTGCAATGCCGTCAGTGTGAGTAGAAAATAGGTACATCCTCAACTTGCAGGACCTGCATTAACACATCTCACAACGCATCTTGCTGTTGCGACCAGGAGAGGTACTTTGTTCACTGGGGCCTGTTTGGGTCTTGTAGCCAGCCGATGCTCCATCAAGTTTAACCAGAATTTGACTCTGCCCTGGTGCAACGTGATCTCAAGTAACCCATAAAGTGTTTTTTGCTTCTAAGTGATATTTTTCACTTATTCTTTTTTAATTGAATATCTCAACTTTTAAACATATTTTGTTCAGAATATAATCATCTATTTTGCTAAACCTGTGTGTAGTCTTTTTGTGGGGTATTCATTGTGTTACTGTGTGTGTTTTTTGTATAAATATTTTACACATTGCCTCTTTAGATAAGCCTGACTGCTCTGTGCCAAGCTACCAATGGGTGAGCACAGGCTACATGTTAGTGTTTACTTAACTTACCCTAACTAGAATGGTGATTCCTGATTGGCTTGGGTGCATACCTCAACAAACCACAAATTCCATTTCTAACAGTTATGATTTATATTGGTTCTGTGTTTTTTTTGTTACATTTTGGAAAGTACAGCTGTACCTGTTATCAAAGGCATGGTCATCTCCTGACCCTACAATTCCACCATCACTGTTCTGGCTTTCAATATGAATGAGTCACAATTTACGAACTACCTTATTTATATTTATGACTTAGGTCGGATTGTGAACCACTCAGAATGGGAATTTTATGAAACAACCTATATTAGTACACAGGTTAGTTAACAAAATCAGAAATAATTTTCAGACTGTTCATGTGCTGTTTTCAACCTCTTTTCCAAAATTAATTCTTAATACATCTTGCCTGAAATTAGTAGAACATTACTGCCTTGAATGAAAGTAACTATGACTTCTGAGCAGGTGGTGAATATCTATGGAGTAGGTGCTATGCAGGTCAGGGGGCATTAGGTAGTGAGGCCGGTGGCATATGGGGTTTGGGGAGACTTTTGCCTCTCTAAAGAGTGCATTGCCTGCTCTTCTTTTAGTGTGAGATGGTCTAGACCGGGGGAGGGCTGTGCATCTGCCCACAGTCCTTGCACCTCTCTACATCACAGTAAGGATAGAGAGATATAGTGGCATATCTTAATTTTTTGCTGTACTGTGGTGCATTGACATACAAATTAGTCAATTGGGCCTTCAATATACACAAAATGAGGGCCTTATTTGCAGACAATTGTTGGATATATTTCTAAAATATAGGATTAAGCATGAATTCCGTGGAGATGTGCTATGCCTTCCAAAACAAACTATTGCATTTGTAACAGTAGAGAAGCCAATCACTATGAAAGCAGGGGAGTACTTGCACCTACCTTTTCCAAAACTGTGTTGAATTTTGGGGCTGTTGAGGGCAGGAGGGGCATTGCTAGGTGCAATGCAGTGACTAGTGCACAAGGATAACCCGTTGCTGCTCATGTGTTGGCAGACCAAGCCGATCTCATTTAACTAAAGACATACGCTGCACCACATTTGATATACCCCTGTTGGTTTTCAGGAAATGTTCCCAACTGTGTCAGGGAAGTGCACCAGATATTGCAGAGAAGTGTGGACTTCATGTTTCTTCTTTGAAATATCAATGAGATGTGGGCATTCTAGGAAGAAGTGGATGAGATTATTGAAGTTATTATTTGAAAAGTGATTCCTAGACACCCAACTACTCTGATAGAATAGATGCCCAGCACAACCCAGAAGCATCACAGAAATTAGTCTCCATGGTTTATCTTCTATAGCAGTGTTTGCCAGGTACTGAAGCAATGCGAAGATGCCCAAAGTCAAGTAATGGCTGCTTCAGTTATGTAAATATCATGAACTGGAAGAAGACTACCTGAATGAAGAGAACCCACCACAGTGTCAATCACCGGCTGCATAGAAGAAGTGGCATTTTGTTTTAACAACTGTATGCTAGCCATAGTTAGATGACTGAGTAGTCACTGTCTTAAATTAAATTCAGAAAAAACTGAGGTGCTCCTTTTTGGGAAGGATATCTCGTTCTGGAACCTATCATGATGGCTACAGACTCTGGGCCCCCTCCCAATACCGGTATCCAAAGTGAGGAACTTAGGGGTAATTTTCGACTCCAAAGTATCTTTTACTGATCAGACTAACAAGTGCATATCTTCCAGCTATTTCCTGTTGAAAAATGTAAGAAAATCATATCTTTTATTCCTTTTGATTTACAAAAAACAGTGATCATATCTCTGGTGTTGGCGAGATTAGATTCCTGCAATGCCCTTTATATGGGCATGCAGCCAGGCTCTCTAAGGAAAATGAGATGGTACAGAATGTTATGGCTTTCCTTCTCAAGAACATCCAGAAGTTGGACCCAGTTTCAAACACATTAAGGGAGCTTCATTGGCTCCCGATAAAAAAAGAGCAGCTTTTAAAGCACTGTGTACAACGCACAAAGCACTCCATAATTTAGGTCCAGAATATTTGCTGACAAAATGATCTCTGTATATCCCTAGGAGATATCTTAGATCTGCATCTTCTAGATCAGTGATATTACCGTAAGGAGTCCAGGTGGGGTGGTAGAAGTTTAATCTACTCCACCTGTCAGTTATGCGACCAGCTCCCCTGGCACCTCAGAAGCCAATCAAGTCTCACAATTTGTTTAGAAAGCATCTCATAACCTGGTTATTTTCATTTGCTCTTTAGAGTCTGACTTTTGTTCTTTTAGTGCAGAATTCTCTCGGACTACAGTACTAAGACACCCTTGTGTATACACCATGCTTTACAAATATAAAATATCGTCCCAATTACATATGGGCCTCCTTTGTTCCTTATACGAAATCAGAAAAGCATGAAGAGATTTTGGAAAGAACAACATATTGATTGTTCTCAGTGGCTATCATTAGTTATTACTCCATAGGTAGGAGCACAGCTGTGCGATGTTGGCAAAACTAAATGGTAATACGTGGATGATGTTATACAGAAGAGAGTGATTGCACTTGGTGTAGTGTTTATGAAGTGAGAAGGAAACTGAGGACTGTGTCAGCAAGAAGTTAATGGCAGATACGGGAGCTGATTGCTTTTTTGGGTTGTAAATCATTGATGCACTTATTTATTTATATTTTTGTCATAATGTAGATGGTTACTTATTGCTGGGGGATGTCAGTAATAAGGAGAATTTGCATACTAAGGCACCTTATTCTCCTTTCTAAAAATGTATTGTATAAGCAGAAGTAAAATCCATAGATGATCTTTTAAAGGTATACTTTATATAAGGTAAACATTATGTTTTTTTCCCTTCCATAGATAACAGAAATCTTACCCAGCGCTAAACTTTAAAATTCACTGATTACCTTCCAGTGGCAAAGCTTCATGTAACAAACAGCAAGATATAACTAATTATATGAGAGACAATAGAAAGGGCCCGATGACGATGGCACGGTTGTGGCCCGACCGCCATCTGTTGCTGTGGTCCGACTGGCGCATTACAATGTGTGTGATCGGAGGATGCAGGCAGAGGGACAGTCCAATGCTTTCAGATAGTCACAAGGAGCCCGTCTGTGCATCAGAATAGCTTCATAATCCCTTAATGATGATGGCTATGGAGTAGGGATTATGATGACAGTTTCCTAAAACCACTCCATGTAGGCCTTTCCAACATGGAAAGGCTGGCGGAAAGTAATATTAGGGACCCCTAGCAGGGCCCCTTTCCCCCTGGCCCTCAACAATGTAGCCCGGGGGCACCTTTGGTTCCTCTGTAAACATCCCTGCTCCTTGTGGCAGGCACCACACAATCACAACCATGATTCTTCAAACAGAGTAAATACTAATATCCACCATGTGTTTAGCAAATAACCACTTCTTTGTGGCTGTTCAGACAAAATGATAATAACAAAAAGACCGAAAACAAAAACAAACAAGTATACAAATTTAACACCTTATTAAATATGACCACAGTAAGTGTTGCCAAATGCAATTATATTGGGAGCAAAATGTCATCTTTCCACTGAATTAACATCAAATAGTTCCTTTAAGATATCCTAAACTTTGTTTCACAGGTGAAACAAGGTGCATTACAGGAAATCATATGACTCCAAAGCATTCAAAATATGAAAGAGCTCTCTCCTTCACACATAAGAGTTCAGCAAAAGCTTTGGTGTACTCCCTCAAGTCTGTAAAGGCTACTCCATATTGTTTTATCACCAATATTTGAAAAATTATCCAATATTATATATGTGTAAATATACATGTATGTGTGTGTGTTTGTGTTTATAATATATATATATATATATATATATTCACTGAAAAAACCATAGGTTTCAGAGGCGTTATAGTTAGCTGGACTTTTCACTCGTACAAAACCATTGAAATTCCCCCGTTATAGTTAGTTCAGCTAACTATAACTCGCGCGCCCGCAATGCACTGCTGATGACGTCACATATTACATCAGTCATAACATGGTCAGTGACATCACTCATGACATCACTGATGACATCTCAAATGACATCACTGATGACATCATCCAGTGAATGTGTGTTTTTCTGAAAATTACATATGTTTTATATATGTATATCTCAAGGTCGATGGAAGAATAAATGGGTATATAAGTGTCTAAATGGATGGTTTGTTTTTGAAAAATTGATTGTATAACTGACTGATTAAGTGTATCTTAGTGAATACATGGCTTAGTGAGTAATGTTTAAATGTGTAAATATCTGTATCAGTCTCTCACTTTGTGTATAAGTGGCTGCATGGGTTGGTGAGTAGCTACATGAGTGTCTATATAGGTTATTAGTTGGTTTTTTGAGTATCAGTATGAGTGTCTGAGTGTCTGTATGGTTCGGTGGGGGGTATTACATAGTGCATAGGTGCATGAATTAGTGACTCACTGTTTGTATGTGTTGAAGACAGCATGTGTGCAGGACTGTATTGGTGGATGAGTGTGTGCATGGATGTGTTAGTGAGTGATAGACTGTCTCAATAGTGTCTTTATGAGTAACTACCTATGTTTTAAACTAGTATATGTGACTATTGGTGTAT
Source organism: Triturus cristatus (assembly GCF_964204655.1). NCBI lineage: Eukaryota > Metazoa > Chordata > Amphibia > Caudata > Salamandridae > Triturus > Triturus cristatus. Next base: position 922,202,316 of record NC_140594.1, read on the forward strand.
ATAACTGAGTCTATGTGAGAGTGAGAGATTGAAAGAGAGATTGAAAGAGTTCCTGTATGAATAAGTATGTGTTAAGTGATTGTTTAAAAGACTAAGTATGTGTAAGTTCCTGTAGAAGTAAGTGTGGTGGTGTGTGTATAACTGTATATGCAAGTAAATGGATGTTTGATTCTTTATTAGCATGAGTGACTATGTGTGTGAGTAACTCTATGGATGAGTGGCGTTGTGTAACAGGATGTATAGGTGTGTGAGTACATATGATGAGTGAGTACATGTATGAGTGACTGTATAGGACTGTTGGTGAATGAGTGGATGTGTATGTGGATCTTAGAATTACTGAATAGGTTGTTGTAACTGGTATTGGTATGTCCATTGTTTTGAACATTGTAGTTTCTATTTTTGAATGTGTGTATCAAAGGTTATATTAGGGGAAGAGGAGGTCTGCCACTCTATCACAAGGATGATGTCATCAGTGATGTCATTAGTGATGTAATTTGAGATGTCATCAGTGATGTCATGAGTGGTGTCACTGACCATGTCATGAGTGATGTAATATGTGACGTCATCAGCAGTGCATTGCGGGCGCACAAGTTATAGTTAGCTGAACTAACTATAACGGGGGAATTTCAATGGTTTTGGACGAGTGAAAAGTCCAGCTAACTATAACGCCCCTGAAACCTATGGTTCTTTTTGTGAATTTCGAAGGTTTTTTAAATGCTAATTCCTAACTATAACGTGCCTGAAACCAATGGTTTTTTCAGTGAATTTCCAAGGTTTTTTAAATGCTAATTTCTAACTATGCCTACAGAGATAGAACATGTGAAGAAAGAAGAAAAAACGCACAGAAAGAAAAAAAAGAAATGCAGAAAGAAGCAACAGACGTCCTCAAAGACGAAGAAAAGTGCAGGAAGAAGGATAACGTGCAGAAAGAACAAACAGAAGAGCAGAAAGAAGCCTTGTTGCAAAATCATCCTGTACCCTCAACTTACACTAGGGAACACTATGCGTTGGGGTCCCCCTGTGATCAGCATGACCTCTTCTGTAGGCCCCTAGTATATAATAGGGCAGGGGATTAAAACTACCTCTTAAAACGCGCCACAGGGCGTGTTTGCACACGTCACCTCAGGCCCCGTCCCCTCACTTCCCCACTGTGTAAACACGCCCTGTGGCCGTTTTAAGTTGGGAGATTAAGTCCCCTTGAATCCTGAGGGTCCCTAGGGTCCAACTAGACCACTAGGTACCTCCAGTATGCGCCACAGAGCTGCGTTGCAGAGAGGTGTAAAAAGTGGCACGGCCTGGACCACCTCTCTGCAACGCAGCTCAGTGGCGCTTACTGGAAGCACCTGGTGGGCTAGTTGGCCCCCAGGGTCCCTCAGGATTTAAAGGGAATTATTTCCCCAACTTAAAACGCGCCACAGGGCGTGTTTGCACATGTCACCTCAGGCCCCGTCCCCTCCCTTCACCACTGTGTAAATGCACCCTGTGGCCGTTCTAAGTTGAGAGATTAAGTCCCCTTGAATGCTAAGGGTCCCTAGGGTCAAACTAGCCCACTGGGTACCTCCAGTAAGCGCCACAGAGCTGCGTTGCATAGAGGTGTAAAAAGGGGCGTGGCCTCAGAACACCTGTCTGCAACGCAGCTCCCTGGCGCACACTGGAGATACCTGTTGGGCTAGTTGGTCCTCAGGGACCCTCAGTATTGAAGGGGAATTAATTCCCCAACTTACAACTGGCCAGGGGGCGCGTTTGCAGAGTGCTTATTTATTTTATTTTTTTAAGAAGGAGGGATGTGTGGCCCCCCTTCTTTTTCTAATTTACTGGCCCTGGGGACCCCATCCCCCAGGGCCTGCACCCTAATTTTTTTTGTTGAAAAAAATTATTTTGGCCCTCCCAAGGCCTTAATCGGCCCCGGGGACCCCAACCCCCGGGTCATGGCCTTTTTTTAATTTAAATTCTTTAGGAGGGGGCTGCGTTGTCCCCCTCCTCAGGCCACTTATGGCTCTGGGGACCCCATCCCCCGGGGCAGGCCTTTGTTTTTTATTCTTAAAAATATATATATTTATAGAAACACCTAGGACATGCTGGACAAACCGTATGTACCTATCACCATGACGATTTGTGTGATATTCATTAAAAGGCGACTATGCATAGAATTAATCCACATGGAATGTATTTACACCGCTAGTGAAGCTCTGACGTGTCTGACGCCCTACCGCGCCCCCGCCGGTGGGTACTCTCCAAGTAGACACCCTTGTCGTTTATTTATACAAACATGGGTAGCTATTGACGGGCACATTTAATATACACGCACACCAAGCCATTCAAAGGGGATTCGACAAAAATTCGACCAAACTATGCAAGAAACCCCCCTCACGGTTAATAAAAAACACATCCACCGCCAGATGTGTAATACTTTTTATTTTACTCTCTGGAAAGGAGATGAACCTCACTTGAGAGTCACAGCGTGCTCCTGGCTGAGCCCAATGCTGTGTTGCACCCACCAGTGCCCGCCGATTGCCTCACACCTCTGTGTTGTATTCCACCAGCTAGTGCGTATGCTATGACACTCTCTAGCCCATGTGCACTGTAACACCAACCCGTGAATATGTCATGCCACACTTGCCTTTGCATGGGTTATATTGCCCCATCTAACGTGCCTTCCTCGATGTGTATGTTATAACGCACAGCGCTATGCCATACATATTACAATCTGGGATCCATATCTTTGTCACAGTGCATATACAACGTTACACTCCCCAGCACATATTTTATATTACAACTTTAGAGACTAGTTATGTTACACAACACTGCCCTGTGCATATTACACTCCAAGGCGCATATCGCATAGCACGCGCTAGTGCCTGTGCTATCTCGCGCTCTCCAATGAATCTGTCATTGCGCACAATGTATTGCATATTATATTTCATCTTACATCACACTTTTTGGTGCATAGTGTATACCATATACTACATCTAGTTTTCATTTTCAATCGTGCTCTCAGGACTATGTTCTATATAACACTTCGTCCACCTACCCTTTTCACAGGCATTACATTTTGCGATGGGGGTGGAGGGTCAGGGGGTGTTTCGGCCAAGTGAGCCCGGAGTCACAGTCACAAACGTCCTCTTCTTCCTGAATAAAAGAGAGATTATGCTGCATACTTGTTCATATTTTAATTAGTTCGCACAGACACACATTTGAAAAACAATAAAGTTCCTAATACCCACCTTCTCTGAACAGTTAGCTTGCTGCCCCATCCACCTCCTCCCTATCCTCTGTTGTCTGAATCCATGGACTAGCCTCCTTCCTCCTGCCATGAATGGTCTGATGTGCTGCCACTGCCCTCCATTTAGCATGATGTACCAGTCCACTCCTCCTGCCCTCCATTGCCCAATTCTATGGCCCATCATTTGACCTCCTGCTTAGCCTCTGTTCTTAGCTTGCTGCCCCTATTCTCCTTTTCCCTGCCCTCCGATGTCTTTGTGCATGCCCCTGCTCCATCCTTTTTGCCCACTATGTTCAATGGACCTGCCACTCCTATCTACTCTGAGTGTTCTGTTGAGCTGCCACTTCCCTCCCACCTGCCTAGCATTGTCAGATGACTGTAACCTGTCCCTGCCACCTCCACCCTGCCTGTCCACATGCCATGCCCCTATCCCCTTCCTCCTGTCCTCCATGGTCCATTTTACTGTCACACCCTTCTGCCCTCCCTGATCTGTTGTGCTGCAACTGCTCCTCCTGCCTGCCCAGCGCGAACTGTTGTGAGGCCGCTTCCCCTGAACTCTCTTGTCTGTGCCCAGGTCCTGACCCTCCCTTCTATCCTCCATGGTCCTTTGTGCATGCCCCTGCACCCTCCTTCTTGCCCATCATAGCCATTGTGCTGCCACTAACCCTCCCGCTTGCCATGCATGGTCTTCTGTGCTGCCATGGCCCCTCCCACCTTCCCTGTGTGGTCAGCTAGCTGCCCCTGACCCCCTCCCACCTTCCCTCCATGGTCTGTGTGTATGCCACCATAGTCTCATTGTTGCTCTCCATGGTGTGTCTTGTTTCTAGTTCCCATCCTGCCTGACCTCCATGGTCATCTTGCTGCTCCTGCCCTGCCACCTTGCCCCCAGCCCTCTGTTTCCATGGGCAGACCCCCTATTCCCTCCCTCCTGGCTTGTCTGTTCCATTGTGCTTCGCGCTGCGGCGATCGCTGTGTATTTTAACTCTCCCGTTTGTATTTATTTTCATTTAATTTCATTTCCCCTGGTTTTAGTGTGGGATTGGTTGGGGCTCCCCTCCCTCTTACCGCACATAATTTGTAGAAAGCACTGCCGTTTGGTGGGTCCTGGGTCACGGGTGGGTTCATAGCTCGGTTTGGGCGCCATCTTTGGTTGGGCTGGTTTCTTTCTCCCCCAGCGGGCGCCATTTGGTGCGCTATTGCACCTGGACAGCCTCGTGGGACACCTATTTAAGGTGGTCCTCTTCTCACCGGTAACCTCGACAAGGTAACGGTACAGTTGCGCTTCGCGCTGCGGTGATCGCTGTGTGTTTTAACTCTCCCGTTTGTATTTATTTTCATTTAATTTCATTTCCCCTGGTTTTAGTGTGGGATTAGGTTGGGGCTCCCCTCCCTCTTACCGCACATAATTTGTAGAAAGCACCGCCGTTTGGTGGGTCCTGGGTCACGGGTGGGTTCATAGCTCGGTTTGGGCGCCATCTTTGGTTGGGCTGGTTTCTTTCTCCCCCGGCGGGCGCCATTTGGAGCGCTATTGCACCTGGACAGCCTCGTGGGACACCTATTTAAGGTGGTCCTCTTCTCACCGGTAACCTCGACAAGGTAACGGTACAGTTGCGCTTCGCGCTGCGGTGATCGCTGTGTATTTTAACACTCCCGTTTGTATTTATTTTCATTTAATTTCATTTCCCTTGGTTTTAGTGTGGGATTAGGTTGGGGCTCCCCTCCCTCTTACCGCACATAATTTGTAGAAAGCACCGCCGTTTGGTGGGTCCTGGGTCACGGGTGGGTTCATAGCTCGGTTTGGGCGCCATCTTTGGTTGGGCTGGTTTCTTTCTCCCCCGGCGGGCGCCATTTGGAGCGCTATTGCACCTGGACAGCCTCGTGGGACACCTATTTAAGGTGGTCCTCTTCTCACCGGTAACCTCGACAAGGTAACGGTACAGTTGCGCTTCGCGCTGCGGTGATCGCTGTGTATTTTAACTCTCCCGTTTGTATTTATTTTCATTTAATTTCATTTCCCCTGGTTTTAGTGTGGGATTAGGTTGGGGCTCCCCTCCCTCTTACCGCACATAATTTGTAGAAAGCACCGCCGTTTGGTGGGTCCTGTGTCACGGGTGGGTTCATAGCTCGGTTTGGGCGCCATCTTTGGTTGGGCTGGTTTCTTTCTCCCCCGGCGGGCGCCATTTGGAGCGCTATTGCACCTGGACAGCCTCGGGGGACACCTATTTAAAGACGTCCCTCCCCGCGCAGCGGGGTCGCGCAGTGGGACGCCGTCGCTTAGCCGGAGTCGTGCCGGAGTCGTGCCCGTCTGCGCCCGTCTGCGCCCGTCTGCGCCCGTCCGCGCTGAGGACGCACTGGGCGCAACGGGTTGGTCTGGGGCTCTTGTGTGTTAAGTGTCGGAATGATTACTTATTCAAATCTCACTCTGCGATCTATTGGCCACTCTATTCCGAAGTGTGATCAGTCTCAGATTTATCCGCTAAGTGGCCCCTATCGATGTGCCTGCAGAAGATGGGCACTTGGCTCCCCTGTGTGCATCAGTAAGGGAACTTTTGCTACTGCTTCTCGAGGTGAGGGCGTATTGCCTTCACTTTGTATACTTAGTTTAAATGTTAGGTCTCTAGTCCAACATCACATAGCCGTTTTTGACCTCATACAGGAGGAATCTCCTGATATATTTGCGATCACGGAAACGTGGCTGCAGGAACACGATGCAGCCATTATCAACTTGGCTTTCCCCCCGGAGTATTCCATCTTTACATTAAATCGATCAACTAGAGGCGGGGGATCGCCTTGGCTGTCAAATCCAGTTTCTCCTGCTGCTGGAAGGTCTTAAACATTGCTGGTTGTGAAAGTGCCTTTTTCAAGATCTCGATCAGCCCCCAGTTTACGATCTCGGGGATGGTGGTTTATCGACCTCCAGGCAGTGATGTTGCTTTTAGAGAAGCCTTTCCTGATGCTGTTAGCTCTTTGGCAATTGGCTGTGCCAATTTTTCTATTTTGGGAGACCTTAATCTCCACTTTGATAATAAGAGCATATCTGCAGTTAACAATATCTTAGCTGACCTTGAGGCCCTCCAATTGGATCAAAAGGTTGCTCAACCCACCCACGTAGGAGGCCATACGCTAGATCCCTTTTTCACTAATCTTTCAGAAGCTTCAATCTCTTCCATAACACCTCTGGGGTGGACGGACCATTTTTTAGTGGCCATTCGAGCTCTTTTGCCTGAGACTCCCCCTATCCTTACTTCTAGATTAGTTTTTAGAAGGCACTGGAATAAACTCAGATTAGAGGATTTACACGAGGTCCTGGCTGTAAATCCGTTGGGACATTGGGAGAATGCCGATCTGGGTTATGACCAGTTCGCTCAGTGGATCACTAGGGCGCTTGATTCACTGATTCCTATTATGGCCTGTAAATCTCTAGAGATTCGAGCCCCTGGTATGATGACACCCTACGCGCCTTGAAGGGTACTTGTAGGCGGGCTGAGAGAGAGTGGCGGAGGCACTATGATGCGGCCAAGAAAGTGCTGTATCTGACCTCCGTCAAGGCTTACCATCGTGCCATATGTAGAGCTCGCGCGGCATTCTACTCGGAAGAATGCCGCAACAGCCCCAATCCATCTAAATCCATATTTAAGGCCCTTAAAGATCTTTTGGCTAAAAGAATCTCTTCTCCTGTATTGACTTCTACCTCTCACTGTGAGGCTTTGGCATCCTTCTTTTTGGAGAAAGTGCAAACTATTTATCGGGCGTTCTCTTCTACGGGGCCACCTTCGGAGACTTTGGTGGCTGCTCCGGGTCTCCTCACATTGGAGTCTTTTCCTCTGCTTTTACCGGAGGAATTCGACGGTTTAGCCCTAAAGATTAGGTCTGGATCACCTCTGGATCCTTTAAGGCCTGTCTCCTTTAGAGATCAGTTCTTTGTGGGACGCCCGATAGTGCATTCTCTCATTAACAGCTCGCTGGTGACGGGCATGGTCCCAGCTAAATGGAAACAGGCCGTGGTTTCCCCTATTTTGAAGAAGCCTTTATTGGACCCTTCGAAACCGGAGAATTACCGGCCAATTTCTCTACTCCCCTGGCCGGCAAAAGTCATGGAGGCTCATGTTAACCAGGTTCTTTCCAACCCCCTTATTCGAGCTAACATCCTGGATGACACTCAGCACGGGTTTCGTGCTGGGCATAGTACGGAGACTGCCCTTCTCGCCATGGTGGAACATCTGCGTAGGGTGTTGGATGAGGGTCAGACGGCGGCGCTAATATTATTAGATCTGAGTGCCGCCTTCGACACCGTCTCGCACCACATCCTTCTGCGTCGCCTGGAGGAGATTGGCATTGGTGGGTCCGCCTTACAGTGGTTCCGCTCCTTTCTTGATGACCGTTCCTTCTGCGTTGCCATACCGCCTTACCAGTCCAAATTCCATCCTCTGGGCCTGGGGGTGCCGCAAGGTTCCTCGCTGAGTCCTACGCTCTTCAATCTTTATGTGAGACCGCTGGCTGATGTCGTCAAGCAGTGGGGCATGACGATGGTCTCGTATGCCGACGACACTCAGCTAGCGGTCACTATCAGCGGGGATACTGAGCATGATGCCCTCAGGTTCCAGAGTGGACTGAGGGCGGTGGCGAGTTGGATGAATGTAAACTGTCTCCAGCTCAACGCTAAAAAGACTGAGGTTATGGTCGTCGGGAAGGGGCGGGAACTGTGGGGAGACAGTTGGTGGCCTCCGGAGCTTGGGCCGGCCCCAACTCCGGTTGCGGAGTTGAGAAATTTGGGAGTATGGCTGGAGCCTGCCCTCAGTTTCGTGGGGCATTCTAAGAAAACTGCGGCCTGCTGTTATGGGGTTCTTCGCGGCTTGAGATCCGTCCTGAAGTTTTTTGACCCTCCAACGAGGCAGCTGGTGGTTCAGGCGACTGTAATCTCACGCTTGGACTATGCCAGCTCCCTCCTGATAGGTGCTAATCAGGCGGAAATCAGCCGCCTCCAACGCGTTCAGAACGCAGCAGCCAGAGCCATAGTTTGCTTGCCCAGGTCTTGCTCTGTCTCCAGGACTCTCCGTTCCTTGCATTGGCTGCCGGTGAAAACTAGAATTAATTTTAAAGTTTTATGCCTGGCTTTTAAGATCCTGAAGGGCTCAGCCCCCCGGATTCTTCAAAATCTCTTGTAGTTTTATGTACCAACTCGCTCTCTGAGATCAGTGGGCCAAACACTCGTGGTGGTCCCGAGGATTAAGCTTTGTCGTATGGGAGGTTGGTCCTTTCGGGTGAAAGCAGCAGTCCTGTGGAATTCTCTCCCGTTGGAGATTCGCCTGATGGACGACCTTCTGGCATTTCGTAGAGCTTTAAAAAACGCATTATTTTAACTTCCTTCAGTGTTCCCCGTTTTTTCCCTCTGTTGTTTGTTAGGTGTGGCTATGATTACCTTGTAATGCGCCAGGACGCCCCTTAGCTGGGGCAGCTGTGCGCAATACAAATGCCCCTAACATAACATAACATAACATAACATTGTAATGCCCCTGATCCGTCCCTCCTGCCCTTTATGGTCTGTTATGCTGCAGCTTTCTCTCCTGTCTGTCCATTATGGTCAGCTAGCTACCATTGCCTCTTTCCCATCTGTTCTCTGTTGTCCATGTGCATGGTCCTGTCCCCTCCCTATTGCTTTCTATGGATTGTTGTGCTGCACTCCCGTCCCGCATGCGCTGTGTGGTGTATTGTGCTGCTGCAAACCCTGATGCCTGCCACGTAGGGTCAGTTTGGTGCACCTCTCCATGTCCCTCCTGTCCTCTGTTATCCGAGTCCATGTCCCTACCCCAATTCCTCCTGCCTACCATGATTCAATGTACCATACTTGCGAACATTTTGAACTTGGTAAGAGGGAGATTTTGAAAAAAAACTGGGGTATTGATTTTCCCCTTTGAGTTACATTGAAAAAGAGGAGATTGTAGACAGGAGACAGATCAAATAAAGCCCATTTGAGCTTAAAAACATTGGACGTTTCCTGGCTGAAACGGGTCTGTTGGCATGTGTGGTTGTACTACCACTGCCTCTTCCTTCTGCCCACAATGGTCTATTATATTGCCACAGCCTCTCTTGCCAGTCCTGTATTGTTGGTTTGTTGCCCCTGCCCACCTTTCCACTGCCCTCCATAGTCTGTTGTGCTGCCACTGCCCTTCCTGCCTGCCCAGTGTGGTCAAATTGTTGCCTCTGCACTCTCCTACCTGCCTTCAATTTTCAGAGTCCGTGCCCCTGGCCTCTACCTCTCAACAGTATCCCAATGAACAACTAGATTGCTAACATTCTATATTTATTACAAAAGTGTGGAACGCCTGACGTCGTCTTGATGTAATCAAACCTGTAATACCTAGAGTATTTCCTTTAGAAATTACATATATGAGAGGGTCTTATTTGCATCAGAATTATGGTTAGTGCTCTAAAAAACTAAAATGAGGACATATTTTCTGAGTTTTCAAATAGCGACAAAGAACTTTTAAATTAATTGTAATCTTTATGTTTTTTTATCCAGTTGACCACTTGATTAAATGTTGCACCTTGGCGAGAGGATGTGGTGTTACTTCCAGAGCTGCAAACTTTGCAACTGGGGAACCAGGTTGGAGTTTCTGCTTCAGCTCAACATTCTGTGATTGTGGTCAAATCACTTAATCTCCCCATGTCTACAACCAAAATGAATTTGATCTTGTGTGATGTAACCAATGCTCATGTAAAGCATTCCAATACCTGACAAGTGTGCACTATATAAAACTGCAAATACACAAAAAATAAGTGTTTTGCACACTTCTGTCATTGGGCTACATGTGGGTTACATCTGGGTGATATTTGTGCTGCATTTAGGCTCTTTTGTGTCTGGTGGCCATCTTGGGAGATTTATTTGTTATGAAGTTTCCTAATTTCCTCATTTACTGCAGTCTCCTCAGTAGGAAATGCTTTCAGTTTTTTACTTTGATTCCATCAAGAAGGTATTCAGATATGCCACACATTTGCCATAAATTCTGAATGTTACCACTCTAGTTGCTCATTAGATCACTGTAGTAAAGCTACTGCTCACCACTGAAGTCTGCTGCTGGTATTAAAAGGGCATGTTTCAGTCTGCATATCAGAATGTTTTAATGAAATAGAAGAGGATTTGAGAAGTCACTCAAAATGTGCCCTAATTTTTCTTTCTTCAGCACTAATCATAATTTCTATGGCAAAATGAACCCCCTCATTGTGTTCCTTTTTAAGTTAAATGTTTTAAGTGTTACCAGTTTATTCCAATCAAGATGGCTTCAGGTGTGCCATACTTTTGTCATAAGTAAGACAGTAAGCGCTCTAGTTGTTCTTAAGAACACTCTGGGACATTCTGTCATTAGGCTATACTTGGGCTACATCTTGGTGATATTTGGGCTACATTTGGGCTCTTTTGTCTCTGGTGGCCATCTTGGGAGATTTATTTGTTAAGAAGTTTCCTAATTTCCTCATTTACTGCAGTCTCCTCAGTGGGAATACTTTCAGTTTTTTATTTTGGTTCCATCAAGAAGGCATTCAGATGTGTCACACATTTGCCATAAATTCTGAATGTTAGCACTCGGGGAACAACCTTTACAACGCAACTTTTACAACGCACTACACTTACAACACATTTTTTACAACGCAAAATCCATTACAACGCATTCCATTACATAGCATGACACTACAACGCATTTTTAAAAACTACCTTTACAACGCATTCCATTACAACGCATACTACCTTTACAACGCATACCATTACAACGCATAATATTACACTACACTATCCAACACTTACCCTACTGTTGCACCCCCTGGAGTTAGAATAGAAATTATTACCCCTATACTATCCAACACTTACCCTACTGTTGCACCCCCTGGAGTTAGAATAGTAATTTTTACCCCTATACTATCCAACACTTTCCCTACTGTTGCACCCCCTGGAGTTAGAATAGTAATTTTTACCCCTATACTATCCAACACTTACCCTACTGTTGCACCCCCTGGAGTTAGAATAGTAATTTTTACCCCTATACTATCCAACACTTACCCTACTGTTGCACCCCCTGGAGTTAGAATAGTAATTTTTACCCCTATACTATCCAACACTTTCCCTACTGTTGCACCCCCTGGAGTTAGAATAGTAATTTTTACCCCTATACTATCCAACACTTTCCCTACTGTTGCACCCCCTGGAGTTAGAATAGTAATTTTTACCCCTATACTATCCAACACTTTCCCTACTGTTGCACCCCCTGGAGTTAGAATAGTAATTTTTACCCCTATACTATCCAACACTTTCCCTACTGTTGCACCCCCTGGAGTTAGAATAGTAATTTTTACCCCTATACTATCCAACACTTACCCTACTGTTGCACCCCCTGGAGTTAGAAAAGTAATTTTTACCCCTATACTATCTAATACTTACCTTAAATGCAATTTAATATTATGCGTTGTAATGGTATGCGTTGTAAAGGTAGTATGCGTTGTAATGGAATGCGTTGTAAAGGTAGTTTTTAAAAATGCGTTGTAGTGTCATGCTATGTAATGGAATGCGTTGTAATGGATTTTGCGTTGTAAAAAATGCGTTGTAAGTGCATGCGTTGTAAAAGTGTGTGTTGTAACGACATACATCCTTAGCACTCTAGTTGCTCATTAGATTACTGTAGTAAAACTACTGCTCACCAGGGAAGTCTGCTGCTGGTATTCAAAGTGCATGTTTCAGTCTGCATGTCAGAATTTGTTTATGACATAGAAGAGGATTTGAGAAGTCAAAATGTGCCCTAATTTTTCTTTCTGCAGAACTAATCAGAATTTCTATGGCGAAATGAACCCCCTCATGTTGTTCCTTTGTAAATTAAATGTTTTAAGTGTTACCACTTTATTCCAATCAAGATGGCTTCAGGTGTGCCATACTTTTGTCATAAGTAAGACAGTAAGCGCTCTAGTTGTTCTTAAGAACACTCTGGGACATTCTGTCATTGGGCTATACTTGGGCTACATCTGGGTGATATCTGGGCTACATTTGGGCTCTTTTGTCTCTGGTGGCCATCTTGGAGATTTATTTGTTATGAAGTTCCCTAATTTCCTTATTTACTGCAGTATCCTCAGTGGGAATACTTTCAGTTTTTTATTTTGGTTCCATCAAGAAGGCATTCAGATGTGTCACACATTTGCCATAAATTCAGAATGTTAGCACTCTAGTTGCTCATTAGATCACTGTAGTAAAACTACTGCTCACCAGGGAAGTCTGCTGCTGGTATTCAAAGTGCATGTTTCAGTCTGCATGTCAGAAGTTTTTTAATGAAATAGAAGAGGATTTGAGAAGTCAAAATGTGCCCTAATTTTTCTTTCTGCAGAACTAATCATAATTTCTATGGCAAAATGAACCCCCTCATTTTGTTCCTTTGTAAATTAAATGTTTTGAGTGTTACCACTTTATTCCAATCAAGATGGCTTCAGGTGTGCCATTCTTTTTTCATAAGTAAGACTGTTACCGCTCTAGTTGTTCGCTAGAACACTCTGGGACATTCTGTCATTGGGCTATACTTGGGCTACATCTGGGTGATATTTGGGCTACATTTGGGCTCTTTTGTCTCTGGTGGCCATTTTGGGAGACTTATTTGTTATGATGTTTCCTAATTTCCTCATTTACTACAGTCTCCTCAGTAGGAAATACTTTCAGTTTTTTACTTTGATTCCATCAAGAAGGCATTCAGACGTGTCACACATTTGCCATAAATTCAGAATGTTAGCATTCTAGTTGCTTATTAGATCACTGTAGTAAAGCTACTGCTCACCAGGGAAGTCTGCTGCTGGTATTGAAAGTGCATGTTTCAGTCTGCATGTCAGAATTTTTTATGACATAGAAGAGGATTTGAGAAGTCAAAATGTGCCCTAATTTTTCTTTCTGCAGCACTAATCCTAATTTCCATGGCAAAATGAATCCCCTCATTTTGTTCCTTTTTAAATTAAATGTTTTAAGAATTACCACTTTATTCCAACCAAGATGGCTTCAGGTGTGCCATACGTTTGTCATAAGTTGGACTGTTAGCGCTCTAGTTGTTCTTTAGAACACTTTGGGAAGCTGCAGTAGAACACAAAGGAATCAAATGACAGTCTCTGACCTTGTTGGATGTACATGTTTTACTGAGAATGTCAGACTTCATTCTCACATGACAGAGAAAGATAATGTGAATTTACAGAAAATATGCTCTCAGTTAGCTTATAGATCACCTTCCAAACCTCTGTGGGAAAAGCATGAGAAAATAGTTTTCTCTCAAACATGATTCATGATATCACAGTAGAAGGCATTTTCACATGGTAAAATCACCTTAGAACACACCACAATTCCTAAAATGAGTATGGTACCATCAACACATGATTTATAATGTAACTAAAGTCTTAAAACCTTCTATTAACTGCAATGCTTTTTAATGAGGTGCTATCATGTATATTGGTCCCAAGATGGCTGCCAACACTTCTTGGATGAAGTGCTGACAGCCAATCAGATCTCACGATGAGATGTGTGGTTAGGCTCCGCCCAGATATATATGTGATTTTACTTTTGATTTTCTCAGGAACTACTGAACGGATTTACACCATTTAAGCAAAAGGCACATGCCTGACCTGAGGACTACCTCTTTGCCAAATTTCAAGTAATTCTGTTCAGCCGTTCGGGCTGTACCTTCGACTAAAAGTCCTATGGGAAAATGCATGGGGAAAACGCGTTTTGGGACCCCCCTTTTTTCTCAGCCCCCGCTTGACGAATCACGCCAAGACTTTCAGGGTAGGAGCTGAGCGGAGCGCCCCATTCGTTTTGAAAACTTCACGAAGATAAATCAACCGGCGCCAAAGTTATTCAAAATAGAATTTTCAGATTTCCTATGGGAACTCGGTCCTAACTATAACTATCTACTGCAGACCTATCTATATATATATTCACTGAAAAAACCATAGGTTTCACACACGTTATAGTTAGGAATTAGCATTTAAAAAACCTTAGAAATTCTGTGAAAAAACCATAGGTTTCACACATGTTATAGTTAGCTGGACATTTTACTCGTAAAAAACCAATGAAATTGCCCCGTTATAGTTAGTTCAGCTAACTATAACTCACGCGCCCGCAATGCACTGCTGATGACGTCACATATTACATCACTCATGACATGGTCAGTGACATCACTCATGACATCACTGATGACATCTCAAATGACATCACTGATGACATCACTGATGACATCATCCAGTGAATGTGTGTTTTTCTGAAAATTAAATTTGTTTTATATATGTATATCTCAAGGTCGATGGAAGAATAAATGGGTATATAAGTGTCTAAATGGATGATTTGTTTTTAAAAAATTGATTGTGTAACTGACTGATTAAGTGTATCTCTCACTTTGTGTATAAGTGGCTGCATGGGTTGGTGAGTAGCTACATGGGTGTCTATATAGGTTAGTAGTTGTTTTTTTGAGTATCAGTCTGAGTGTCTGTATGGTTCGGTGGGGGGTATTACGTAGTGCATAGGTGCATGAATGAGTGACTCACTGTTTGTATGTGTTGAAGACAGCATGTGTGCAGGACTGTATGGGTGGATGAGTGTGTGTATGGGTGTGTTAGTGAGTGAATGACTGTCCCAATAGTGTCTTCAGGAGTAACTACATATGTTTTAAACTAGTATATGTGACTATTGGTGTATATATGTGAGTATATGTGAGAGGGAGAGATTGAAAGAGTTCCTGTATGAATAAGTATGTGTTTCTATAAGTGATTGTTTAAAAGACTAAGTATGTGTAAGTTTCCGTAGAAGTAAGTGTGGTGGTGTGTGTATAACTGTATATGCAGGTGAATGTATGTTTGATTCTTTATTAGCATGAGTGACTATGTGTGTGAGTAACTCTATGGATGAGTGGCATTATGTAACAGGATGTATAGGTGTATGAGTACATATGATGAGTGAGTACATGTATGAGTGACTGTATAGGACTGTTGGTGAATGAGTGGATGTGTATGTGGATCTTAGAATTACTGAAGAGGTTGTTGTAACTGGTATTGGTATGTCCATTTTTTTGAAAATTTTAGTCTCTATTTTTGAATGTGTGTATGAAAGCTTATATTAAGGTGAGAGGAGGTCTGCCACTCTATCACAAGGATGATGTCATCAGTGATGTCATCAGTGATGTCATTTGAGATGTCATCAGTGATGTCATGAGTGATGTCACTGACCATGTCATGAGTGATGTAATATGTGACGTCATCAGCAGTGCATTGCGGGCGCGTGAGTTATAGTTAGCTGAACTAACTATAACGGGGCAATTTCATTGGTTTTTTACGAGTAAAATGTCCAGCTAACTATAACATGTGTGAAACCTATGGTTTTTTCACTGAATTTCTAAGGTTTTTTAAATGCTAATTCCTAACTATAACGTGTGTGAAACCTATGGTTTTTTCAGTGAATTTCTAAGGTTTTTTAAATGCTAATTCCTAACTATAACGTGTGTGAAACCCATGGTTTTTTCAGTGAATTTGCAAGGTTTTTTAAATGCTAATTTTTTTTTTTATTCTTCATTTTTTTCAAACATATTTTTAATTTAATTTTCTTTCATTTTATAAAGACTATGCTTAAATTTTTAAAATCCTTAAATATTTTTTTTAATATATTTTTTAAAATAAACATGTAAAATTTATTACCAGATTTTTTTTTTTTTATTTTTTTTTTTTTTTATAGTACGCGTACCGTAAGCTCACGGTAAGCGTACGGTTTACGCAACGTCCGCAATCTATCTACGCTGCTTGCGTATAGTTACGCACTTCGCGTAGCCGCGCGTACTGCGCGTGGGACGCGTGCGCGCTTACGCCACACGCGCACGTTACGCGGAAGTGCCGGGGAGTGACTGTTATGCGCATGCGCGCAAGCGCGTGTCTTTTTTACGCGCACGCGTACTTTTTGCCGTAAGCGTACCGTAAGCGTACCGTAAGCGTACGGTAGGTCATGTGATCTTGAAACACAACTTTTGATTGGTTGAAACTACTTTCAGTTCTAGAACTCTCCTACACCACACCCATTTCCCTCATTTCTGCTTGTGATCCCTTGGGAGAAGGAGCTGGTTTGTCTTTGGGATACGATGGCAGAACAGCAGAGCTCTTCTGAGAGTGAGGCTAGCACCAGCAGCACTGTCTTGAGGCAGAGATCGAGGAAACAAAAGCCTTCTTATGTTTGGGATTATTTTACTTTTCCAGAAGGCCAGCAAAAGGTGAATGCACCCTTAGTTACTTGCAAGCTGTGTAAGCGTGTACTTTCTAGAGGTAATCCTAACAGGAAGTATTCCTTTGGGAATCACACCATGAAGAGACACCTCCAGGATGTACACAGAAGGACACATGGTCATCTTTTTGGAGGTAACTCTTCAGAAAGACGAGCCAGTACATCCACAGCAGCTCAGCCTGGACCATCATCTGCAGGGCTGACTCCTTCTTCTGCAGGTCAGGTGAGCCCTTCATCTGTGGGGGGAGAATCGTCTTTTGCTGGCCCTCTGGAAATGAACCTTCGATTTCGGAAGGTTGATATTCATTGCACATTTTGTAAAGGTCTAATTTGTCATAGGGAGACCAGTGTTTCCCTAGTGAACAACAAAATAGATCAGCACATTTGTAGCTTTGAATGATTTTCCCATGCTTCCTTTCCTCTGTCCCTGCATGAACACAACGGTTCTTTTAAGAGCCAACCTTATCTTTCATCTTTTTTTTACATATGTTTTTTAAAACCTTTTTTTTTTTTTTTTTACCGTACGCGTACGGTGCGCGTACCTTTTTTTTATTTTTTTAAAAAAACACTAAAAATCAATTATCATATTACAAGGTCCTTGAGAGACTACAATTATTATTATTGACTTACCATACTCACTCAAAAAAATATTTATTCATTTGTTTTTTTTAAAAATAGTTTTAAAAATGGTTGTAGTTTTCGAAAATTTTCTATATCGATCTGAAAAAAAAGAAAAAAGTATTAATCTCTGCCTATAATTCCTCTATGCACACAGAGTCATGTTTTCACATTAGTCCCAAAACGAAATTTCTTTGCCATTTTGAAAGCACACTTACTGCTCTTTTTTTTTCGGGCCGAGTGAAAATCACTTTTACAGACTGACACATTATGAAACCTTTTTTAAAAATTTATTTAATTGCACATGTCCAAGCTGTTTTTTTTTCAGACCACCACCATGTGCATTCTCTGTGACTGCCTACACTCCACCAAGGGCAACCAGCCTTAGTGATGCTGAATGTATTTGCATTACAGACTTAAACCTGAAAACCCCACTGGCTTCTAAATACTGTGCATGACTATACATGGCAAGCACATGGGTGTGTGCTAAGCCTCTGCTTCTTCCCCAAAAAATTCGCTCCCCCTTTCCATCTAATGCAACTGTGAAATCACCAGAGCAAGACGCAATAAATCTCTGCCTATAATTCCTCTAGGCACACAGAGTCATGTTTTCACATTAGTCCTAAAACGAAATTTCTTTGCCAATTTGAAAGCACACTTACTGCTCTTTTTTTTTAGGGCCAAGTGAAAATCTCTTTTTACAATTTGAAATCACTTTTACAGACTGACACATTATGAAACCACTATTTTTGATTTATTTAATTGCACGTGTCCAAGCTGTTTTTTTTTCAGACCAACACCATGTGCATTCTCTGTGTCTGCCTACACTCCAGCAAGGGCAACCAGCCTTAGTGATGCTGAATGTATTTGCATTACAGACTTAAACCTGAAAACCCCAGTGGCTTCTAAATACTGTGCATGACTATACATGGCAAGCACATGGGTGTGTGCTAAGCCTCTGCTTCTTCCCCAAAAAATTCGCTCCCCCTTTCCATCTAATGCAACTGTGAAATCACCAGAGCAAGACGCAATAAATCTCTGCCTATAATTCTTCTATGCACACAGAGTCATGTTTTCACATTAGTCCCAAAACGAAATTTCTTTGCCAATTTGAAAGCACATTTACTGCTCTTTTTTTTTCGGACCGAGTGAAAATCACTTTTACAGACTGACACATTATGAAACCACCATGTGTAACTACAACAAAAACAATTCCCATTTCTATTATTCATTTCTTAAGTTACCACATACATCCCCTCTCAAACTGTAAACTCACCTTTAAAATTAGTTAGTTGTGAAAGAAATGTGACACTCAAACAGCAGATTATCAGAGCCAGGATCTCTGTTGTGTTCACCTCTCTCCTCTCAGCAGAACCAGATAATGGCAAACTTTCCCTCTATTTTTCCACACATATACATGTAAGTTTCAAATCTCAGTGCTTCCCCCTTTTTTTCAAATGTAATCACACATTTCTATTGGTTGAAAACCAACCCTTTTCCAAAAGTACCCTGCCCCCAACTTGACTTCTGCCTAGTACCCTTCCCCCAACTTGACTTCTGCCTGCTACCATAGCAACAGCTCATGGAACACTGCTGTGTGCAGTTAGGTCAGAAGTTCGACACACAATGTTTCAATTCCACAGAGCAAGAGTGCTTGACTTTTCAAACCTTACAGCAAATCCATAGTACTGTTCTTTGGTTACACATTTTTTTGTACCAATACAAAACATGCTTCTATTAATTTTCACATACAGCCTAGTTTTTATTCTAGAATGGTATGAAACAGCCAATCAGTTCTTTTTGTTTTAAAAAAATATGTATGCCTCCATTTCCAAACTGTCTTTCTTTTCTTATTGCCATTCTACTGAAAGACACCTCCTGAGTGCATCCAGTTCTCCTTTGAAGATGTTCACAGTGTGGATTGTAGGGCACAGCTATGTCTTCTGGAGTGAAAAGTTTGCAGAGAAAACAGATATGGTGAGAGACCTTGCTTTGCCAAATGTAGACATTAAATGGATTGGTCAGAGAGGGTTAAAGTGGCACCAATTGATGCCATTGTTGAAATCCTTCATTCAAATCCAACACCCTGACCTCATAATAGTGCACTGTGGTGGCAATGACCTAGGCACTTTGACTGGGGTAGGTCTGGAAATGCTTATGAAGGACACCTTTGCACAACTGTTTACACTTTTCCCTAAAACTGCCTTTGTGTTTTCCAACATATGCCAAAGGCAAAAATGGAACTGGTCCAATCATTTCTGTCCACAGATTGACAAAGCAAGAAAGCACGTCAACAAATCTGTTTCTGCTTTCCTCCGTGACTATGGTATGGGTGCCATTTACCACAACATCTTGCGTTATGACATGCAAGACATTTATAGAGGAGATGGTGTGCACTTCAATGAAGAAGGGAACAGAGTCTTCCTCTTGAACCTTAGACTCTGCATCGGTACTTACTTGTAGGTACCACTAAAAAAATGACTTCATAAACACAACAGCTCTTTTTAGAGCTCCCTAATTTCTAAACTCTTAAATCTGCTTTTCATTTATCTATTTTTTTTTTTTACCGTACGCTTACCGTAAGCTTACCGTACGCGTACCCCGTGATTTTTTTTTAAATCAATAAATGTTTTTTTTGTACTTTTCTGTCCTTCTTTGACCCCCTTACAAATGTTAGGGGGTCTGTAACTCTCCTCATTGCCCCCTTTCCTTGTTTTCACTCTTTTTTTTCAGAGTGAAATACACAAAATGGCGGCCGCCGCTTCCTGGTTTCGACCGATTCGAATGTTTACTAAGATCTAACAGCCAATCAGAATCGCGCTCGCGCACGCCGCCGTACGCTTACCGTAAGCATACGGTAAGCGTACCGTAAGCGGGCTCAGATATATATATTGATTTAAAGGCTATTTTCTCAGAATCTACTGAACAGATTTACACCAAACCTACAAAAGGCACTTCCTTGACCTAGGGACTACCTCTCTGCCAAATTTTGAGTAATTCTGTTCAGCCGTTCGGGCTGTAGCTCGTTCTAAAGGTCCTATGGAAAAATGCATGGGAAAAACGCGTTTTGGGACCCCCCTTTTATCTCAGCCCCCGCTTGACGGATCCCCCCGAGACTTTCAGGGTAGGAGCGGAGCGTAGCGCCCCACCTATTTTGAGAAATTCGCGAGGATTCGTCGACCGGCGCCAAAGTTATTCAAAATAGAATGTTGAGGTTTTCCTATGGAAACGTGGTCCTAACTATAACTACCTACTGGCGACCGCCAGTAGGTAATATATATATATTACCTACTGGCGGTTGCCAGTAGGTAGTTATAGTTAGGACCTATTTGCAACATTCTATTCCCAATAAGTCTTGCGCAGGTTGACGAATCTTCGCGAAATTTTCCAAACTTTTGGCCAGCTCTGGTCTGCTCCTATCCTGAAAGTTTCGGGGTGATTCGTCAAGCGGGGGCTGAGACAAAGGGGGTCCCAAAACACGTTTTCCCCATCCATTTTCCCATAGGACATTTAGCCACAGCTACAGCCCGAACTGCTGAACGGAATTACACCACATTTGGCAAAAGGTTGTCCTCAGTTCAGACTCGTGCCTTTTGCTTAAATGGTGTAAATCCGTTCAGTAGTTCCTGAGAAAATTAGAGTTAAAAGTACATATATATCTATGGCCTCGGGGATCCGCGCACCCTATGCGCACCCTAAGCGCACCCTCTGTGCACCATGCGCGCACCCTCCCAATCACGCACTGAATGCTAATTGGCTGTCAAGTGTCTGTGAACATTCAAAACCAGGAACTGTTGGCAGCCCTTTTGTGCCTCGGTAGAAGCGAGGCTGAAGAAGTAAGGGAAATAAGTGTGTGAAAGATATAAAGGGGGCAGGGTAGAAATACTCTGACCCTCTAGAGTTGCTCAGGGGGTCCCAGAAGGACTCCCAGGGCCCCTTTTTTTTTTTTTTAAATAAAACGATAAAATGCACGCAGGGTGCGCAGATCCGATCCGGGCTTCCGCGCTTTCTTAATAATTAGCCATCGGGGGCCAAATCCCGGGGGCAAAATGCATAAAAAATGATTGGGGGTCCTCCAGCCCCGGGGACCACTACCCCCCGGGGCTAGAAAATAAATAGGGTGGGGGGGCTGAATGGCCCCCCCAAGCCCTGGGGACCACCACCCCCGGGGCTTTATTGATTGAGGGAGGGGGGCTGCGTGGCACCCCTCCTGGAGCCCTCGAGGGCCCTGGGGACCGCCACCCCCCAGAGCCGGCTCCTACAGTGTCCTGGGGTGCCCACCTCAGGACACTGTTGTTTGCTATGAGAGGGCGGGAGTCTCCTGCCCTCCCATAGCAAACTTTGTTTGGATTTTGAAAGAGAGAGCAGGGAAACCTTCTCTCTCTTTCAAAATCCAAACCATATTGCTTTTCCACACGGGGAGCTGCATGTCAGCAGCTCCCCATATGGAAAAGCAATGCCGGCTCCCGAAGGACGCGGGGAGCCGGCTGGGACCGTGGGGGCGTTGGGGCTACCCCCACAGTCCCCAACCATTTTTTATAAGCCCCGGGGCATGGGGTCCCCAGGGATAATAAAAATTTGTGATAGGGGCTATTTTGTTTTTACGGTAAAATTAGGAGTCGCGCATCTTAACGTGTTGGGTGCACGATTTCTCTCGCGTAGGGTGCGCAGTTCCTAACGCGTTTGGTGCACCTCTCCATGTCCCTCCTGTCCTCTGTTATCCGAGTCCATGTCCCTACCCCAATTCCTCCTGCCTACCATGATTCAATGTACCATACTTGCGAACATTTTGAACTTGGTAAGAGGGAGATTTTGAAAAAAAACTGGGGTATTGATTTTCCCCTTTGAGTTACATTGAAAAAGAGGAGATTGTAGACAGGAGACAGATCAAATAAAGCCCATTTGAGCTTAAAAACATTGGACGTTTCCTGGCTGAAACGGGTCTGTTGGCATGTGTGGTTGTACTACCACTGCCTCTTCCTTCTGCCCACAATGGTCTATTATATTGCCACAGCCTCTCTTGCCAGTCCTGTATTGTTGGTTTGTTGCCCCTGCCCACCTTTCCACTGCCCTCCATAGTCTGTTGTGCTGCCACTGCCCTTCCTGCCTGCCCAGTGTGGTCAAATTGTTGCCTCTGCACTCTCCTACCTGCCTTCAATTTTCAGAGTCCGTGCCCCTGGCCTCTACCTCTCAACAGTATCCCAATGAACAACTAGATTGCTAACATTCTATATTTATTACAAAAGTGTGGAACGCCTGACGTCGTCTTGATGTAATCAAAACTGTAATACCTAGAGTATTTCCTTTAGAAATTACATATATGAGAGGGTCTTATTTGCATCAGAATTATGGTTAGTGCTCTAAAAAACTAAAATGAGGACATATTTTCTGAGTTTTCAAATAGCGACAAAGAACTTTTAAATTAATTGTAATCTTTATGTTTTTTTATCCATTTGACCACTTGATTAAATGTTGCACCTTGGCGAGAGGATGTGGTGTTACTTCCAAAGCTGCAAACTTTGCAACTGGGGAACCAGGTTGGAGTTTCTGCTTCAGCTCAACATTCTGTGATTGTGGTCAAATCACTTAATCTCCCCATGTCTACAACCAAAATGAATTTGATCTTGTGTGATGTAACCAATGCTCATGTAAAGCATTCCAATACCTGACAAGTGTGCACTATATAAAACTGCAAATACACAACAAATAAGTGTTTTGCACACTTCTGTCATTGGGCTACATGTGGGTTACATCTGGGTGATATTTGTGCTGCATTTAGGCTCTTTTGTGTCTGGTGGCCATCTTGGGAGATTTATTTGTTATGAAGTTTCCTAATTTCCTCATTTACTGCAGTCTCCTCAGTAGGAAATGCTTTCAGTTTTTTACTTTGATTCCATCAAGAAGGTATTCAGATATGCCACACATTTGCTATAAATTCTGAATGTTACCACTCTAGTTGCTCATTAGATCACTGTAGTAAAGCTACTGCTCACCACTGAAGTCTGCTGCTGGTATTAAAAGGGCATGTTTCAGTCTGCATATCAGAATGTTTTAATGAAATAGAAGAGGATTTGAGAAGTCACTCAAAATGTGCCCTAATTTTTCTTTCTTCAGCACTAATCATAATTTCTATGGCAAAATGAACCCCCTCATTGTGTTCCTTTTTAAGTTAAATGTTTTAAGTGTTACCAGTTTATTCCAATCAAGATGGCTTCAGGTGTGCCATACTTTTGTCATAAGTAAGACAGTAAGCGCTCTAGTTGTTCTTAAGAACACTCTGGGACATTCTGTCATTAGGCTATACTTGGGCTACATCTTGGTGATATTTGGGCTACATTTGGGCTCTTTTGTCTCTGGTGGCCATCTTGGGAGATTTATTTGTTAAGAAGTTTCCTAATTTCCTCATTTACTGCAGTCTCCTCAGTGGGAATACTTTCAGTTTTTTATTTTGGTTCCATCAAGAAGGCATTCAGATGTGTCACACATTTGCCATAAATTCTGAATGTTAGCACTCGGGGAACAACCTTTACAACGCAACTTTTACAACGCACTACACTTACAACACATTTTTTACAACGCAAAATCCATTACAACGCATTCCATTACATAGCATGACACTACAACGCATTTTTAAAAACTACCTTTACAACGCATTCCATTACAACGCATACTACCTTTACAACGCATACCATTACAACGCATAATATTACACTACACTATCCAACACTTACCCTACTGTTGCACCCCCTGGAGTTAGAATAGAAATTATTACCCCTATACTATCCAACACTTACCCTACTGTTGCACCCCCTGGAGTTAGAATAGTAATTTTTACCCCTATACTATCCAACACTTTCCCTACTGTTGCACCCCCTGGAGTTAGAATAGTAATTTTTACCCCTATACTATCCAACACTTACCCTACTGTTGCACCCCCTGGAGTTAGAATAGTAATTTTTACCCCTATACTATCCAACACTTACCCTACTGTTGCACCCCCTGGAGTTAGAATAGTAATTTTTACCCCTATACTATCCAACACTTTCCCTACTGTTGCACCCCCTGGAGTTAGAATAGTAATTTTTACCCCTATACTATCCAACACTTTCCCTACTGTTGCACCCCCTGGAGTTAGAATAGTAATTTTTACCCCTATACTATCCAACACTTTCCCTACTGTTGCACCCCCTGGAGTTAGAATAGTAATTTTTACCCCTATACTATCCAACACTTTCCCTACTGTTGCACCCCCTGGAGTTAGAATAGTAATTTTTACCCCTATACTATCCAACACTTACCCTACTGTTGCACCCCCTGGAGTTAGAAAAGTAATTTTTACCCCTATACTATCTAATACTTACCTTAAATGCAATTTAATATTATGCGTTGTAATGGTATGCGTTGTAAAGGTAGTATGCGTTGTAATGGAATGCGTTGTAAAGGTAGTTTTTAAAAATGCGTTGTAGTGTCATGCTATGTAATGGAATGCGTTGTAATGGATTTTGCGTTGTAAAAAATGCGTTGTAAGTGCATGCGTTGTAAAAGTGTGCGTTGTAACGACATACATCCTTAGCACTCTAGTTGCTCATTAGATCACTGTAGTAAAACTACTGCTCACCAGGGAAGTCTGCTGCTGGTATTCAAAGTGCATGTTTCAGTCTGCATGTCAGAATTTGTTTATGACATAGAAGAGGATTTGAGAAGTCAAAATGTGCCCTAATTTTTCTTTCTGCAGAACTAATCATAATTTCTATGGCAAAATGAACCCCCTCATGTTGTTCCTTTGTAAATTAAATGTTTTAAGTGTTACCACTTTATTCCAATCAAGATGGCTTCAGGTGTGCCATGCTTTTGTCATAAGTAAGACAGTAAGCGCTCTAGTTGTTCTTAAGAACACTCTGGGACATTCTGTCATTGGGCTATACTTGGGCTACATCTGGGTGATATCTGGGCTACATTTGGGCTCTTTTGTCTCTGGTGGCCATCTTGGAGATTTATTTGTTATGAAGTTCCCTAATTTCCTTATTTACTGCAGTATCCTCAGTGGGAATACTTTCAGTTTTTTATTTTGGTTCCATCAAGAAGGCATTCAGATGTGTCACACATTTGCCATAAATTCAGAATGTTAGCACTCTAGTTGCTCATTAGATCACTGTAGTAAAACTACTGCTCACCAGGGAAGTCTGCTGCTGGTATTCAAAGTGCATGTTTCAGTCTGCATGTCAGAAGTTTTTTAATGAAATAGAAGAGGATTTGAGAAGTCAAAATGTGCCCTAATTTTTCTTTCTGCAGAACTAATCATAATTTCTATGGCAAAATGAACCCCCTCATTTTGTTCCTTTGTAAATTAAATGTTTTGAGTGTTACCACTTTATTCCAATCAAGACGGCTTCAGGTGTGCCATTCTTTTGTCATAAGTAAGACTGTTACCGCTCTAGTTGTTCGCTAGAACACTCTGGGACATTCTGTCATTGGGCTATACTTGGGCTACATCTGGGTGATATTTGGGCTACATTTGGGCTCTTTTGTCTCTGGTGGCCATTTTGGGAGACTTATTTGTTATGATGTTTCCTAATTTCCTCATTTACTACAGTCTCCTCAGTAGGAAATACTTTCAGTTTTTTACTTTGATTCCATCAAGAAGGCATTCAGACGTGTCACACATTTGCCATAAATTCAGAATGTTAGCATTCTAGTTGCTTATTAGATCACTGTAGTAAAGCTACTGCTCACCAGGGAAGTCTGCTGCTGGTATTGAAAGTGCATGTTTCAGTCTGCATGTCAGAATTTTTTATGACATAGAAGAGGATTTGAGAAGTCAAAATGTGCCCTAATTTTTCTTTCTGCAGTACTAATCCTAATTTCCATGGCAAAATGAATCCCCTCATTTTGTTCCTTTTTAAATTAAATGTTTTAAGAATTACCACTTTATTCCAACCAAGATGGCTTCAGGTGTGCCATACGTTTGTCATAAGTTGGACTGTTAGCGCTCTAGTTGTTCTTTAGAACACTTTGGGAAGCTGCAGTAGAACACAAAGGAATCAAATGACAGTCTCTGACCTTGTTGGATGTACATGTTTTACTGAGAATGTCAGACTTCATTCTCACATGACAGAGAAAGATAATGTGAATTTACAGAAAATATGCTCTCAGTTAGCTTATAGATCACCTTCCAAACCTCTGTGGGAAAAGCATGAGAAAATAGTTTTCTCTCAAACATGATTCATGATATCACAGTAGAAGGCATTTTCACATGGTAAAATCACCTTAGAACACACCACAATTCCTAAAATGAGTATGGTACCATCAACACATGATTTATAATGTAACTAAAGTCTTAAAACCTTCTATTAACTGCTATGCTTTTTAATGAGGTGCTATCATGTATATTGGTCCCAAGATGGCTGCCAACACTGACAGCCAATCAGATCTCACGATGAGATGTGTGGTTAGTCTCCGCCCAGATATATATGTGATTTTACTTTTGATTTTCTCAGGAACTACTGAACGGATTTACACCATTTAAGCAAAAGGCACATGCCTGACCTGAGGACTACCTCTTTGCCAAATTTCAAGTAATTCTGTTCAGCCGTTCGGGCTGTACCTTCGACTAAAAGTCCTATGGGAAAATGCATGGGGAAAACGCGTTTTGGGACCCCCCTTTTTTCTCAGCCCCCGCTTGACGAATCACGCCAAGACTTTCAGGGTAGGAGCTGAGCGGAGCGCCCCATTAGTTTTGAAAACTTCACGAAGATAAGTCAACCGGCGCCAAAGTTATTCAAAATAGAATTTTCAGATTTCCTATGGGAACTCGGTCCTAACTATAACTATCTACTGCAGACCTATCTATATATATATATATATATATATATATATTACCTACTGGCGGTTGCCAGTAGGTAGTTATAGTTAGGACCTATTTGCAACATTCTATTCCCAATAAGTCTTGCGCAGGTTGACGAATCTTCGCGAAATTTTCCAAACTTTTGGCCAGCTCTGGTCTGCTCCTATCCTGAAAGTTTCGGGGTGATTCGTCAAGCGGGGGCTGAGACAAAGGGGGTCCCAAAACACGTTTTCCCCATCCATTTTCCCATAGGACATTTAGCCACAGCTACAGCCCGAACTGCTGAACGGAATTACACCACATTTGGCAAAAGGTTGTCCTCAGTTCAGACTCGTGCCTTTTGCTTAAATGGTGTAAATCCGTTCAGTAGTTCCTGAGAAAATTAGAGTTAAAAGTACATATATATCTATGGCCTCGGGGATCCGCGCACCCTATGCGCACCCTAAGCGCACCCTCTGTGCACCATGCGCGCACCCTCCCAATCACGCACTGAATGCTAATTGGCTGTCAAGTGTCTGTGAACATTCGAAACCAGGAACTGTTGGCAGCCCTTTTGTGCCTCGGTAGAAGCGAGGCTGAAGAAGTAAGGGAAATAAGTGTGTGAAAGATATAAAGGGGGCAGGGTAGAAATACTCTGACCCTCTAGAGTTGCTCAGGGGGTCCCAGAAGGACTCCCAGGGCCCCTTTTTTTTTTTTTTAAATAAAACGATAAAATGCACGCAGGGTGCGCAGATCCGATCCGGGCTTCCGCGCTTTCTTAATAATTAGCCATCGGGGGCCAAATCCCGGGGGCAAAATGCATAAAAAATGATTGGGGGTCCTCCAGCCCCGGGGACCGCTACCCCCCGGGGCTAGAAAATAAATAGGGTGGGGGGGCTGAATGGCCCCCCCAAGCCCTGGGGACCACCACCCCCGGGGCTTTATTGATTGAGGGAGGGGGGCTGCGTGGCCCCCCTCCTGGAGCCCTCGAGGGCCCTGGGGACCGCCACCCCCCAGAGCCGGCTCCTACAGTGTCCTGGGGTGCCCACCTCAGGACACTGTTGTTTGCTATGAGAGGGCGGGAGTCTCCTGCCCTCCCATAGCAAACTTTGTTTGGATTTTGAAAGAGAGAGCAGGGAAACCTTCTCTCTCTTTCAAAATCCAAACCATATTGCTTTTCCACACGGGGAGCTGCATGTCAGCAGCTCCCCATATGGAAAAGCAATGCCGGCTCCCGAAGGACGCGGGGAGCCGGCTGGGACCGTGAGGGCGTTGGGGCTACCCCCACGGTCCCCAACCATTTTTTATAAGCCCCGGGGCATGGGGTCCCCGGGGATAATAAAAATTTGTGATAGGGGCCATTTTGTTTTTACGGTAAAATTAGGAGTCGCGCATCTTAACGTGTTGGGTGCACGATTTCTCTCGCGTAGGGTGCGCAGTTCCTAACGCGTTAGGTGCGCAACTCCAAGCAAAAAAAACTGACATTTTTGGGAGATAAACATCAAGCTTATGTGTTTCGTTCTTGAGTGGCTCTAAAAAGAGCCGTTCTGTTCATTGAGAGTTTTTGGTACTTATAAGTTAGTACCTATACAGAGTCTAAAGTCATTGAGGAAGACTCTGTTTCCTTCATCAGTAAAGTGTACTCCATCTCTGCTATCCATCTCTTGCATATGAAAACGCAGATTGTTATTGTAAATGGACCCCATTCTATAGTCTCGGAGAAAAGCAGAAACAGATTTATTCACATGTTTCCTAGCTTTCTCAATCTGTGGACAAAAATGATTGGACCATTTCCATTTCTGCCTTTGGCGTATATTAGAATACACAAAGGCAGTTTTGGGAAAAAGTGAAATCCATTCTGCAAAGATGTCCTTCATAAGCATTTCCAGACCTACCCCAGTCAAAGTGCCTAGGTCATTGCCACCGCAGTGCACTATTATGAGGTCAGGGTGTTGGAGATGCATAAAGGATTTTACCAATGGCATCAATTGATGCCACTTTAACCCTCTCTGTCCAATCCATTTAATGTCTACATTTGGCAAACCTAGGTCCTTGTGAATGCCTTTGTTTTCTGCATACCTTTGGCTCCAGAAAATATAGCTGTGTCCCACAATCCACACTCTAAGCATCTTGAAGGCAGGTTTGGATGCACTCAGATGGTCTCTGTAAATGAAATGGCAGTTTGAAAAGTAAGATTTTTCTAAAATGGTGGATAAGATGCAGTTTTGAAAAAAGAAAAGAAATGATTGGTTGTTTGACAACCTTCTACACTGAAAACTAGGGTGCATGTTTCTTTTTTTTAAACGCATGATTCTTATTGGTTAACAAAAACTGATTGAAAGGAACATTATATATGATAAGCTGATATGTTGAAAAGTCAAGCACACTTTCTGTTTTGATTAGCAACATTGTGTGCTGAACTTGTGACCTGTGTGCTCAGTTCAGTGTTCCATGAACTGTTTCTATGGTAACAGGCATAAGGCAGATTGGGGGTAGGGTTCAAATTTATGTCATTTGGAAAGAGTTGAATTGTTTAACCAATAGAAATGTGTGTTAGCTTTTGAATTAATGTGGGAAGGAATGTGATTTGATGTTTACATGTATATGTGTGCAAAATGAGAGGGTAACTTTGCCCTTCTTTGGTTTTGCTGACAGGTGCACAGTGCAGAGATTCTGTATAAGAAAATCTGGTGTGTGACTGACATACTTCTTAATCTACAAAACAACCTGAAAGGTGAGTTATTTAACCCCTTGAGTGCCCATGACGAGCTGGACTCATCATGGGCCGCGGTTGCGCTGTGCCCATGACGAGTCCAGCTCGTCATAGACCCCGCCCGCTAATGCAACGGCCGGCACAGTGCGGGGAAAGGGGCGGGCACTCAAGGGGTTAATTGTGAGGGGATGTATGTGGTCTATTTTGATTTTAATCAGACTAATGTATTTCTCCTGCTAAAGTGCATGGAGTACTTTTTTTGTCTACAATCTTATTGTCAGTGTGTGTGCATGTAGAAACCATTCTGTGAAAAGTTTTTTATGTGTTTGCATACATATAACTGTGCTGTTTTTATGTTTTGGTAGAATTAGAAACCAGTCATTGTTTATGTATTTGCAAAATGAGCCACATTTCTACACTAAAATGTAGTACTCCTTCTAGATTAAGAAATGTGTTTTGGTACAGTGCAAGGGATAGTGTTGTTTGTCTAGAATCACACAGTGAGTCTGTGTGCAGTTAGGAATCATTTTGAGAGAAACATTTTGATACTAATGTGTAGTAGAAGATTTTCTGCAATGTGTGCAGTCACCTTACATTGTGTAGACTAGTAAATGTATTTTGTACAAGGGAAAGTTGGCTGTCTACAATCACACTGTGAGTCTGTGTGCATTTGGACAATTATTGTGAGAAAAGCATTTGGTAACATCATGTATTTGCTTGCAGATAACTGCTTTAAAACCTGTTTTGTTGCCAAGTGTCAGTAGCATTGGAGGCCAGTCATTGCTTATGCAATTGCAAAATGATTCAGGCTTTTACAGCAGTGTGCAGTATTGAAATATGTAGAATGAGTGCAGTCACCTTACCCCTTCTAGACTAGTGATTGTGTCTTGGTAAAGTACAAGGAAGAGTGTTGCTTGTCTAGAATCACACTGAGAGTCTGTGTGCATTTGGGAACCACTGTGAGAGAAGCATTTGGGTACTTCATATCTTTGCATACACATAACTGCTTAAAAACCTTTCCTGTTCTCAAGTTTTGGTAGAATTAGAAGCCAGTTATTGCATATGTATTCAGAAAATGAGTCACGCTTTGACACTAAAGTGCAGTACTGAAATATGTCTTAGCACATGCATTAATTCAAACACCTATCCACTATGCATGCAGGCCCCTAACCACCTACACACTTGTCTTTCACTTTTTCAATTAACTAGTCAGTATCTATATACTTCAATAAACACCCTGTTACTCATCGTGCACACCTCCAGTGACTGATCCAGTCCCATGTACTAATCTATTCACTGCGCCAAAACCGACAAACTTAAAAGTTTCACCCAGGCACTCTCCTAGCAGTAGTCTAATGATTCAGTCCGTACCCGTGTACTCATGCAGTGAACCATGCATTACCACATGGACTGCTACAAATGTCTATCCAGTATGCATGCAGGCTTTTAACCTACTATACACTTGTCTTGAAAATCTTGAATTCCGCAGTCAGTATCCATGTACTTCCAGCAAACACCCTGTCACTCCCCTTCCACTCTTCCAGTGACTTATTTAGCACCATGTAGTAATCCCTTCACTGCGCCAAAACCCAAACACTTATAAATTCACCCTTGCACTCTCCTTGCAATACTGTAAACATTCAGTTAATATCCAAGTAGTAATGGAGTGAGGCAGGCCTTAGCACATGGATTGATTCAAACGCCTATCCACTAGGCATGCAGGCCTCTAACCATCTACACACTTGTCTTTCACACCTTCAATACCCCAGACAGTATTCATACAGTTCCTGCAAACACCTTGTCACTCCCCTTACACTTCTCCAGTGATCCATTCAGCAGTATGTACTAATGCATTCACTGTGCCAAAACCCAACCAGTAATAAATGTACCCAGGCACTCTCTTTGAAGTACTCTAATGATTGAGTCAGTATTGAGGTACTTATGTACTGAACCCAGGTTTAGTACATGCAGTGCATCAAATGTCTATGCACTATGAATGCAGGCCTCTAATCACCTACACACTTCTCTATCACACCTTCAATAACCCACACAGTATTCATAGAGTTGCTGCAAACACCCTGTCACTCCCCATACACTCTTTTAGTGACTCATTCAGCACCATGTAGTAATCCATTTACTGTGCCAAAAACCAAATACTTGTAAATTCACCCAGGCACTCTTTTTGCAATACTGTAAACATTCAGTCAGTATCCAAGTACTAATGGAGTGAGGCAGGGTTTAGCACATGGATTGATTCAAATGCGTATCCACTATGTATGGAAGAATCTAACCACCTAAACAATTGTCTTTCAGACCTTCAATTTCCCAGTCAGTATCTGTAAACTCCATTAAAAACCCTGTCACTCCACTTGCACACCTCAACTGACTCATTCAGCACTATGTACTAATCTATTCACTGCACCAAAACCCAAAAACCTAAAAATATTCATCCAGGCACTCTCCTTGCAGTACTTTCATGATTCAGTCAGTACCCAGGTAGTTATGCAGTGACCCAGGCGTTAGCCCATGGACTGTTTCAAACGTCTATCCACTATGCATGCAGGCCTCTAGCCACCTACACATTTGTCTTTCACACCATCAATATCCCAGTCAGTATCCATACAGTTCTTGCAAACACCCTGTCACTTCTTTTGCACTTCTCCAGTGATTTATTCAGTAACATGAAGTAATCCATTACCGGTGCCAAAAAACAAACACTTTTAAATTCATGCAGGCACTCTCCTTGCAATACTCTAAACATTCAGTCAGTACCCAAGTACTAATGGAGTGAGGCAGGCCTTAGCACATTGATTGATTCAAACACCTATCCACTATGCATGTAGGCCTCTAATCACGTACACAATTGTCTTTCACACCTTCAATTCGCTAGTCAGTATCCATACACTTCCAGCAGACACCCTGTCAATCCCTTTGCTGTCCTCTAGTGACTCATCCGGCACCATGTACTAATCTTTACTGCACAAAAACCCAAACCCTTAAAAGATTCATTCAGGTACTATCCTTGCATTACTCTAATGTTTCAGTCAGTATTCAGATACTCATACAGTGAGGCATGCCTTTTCACAAGGACTGTTTGAAGTAACTATCCACTATGTATGTAGTGGTCTAACCAGCTTTACACTTGTGCATCAGGCCTACTTTTCCACAGTCACTATGCATACACTCCAGCAGACACACTGTGACTGCTGTTGCAAACCCATAGTGAGTCTTTTAGTAGCATGCAGTGATCTATTCAATGAAGTAAAATTCAAACAACTGTGAATTCACCCAGTGTCTCTCCTTATAGTACTGTAATCATTCAGTCAGTTAGCATGTAGTCTTTCAGTGAGGCAGGCTTTAGGGCATGAACTGCTTCAAAGTAGTATGCACTATGCATGTAGTGGTTTAACCATTGTCAGACTTGTGCTTCAGGGCTATAATTTCTTAGTCAGTATTTATATAAAATGAGTTTGTATAGTGATAGAAAAGTATAAATTATAAAGATATTAATATACATTTATTTGTGATTATTTTTTACAGATACTGTTTATCACCATTAAAATAGAGAAATCATGCAGGAAAAAGTAAGAAAAAGAAAAGAACAGAAAAAGGACAGTCACTTGAAGAAAAATCAACCACAAGTATTGAATGAACAACATAATAAGGCTAAAAAGGAAAAATCATCTGGTAAGATCACAAAGCAATTTATTAAAAATGTTTGTAGGACCAGACAGAATGTACAGAATGCTGAAACCTCTGAGAATGCTTCAACTAGAAAAAATATTCAAAATAATAGGAAAAGCAAAAAAGCAAATGGACAGTCAAAGGAGACGAAGTATGGTAAAAGAAGGCAAAATCAGTATAAGGAAATACGCAAAAAAATATTTTACAAGAGAGTAGTACATAATTTGCTGAAAGATGTGAAGAAATATAAAAAGAGAGCTCTATTTTATAAAAAGAAGAAGAATATTGAAACCATTGTTGAAAAGGCTTTTGAAGTAAAAAGGATACTAGATAAACCAATCCATTTAATGAAGGCCAAAAGTAGGAGGAAAAAAGTAATTAACAGAACAAATTTTTGTGATTTTTTGGGGGAGAATGGAAACACAGTTCAAGTTCAGAGCCTTTCTTTAATGAAGAGAGGTATTTACAGAGCAATAATTTATTGCATGCAGTTGACACCAGTGGTCGAGGTTATGAGGTTAAAAATGGTTGTCCAATTGAGAAAGAAAAAATGGTTGAAAGAAATACAGAAGAAGCGATAGCTGATTAAGTTCTAGGGAGGCGTCCTAAACACCCTGTGTATACTTGGGATTGCAGTAGTATTTGTAGTGTACAACAAGAATCTATTGATAAATTATGTAGTTTCTTACGAGCATATAGTAAAAAAAAGTGTTAAACAAAAGATTAAGGTGTTGCAAGGACTAGACCCTTGCAGAGTGAGAAAAAATACTGGTTTGCAAGGTCATTCTCTGGCTTGTCTTTCTAGGAAAGTTTGTCAAAGTGTTTTTCACCTTTTCAGGATGTTGGCAGTACATCATACTCAAATGCGGAAGTTAGTGAGAAGATTGTATTATTCAAAAAGTCCAGCACTAAAGTTAAATGAGTTGAACAGTGCTCTTTTGCGTGGGTCAGTATCAGATGTGAAGAAGGTTTGTGATGATATTGAGTTTTGTTACTTTGGTCCTCAGCAAGAGAGTGCAGAAACTGACACATTAGTAGAACAGAATGTTGAAGCCAATGTAGAACCCATGATTACAAAAAATGTTGAAGATCAAATTATTATTATTATTATATATATTTATAGAGCGCAACAGCTACTTCCAACGGAAGTGTCCCGGCGCTATCACAAAGTTTAAGGTAATTTCAGGTGAAAGACCAAATGTTTCTTGTATTTGTTGTCGGCGAACTCACTATAAAAATCAGACTAGGAGTGTCAATCTGTATTTAAAAAGTGAAACAGAAAATAATGATAAGTGGAAGGAATTTGCAACTTATTTGTTGGTAGAGGATTGTTTTGATTTGGGATCTGAGCAGCGTATTTGCAAATATATATGTTATAACAAATTAGATGAGAATAAAATGCCTGCTAGAGCTGTTCATAATAATCTAGAGTTGGTTGCTATTCCTCCAGAGCTGATAGATTTAAATACCTATGAGTCTATTCTCATTCAATGTGTGCACCCGTTTCAGGCTATTGTTCGTATGGAGCCTAAAACAGGTAAATTGCCTTCATCAGAGTTACAAAGAGGATTGAAAGGAAGAGTTGTGTATTTACCGTTAGATTTAAAGAAAAACATTGAAACTATTGGTGTAGACCATGCAGAAAATGAACCACTAGTCATTCTAGTTAATGGTGTTCCTACTAAGAATAAGAAAATCTGGCAAGAGTTAGTGGATGTTAGAAAAGTGCAAAAGGCATCATTGTATCTGATAAAAAATAATGAGTACTATAGAAATGTGTTTGTAAGAGAAGAAGAAATAGATTTAGCAGAAGACACTGAAACATTAAGTGGACAAATTGAAAAAGTGGACATGTCCAGATGTGAAGACATCTATGAACATTACAGTGTACATCCACTTCATTCCAAAGAGGTGATGGGGGATACGATTGAGTTGTTCCAAATGAAAAAAGCAAGAGGAAGTCCCATATTTCCAACAGGGAAAGGTGGACGATATGATGAACGTCCTGTGCAGATTACTGCATCTGAATATCGGACAACAAGATTATATGCAGAAGATGCAAGATTTCGACAATGTATCCCTTATATGTTTCATCTTCTGTTTGAAAGTGACTTGTCTGGACTTTCATATGCAGTAAATCACATTTTAAAAACTGCAATGCATCTGCAAAATGTAACTGCAAAGGATTTTATGGATAAAGTGCATCAGAGAGATGATCATTTAGAATCTCAGTTGATTAATCTGATGGCATGTCAGCGTGGGACTAATGAATATTTGTACCGTTGTCATGGAGAACTGAAATGTATGCTACGGAACTTAGGAACTCCTACATGGCTTGTTACACTAAGCTGTGCTTTGTATGCTTGGGATGATTTACTTGAATTTCTTCGCGAGGCAAATTCCAATATAAAAAATATTGAATACAAGACACCTGGAGAATTGTGCTCTTTGGATCCTGTTAATGTATGCAGATATTTCTTTCATAGATTTGAAGCTCTGATGTCTTTCATCTGCAATAAAAAGAATCCTTTTCTTGGAGAAGTTGTGGATTTCTTTTGGAGAAAGGAGTATCAAGCAAGAGGTGCTCCTCATATACATATGTTGTTATGGAACAAGGTCGCCCCCAAATTTGGAACAGATTCAGATGATACCGTCTTGTCTTTCATTGAAGATTATGCCACATGTGCTGTACCCAGTAGCAGAGAAGATAAAAACTTAAAACAACAAGTCTTACGATTCCAAAGCCATAGATGTGGAAAATAAAACGAATGTCTAAGGATAAGTTCTATACCAAATGTCGTTTTGGATTTCCACGTCCTGTATTATCCAAAGGAAGAGTGAACAGTTTTATGTCAGCTATGCGACATACCATCACAAGAAAGTCTCTGAAAAATACCTACAACTTAAGAAGAAGCGAAGACTCAAAATACATAAATGCCTACAATCCAGTTATTTTATCCATGTGGAACGCTAACATGGCTATTAAGTATGTTGCAGACAATTCCATTGCTGTTGCTCGAAATGTAACGTCCTACATTACTAAATCAGAAAAGACGGAATTGAAAGAAATGTGGGAAGAGATTTCTCACGAGAAGACTCTAAGTAAGAAATTATACAGTTTCAGTTTGAAGATGTTATCGCATCGTGAAATTGAAGCATATGAATGCTCAGATCGGTTATCATCTGCAAGTCTATATTCCAAAAGTAGAAGAATCATTTGGGTGAGTCTAGGTCTTGCAGCAATGTGAAATCGGGTACTGAAATCTATTCAAGAAATTGAATATTTAGCAGAAAAAGAACCAGATATACAGATATGTTGAAAACAAATATGTTGGACACATATTACCCAAACAGAAGTTATCATCTTGAGAACATGTGTCTCTATGAAGTGCTGCAAAGCTACACTTTTAAACGGAATACTACAGAGTACATCAATGATGGAAAATATGCAGTGATTGGTTCCGAAGGATGTTTGGTGAAACAAAGGAAAGGAAATTTAATTAATCACAGGAAACTGAATTGCGACACTGCTGATAAAAGGGAATTTTACTATTTAGCCCTTTTGCAAATGTTCAAACCACGGCGTTCAGAACTGGAATCACTTGGAGATTTTCAGAGCTATGAAGATTCATTTAATGCTTGTAAAGATAGCATACAATGCAGTGCTTTTTTAAATTATGTGAAAATGTTGAATGATGAAATTGATCAAGAAGCTACAATTGCAGCTGAGATTGCTAGAGACAGTTCTCAAGACAGTCAAAGTTCTGCTGCACTGAGTCAAGATCCACTAGGACAACCAATTGTTGAAAATGAAGCAGTGATTGCAATGAATGAGGTGGAAACAGCAATGTATCAAGCACAAGAAGATGCAATACAGTTAGGAAACTTGGAAGAGCAACTAAATGTTGAACAGAAACAAATATATCAGCAAGTGAAAGAGCAGATTGACCATGGATTACTTCATGAAAAGAGAGTGTGCTCATGTACATCATTTCAACCTATCTGAATGTATGTGAGTGGTCAAGCTGGAACAGGAACGAGTTTCTTAATTAAAGTAATTACAAGTTATCTGCAAAAAACAACTGAGTCACATTTGTCTTGTGTTGTCACTGCTCCAACTGGGTTGGCAGCACATAACATTAAAGGAATGACTTTACATCGTTTACTAATGCTGCCAGTAGAGCATGAGAACAAATTGGAATACCACAAGCTATCTGGAGAAGCTTGTTGTGAAGTTTCAAGTGTGCTGAAGAAAATGAAACTTCTCTATATTGATGAGGTGAGCATGGTCTCAAACTTGATGCTTGCCTTTGTACATTTAAGAATGCAGCAAATTCTTAAAACAGAGTATGATGTGTTATTTGGAGGAAAACACGTCATAGTTTTTGGATACTGCAACTAACTCCAGTAAAAGGACAACCAGTATTTAAAACACATGCACATGAAGATACCAGAAAGTCTCTCGGTAGTGTTGGAAACATGAACATTTGGACATATTTTGAATACAAAATATTAAAAGAGAGACTACAACTGACTCCTAGTTTAGCACTTAAATCCCGATGTATCAAAATTATATTTAGTTAATGTGCACAAATCTTCTGGAGTTCACCGTAGAACAACTCCACTGAGAGCCAGATGAAGAAGATATGAACAAAAGAGGAAGGTGCACCAGCAAAAAAGTCCAAATTAGAAAAGAAGTCCTTAGTATTTCTTTTATTCTTGTAGTACAAAAGGATAAAACTAAGCCAACGCGTTTCGTTCTACACAAGAGCTTCTTCAGGGCTGAAACAAGCGACATAACAACAAATAAATAACAATACAACATATATAAAATACAAATACAACAAAAATATTTGCTTATAAATAATATCACAAAGAAGGAGAATCAACACAGATAAGCAACACAAAATTAATATAAACAAATGACAATAAAAAGTACATAAATACATTTAAAACGTATGTAAAACACAGATACAAATATAATATGAACACATGCCAAACTAATAGCATATATGCATACTCTATCTCATTCCAAATCCCAACAAATCTTCACAAAAATAATTCATTCATTTTAGGCAAGGCCCAATTTTCTGAGGGTAATGGAATTATATTAGAATTCATAGATAGTCCATAAATGAAACACCAAGCCACAAAACTTAGTAATAATACATATAACCAACCACTCACCAAGAAAGAATCTTTGTAGCCTTCGGCAGTGAAAATGCAATGAAAGCAGTCCCATGTGCATAAAAACATCTTAGATACGATAATCTAATATATATAGAAAGAATATATATATATATGTATATGTGAAGCAAAATGTAATAATTCATTATGTAAACAATATGTATTAAAAAGTCAGAACAAAGAACAAATAACTAAACCCCTTTCGGAACCACAATATACTTAAAAAACAAACATAATCTCATTAAGTAAATTGTCAAATGGCAAAACATTTATATTTAAAATTCGATGTATTGATAATCAAATAAGTATCCTCAAACGATTTATTAATCGAGATAGAAGATAAGCAATCCAAATCCATGAGATAACAATATAAGTTGGATTTATACTAAAATAATTCATATTATTGGCTTGAAATAAATCAAAAAGATCGAAAGAAATCTCACCCGAGATAAAGAAGATGTTCATCATGAAGTGAATATAGACCAAACAAATACATCTGGGAAAATGTCCCTTAAATATTTCATTGTGTCACTCCATAGTAAGAGTGCAATGGCCCATCGATAGTGTTCCAGAAGTCTGAAAACAATGTACACGAGGAAACAAATAAAAGTAAACTAGTATTGCCTCTGCAATATATGAAGAGAAAAGATAGTGTAAAATATTTTGTATACAAAGAACTGACGAAAAATATGTGACAGGCAAATGATGCTGAATATGGAAGTATTCTTCAGGGTATAAGAATTGGACTTCTGACAGAACATGGCAAACAAGCTTTGCAGAGTCGATTACTTTCCAATTTGTTTCCAAATGAAAATGTTGTTCCTGAGAAAGTGTACATGAAAATTGCAGAAAATAAATCAGTGATCTGCTTAAGGCAAACACTGCGCGAGTGTTCTATATTCAATGAAGAACTATTGAAACTGGAAAATGAAGAAATTATAAAAATGGAAGCCATCGATAAAAAAAAGCATGAAGGAATCACTATTATTTGATGGGAAAATTGAAAACAAAACTGGATTCTTTAGAAAATAAGATATCGAAAACGGCTGATTTAGAAAAGACTCTATATGCATGTGTAAACTGTCAGGTAATTTGAAGGCGTAATTTGGATATAGAAAAAGGTTTAGTTAATGGAGCAATGGGTAAAGTGGTGGATTTTGTTAATTATCAGAAAAAAGAAGGAACAGAATTTTTCAAAATTAAATTTGAGCAGATTGAAGAAGTTAAAGAAATTGGTCGTTGTTCAGTTTGTTTTTTGCTTGTTAAAGATTTATATGTCCGTAGGAAACAATTTCCATTTTCTCTGGCATACACAGTGACTATTCATAAATCTCAAGGATTAAGTGTAGACAGTGCATTGGTGAACATTGGATCTACTGTCTTTAAGGAGGGTATGGCATATGTTGCTTTGTCGCGAGTCTGAACATTATCTGGTTTGTTTTTGATTGATTTTAATGACACAAAAGTTACTGCAGATGCAAACTGTGTAAAAGAGTATAATAGGTTAAGAAGGGGGTATGCTCCCAATTTAGGTCAATATCCTGTATTTGAAAAGCATGTGGTTGGTCGAAAAAGAAGGTTTGAGAATATCTGTACTGAAGGTGTAGAGAAGGGAAAAGCACAAGATAATGTTGTGATAGCAAGTAAAAAGAAAAAGGACACTATTGAAGAGATTGTTGGTTATCAGTTTGAAAATAGTTTAGGTGTCAACTGCTATGCTAATGTAGTGGTCAATGTTGTTTTTTATCTTGAAGGTTTGCAAGAACAAATTATGCAGATTCGGCAAAAAAGATTTTGTTCCTTGTTGCATTCTGTTTATGAAAAATTGTCAACAGATACAAGTAAAATACAAACTGTTTCAGATGTTCGTAATGTTTTGGATGTGTGTTCTGGTTCTACACAATTAATGCAAAATATCCAACAAGATGCTCAGGAATTTTTAATGTATATGCTTACCATTTTTGAAAATGAAGGTGTAGAAATAGAAAATATGTTTAGCCTTTGTTACAAATGGGAACATCATTGTGAAAATTGCATGTATACATCTAGCACTAATGTAGACACTGAAAGATGTCTCTATTTAACATTACCGGACTGTAAATCAGTGTCTTTCAATAAATTAGCTAAAGGTGCAAATCAAAATATAGAGTGTAGCCAATGTAAATCAGAAATGTTATCCACATTATTTAAAAAAAAATATGGACAATATAAAATTTTAATGATG
Organism: Triturus cristatus; assembly: GCF_964204655.1. NCBI lineage: Eukaryota > Metazoa > Chordata > Amphibia > Caudata > Salamandridae > Triturus > Triturus cristatus. The sequence continues at coordinate 922,243,052 of NC_140594.1, forward strand.
CAACGTTGTAGAGCTGATGTAAGAAAAATGGATACTTTAATGAAGCAATTTGTAGCAACACAACTATCAATATCAGGAAGGACTTTTGTAGCAATTGCAATAATTTTCCATGATGGTCCTTCCACAACATCTGAACATTACACTTCCTATCTGAAATGTGACAAAGGCTGGACACTTTGTAATGATGCCCAGTTGGTTTTGAAACAACGTTTGCCTAGTGAATTACCAAATTCCTACCTATTATTTTTAAAGCCAAAGTTTTAGGAAGATCATTCACTCTCTGAGGAATTTATTATTATAATTTATTAGGATTATTAGGATTACCATTGGACAATTTACATAAAAAACTAATTAACTCGATGAATATTTTAAAGCGACAATATTTACAGTTTTTATAAATTAAAGTTATAACATTTTATTAGCATTAAGCATTTCATATATGTGTGATTTGTATTTTCTGGTATTTTACTGAGAATAGCATGTTGTTTTTTTTTAAACTATCTTTTTGATTGTTTTTTTTTTGCCCGCTGTTATGTGATGAGTGCGTTTGAAATCACTATTTCTAGTGAAATACAATATATTCTGAGAACAGCAAAACAATTATTTTGTTTAAATTATGTTGTGTTGTTAAAAATTTATTATTACATGTTATAACTATTTTTCCTTTTATTTCACAGATCCTAAATCTAAAATAAGCAATTTACCACAATTTACATTACAAAATAAAACTGAAAAAAATGTGTACCATTTTTTATTTCTAATACTGTGAAGGTAAGTTTAACTAAGTATTAATATGGACAATGGGCACATCTGCAAGAAGGTACAAAGTCTTAATCCGTTTTTCAAAACACCCTGTTTATACCTATGTAGTTTTGGAATCTCTCTGTCATAGGATATCATATGACCTCCAAAAAAACAGATTTGAGTGGTTCATAATATTTCCCATTCTACGTATTGAAGGAATGCAATCATTTCAATCATTCTTCTTTGAGCATCTTTGCAGACAAACATCGGCGCTTACCTCCTATCATTCACAAGTAATTTTCCAAACAGAAATATGTTACTTTTTGTAACATAGTTATAGCGCAAGACACTCTTTTATATTTATAAATACAGAAAAAGGCACTCTGTGTACCTTTTTTTTCTCAATGTAAATACAACCTCATCATACACACCCCTTTGCGTTGAAAGGGTGTTCTATAAGTGTTGTTGTGCGTGATTGCACAGAATACTCAGATTTATCAAAAATAATAAATCTGGACATGTGTATTAATGCTACACCATTCTCCAATTGGTGTAGCAAAGCACAACAAGGAGAATTGTTTTCATTTCTCCTCATTTTTTAACCTTCATTGCATGCTAAAATGTTCAGCATGCAATGAAGTAAAAATGCCTTTACTGATTGTTTTTCTGCAGGAAGGTGTGTCTTCCTGCACAAAAACAAACACCATATGACACAGATATCCTTGCACCATGGTGCAAGGGTGCCTGTGTCACCATATGGCTGCAGTTAAAGCAGCCGTGCAGAGAGAAGCATAGATTTGCAACATATTTATGTACATATGCTGAACTGCTGAACGGAATTACCACAAATTTGGCAGAAAAGTAGAGCTTGGTTCACAATACAACATTTTTTTAAATGATGTAAATCCGTTCAGTAGTCTTTGAGAAATTCAAAAAATAAGAGTCAATTTCCCATAGGAAACTTTGTGCAAGGCTACAGCTGAAACTACTGAACAGAATTACCCCAAATTTGGCACAAAGGTAGTGTGTGGGTCAGAAAGCAACCTTTTTTTAAATGGTGTACATCCGTTAAGTAGTTGCTGAGAAATTAGGAAAATAAAAGTTTAGATATCTGGGCAGAGCCTAAGTCCCGTGCACGAGCTTCAGCTGTCAACACGCCAAATCAGGAAGTGTTGACAGACATCTTGTGGCTCGGTAGAAGCGAGTCGCTAGAAAACAGAGAAACAAAGGTAGAAAAGAAGAGAAGGGGGCAGGGTAGAAACACCCTGACCCCCTAGGCCTGCTCAGGAAATCCCAGAAGGACCCCAAGGTAAAAAAAACATTAAAAAAATAAATAAAATTGGCGCAATTCGCGCTGGGTTTGCGGGTTCCCTTGTTTTATTTTAATGAGACCCCGGGGTAATTTCTTAAAAAATATTAGCGGGGGCTCGCTGGGGCTGCGGGGGCCCGCCGGGGTCCCCGCAGTCTCAGAGCTTCACTCATGTTGGGAGGTGGGTTGCGCGGCCCCCTCCTGGAGCCCTCCATCTGCTTATAACTTTGGTATCGTTTAATGATTCTTTCCGAACTTTTCCAAACAGTTTCTCTTTTTTGATCAGCTCCTATCTTGAAAGTTTAGGGGTGATTGGTCAAGGGGGGTTAAGAAAAAAGGGGGTGTCAAAATGTGTTTTCTCAATGCATTTTCCGTAGGAAACTTTAGACAAGGCTACAGGTCAAACTGCTGAACGAAATTGCGCCAAATTTGGCAGGGAGAAAGGTCTTGGTCCATAAAGCATGGTTTTGTAGAAATGGTGTAAATCCGTTCAGTAGTTTTGAGATATTAAAGGAAAAATATATATATATATATCTGGTTGGTGCCTAACTCCCGAGCATGAGCCTGCCTCTAATTGGCTGCTAACACTTCAAACCAGGAACTGTTAGCAGCCATCTTGTGCCACGCATCGAGAGAAAATGTAAAAGAAAGGTTCCGGGGGCAATTTAATATGGCGTAGCTCTGTGTAATGATGATTTGGATGCAGTGAAGGTTTAAGATTTATTAACAATAAAGAAGAAACAGGTGGCCGCCAGGCAGCACGACTTCAACTCCAGGACACCAGTATGAAGATAACCCTTTCATGCTCCCTGTACCTTACATCACCACTTCACAGCTATGCCTTTAAAAGCCAGTCCATCGGCTCGTAGCTTTCTACCTTTGCGAGCTAGTATGCTGCTGTGCCTCTACCTCTGCGAGCTTCTACGCTGTTGTTCCTTTGGGAGCGGGCGGCTCGTAGTTCTACCTCTGTGAGTCGAGCAGACGGGCCGCAGTTGTCCCTCGGTACAAAGTGTTCATAAATCACACTATATGAGCATTGAAAAGCCATTTTGTGATTCAGTCCGTCAGGCTGCATCTGTCCGAGGCATTTCTGAAAACACATCGGAGCTCTTTCTGTGAGAGATACCCCTTTCACGCTGCATCTCCCCACATTAGCAGGTAATGTACACTCTTCCCACATCACCATCATACCCCCAACAAACATTTTGGGCCCGGAAGTGTCCCTCTATGAACTATTAATAAAAAGATGCTTGTGAGGTTGGAGAAATAAGAATCTTAGTCATGTATAGATTTACATATTAAAAACATTATTAAAACAAAACAACAACAAATAAAACTTTGTACAGCCATGGCATGTCATCGCTGATCCATTTGTGATTCACATCCTGCAAGACAAAAAGAAAGATAAGATGGTGCGTCATGCGTCCAGCAAAGGAGAAAGAGAGAGAGAGAGAGAGAGAGAGAGAGAGAGAGGAAGAGAGCGAGAGGAAGAGAGAAAAAGTGAGAGAGAGAGGAAGACAGAGATAGAGTAAGAGAGAGAAAGAGTAAGATACAAGGAAGAGAGAAAGAGAAACAGTGTGAGAGAGAGGAAGACAGAGAGAGAAAGAGTGAGAGAGAGGAAGAGAGAGAGAAAGAGTGAGAGAGAGGAAGAGAGAAAAGGTGAGCTACAAGGAAGAGAGAAACAGTGTGAGAGAGAGGAAGACAGAGAAAGAGAGAAAGAGTGAGATACAAGGAAGAGAGAAAGTGAGAATCAGTGTGAGAGAGAGGAAGAGAGAGAGAGAAAGAGTGAGAGAGGAAGAGAGAAAGAGTGAGAGAGATAAAGCCAGACAAAGAGAGAAAGAGTGAGACAGAGAGGAAGACAACGAGAGAAACAGTGTGAGAGAGAGAGGAAGAGAGAGATAAAGAGAGAAACAGTGTGAGAGAGAGGAAGAGAGAGAGACAAAAGAGAGAGAGGAAGAGAGAGAGAGAAGGTAAGAGGGGGAGAGAGAGAGGAAGAGAGAAAGAAAGAATGAGAGAGAGAGGAAGAGACAGAGAAATAGAGAAAGTGTGAGAGAGAGAAAGGAAGAGATGGAGAGGGAGTGTTGACACCAGAGAAAATCTTTGCAGCTCACCTTTGTGTCACCGGTGTGTCTCCAACCACGTGCTGGGACATAGTGCACCCTCAAGTTTAGTGATCTGAAAGATAGTATAGATTTGGTTATTGCAGAGTACATACAACTGCACACGCATAATTCTCTGTTTCAAGGAAGAGAGAAAGAGAGAAACAGTATGAGAGAGAGGAAGAGAGAAAGAAAAAGAGTGAGAGTGAGGAAGAGAGAGAGAGCGAAAGTGAGAGAGGAAGTGAGAAAGAGTGGGAGAGAGGAAGACAGACAAAGAGAGAAAGAGTGAGAGAAAGAGGAGGAGAAAGAGTGAGCGAAAAAGAAAGAAAGAGTAAGATACAAGGAAGATAAAAAGAGAGAAACAGTGTGAGAGAGAGGAAGAGAGAGAAAAAGTGTGAGAGAGAGAGGAAGAGAGAGAGAGAGAAAGTGAGAGAGGAAGAGAAAAAGAGTGAGAGAGAGAGGAAGACAGACAAAGAGAAAAAGAGTGAGAGAAAGGGGAGGAGAAAGAGTGAGAGAAAAAGAGAGAAAGAGTAACATACAAGGAAGATAAAAAGAGAGAAACAGTGTGAGAGAGAGGAAGAGAGAGAGAAAAAGTGTGAGAGAGGAAGAGAGAGAGAGAGAAAGAGTGAGAGAGAGGGAGAGAAAGAGTGAGAGAGAGAAAGCCAGGCAAAGAGAGAAAGAGTGAGACAGAGAGGAAGACAACGAGAGAAACAGTGTGAGAGAGAGGAAGAGAGAGATAAAGAGAGAAACAGTGTGAGAGAGAGGAAGAGAGAGAGACAAAAGAGAGAGAGGAAGAGAGAGAGAGAAGGTAAGATAGGGAGAGAGAGAGGAAGAGAGAAAGAAAGAATGAGAGAGAGAGGAAGAGACAGAGAAAGTGAGAAAGTGTGAGAGAGAGAAAGGAAGAGATGGAGAGGGAGTGTTGACACTGGAGAAAATCTTTGCAGCTCACCTTTGTGTCACCGGTGTGTCTCCAACCACGTGCTGGGACATAGTGCACCCTCAAGTTTAGTGATCTGAAAGATAGTATAGATTTGGTTATTGCAGAGTACATACAACTGCACACGCATAATTCTCTGTTTCAAGGAAGAGAGAAAGAGAGAAACAGTATGAGAGAGAGGAAGAGAGAAAGAAAAAGAGTGAGAGTGAGGAAGAGAGAGAGAGCGAAAGTGAGAGAAGAAGTGAGAAAGAGTGAGAGAGAGGAAGACAGACAAAGAGAGAAAGAGTGAGAGAAAGAGGAGGAGAAAGAGTGAGCGAAAAAGAAAGAAAGAGTAAGATACAAGGAAGATAAAAAGAGAGAAACAGTGTGAGAGAGAGGAAGAGAGAGAAAAAGTGTGAGAGAGAGAGGAAGAGAGAGAGAGAGAAAGTGAGAGAGGAAGAGAAAAAGAGTGAGAGAGAGGAAGACAGACAAAGAGAAAAAGAGTGAGAGAAAGGGGAGGAGAAAGAGTGAGAGAAAAAGAGAGAAAGAGTAAGATACAAGGAAGATAAAAAGAGAGAAACAGTGTGAGAGAGAGGAAGAGAGAGAGAGAGGGAGAGAGAGAGAAAGAGTGAGAGAGAGGAAGAGAGAAAGAAAGAATGAGAGAAGCCACTTCCACCACCCAGAGGTGACTGCCCGCTGCTGCGGAAAGAAGTCTCTCTGCTCACCTTCTGCCACCGGCGTGTGTGTAAGAGGGTCCACCATGTGCCAAACCAACTTGGTCATGTGCTCAGGATGGCCACGCATCATCACAGATTTTTTGCACGTTCAGCTTTGGTGGTGTTGGGAGGGGGTGGTGAATGTCGATTTGAGATTCACAGCCTGTTAGGTAAAAAGCAAGATAAGATTGTGCATCATGCTTCCATCAAAGGAGAGAGGAAGAGAGAGAGAAAGAAAGAAACAGTGAGCAGAAGACAGAGAGAAAGAGAGAAACAGTGAGAGTGAGAGAAAGAGAGAGAGAAAAAGAAAGAAAGTGAGAAGACAGAGAGAGAGAGTGAGAAAGATGAAGAGAGAGAGAGCAACAGTGAGAGGGAGGAAGAGAGAGAGAAAGAGTGTGAGAAAGAGGAACAGAAAACAGAGGAAAAGTGAGAGAGAGAGAAACAGAGAGAGAGGAAGAGAAAGAGACAAACAGTATAAGAGGAAGAGGGTGATAGGAAGAGTGTGAGTGAGAGAAAGTAAGAGATGAGGAGGGACACTGAGTGCCCACACTCTGTACAAAACCATCACAGCTTGCATTTACACCACCGCTCTGTCTCCAACCACGTGCCGTGACCTAGTGGATCTCTCAAGCTCCCACATCTGAAAGATAGTACAGAATTAGTAATGGCAGAGCAGCGTTGGATTAGTATTCAAAATCGGCCCGGGCACACTAAAAAAAAGTAGCCCACATTTGCATATTGCCTTTCCTCAAAACACTGCTTTGGTGAAATTTTATTTAAAAAAGGGGGGATGGGGGAGATACAAAAAAATGCACGGATTCGTTTACACTAGTGACTTAAAAACAAGTGAGGCCACTTCTACTCAGGCCCCCTGCCCTGCTAGGTATGTATACATTAATGGGCGGCCCTGCGAGAGAAAGAAAGTGACACCTCTGCCTGTTGCTAAACGTGAGGTAATGATGCCCATCTGCCTCTAGAAAGGCCATTCAGACACCCACAGGGCCACTGGCTGTATGCAAACCACAGCAACAACGCTCAAATCTGCCCCCAGGCTGCTCCAAAAAGCAGCCCACAGTTGGAACTCGGCACCGGCTCCACGGGCATTGCACCTGTGCCCACGTTACCAATCCGATGCTGTGGCAGAGTATATACGAGTGCGTACGCCTAAATCACTCTGCCGTCTTTCTGCATTCAGGCTGCTGTACCCCACCCACCCCGCGGCCCAGAGGTATCTTCCTAACATTGCGCACCAAGGCCTCACTGCTGACCTTTTCACGGTCACAGCACCCTTCACATCATGCAGCTCAGTTCTGCAAGTTTATCGGTCTCTCATTTGGAATTGAGTCTTGATATCACCATGGCAGAGGACATACTAGTGCACCTATCATCATCACAGGTTGTACACCCACTCAGTGCTTGTGGTGCTACTAACTCAGTGAGAAGTGAGGCCACGCACGTGGCGGTAGGCCCTTGTTGTCGGGCCCAAGGCTACACTGCGGTACAGCATACAAAACATCAACTGTCAGGACCACCGGGACGGGCCATCACCGTAGCGGTGTGACTGTGCCGGCTGCAGTGCATGCATTGCAAGCAACTCTAAAATGGCGTAGAGCACGTGCGCCCAGTCTTTTTTATTAGTAGGGTCACATGTCCTGTGACGCATGTGCTGGATGGGTGTGGTGTGGGTATATACCAGCTGTGAGGGAGTGGCTGTAGCATGCGGGTGTCCTTGTTGGAGTGCTACCATCACCCGGGTTGCAAAAGCCAAAGTGTCGCTCTGTGAGCCATGCCCAACAATATGGCAGGTACGGGGAATTACTGACCCTATATTCATCCATAGTTCCACACAAGAAAGATGGTGGACATGAGACATCTGTGTGGATATGAGTGTTTATTGCACATTCAGTGGAGTGTTGCAGCTGTAGAAATACAGGGCCATGGAAAGTTGAATTTTCACTTTTTGGCACATGGAGGGCAGCCAATTAGAGACAAGCTCGTTGTCGAAGTTAGGCTGCACCAACATATGTACTTCTACAATCACTGCAACGATCCTCACGCACTTATAAATTCACTATACACTCTGCTTGCAGTACTCTAATGATGCAGTCTCTAATGATGCAGTCTCTACGTATGCACTTGTACAATGACTGAGACAAAGTTACATATCTAAAGTTTTCTCCCACTGTCAAAGGTAAGATGGTTGCATACACTTTCCAGAGCACTATGTAATGTGGTAGGGCCCAGGGGCAGCATGTTGCATACATAATGAACACAGGAACACAGATAGATAGTGGAACTGGGTACGGGCACTTGCGCTCAACTCCTTTTTATTACCAGGGTCACATGTCCAGTGATGTCTGTGGTGGATGTGTGTGGGGTGATTGTAAGCCAACCCTCCAGGAATGGTTGGTGCAGGCAACAAGTACTACAGTAATCATTGGATCAGACACAGAGATTCAATCAATAAGGGTCAATGATTTGTGCTGCACTAAGGTACGGGTACCAGATATGAAATCATACAGAAAAGATTCTATCGTAAAGGGTTCATGACTTGTGATACACTGAGGTAGGACAGCAGATGTGAAATTATACACAAAATATTGTATCCGAAAGGGTGCATGAGTTGCGCTGCACTGAGATAGGGGCATCATAAGCATTTAGCATCTGCACAGCCAGCGATGATGCGTGGTGCGGGAAAGCCACAGAATCGCAACTCGATGTTAACCTAGCATTTACCGACATTGAAACGCTGCTTGCAGACGCGCTGCTGGACCACGCTAGCACGCTATTGCTGCTTACCTGTATTTTAGCTGCAAATCTCAATTTTTAAAAATCGCCGCTTTACTGATGTAAATGTAAATGATGTAAATGACCTGTATTTGCACGGTATAATTTTAAACATTTGTGGGCACATTAGCAAAGTCACCTTTCTGTGTGGTTATCACCGCCTACCTCCCCGTTCCACCGCAGCTTGTGCTGTTTGTTGTGGAGGGAGTGTCTAACGCGGTATAGAGGGAGTCCTTCCACCCTCCCTTCCGGGGGCCATCTTGGAGAGCTGACGGTCTAGTGGTTGGACTAGGACCATCAGCAGCCTCCTATTTAAAGCTCACATGGAGCATACGCGCAGCGGTTACGCGCAGCGGGCGCGCCATAGGTGCGCCGGAGGTTCGCCAGAGGTGAGCCCATCTTTGCCCATCCGTGACCATCCGGGGCCTGGGGCCAGAACCCCTGGCCAGAATGTGGTTTACTCAAGGGGCGACCTATTACAGCTTAACTTGGGTAAGTCCCATCTGGAGCCGGCTACCATACATCGGCTGGGTTGCGATGGTCTGCTAATTTCACCTAGGAGTGTCAAAGGGCGACATCGCACTCCCAACACACATACCCTGAGCTACGGTCTATTGAATACTCGCTCTTTGCAGAGCCATAGGTTAGAGGTCTTCACATTTCTGGAAGACGGGGAGTTAGATGTCCTCGCGCTTACCGAAACATGGCTGAAGGATTGCTCAGCGCCTGATTTAGTGGCGGCCCTTCCAGATAACTACTTGGCTATTCATTTTAACAGGGAGGGGGCCAAGAGAGGAGGAGGAGTAGCCCTTTTTTATCAGTCATGCCTCCGTGCCAATAGGTTCCTCTCTGAAACCCTTGGAGGAGCTGAGGTTATGGGGGTTAAGCTCAGGAGGGGAGCGGTCTGTGTGGTGTTCTTGGTGGTTTATCGGCCACCTTGGGCGTCGTCTGACTTCCCCACTCTCTTTGTAAGACTGGTCCAGGACCTGTGTACAAGATATGATAAAATGGTGATCGTTGGGGACTTCAACTATCATTGGGAAATATCCCCTAAAGAAGGACAAGCACTACAGATCGAGGAGGCGGTCTCCTCCTTAGGTCTTACCCAACAGGTCAAGGGACCGACACATGAGAAAGGTCATGTGCTCGACTTAGTCTGGACCACCATGCCAGCCCAGGGTATCACGGAAATTCTTCCCTGTACTTGGTCTGACCATTTTCTAATAAAGGGTAGACTTATATTGAGGGGCCCCCTGTCCAAACCTGGGGAGGGCTGGAAAACGGCCCGTAAATGGAGAAACCTTGATGGGGAAAAACTGGTCCACCTCTTAGAACACCACCCTTCAGCCAAAGAGCAGGACGCCAACGTTGATGCTCTATGTGGACACCTCCAGCATAAACTGGGAAGTGCCATTGATGTGGTGGCACCTCTTCGCAGGATGAAGAAGGTGGCGAGAGGAGCCGGGGCGCCTTGGTATAATGATTCCCTTAGGGAGATGAAACGCGGGGTGAGGAAGAAAGAACGGGCATGGCGTAAAAAATACGACGCCATCTCCAAACAAGAATATGTTTCATCCTTAGCCCAGTACAAACTAGCCATACAATCAAGGAAGGCTGCTTTCTTTGAGGAAAGAATAACTACTGCAAGAAACCCGCAAAAAGAAATTTTTCGGGTCCTGGCGGAGCTCAGGGTGAACAAGGAGCAAAGTCCCGAGTTCACCCAGGAGGACTGTCAGAGGTTCCAGGATTTCTTCGTAAAGAAGATATCTGATATCTTGGACGAAATTGCGGAAACCGCACACCTCGAATGTCCGCGCATACCGGACCTTATTGCCCCGCTAAACATTCCACCATTAGCTGAGTTATCCCCTATTTCCAAACAGGAATTACTTAAAATCATAGGCCGAGTTAAATCAGGTTCCTTGGTGAACCCTTGCCCTCCTGACATATTCAAGATGGCAATGCCAGGAATAGAGGAAGAGGTTCTGCACCTATTAAACACCTCTCTTCATACAGGACAGATCCCTTTAGCTTTTAAAGAGGCTCGCCTGATCCCCTTATTGAAGAAACCTGGAGCAGACACAAAATGTCTGAAAAATTTCCGGCCCATCTCCCAGCTGCCTTTCCTTGCTAAGGTAATTGAGCAGCACGTGTTAGCTCTATTATCGGGCCATCTAGAGAGTAACAACCTGCTGGAGACCAATCAGGCAGGGTTCCGTGCTAATCACAGCACGGAACTAGTTATGTTATCCATTCTAGATGAGCTAAGGATGCGAGCTGACGTAAAAACACCGAGCGCCCTGGTACTACTGGATCTCTCCGCGGCGTTTGACACCGTGTGTCATAAACAGCTTCTGTCGCGGTTGAGATCCTTTGGCGTCGTGTGTACAGCACATGCATGGCTCACATCATTTTTGCAGGGTAGGACACAACGAGTGCAGCTGGGGGATCTACTTTCCACCCCTGCTCCGATCACCTGCGGGGTCCCACAGGGCTCTGCCTTGTCCCCCTTACTTTTCAACATCTACCTGCAGCCACTAATTTCTCTCCTGAACAGGATGGACTGCCTAGTGTACAACTATGCCGATGACACCCAGATTATCATCCGGCTGGATGATGGTCCAGGAGCATCCACTAGGTTACAGGACATATTGAAAACTACAGTCAACTGGATGTCCGAGAACTCCTTGAAAGTTAATCCGGATAAGACGGAAGTATTGCCCATTTCCATCTCGGGTAACCCTTGGAGTGAGAAATTTTGGCCTAGGGAGCTGGGCACACCACCAAAACCGGCAGCTGCAGTCAAAAGCTTAGGCCTATATGTGGATAATAAATTATCCATGGAAAAACAAGTTGCCACTGTAGCAGGCACCAGTATAGGCCTCTTAAGACAACTAAGGAAGATCTCTGCCCTACTCTCATTCCCTACTTTGAGACACGTGGTCTCAGCCACAATTCTGGCTAGGCTGGACTACGGGAACTCCCTTTATTTAGGTTTGCCACAGCGGCTGCTGGACAAACTACAGGGAGTTATGAACGATGCAGCTAGGCTGATATTTAAAAAACCCAGGACTGCCCATGCCTTTCCCCTGATGCAGGAGCTGCACTGGCTGCCAATTCGTCAGAGAATTGTCTTCAAAGGACTGTGTATCGCTCACAAGGCTCAGTATGGCAAAGCACCAAAATACCTGAAATCCCGACTATCCCCCTACACACCGGGTAGGACTTTGCGTTCGTCGGACGCCACTCTTCTGTCTCAGTCCCGCTTTAAATTGACCACGGTGGGGGGCCGTGCTTTTTCCAACACGCTCCCAGCTTTATGGAACAAATTGGATCCAGAGCTCAGGAAGGAAAGTAACTTACTTTCCTTCAGAAAAAAACTAAAAACGGTACTGTTCAAACAAGCATGGAGCAGATCTTAGGTGCACAGCTGGTTTCAAGTGAATTTAACATCTTTCACGTAAATCTGGTCAGACAGCGCTTAGAGACCCCTGTGGTTATAACGCGCCATATAAATTAAATAAATAAATAAAATAAATAAATAATTGCCCTGCTATTGCTAGTGTACATCGAAGGCAGTAGTCAGCACAGACATCGAGGAATGTTTTTAGTCACTTCCTCTTCACAAAGTTCGAGGACATAGAGTACAATTCTCTCTAATAAATAAATCATGTTTCAATTTAAATTGTGAGCTCTGCTGACCGCACTGTAGGTGTATGGAACAAAAGATGAAACTTTTATGGAATACACTGAGGAAATCTTGGTTGTTCTGAGTACAGTTGTAAAGTATGGTATTCTGAAGCTAGAATCTGAACTGGTCGTTCATAATATCGTCTACCTTTTTTTAGTATGGAAGAGCTGTGGAAAACACTGAGCTTCCAAACTTGTTTTCCACACACTCATGGGAGTTCCTTTTGCTTTATTCATCTTGAACAATTCAATAGTATGTCCTAACAGTTCTTTTGAATGTAGAGGATGTATAGTATAATGTTCATAAATTTCTTCTTTTCTTGAATTGTCCACTTGAAATATGTGTTTCATCTTCTAAAGTCATTTCCTTTCCTTCTTCATTTACAATTTTATAGTAAATATTGTTTTGCACCAGATATAATGTAGCCTTTTGGACTTTCGTGACATGTACTAACTCTTGCCATAGTTTCCGACTCTTTGTGGGTACACCATTAACAAGAATGACTACAGGTTCAGTATCATCTCTTTCTACACTAACAGTTTCAACATTTTTCTTAAAATCTAAAGGTAAATACACAACTCTTCCTTTTAAACCTCTTTATAGATCTGTTGAAGGCAGCTTACCTGTTTTAGGCTGCATACGAAGTATAGCCTGAAAAGGGTGTACAGATTGTATAAGGATGGCCTTATATGTTTTTAAATCTGTGAGTTTAGGAGGTATAGCAACTAATTCTAAGTCATTATGGATAGCTCTAGCTGGCATTTTGTTTTGTTCTAATTTATTGTAACAATATTTACAAATACATTGTACAGTACGTAACTTAAAACAAGCTTCCACAAACAGATAAGCAGGAAATTCTCTGACTATCTTGAGAACTATCTCTAGCTATTTCAGCTGCAATAGTACTTTCTTGATTAATTTCTTTGTTCAACATTTGGAGATAATTTGGAAAAATTGTACATTCAATGCTATCTTTACATGCATTGAAAGAATCTTCATAGCAGTCACAATCTCCAAGTAATTCCATTTCAGTCCACCAAGGTTTGAAGAGTTGTAGAAGAGCTAATTAGAAAAACTCTCTTTTATCTGGAGTATCACAACTTAGTTTCCTGTGATTTATCAGATTTCCTTTGGCATGCTTTAAAAAACATCCTTCAGATCCAATTACAGCGTATTTTCCTTCATTTATATTTTCCGTAACATTAATGTACTTCGATTCTTCTGTTCATTTTATATTACAAGTATTTTTGGGTTATTTTCAAATGATAGTATCCCTCACTGCTGACATACAACTGTTCACTCTTCCTTGCGATGACTTACGGTGCACTGAGTTAGTAGTACATTTGGCACTCAGCATGTACGCACCCTGCGATGATGCGTGGTCCGGAGGGGGGCGCACTCGGAGCATTGTATTTTGTCTATTGAATTCTGCCTCAGTAAGGCCACGAGGCGATGATTTATGGTGCACTGAGTTAGTAGTACCTTTGGCACTGAGCGTGTATGTACCCTGCGATGATGTGTGGTCCGGGGGGGCCGCACTCGGAGCAATGTCTTTTGTCTATTGAATTCTGCCTCAATAAGGCCACGTGGCGATAGCTTATGGTGCACCGAGTTAGTAGTACATTTGGTGCTCAGCGTGTACGTATCCTGCAATGATGCGTGGTCCGGGGTGCCGCACTCGGACCAATGTCTTTTGAATTCTGCCTTAATAAGGCCATGTGGCGATGACTTGTGGTGCACTGAGTTAGTGGCACCTGAAGCACTCAGCTTGTTCTCACCCTTTGATGATGCATGGTCCGAGAGGGCCGCACTGGGAGCAATGTATCTTGCGTACTGGACTGCGTCATCTGCAATCGCTACTCCATCTGAATTGTGATGTCTGCTGTCTGCAGTATAGATCGAAGGCAGTAGTCTGTACAGACATAAGTCTGCAGTGCAGTGCTGCTGGGTTCGCAGGGGGCCTGTGTCAAGGAGACCCGCGGTCATGGCGGCAGCCAAGTGGCAGGATGAGGCCCGCCGCTCTGGCAGACTTGTTGGTCTTCACAGTTCACAAGTGAACCACGCCCAGAGCCCCGGCTCATTTATTCATACTCCTACGCTGGAGTGGCATACGTTGGACCAGCCCACTGCGCTTCCACTTCCAGGGGAGGACAACACAGCTACATGTCTGAGATCTTCCCCACTGCCTGAGGTAACATGGTTGCATCTATTGTGCACAACACTACACGCACCAGCAGTATATGTACCGATGGAGAGGTTTATGGCGTGTATAGTGAGGTCTGTCCAGCACATCACCGCTACACTTGGTATTGTGTGCATTATTATTATTGATGGATGAGTTGCGTCCTTCACACATATTTGCTTCCCATATCTGCCAACATTCAAGTAGTGTGTGGCTGAGGGACCATGCCGTTTTTAGAAGGTCCGCTGTCCTGTTCTGAGCTGCCTCGGTGGTAGTATGGAGGGGGTGGTCGGGGGTTTTGTCCTGAGGCTGGTGACAGTGAGTGTTGTGGCCTTCATGGGTGTTTGAGCTGCGTGATCAGTAACTCTATGACATATGTTGCGCTTCAGATGTGATTCTGGGCTGCGATCCTTATCACATTGTAGGTAGTCGTCCTGGTTTACACCAGAAAAATGCAGATGTTAGATACCTACTGCAAACGGCTTATTCCCTGTTTTTGGATCGTACCCCAGATTTGGCTGCTAGTTGAAAATATCAGAAACTGGTGCTTTTGTGTTAATTTTTGCACGGGGACGTCTACTCTGTATATTATTACCGTTAGTTGTTGTTCTCATTTGTGACAAACATTTTTTTGTGGAAGTTATTGCTGGACAACAGGATATTGGCTGTTTTCACTAGGTTGACAATGAAGTGGTAATTTGAAATCACTGAAAAAACTATAGGTTTAAAGAAGAAGATAATTAGAAATTAGCATTGAAAAAAACCTTTGAAATTCACTGAAAAAACCATAGGTTTCAGTTACGTTATAGTTACAAATTAGCATTTAAAAAACCTTTGAAATTTACTGAAAAAACCATAGGCCTCAGGGACGTTATAGTTACAAATTAGCATTTAAAAAACCTTTGAAATTCACTGAAAAAATCATAGGCCTCAGGGACGTTATAGTTACAAATTAGCATTTAAAAAACCTTTGAAATTCACTGAAAAAACCATAGGTTTCAGGGACGTTATAGTTAGTTGGACATTTCACTCATACAAAACCATAGAAATTCCGCTGTTATTGTTAGTTGAGCTAACTATAACTCGCACCCCCGCAATGCACTGCTGATGACGTCACATATTACATCATTCATGACATGATCAGTGACATCACTGATGACATCACAAATGACATCACTGATGAAATCACTGATGACATCATCCACGTGACAATCTAATGCACCTCCTCACAACCTAATATAACCTTTGATAGAACCCCCTGTAAAATACAGACTACCATTTTCAAAACCATCGACACACCAATACCAGTTACTACAAACGCACTCACTAATTCCTAGGTCAACAGACACATGCACTCATTCATCCATTCAACCATTCATACATCACTATCATATCCATTCATACACCTATACAGTAACTCACACACCACCACTCATCCTAATCAGTCATGCACTTATCCTAGTCAGTCATTCAAAGAATCAATCACAGTTCCATTTACTGACCAACACAGTTATACACACACCACCTCATTTATTCATACTGATACTTACTCTC
Source organism: Triturus cristatus (assembly GCF_964204655.1). Classification (NCBI taxonomy): domain Eukaryota; kingdom Metazoa; phylum Chordata; class Amphibia; order Caudata; family Salamandridae; genus Triturus; species Triturus cristatus. The sequence continues at coordinate 922,259,050 of NC_140594.1, forward strand.
TTATATAATCACTAATACAAGTATACACTCATCCATACAGCCACTCCCACAATCACTGACTCTCACATAAAGTCATTTATACACTCCAACTCTCACATACACTGCCTTTCACTTTTGTACTTACTTGGACATCTACCACTGAGACATCCAGTCACTCACCAACACATCCATACACACACTCACTCACTCATAGAACTGTTTCCACATGCACTCTTAAAGTCATACACCCAGTTAATCAACCACTCACACATCTATGCACAGAGTCTCGCCCCTCCACACCCCCACCCAACCACACACACACTCAGTCTCCCATACAATTACTCAAGCAACTAATCAATAACCCATATAGACACCCGTGGAGCTCCTGACCAACTTTCAATCAATCAATCAAACATTTTATTATTATTTAAAATCTTTACAATTATTACAAAAAATAATAAAATAAAATGTCTTTACAATCGCAATTAAAACCAGACATTAAAACCAACATTAATAATATCCCATTGGTTATATAGCTTAAGTGTGTGTGTTTAACCAACACATAAATGTTATAAATACAAAAATTTAAATTTAAATCTGATCCAGCTTCTGTGATCCTGCTTACTAAATAAACTCTTAATCTGTTTTACATTCAGTCCATATGTTAAGCAATGGGCACCGTAGAGCCCAAGACTGGTCTGTCATTCTTCTCTGTTTTCCTCCTGATCGACTTACCTTTGCCAGGTACTTTACTCCCCGGCAGGCCAGAATTATGGAGGAACCATCCAACCAGCGTATCACAGCTTGCCTGCACGTGCGGCTATTCAGTTCGTTAAAAATGGGTTTTAAGTACTATTTCCTCAGGAACATAGCTGCTGGGCATAGGCATAATAGGTGGGTTAGAGATTCCTTAGTATATCCACACAATCAACACTGCGCTGTTTGTTTAGTATGTTTCCAGGATGGCTGTAGATCTTTTGAATCGTGCTGGCCCATCCGAAAGTCTGTGTTGCTCTTTTTTAAATACCGGCTAAAGTGTGAGATTAAATATGCTTGCGGTTTTAATGATTTGTAAGAAGTGATGACAGTCCACCCATGCCGACAGTTAGAAATTGTGTTTTTATCTTCCAAAAAAGATTTCCTTTTTGCTGCATCGTTGACCGTTTTACTGATACTTGCTTTGTCTGCCCTATTTTCCCATGCTGTTTGTAGTGCCAGGTCGGCCAAACAAGTTTTCAAATAACTTCCCCAGGAACTCGATGTTTCGTGGTGCACCTGGTACTTAATTTCTTCCCAGCATAAGCTATCCATTGTGTCTGGGTCTGCAGAACAAAATTTTTGGCATAGCTTTACAAAGCCGCTCATGCTCCGAAATTTCTGATTTTGGAGGCCGAATTCAAGCCAAACTTGCGACGGGGAGGCAGAATTTGGCAGATTGAAAACGGCCTTATAAATCTTCGTCTGGAGATCATTTAATAGGTCAGCCTCCTTGCCACACCAGGTGACTAACCCATATAACAAGGTGGGCAAGATTAGTGCAGCCATCACTTTTGAAAGGTGGTTATGATTCGGGCAGTCCAATTTTGTTTTTAGTAGTCTATATGCAAAAATGAATGACTGCGCTTTGGCTTTTATAGCCAGGTTATGCTCCTTGTGTGTTATGCCCTGCCCTATTGTTATACCAAGGTATTTGTATGACCCTTGCTCTCACACCGTTGCCCCTTTCACCGACCATTTGAACGTAATTTTTTTGGGATCCACTAGGCGAACGACTTTTGTTTTTGCTTTGTTTAATTCCAAGTTTTCCTGGTCCAAATAGGATACTAGGTTATTTATCACTCTTTGTAGACCTATTGGAGTTTGACTTAGCACTACAATGTCGTCCGCGTATTGTAACACAGTAATCGGCTCATTGGCCATATTCGGCGGATGACAATTGGCTGCTTCCATGTTTTTGCTGATATCCGAAAGAAACAAATTAAATAGGCCTGGTGCTAACACGCATCCTTGTTTTAAACCTTGCTGCGTGTCAATGCTCGAAGTTGTACTGCATCCATCGCCTAATTTCACTCTAGCCCAGGTGTCACAATGCTTTTTCGGTTAAAAGCACCAAAATAGCCAAGTTTGTTATTGTGCTCATCCCTTGCCTAAAGCCTGTTTGGAACTTGGGAATTATGTTCTTGTCGTCTATCCAATCTCACAGCTGTACAATGAGGCAAGAAGCATAAAGCTTGGCCTCTACATCGATTAAAGATATCATCCTGTAATTCACAGGCTTGCGATGATCTTCCTGTTTAAATATTGGGTGGATTATATTCCCTTTCCAAGAGTCGGGGACATTGGTATGTGCATAAATCTGGTTGAAGAGAGGCGTTTGGTTCTCCAACCACAAATCTGGGTCATTCTTAAAAAGTGCGTTGGGAAGCCCATTAGGACCTGCTGCTTCTTCTGTCTTAAGTTTTTGAACTAATGCCTCGTGGTTGTTTACTAGTGGTCAGGGAATTTTGTTCATTACCCCTTTTCTCTTGTTCTATATCATTGTTTTCCGCCTTGTCCAGACTCAATTTTGTTTTAAATGTTTCCACTACCAACGTGGGCCCTCGGAAACCTTCAATGGTACTTAATTCTGTACTGCTGTACATGTTTCGTACGTGTTGAACCCACATATCCTCTCCAATTCCTGCTTCCTGTTGAAGTCTTGCTCCTTTATTCAAATTGTTTATAATGCCCCAGAAGTTCCTGCTGTTTGACAGTTTACCTGCACACAATAGTTTATTCCAGATGGATTCCTTATATGCTGTTTTAGCATTCCGCAAAATGTTCCTTTAGTTGTTCCTTATTTCCTTTAATTTACATTTGTTTGGGTTTCTTCCCATTCTTATTGCCTGCGTTTGTAATCCTACCTCTCTTATGACCCTTCTCTTTTGGTCTCGTAGGTCAATATTGAACCATGGTTCCCTCCTGGTGTTTATTCTTCTTTGACTACCCGGCAAGGCTGGAAAATTTCGGGTGAGGACCTGGGCCAGCTGTTCCCAGTTATTTACGCGTTCATCCTCTGTCTGTGGCCCCAATTTGCTCACATATTCCCCTGCTGTCTCCTGAATGCTTTTCAAGTCTCCACCTCGCCATTTTAATTTTCTTAGATTATAATTTTTGGCATGTTGTGTAAGGTAATTAATTTTTTGGGCCTGAGTAAGAGAGATATTCATTCTCGTTAATTGGGGGAAGTGATCAATTTGTATGCGTTGGGCAATTTCGAATGTTTCAATACAGGGGAATAACTTGTTACTAATAATTGTGAAGTCTATTGTTGAGCAAACCTTACCATTCAAGTATGTTATAGCCACTGGTGTATCTCCCTTTGTATTGCCAATCAGGATTGTCAATCCCAGGTCTTCTAGTTTGTTCGTTATTATTCGTCCTCCCCCATTCGCTTGCTTCTTTCCTTCAACCCGATTTTTGGTTATGAGATTACAATTGAAATCTCCTGAGATGAACATAGAGCATTGCTCATAAGATCTTTGCATTGCTTTTATCAGGGTCATTAATGTAGAATATTTTTCTTTCTGAGTCTTTCTCTCTGGGTGAATGTAAACATTGATCAGTAGAAGTTGCCACTTTAATTTATTTAGTGGGGACTTGCCACTCATTTTAATCACTTGTACCGAGTTAACCCCTACATCCTGTTCTTCAGTTAACCAATCATATTTTTGGTCTGCATATATCGATAAACCACCTCGTGGGAGTCCAAACGGTAAAAATCTTTCTGCACAAATATGATGTTCTTTAAATCCTGGAATTGAAGTTGGAGTCATATTCCAAGTTTCCTGGAGCAAGATTGTATCTTGTTGCTGGAAAAGGCTAGGGTTTCGTGGTCCTGGTCCATTTCTTTAAAACCGTGGATATTCCATGAGCAGATCGTGACACTATTCGGCCTTTTTTCCTTCGAGATTTGGTCCTGCGTTTCTACTTCTGTTATCAGTTTTAATTCCTCATTAGGTATGCTTTTTGTTTAACGCCTTTGGCACCCATGACCAATCCATCTTGTCCAATGCTCGGCTTCCCACATTTTATGTACTTGCTGTTGTGTTGACCCCATTTCCAATAAGTGACGTTACAGGCGTGGTGGATCGAGCGCCTCGTACGCAAGAATTCTGGCTTTTCCCGACTCTGTCTTCCTTTTTTGAATTTCTTGGACTATTTAGGAGGGGATAAGGGTACCTTGGATGTTTGTGTAACATCAACGTGATTCCCCAGGCTCCGAATCTTGGTCTTGTTAAATATATATTATCCACTAGTTCCTTTGAGGCCCAAGTTGTCACGGTTTCTTCAATATCTGGATTTAAACTTTTTTGTTGGAATTCCACACCTATCAAGTCTTGTGAGGCTATCCGTTTTAGTTCTGGTATTTCTTTGAACAACTTTAACAAGTTCCCCCAGTTCAGAATATCCTGCCATCCCTTAGTAGTATATTCTGGCACAAATGTCAGTTTTGATTCGTATGCCTCTAAATGGTTTTTGAAGCCTTCGGGTGATTGAAAAATATCATCTTTAGCAGCTGCAGGATTACTTATTATTAATGAGTCACACATGACGTGGGCTTCTTGTTCCGCTAGATCTTCATTCACCTTCCCCTTTTTTCTCTCTGTTTTGCCCGGGTTCCTTGTTGTCTTTATCCTTGTTGCTTCGGGGTCTGGTTCCATGGTAGAGAGCGTGCATCTTCGATCCTTTCCAATTATTCTAACCTTTAATGGATTATGTTGGGGTTGAGGATTAATTTTTATATTCTCCAGAAGCTTTTTGTTTGTTGAATTTTCCCGTCTTCTTTGTTCGTTCTGTGTCTTACTTTCCTCATTCCAGTGTAAAAATTCATCTCCTATTGCTGTTTCTCGGCGTGTGTTATTCCAGGATCTATGATTTGAGATGTTCCTACTTGCCCTATGTCTTTGATTGATTCCGGTCATTCAGGAACCAGCGATTCCTGTCTATATTTTAGATCTATTTCTTTTGTTGACGGGCATCCTACATCTGTAAGGAGACATTGATTCGTCTTATTTTTTTGAAGAGTGGGGACGGTGTTAACTGCGGTAACTGAGCCTTCTTCCGTTGGAATGGGTTCGAAAGTATGTTTCAGTTGAACTGCATCAGTTAATACTGCCCCACGCGGGGACTCATTCAGTGATTTACTTTTGCCTCCTCGGGGTGTTTTCATTTTAAATATTGAAAAGTTTTTTCCTGAATCTATGCTTTGTTGCTTTTTGTATTTAAGCCTAGCCTTCCTTGCACGTTTTCTTTACCTTTATGTTGGTTTTACAAGGGGCGAGGTCTTAAGGGAATTCTGTGTTGTTTCCATTAGATTATCTATTGTGTCCGGTTGCTCATCGAATTCCGCTTGCTCTCGCTCGCCGCTTGCTTTGCTACATGACTTTGTTATTAAGTTGTTGCATTTTGAAATTGCCGTTATGTCCATCTTATGTTGAGTTTCCATATACTGCTTGTTGTTACAGGTTAATTTTACGGCCCCTAGAATGTCCTTTAAAATGTCGGGAAGACTTGCCGATTTCTCAATTATACTCCCGCAGCCGCAGTCAGGAAATTGTTTATCTTTGTATGTTTGATCCTCCGGTTTTCCCCTGTTTGTTAATAGGGATGTAATTAAGTCCATCTTGGCGTTTATGCCTGAGATGTGACCAGCAATTAGATTTATGAGGTCTATTTGAACTTCCATTTTGTTGGATTGATAATTCAGCACCTTTATTGCTTGGTCCATTGTGCCTAGCAAGGACTGACTCCATTGTGTACTCAGCTGTTGTTCATGGCACTTAGCCGAAACCCCTGATTCATGATCTATCATACTAACGGATGAGATTGTTATTGGTGCTGAAAGATTCAATTGATTTACTTTTGTTAGAGAACGTCTGCTATCATCCAATTCAATCCGTTGTTGCTCATTATTAGCCGGCGGGCTTCGTGGGGTTGATACCGTCTGCTCTGTTGGGCTTCTGTACAAGTTACTGATAGCAAGGCGTTCCCTTGAGATTCTTTTTTCTGCGTTATTGTTTCCATAATTTCTAGAAAATTCGGATCATTAGATAAGGAAAATGAGTTTGACCAGGGTTCCTCCTCTTGGGCTGTCTGCTTTGATGATTCACTTAACTTTAACAATTTCCCCATGAGTTCCTCGGAGTCATCCTTTACATTTATGTTTTCCTCGGTTACTATATCTCTGATTATTGTACTTCTGCTTGAATTATTTAGTTTAGATTTTGGTTTTTCCTCCACGAATTCCTCTGCACTTCCCTTATTTACACTTCTAGTCGTTTCCCTTGCATTTGTTGTAGATTTAAACTGGTGCACCTGTGCTTTTACTGTTACCAGCTCACTCGATGGTTGATCTGTCATTTGTTTCTGTGGGGGCTGCTTCCCTATTGAAGCATCGTTGTTGTTTATCAAAATTTGCACAGAGGGATCATTTGCTCTGTCTGGAAAAATAGGGCTTGGCAATTTGGAGGCCTCGGCTGTTGGTGCATAAATCGCCGCCATTGGGACCTTTAGATAGAAAAATTTGTAAATCCCGGTTTTCCTTCTCGGGCTCAGCGTTGTTATGTCGGGAGTCGGCGCTGAGACCAATCTTTCTCTCGATCTTGCAGTCTTTCCTTTTTGGCTTGTAGGTGAGCCTTCCTCGAAGGATTTTTTAGATTTGACTTTTTTTGATTTTTTTACCTGTCACCACTTGACAAATTTTCCCCGATCTCATTTCTTTCTTCACTTTGCTTCTTTCCTTCTTTGCTCCTCTGCACTCCTTCTATTTGACTTATGCTTTTAGCAAGTGAACTTGAGGTGGGGCTTTTGGACCCAAGTGGTCTTCTTGGCCTCCGGGCCTTGATGAGGCCCAAAACTGAGTGACCAAATGATCACCCAATGATGAAATTGAGGGGGTAGCAAGAGAGTAGCTAGGAGTCGCTGCAGATGACTGCCGATGACTGCATGGTTGAAAAGCAAATCACTACAAGCGCCACTGGCTAAGCCTCAAACACAGCCTCTGACTTGTTCCGCTCTGTTTTCACTGTTATCTCTGTTCTCATTGTGATATGTGGGCTGTAATCCATGGTCACCGCAATCTCCACAATACTTGCTACATCTGCATACCCCTCAGCAGATACTCACAGCCCCCCAGTGAACCTCCACAGTCCTCCACAGCCCCCCTTTACTCCTGGAGACTGGGACTGGGACAAGATTTTCTAGCTCCACCTGCCTCGGTTACTACTCGCCATCCGATTTTACCTGCAGGCGAGAAGGCTTTTCCAGCTGGGTGGCAGGCAGAGAGGATGGGAGCGGTATGCAGGTTACAAATAAACTGAGCGGCGGGGAGTGGCAGGAGGGCCGACCCCCGCTATAGGTAGGCAAGGTGGGCAAGGCAGGTAGAGCCAGGTGGGACCAGTTCTCTGCTGTCTAGCAGCTCCACACCTTTGCCGCTCCTGTCCTGCCCTGCTCCTGTGGCTCCTATAGCTCAGCAGCACTCACCGGGGACTTGCGGACTTTTGCGAACTTTTTCGCGGACTTCGCGGGTTCCTCTGGCTCGCGGGGCTCACGGGGCTCTCGCTGGCCCCTTCTCAGCCTCCCGGGTTCACGACTCACCGTTTTCCGCTTCTGCCACTCCCGCTCCCGCTGCTATCACAGCCACTCTCAACTCAGACTCTCCCGCGCTCGTGAGAAAGAGAGTCGCAAAACCCGAACTGGAACAAAGCAGAAGGATAATTTCGAGCCTTGCACACGACGAACGCTGATTCATATGGGAGTGTTCACTTTCACCGGGATGTCTGACCAACTGATGCAGCAGGTTATACAACAACAGACAGACTGATACAGACATTCACACAGTTGAATCACTAACCCATGTATTCAGTAAGACACATTTAATCACTCACTTAAACAGTGAGTCACACACCTACTAAAACCTCCATCCAGACACTTACATACATCCACTCATTCTTCAATACAGCTTGGTATTTATATAATACATATTTACATTTTAAAGAAAAACACATTCACTGGATGATGTCATCAGTGATGTCATCAGTGATGCCATTTGAGATGTCATCAGTGATGTCATCAGTGATGTCACTGACCATGTCATGAATGATGTAATATGTTGATGTACCATAAAAATAAACTAAAGGACTGTACCTACCAATAATCCCAATACCATTACCAAATAATCAGTCAGTTGGCAGTGAAGAAGGTTCAATCGTTTATTAAACAAAATACTCTATAGAGGAGCCTCTCTGAACCTTACCCATCAGGTGCGCAGAGAAGACTGCTGGCTCGTATTCAAACATGAGGTTATATACTTTCCAGTTCATCACATACAATCATAGTAAAAGGAAAAATACCAGTTGGCCCTCGATCTCCAGGAAAGGACCATATATGGCACACATCAGATCAGTACAAAGGCTTGATTATCTATTACTCAGGAAGTCAGAAGGGGTGGCTGCCTTTCGTCTTGGTGCCTGGGAGTGCAGGCACGGCGCCTCCAGGAATGCGCTTATCGCCCCCAAAGCCAGATGCGACCTTGAGTCTTAAAACAGTCGAGTAAAACAGCCTACCTTCAGCTGCTACCAATAACTCAGATGAACTGGGGCTTGACAACTGCACGTGATCAACACGTGATCACGGCCCGCGCTCGAGCATAGGATCAGAAGATGGCATCTGTATGGTTCTTGGTCTACTCTTTTAGCAATAGATATACAGAGAGGAAATAAACAAATTTCCTCCCAGCAAAAGCATATATATATATATCAAGCAGGGAGTATACATATAGATGCATCATGCTAACATAATATGAGTCCGATACCCCTTATACACGGGAAATCTACTTTTTATCCCTCAATGTGACATCATCAGCAGTGCATTGCGGGGGCGTGAGTTATAGTTAGCTCAACTAACTATAATGGCAGAATTTCTATGGTTTTGTATGAGTGAAATGTCCAACTAACTATAACGTCCCTGAAACCTATGTTTATTCTGTGAAAATATATATATATAGATAGAGATATATAGATATATATATTTATTTATATAGTGTAAAATAGTTATTAAAAATATTGAGTATACCTTATATACATTTTTGAACATTCTAAATATATTACTATGAAAACATACTTGCACAAATATATATACATATACACAATAACAACAAATATATTAATTTAGTCAATAAAAAAGAATTACAAATTCAAACCCACAAAAAACATACTAACAATATCTCAAATATTAAAATACATTTAAAAATAAAAAGCAAACAATATAAAATATAAAATACAAAAAAAAGAATACTACAAAATCTATCTCTATTACAAATATTGTCAAAACTATCAGCATCTAAAAATATTAACTATACTATTCTCACTCGAGTCTAAGGAACAGTAGGAGTAGAGTTGGACTTCGGAGGAGTGAAATTTACTATTCCCTCTCCAGTCTAAACAACAGTAACAAAATGGTTGGACTTTGGAGGAATTACATCATTTAGTATTTCCACTCCAAACAGTGCAACATTAATGTTGTATTTTGGAGGGGTAAAATTTTATATTCACACTTCAACAGTAGGGAAAGCGTTGGTCTTCGGCGGGACCAAATGTAATATTCCCACTCCAGTTTGGGCAAAAACAGGTAAGCGTTGTATTTCAGAGAGATTCAATTTACTATTCCCACCTTAACAGCACAACAGTAGGGAACGTTTAGGGCCTACGGAGACGTAGAAATTGACTATTCTCACTCAAAACAGGTTAACAGTAGGGAAAGAGTTGGATTTAGAGGGGTAGAAAATACTGTTACTCACTCCAAACAATGCAACAGTAGGAAAAGTGTTGGACTATGGAGAGGTAGAATTTACTTTTCCCAGTCCGGTCTGACCAACAGTAGGGCAAGCATTGGATTTCAAAGGGGTAACATTTAGTATTACCAATCCAAACAGTGTAAGAGTATGGAAAGTGTTGAACTGCGAACAAGTTAATTATAATATTGATACTGAAGTCTAAACAATAGTGGCTAATGTACTTCACTTCAAACATATATGAGTAACACCTTAAATGTCGAAAAAATATTAACCTCTGTTGCAATTGGCCCTTTTTGAAGGGTTATCCCCAAACGTTTTTGCTTCTTCCAACTACTTTTTCCTGAGCTGTGGTTGTTGGCTTTAGGACTCTGGGCACTTTACAACTGCTGATCAGTGCTAAAGTGCATATGCTCTCTCTGTAAATTGTTAATTGTGATTGGTTATCCGTGATTGGTATATTTGTTTTACCAGTAGGTCCCTAGTAAAGTGCACTGAGTGTGCCAGGGCTGGTGATTCAAATGCTACTAGTGGGCATGCAGCACTGATTGTGCCACCCACAGGAGTAGCCTTAGGATGGTGTCTCAGGCCTACCACCGCAGTGCCTGTGCACAGTTGTTGACTGCCATGTTGACATGGCCAGTGTACACACTTGCCAGGCCTGACACTTCCCTTTTTCTTACACATAGGACACCCCTATGGTAGGTCCAAGGTACCCCCCTGGGCAGGGTGCAGTGTATGTGAATGGTAGGACATGTACTAGTATGGGTCACATGTCCTGATAGTGAAATACTGCCAATTTGGTTTTTCACTATTGAAAGGCTATCTTGCCTATAGGACAGAATGGGGAATGCTGTGTAACATGTTTACCTCATATCTTCCCATAGAAGCAAGATAGAAATTTGGAATCTGGTACCCCTGAACTCAGAATTTAATAACAAATCTTTTAGGGAGGATGGTTTTTTAATTCAGTGTTTGGAAATAGCACTTTTAGAAACTGGCTATGTTCTTGTTCAACCTTTCTGTGTGTCTCTGCCTGTTTGTGGATTGACTGTCTGGTTTGTGAGTGACAGGGGCTGGGTTGGCTCCAAGAGGCTGGGTGAGTCAGCACTAGGCTGAATAGACCTATCTGCATATAGAGTGGTGGGAGGAGTAGCACCTGGGTCTGAATAGGGCTGTGCCTGCCTTCCACAATGCTGGCTCCACCTCCTGCAGTGCGTCTGATGGCCCTGGCCCACACACACAAAGGAAGAATATGTGCACTGGCAGAGTGCACCCAGAATTGGTTTGGACTGGGTCTTAGGACCCCTCACACATAAAGAAAAAAGACTTTTGGGGTATAAATATCTGAGCTGAAACCCCTGAACTGTAGACTAGGAAAACCTTTGTGATCAAGAAGGAATCCCTGCCAAAGAAGAACAGCTAGGAAGACTGAGGAGAAGTGTTGCCATTGCTGTGTGTCTGAGAGCTGACCTGCAGTTGCTGTTATTGCTGAGGAAGAGGACCAAGGGATGTTCTGCTGTGTGTTGTGTCCCTCTACTTGAAGAGGAGCTGTGCTGTGTGCTTTTCCCCCTCCGAAGTGTAACTGTCTCCGAGGGCCTGAGAAGAGCTGGCCTCCTGTTGAAAACTCAGAGATATAAAAGTTTTGCCAAAACTCCTGACACTCACCATGCACCGTGCTCTGCTGTTTCTTCTATCTCTGGGAAAAACTGTTTGCCTCCAGGACGTCGCTGGTGCCGCCGTGAAGCCTGTCTTGCCAGCATGCTTATCTGCTCTCAAAAAGCACAGAGAGCGATGTGTTCATCACCGCAGCTGGCCTGTGATCAGAGTGAAACACTGAGGGCCGGTATCTCATCACCACCAGCCCCCGATCTCCAGAATCGCAGTGTGTTCACTTTTAAATCACCGCCGCTACTGGGGCTGTCTGCCCGAGGCCGGGTCCGTGATCAGAGAGGAGCCGTGTCGCAGCGGGAGCAGAGCAGGAGGGTTGCCTGGCAACCAAGAAGCGTGCCCGAGGCAGTATTGTAGTGGGAGGTTACGCCCAGCCGGGCATCATCGCCGTGCTGAGACCAGGAAGGGAGAAGCGCCACCGAACAACCCGACTCCACCACGGGATAACAGCTGTTTGTGACAAGGCCGGCTGGAAAATGTCAAGCCGGAGGATCAGAGACAACGAGGCAACCCCCAAGGTAACCGCTCGAACTCCGGTCCAGCGCGACTGTGTGCAATTACCTTGGCGGGTTGGGGAAAAGGCAGTGTCCTGGCCGGAGGAGCCTCCACGCTCAGACCTTCCCGATGGCCCGTCCTAGCACAGCTGACGTGCTGCTGTACCAGGGCCCGCTCTCAGGAGCTGGACGCTTCCCCACAAGCTGCAAATTGTAGTTCCAAACAACGGCAGACACAGTGACCGCACTTCCCTGTGATGTTCCCTTGTTGCGTATTGCAAATAGTCAATCTGGTTGAGTGTGCACAAAACTAATCCAGCACTTGCCGTCGTTGAGTGCCAACTGCTGTGCAGACAAATGAGGAAGTCAAACTTTTGGAGTGGTGCACAGCTCGGTATTGAGACAAGTGGTAGTCAATTAGTCAATGAGTCTTATGATATTAAAGTCTTGAATAATCCTTTATGATAGTATCTTACCCCCATGACCCCTGACAGATGCAACCTCCAAGATTTGACCTATACCGCGGTGTTTTGGAATTTTTCCCTGCCCTCATGGACCTAGTACCAGCACAACACAGGCACCTACAGAGTCGCCCAGAACTACCAACTGACTTTATGACAGAACAGCTTTCACACAAACAGCTGTTCTTTCAGTGCTGACACCGCCCCGGTCCATGTGCTTCCCACAGGAGCATTTCAGAGTGAGCGTAATATCAACTAGTGCTGACACTGCCCCTCCAGCAGTTACTAGTGCTGACACTGTCCCCCAGGGCTATTACTACACCGGAGATACGGATACATCCAGCATCTTTTTGTGAAAACCCACCATGTGCAGCATTCTTTTGCTATGGGTGTAGTGGGGCGTATTGTCGTTCGTAAAGGACAGTGTTCTTGCCTATATGTACTGTGAGAAGTTGGCCTGATATATGCTGTTTACTAGTTATAGTGGGCACCTTGTAGCAGTCCAAACAACCCCTTATTGGTTATAGGTTAAAGACAACCTTTATTGAAAGCTATCCTAGTGGTAGCTATGGAGAGCAGCCTTCAGGCTAAGTCTGGAAGGAATGTAAAGCAGCTTGTTTTACCAGTCTATAATCTGTTGAGTCACTAAATGAAAGATATCCACACCAGGTATATACATAACATATATGTATTTATTACTAAACACACCCTCCTAGTCTCTTTATAATACTAGAGGTCAAAACACATAACTTACACTTCAATAATCACAGTAAAATAGCACAAATACACGTCAGGCCCTAGGGGCGAGCCAAACCATATACTAAAATAGTGATATAAGAACCATGACTTAACTAGACACAAGGCCTAGAGCCTGCAGAATCGCTGGGACCCCAAGGAACCACCCAAGGTAGTGACACAGGGGACCCATGGGGGCCGTGTGCAGTGTGTGAACACAGCCGCGAGCTCCCGTTAACTTCTATGGGGAAAGTCGTGGTTAGATTTTTAAAGATTAGGGACACTTAGAAATGAGTCAGGACCAAACCCTTTTGGACTTAGGAAGTTCTAGGGCTAGCACCCACGGGAGCACTGGAGTACTCATGTTACCTCACCCAGGGAAGCCGGGTGCATAGGTGTCTTTTGGTGTCAGGTCGCGTCGTCAATTTCAATGGGAGCTGGCGAAGAAGTGCTGCTGCCGTGACGATGCGAAGTGTCCGAAGAGATCCAAGCCTGGATCGAGGATGAGAAGAACCTTAAAGCAGAGGGGACAGAGTCTGGGTCACTTACCAGTGACCAGGAAGGCGATGAGCAGATGCCCACCGATGGCGTGTGATTTCAGGTGAAAGAGGTGAAGTGTGACTCTTCAGCCACGAGGTCCAGGAGGCATCGAGGACAACCAGGAGCTGGATTCAAGCTGTCCCACAAAGGATATCGAGTGCTGCAGTGTCAGTGCCCGGATTGGACACAAGAAGCCTTGCCAACAACAACCCACACAGAAACGAGAAAGATGCTTCGGTGCAGACCAGTAAGGTCAGTGGGACTCACCACTTGGTTGGGAGTCAGGGCACATCTGGAGCAACCAGGAAAGCCCAAAGAAATGCAAAGTTACCCCCTCAGGGACCCACCAGTCAACGGACCAGGGATCGCAAAGGGACCTCAAGATAAGACACAAAATGGTGGCCCACGGGTCACTCGGAATGACCAGGCTGACAATCTTCGGTGGATTCAGTGCTCAAGGTGGGGGCTCAAGTCAGCCCAAGCATAACTTCAAGAGATGTCGAGATGTTAATGCACTTGCAGAAATGCACGGTGACCAGGCGTTCCGGTTCCACGCTACTCACTAGGGCTGCGGGTCTCAGCTTTGCAGGGGACTCGGGTCGGTCTCTGAGATGTCTGGAAATCCTCTTCCTGGGCTGCAAATACTTCGGAGTCCGGCGGGAGCTTCGATGATGCAGACTGGCAAATTGCTTCATTGGTGCCTGCCAAGTAGGGGAGTTACTCCTTGACCCCAAGGGAGATTTCTTCAGTCCTCTGGTCTTGAGCAGAGCGTCAAAGGTCCAGGATTCAGCTTCAGAGTTTCATCTAGGGTAATCTAAAGTCCTAAGGACAGGGGTCCCATACATATACTAAGGTAAGGGGTTGGACATACTCTGGGGACCCACCTATGGGACGGTTTGGAAAGAGGGGTGTCTACACCCATTTCATTTGTCCAGTTTCGCACCAGAGCAGGGGCTGGAAGCCCCTGAACCGGTTTGAGCTGGACTATGCACAGGGACACCAAATGTGTCCCCAGTGCAGGACTTCAAAGCACTCAGAGAGTGCTCCTACCCAGCCAATATACACATAAGCCTAGTCTGGGAGGTGGTTACACCTCCCTGTGACAGGAAACCTATTGTCCAGGCCTCCCCTGCCGGAGTTTCGGTCAGCAGCAGGAGGCCAGACCAGTGTCTGTGGCTGCAGCATCCATTTTGTGATGCCAGGGCTCTATTAAGTTTCTACAGGGTATACCAGTGCTGTCATGTCTCTCCCTCTAGGAGGGTGGGATCATACTCCCACACCAGTTGCTGGTGTGGGGGTATGATAACAAGGTAAGGTGTTTGACACCAAACACGACATGTTTCCGTGCAGCCAGTCCAAAGTTAGCATTTACCGTTTGGTTATAATGCACTTAAGAGTATATGGTCAGGCTGGTCAGGGTGATTTTAATCATAGATTAGATCCCGAAGGGTGGATAGTTGGCACAAGGAATTATTAGCATCTTATAATATTGAAGTGGTCATCTTCCCTAGAGGAGAGGTCTCGCCACAGGATGCAACCTTCACTCAGCTAATGGGCTCATTAGGCATGGTATGCGTAAATGGGAGAATGAAGCCAGATCGACCAGCTAGATGTACTTTCCTGAGAGGCCAGCAACACTGCCCAATAGACTATGTGTTCACTCAGGCCTGGTGTTTTGGTCTAATCAAAACTTTTGAGGTGGTGAAAACGAAAGGTAGCGACCATTATCCATTGAGGACTTAATTACATTCATCAAGAAGTAAAAATAGAGAAAGGGTCCTGCAGGTACATGTAGATTACCCAAAACGGTTGACAACTAGTATAACAGAGGAACATATTGAGAAGTTAAAACAAACCCAGCAGGCTATCCCTGTAGAAGAAATCCAATCTAGAAATGGAATTATCTGGTTTGAATCCACCTTAAGTAAGTTGGTGGATACCTTAAAGAAAAACTTTAAATCAAGAAAGTCAGAGCCTGGAAGCCATAGGGTTAATAAAACTTTGAGTACCTGGTTCGATGATGAATGCCGGGTAACCAAGGCACAGATCAGGCAGAAGGAGAGAAGATTAAGGGTTAGGTTTAATTTGGAACTATCTCAGTCCCTCCAGTCACTAAAGTTAAGATATAAAACATGAATTCGGAACAAAAAAAGAACTTATAAGGATAACTGCTGGGCAAATATGTTGGAGGTAATCGAAACTAGAGATGTCAAAGGATTCTGGAAATTAGTCCAAGAAAGTGTGGGTAGAAAAGTAGGATCCATGGACTATATGGTCCCTGAAGATGACTGGGTGGGTTACCTGGGAGAAATACAAGAAGAGCCAAGGATACAAGTTTGGCCACGGGTGAGGGTTGACATAAAATAATATTTTACTTCAAGTCATATAAAGATAATTATAGCAAGTTTGAATCTTACTCGTGCTGCAGGCCCAGATAACCTCCCGGCAGTGATAATAAAAACTAGACCAGAATGGTGGGCAGAGTTTTTTGCAAAGATGTTCCAAGTGATCTTGGATACAGGAATTGTACCAGAAAGCTGGAGGGGTGAAATCATAAGACCAATACATAAGAAGGGCGATCTAAAATTACCGAAGAACTATAGGTTAATAAATCTCCTAGATATAGGGGAAAAACTCTTTTCAAAAGCCATTTTGGGTTTACTTAAAGATTGGGCGGAGGAAAACCAGATTATACCCCCGGAACAGGGGGGTTTAAAGCAGGCCATTCTACGATTGACAATTGTTTTGCTCTCTGGGCTATAGTGCGGAAGTCGATTGAACAGCGGGGACGTTTATTCTGTTGTTTTGTGTACTTCCATGCAGCCTTCGATCTAGTGGACCGGGAGCTGCTGTGGGAGGCCCTATCTAGCTATGGCATCCCAAAAGATTTGTTAAGTCTGATTCGAATGCTCCATACTAAGAACTGGGCCCAGATAATTTTAGATATAGACGGAAGTTTATCTGGAAAGATTAAGATCGGAAATGGGTTGCGGCAGGGATGTGTATTGGACCCCCTGCTGTTCTCTCTGTTCTTAGCAGATTTGCTGTTGACCTTGGGGATTGTCAACGGGGCAAGCCCGAAACAAGATAGTAAGCATATTGCATGTCTGCTCTATGCGGACGATCTTGTGATTATGGATCAGACTGAAGTTGGCCTGCAAAGGAAACTAAATATATTTAATGATTACTGCTCCAAGAAAAAACTTGTGGTTAACATGGACAAGACTAAAGCCTTGAGCTTTGGCTGGAGGAAAGTCGGGTTCACATGGTGGTTGGAGACGGAGAAAGTGGAAACGGTCACAGAATACAGGTATTTGGGTTTATAGCTTGAAAGAAATTTGAAATGGTATACCCCCCTAGAAGCCCTAAAAGTAAGAACATCAGCTTCGATTAGTGGACTGAAAATGTTTAACAAAGCCTATGGCGAAATGTCAGATAGCCCAGTGTTAAAAGCGTATTCGGCCATGGTACCCCTGCAATTCCTGTATGGCGCAGAACTGTTATACTTGAGCGGCATAGAGCGTTGGGATGTCGAGGAAGGTAAAAACTTAAAAAACCTATTCACACTCCCTATGTCGGCAATGGCCCAGGCTTTAAGACTCGAATTAGGACTGACTTCATTGAGCATTTTAGCTAGTAAGGCCCTACTCCATTTTTGGCAACGCCTAGGAGTAGGCGAGAACAGCAAAATATCACAATGGTGTTAACACGAAATACAGAACAGCGAATTAAAATGGGCAAGAGAGATTAGGGCTGTTATGATGAAACTATGTTGTATGATAAAGGTTAAATTGTGCCCCATTACCTACATAATTAGTATTGATAAGAAGATACTTAGGATGTTGGGGAAGGAAATATCTCAGGTACAGGACCAAAACTACCTTGCGAATAAACCCTCAGTGCATTTTATGACTGCCGCATGGAAAAATGGACAAAGCTTTCCCTATGTTGACAGGTTACCCGATAGTCAAATACGAAGAGAGGTTCTTAGGGTAAGAATTGGGGTGAACCCGTGTTATGTAAATAAGGTGGTAAAAAGCTCAATGATTGATAAGACGGGACGATGCACTTGCACTTTGGGCCCCTCATGTGACCTGTTACATATTTTAATAGATTGCCAGAAGTTTCTTGATATTCGAATTATGTTTTTAAGACTGATATTTAAGAAATATGAGATTAAAACTAAGGCCCAGGCTGTAATTTTGGTGATTGAAATGATCCATTTAGATACTGCTGTTGCTATTGGGAAATTAGCAGACCTGTGGTGTCATTTTGAGTGGCTTCCCAGGGGTGGCATAATGCTTCAGCCCCTGGTAGGCCTCTGGAGTACCTATGCCCTGGGTACATAGTATACCATATACTAGGGACTTATACGGGCACCTCAGATCCAATCTGAATTGTACCTAAAGTACATGGAATCATTTTAGAGAGTAAGCAGCCAGACTGGGGCCCTGAATAGCATGGTCCCAGCCAGATTAAAGTAAAAAAACAGTGAAACACCAGCAAAAAGTGGGGGTAAACATGTGAAGCAGATCCTACTCTCCTACAAGTACAGCGGGGGCATTGTTGGTAGGAGCACATTATTTTTCAAGTGACTTTCCACACGCTGGGAACAAGAGTTTTACAGCCATATTGAATCTACAAGTACCTTTACTTTTACAAGCACGTTTCTTTTAGCAAGAACATTTTAAAGAACACTTCTTCAGAATGAGGATTAATTGTGTACAGTGGTGTTCTGTCGTTTTGATTCTGCCTAATCAAGATAAAGAGAGTTATATTTTCATAAATAACTTGTGTGGCGTCCATTTGTGGTGTTTCACTGTGACACTGTGAGTGTTGGTACAAATACTTTACACCTTGCCTTGGGGATAACCCTGTCTGCTCATGCCAAGTTACCAAGGGGGTGAGCAGGGGTTATCAACAGTGTTTTCCCCCTTACCCTGACTAGACGCAAGGGTCCCTATTTGGTCAAAGGTACCTACCTCTGCCAACTAGAGACCCCCAGATCTAACATTGGTGGTCAGCAGTGAGGATCTGAACTTGTATTTGTACTTGACCCACAGTGATTGGTGTACATCACTAGATTAGTGCAGACCAATTTGCAACCACATACTGTTTGTTTTGTTTCCTGTTGTCCTCCTGGAAGTATTTTTTGATACTGAGACTCTGGTTAGTGTTGCACCTGGGAAGTCTTGGCAAAATGGAAGTCAACGTTTTCCACCTGTATATCTACACGATGGAGGAGATAAAAGCTTTTTGCAAAGAGAGGGGGCTGCTTGTGGAGAGAGAGAGTCCACAAGGAGGGATCTTGAGGCACGCCTGTATTCCTATGAGGTCAGAATTTGGGAAGCAACACTACCAGACAATTCTGAGGAGGAGGACTTCTCTGACAGTGAGGGAGAGAAAAGTGAGTGGCTTCTTGCAGCTATACGGAGTGATAGAGAATTAGACCGGGAAGTCAAGAGGGCTGAGGTTGAGTGGGACTTAGCCCAGAAAGAAGAAAAGTGTTTAGCTCAGAAAGTGAGCTCTGCTGATTTGGAGGTGGAGTCCAGCTCAGATGGTGGCAACAAGATTATGGTATCTAGTGCTGGGGAAGAAGCACACACACCCAGGGATGTGGTGCCTGACTTGAGGGAGGGGGTTGACATTCACCAGGGGGTTCAGGTTTATGAGGTAGCTCCAGTGGTGTGCAGTGTCCCTGAAGTAGATTGGGGAAATGACACAGGGGATCATATTCCTTGTGGTGGGGGACACTCTACTGACTCTAGATGAGAGATGCAGGGATATGGCTTCCCCCCATGGTAGAAGTCCTGGTATGTGAGTGTGGAGACAGCCCAGAAAAGTGTGGGTTGAGTGACAGAGACAGTCAGACACTGTCTTGCCAATCTCAGGAGAGTGGTGCGGGGTACTTATGTGAGGCACTGGATGGTAGGGCAAAGGTTAACTTTGTTAACAACGGTGGGGGGCTATGTGATTCATTTGTTGGAGAGCATATTTTAAGTCCCTGTTTTCCAGAGCTATGCCAACGCCCAGTGGAGTGTGAGTGCTCTGATTCCAGGGAACTTTTGCAAGAGGCAGACCTTTTGGTATAAAATGCCCAAAACCCAGTCTCAGGGCCTGGAGCATTCCCTAAGGGAACACCAGGTAGGGGGCATAAGTTGTACTAGTAGGCCAGTTGAGGGGAATCTCCTAGTGTCAGGAGAACCTGGAGCGTCTGTAGACAAAGCTCCAGTGGTCTGGTGTCTGTCGGTACCGCTCCAGTTGGGAGGGTGCAGAAGTCCAGAGGGGTGAGAGGGGGATGTATTCCCCAGTGGGAGATCCGGATGGTCAGGGACCAGCCAGAAGGGCTGGGTCTTCTAGGAGTGACCATGGCGACACCACTTCTGTCCTGGGGGATATTTGCGCACTGTCAGATGGACAGGGATCGGGAGATCTGCGCCAGGCAGACTGTCACATGACACATAACTCATGTGTTACCCTCAAGGGGATACTGTGTGAGTCCCCAGAAGTCCTGGTGTTCCAGGCAGGTGTTCAACCGAAGGGATCAGTCCCAAGGTTGGGAGGCCAGATTCAGGATCTGCCTGACCTGGAGGGAAGGACATCTGTAACCAGTGTCCTGACCAGTTTGGCTTCCTGGGGTACTACCCCAGAAGGAGGGGTGCAGCACTCTGGAAGGGGGTGCAGAAGGAGGGAGTCCTCGCCACTGACCCTGGTTCAACCTGAGGGTTTAGACCCTGGGTTGGGAGACCAGTTGCAGGAGAGAGGTCCTGAACTGGTGGGAGAGTTTTGTTCTGAAGACGCCTGTCCTGGGAGGAGAGGGCCGGACCCCAGAAGGAGAGGTAGGGGGAGGAGAGCCTCACCAGTGAAATCTGGTCAGCCGGAGGGTACAGACCCTGGGCTGGCGGGCTAGTGTCAGGATGCCATACCTGACATGGCAAGAGGGAGAGTAGAGAAAAGGTGCAAGGCACCTGGGGGTACTGCACCCCACTTTCTGATGCCACAGAGGTTAGAGAGGCCTGAAAGGCATGAGGCCTGGCTTTCATCACTGACTGTTGTCAGTGGCCACTGTGGCTGGTTGTCCTGATGGACAGAGTTGCCTCTGGGAGGGGGCAGGAGTCAAACCCTGGGGGTGGACTGGGCCACACCGCTGGGTTGGCCAGCTGGATACTGTCTACCAGTGCGGACACATCTGTGAGCAAAGTAAGATTAGGCACTGCACAGATGGGGTCCCCAGGTGAGGAGAAGGGTACCCCATGGTTTGGCTTAGTGGGCCCTGAGAGTATTGATAGAGGGATCAAACTGGATTCAAGAGGTGATTTATGGCTACCGCATTTCCCCAGCGTGTTTCCATAATTGGGGGCTTTCAGTGCTCCTCCCTTGGTGGAAGTTCAGTTTCAAATGCACGCTGGGATCTGAGGTCTCATTTTGCCAATTGACACCAACTAGTGGGTTACCTCCGCTGCAGCTAATTGTGGACAATTATTCTCGGCCCTCCATTGAGCCTTGGATGAGACTCTGCCGGCTTCATTAAAGGTACCCTGCAGCTTCGGGAAGAGATATCTTCCTCTCTCCTAATCCCTTTGGTCGCGGGCAGTGCGATCCCTCTACGGCCCGGAACCTCTGGATAAAATGTAACCAATATTGCCGAAGCAAAATGCCCAGAAGCTTGAGGCCGCACAATACTGCAGGTGAGTAACAAACACTATTTAAACCAAGTAGACAGCTTAAAATCCCTTTGAAGTCCATGGCCTGATGCGCTTCCATGCCGCTGTTTGCATCTCCTCAGAGGCCATGTCAGCGGAGGTGATTGATGGCTACCGCATTTCCCCACGTGTTTCAGTAATTGGGGGCTTTCAGTGCTCCTGCCGTGGTGGAAGTTCAGTTTCAAATGCACGCTGGGATCTGAGGTCTCATTTTGCCAATTGACGCCCTCTAGTGGGTTACCTCCGCTGCAGCTAATTGTGGACAACTATTCTCGGTCCTCCATTGAGCCTTGGATGAGACTCTGCCGGCTTCATTAAAGGTACCCTGCAGCTTCGGAAAGAGGAATCTTTCTCTCTCCTAATCCCTTTGGTTGCGGGCTGTGCGATCCCTCTGCGGCACGGAACCGCCGCATAATATGTAACCAATATTGCCGAAGCAAAACGCCCAGAAGCTTGAGGCCGCACAATACTGCAGGTGAGTAACAAACTCTATTTAAACCAAGCAGGCAGCTTAAAAGGCCCTTTGAAGTCTATGGCCTGACGAGTTTCGATGCCACTGTTTGCATCCCCTCAGAGGCCATGTCAGCGGAGGTGGTTGATGGCTACCGCATTTCCCCGCGTGTTTCAGTAATCGGGGGCTTTCAGTGCTCCTTCCTTGGTGGAGGTTCAGTTTCAAATGCACGCTGGGATCTGAGGTCTCATTTTGCCAATTGACGCCCTCTAGTGGGTTACCTTCGCTGCAGCTAATTGTGGACAATTATTCTAGGTCCTCAATTGAGCTTTGGATGAGACTCTGCCGGCTTCATTAAAGGTACCCTGCAGCTTCGGAAAGAGGAATCTTCCTCTCTCCTAATCCCTTTGGTTGCGGGCAGTGCGATCCCTCTGTGGCCCGGAACCTCCGCATAATATGCAACCAATATTGCCGAAGCAAAACGCCCAGAAGCTTGAGGCCGCACAATACTGCAGGTGAGTAACAAACTCTATTTAAACCAAGCAGACAGCTTAACATCCCTTTGAAGTACATGGCCTGATGCGCTTCGATGCCGCTGTTTGCATCTCCTCAGAGGCCGTGTCAGCGAAGGTGATTGATGGCTACCGCATTTCCCTGCGTGTTTTAGTAATTAGGGGCTTTCAGTGCTCCTCCCTTGGTGGAAGTTCAGTTTCAAATGCACGCTGGGATCTGAGGTCTCATTTTGCCAATTGACACCCTCTAGTGGGTTACCTCCGCTGCAGCTAATTGTGGACAATTATTCTCGCTCCTCCATTGAGCCTTGGATGAGGCTCTGCTGGCTTCATTAAAGGTACCCTGCAGCTTCGGAAAGAGCAATCTTCCTCTTTCCTAATCCCTTTGGTTGCGGGCAGTGCGATCCCTCTGCGCCCCAGAACCGACGCATAATATGTAACCAATATTGCCGAAGCAAAACGCCCAAAAGCTTGAGGCCGCACAATACTGCAGGTGAGTAACAAACTCTATTTAAACTAAGCAAGCAGCTTAACATCCCTTTGAAGTCCATGGCCTGACGCGTTTCGATGCTGCTATTTGCATCTCCTCAGAGGCCATGTCAGCGGAGGTGATTTATGGCTACCACATTTCCCCTGCATGTTTCAGGAATTGGGGGCTTTCAGTGCTCCTCCCTTGGTGAAAGTTCAGTTTCAAATGCACGCTGGTTTGCCTCCGCTGCAGCTAATTACAACTAAAATATAAGTAAAATAATTATAAATTCCAAATGTTGCATATTTAAAAATCAATAAGATATTTAGTTTATAAATAATAGTTAATAATTGATTAATATTCAATTAACTGCGCACCCTAAACCACTAACATCCCACAACTAAAATATCAGTAAAATAAATCTGAATTCTATAACTTACATAATTACAATTAAATTACATGATTAATTTGCATTTAATAATTGATTGTTAATTAGCTTTACTTTTCCCATCCTAGACCTCTACAAACCTAGCATCAAGCAAATAAAATATAAGTAAAATAAAATCAGTATTCTATATTTTACGTAATTAAAAATCGATTAAATAACGAATCTATAATTAATTAACAATTAATTGTTTATTAGGTAATATTCAATTAACCTCCATCATAGATGCCCACAATCCTAGCAGCCCACAACCAAATATAAATAAAATAAATATGTATTCCATAAAGTATATGATTAAAAATCAATTAACTAATTAATTAACAATGAATAATTAATTGCTAATTCATTATTACTGAATTAGCTTTCCACCCCATACTCCTACAAACCCAACAACCGACTACAATCATTTGTATTAATATTAATAATTAAATAGAAAAAATTAAATCACTTAAAATTACTAACTGTTTTTAGAAAATCAATGACATTTATATAAACAATAGTACACATAAAATAAATAAATAAAATAAATTTCAATAAAATTATTAAACAACAACATTTTTTTAATGCAAATACAGATTGAGATTGTAAAAGGGGAGTTTGAGTTTACATCTTTGCAACTTTCTGAAAGCTGAGTACTAATGTGTACTAATGCAGACACAACATTTGACTTTCTTGGGCCAGAAAGCATTGAAAACAATTCATTAGTTTTATATTTGGATTCTCGAACATTAAAAAACACCATTTACTGTACTGTATTCTCGCCACTTTGATAGAATTGTCCTCTATACCAGTGGTTGTTAACTTGTGGTCCGGGGATCCCCAGTGACCAAGAAGCTGTCCCAGGGGGTCCAAGACAGCTTAAAAAATGAAATATTATTAACAGATTAATAGAGTGCACATAAATAAAGAAGAGAAATTGAAAATGTTCATATGCTCTGTAAATGTGTAGGAATTTAAATTTGGAGGCTAAAAATTAGTTAGTATCCTCAGATTGGTTTGTGGTAGCAGTGCAAGTGCATCAAATAGAATATAGTATGGATGGTGTAGGGCTTCAAATGAATTTCAAAAAAGCTCCAACCTTCACATTAAAATTAAAATATAGATTTTATTTTGTGCGTTATTCGATGTAAAATCATTGCAAATGCTTAGGCCGGGGTCCCTGGATTTCCAAAAACGATTTACTGGTGGTCCCCGAGCTCCAGTAATGATTAAATGGGAGTCCATAGAAGTCAAAGGTCATAACATAAAATATTCTATCAAGGATACATTTCCATGTAATTCAATGTCTTTATATAGAAGCAAGCCTGTATACCAGTTGTATATACAAAATAAGGGGCATATCTACAAGGTGGCGATATAAAATTATTGCCGCTTTTGCGGCCGTTTTCGGCCGAAAAGCGGCGATAATTTTATCGCTATATTAGCAAGGTCACGCTATTGCGTGAAACCTTGCCTTAGCGCCTGAATTCCTAACACCCATCTTTGCCTCTCTAATGAGATGCAAAGTGGACGTTCCTCCCCAGGATAACGGGAGAAATGTCGCTAAGCGACATTTCTCCTATTATCAAGCCTCACGCAAAGCAGCATAGCGACAAGAAAAGTAGCGATAACCTCTGTTATCGCTACTTTCCTTACGCCTGCTTTGAAACTGACTTAGTCATGATATCCTATGGAAGGTGGATATCATGGCTAAGTATGTGAGGCCCTATCAGCAAGATATCGCCAAACTTTGTGGAATTATCGCTGGGTTTCCAGCGATAATCTCACGTTTGGCAGTTAGCGCAAGGATTTTTATCGCTTTTGAGATAAGCGTTGCCAATAACACGCTATCTCAGCGATAAAAATCCACGCTAGCCGGCGATAATTATCCTAGCGCTAAGTGCGCTTAGCGATAATTATCGCCGGTTGTTGCTGATATGCCCCTTTAGTTTGTTTGATAGATTTCTTACAAAATAAGATAACTGGCCCTGATCCACGGACTGCGTTTTGTAGTATGTTAAAAAGTACTACAGTATTACTATTTACTTAGTAAAAATGCAAATCTATATGACTGCAGTAACTTAAGAATTGTTGTTTGTGAATAGCAACGTCTTACTCTTTTGTGGGTGTTTGTATTTGCATGTCCTCCCTAAACCTATACTCAAACCTACCTAAACTCTATCTTACCTGTGAGTCCCTTCCCATTTTTTAGTAAGTATTCCCCATGAATTTTATTCCCCATTTTCCAGCCACTTTCGCAGATTCCTTCCAAATGTACAACTGTGCATAAATAAGATAGGAGAGGCAGACGTCTATGCACGCAGGTTTATAGATAGCATTTTGAAGTACATGAGTAGTACTATTCGAATACTACTCAATGTACCGGAAAGTACAGGGACATATTATCAAGAAATGGCGTTAAAAGCAGAGTTAATGGGCTTGAAAATATGCCCTTTGGAATTGGAATAGAAGCCCATGTTCTGGTGTGAACATGGGCTTCTATTGGAATTCTCAAGTGCATATTGTCAAGCCCATTATGGCCGCTTTAGCGGCAGTTTTCTGGCGCTAAATCGGCGATAATTTTAACGCCGTGCTTGATAATATGCCCCACAGTTCGCACATAGGCCCCACAGTTTCTGAAAGAAAGGCCTGAAATAGTGAATTGCAATAAAGTTTAGATTTAGACCTAGATGAAATAATAAGTTTACACGGGAGTAAATCTACACATGTCAATGTCCCACCGCTTTTTTCAAACAAAGCTGAAATTGGTCTCTTTCAGCTGTAACACAAAACGTAGCTTGAACTCAAACTGGCCAGGAGGTCAAGTGGAAAGCGGGTATTAGGCACAAAAGAGTATTTAGCCTGATTAATTTAGATCTGTTTATGTTCGTCAGCCTCCTGGGGTTTTCCATGGAAGAGGTGCTTAATATTCTAGACATTTCAAAGAGCCAAAGTAAAAGAATATCTCGAAATCTTCTTCTGATGGCCCTTGATTAAGCTTCATTTTCTACTCCTCAAGGGTTTCAAATTCCCTGGGCTTGTTTATCTTTCATCATATTTACACAAGTCAGCTTGAATGGAAAATTCGGGAACTTGCCGAATCCTAAAACAAATGGAATTCAATCATCCGCTGCTGCTTGACCTTTGACATCTGGTCCCAAGAGGTGTCAATATCCTAATTGTGCATTGCCTAGCTTCATTCCTTCTTGGCTAGTGTGGATGCTGAAACTCGGCTGTGGTTCCTGGGTTAGTCATTTAAATAACATAAACTCAAAAATCATTCTAGAATTTATTGCGAAAGAATATTGCAGCAGTAACATGAAAGGTGAAATCCGACCAACAATCTTTCCAGTCAATGCTGACTCCGCTTGGGAACAACGGCACCTTTGAAAGCATATACGGTTATTTGAAAATGTAAACAATAGTGTAGAGGAATGCGTATTCACATTTTACCACTGAATTTTACTTTGCATAAGTGGAAGTAAAGTGCCTTTCAATAGTGTATTTGAGCTAACTCTTGTAATAAATGCCCTTTAAGGAGGGCAAAGGTGAAATGTGAACTGAAACTCAACATGTATAAAGGTTTTCATTTTAATGGCACATTAGTGAACATTGCAGTACGCCATCCTAAAAGATATTTTTCTAGACTGAGAAATAGGCAGAGTAGAATTTCCACGGCTCATGTGCACAATATGAACACTCAACCATTTATTTCCATAACTGAAACCTGATTCACAAAGTCCGGAGTGACAAAGGTGGAAAAGAGCTCACACAGGATTATACCTACACAGTTATAATTTTGCCGGAGTAGATTGAAAAAGAATTCAAGGAATATTCCAAAACAATCAGTAAAAATCATAGCTTACCTCGAGTGCTCAAATGTATGACATGAATGTACGCTGATTCCCACCATGGTAGTCTGCATGCATAAGGAGGATTGAAATATGCACTAGAAAGTCATTTATTTTATCGTGATTTTTACCCCTGTGAAGGAATCCTGCCTACTTTACTGCATAAGATAAAGGGGTTTTCCTCCTTTTTCACATAGATGCACTCTAAAGGGGCATTTATGAGTCACCTGGAGCGGTATCCATGGGGCTTCTCTCTCCATCTGATCACAACTGGCCTTGCGTTCCTGCACCTACGATTTTAAGGTGCAGATGTTCAGGGCTCCCTATAACCAGGTAAAAAAGACACCTCATTAAATTGCATACTGGTTTGCGGGCACAAGCACAGCTCAGCCAGAAAACAATCCTCTCTCCTACAGTACAGGGGAGCATGCAAAGCTCCCCCCTAGTGGTCCCTATCCAGTCACGCCCCCTGAATCTCTCCCCATCATGATCCCCGTTCTTCAACACACACCTGCCCTCACACTAGCCTTTACCACCTCTTCAGAGCAAGTGGTAAATGGCTTAGGATCTACCCAAGAAATTAGGGATAACTTTATAATCCAGGAAAGACTCTGGAAACACCATTGTATTTCAAGAGTAGATTCTAGAGACACAAAACTAGATTGCCCACTGTCTTCCAAGCTATCCCAGTTAAAAGATGTTTTTTCACTCCACAATGCACCTTATCACAGAGTGTAAAAAGTTTGACCACGTCTTTCCAATATTGACAGAACTCCACCTGCTCCAACTGGAAGCAATAGTGAAGTTCAAAATATGTTGTCTAACCTACAAAGTGCTTCCCAATTGCACACCCAGCAACCTAGCAGACCTTTGATCATCTCAGGAGGTGCAGGACAATAACACTGTAATTCAAATATTCTCTTGCTCTAAACAATCCTTTTCAGGTTCTGTTGCTAACTCCTGGAGCTCTCTACCCCTTCTTCTGAGAAAAGCACGAAACATCCTGGCTTGAAAGAAAGGCCTAAAGACTAACCTATTTAGATTTTCTCTTGAAGTCAAAGCCCCCTTAAATATATCTGGCATAACACCCCCGCCCCATTATAGGAACTGAGCACAATCCCTAATTTAAAACAGGAAATGTTTTCAATGTGATTCATTTGGAGGTATAAGGGCCTTATGATGAGTTTGGCAGTCCGACTACTGTGGGATCGCATCTGCCCCCTCCAGCACTTGACTACGCTGGTGGTCCAAAGACCGCCGTATTACAAGTTTACCACAGGGCCAGCGGTGTGGAGGCAGGGATCTTTCATTTTGAATGGAGATGTGTTGGATGCACAAATATGCATGATATATTTGGGAAAATACCACATACCCATTACAGGGGTTCTGCCCTATGTGGACAGTACTGACTGGATATATTGTACCAAAAGCACTTACCTGGGTCGTAATCCTTAGCGTGAAGATCCTACTGTGAAGGGGGACCTGGAGAAAGGCATCCACATCGGAATCTGCCTGGAAGAATAAGAAAGGGGTGAGTGTGCACCCCTAGTCCTTTGCCACACCAACCTTGAAGCAGGCGGTCAGACTGCTGTGGTCCACTCGTTGAACAGGCAACTTGCAAAATGGACAGTAGTGAAGCTTCCCTGTACCACCCAATGGCTGCTGCCTTTCCCGCATCGCAAACCCATTGGTCAGCAGTCTGCTGACGTTATCGGCGGTCCAGCAGGGGTCTTTGCAAATCCACCCAGCTCAAAATTTGGCGGTCAGACCACCAAGCTCTCCACGTTTGGACTGCCACAGACAATATGGCTGTCCACAGGACCGACAAATAAGTATAAGGCCCTAAGACTATATACAAGCTACTATTATGTTTACAGTGCTTAACAGCATCTTTTGTCTTCACATACCCCAATATATTTATTTGCCACTTTATAGTGTCTGGTAAAGCAGCATTCAAACTGTTACACTATTATACATAAGTATGTATCTCATCATTAAGTGCCAATATTTTTCGCTGGCAGATGTCTTTTCAGAAGATATTGATAATATTTTTGTCTTAAAATCATTTGGTCTTTCATCGAAAAGCAAATATATTCCAATTTCATTATTTTGTTTCAGAAACCAATCCCCGGTTTGGGGTTTTCCTTTCTGAAAAGGAAGAACAAACGTTGAATGGGCTAAAAAAACATGGTGGCCCATGAGGCCTCAGCAGAGATGAAGAGAATGCACCTTACTGGCGGATGCACTCCGTCAATGCATGATCATCACAGAGATACCCATCGTACATTCAGGAATGGTACATTATGTGCATGCATGTATTATATATAAGACTTATGGAAATTGACACTTTTAATCATTTGAATGTGTGAAATGATGTAAAGTGGTATGTTCTGCAATATAGTCCATATAGATGATGACAATGTTTCCTTGCGTTAGGGTTCATTTTCCTGTGGAAATGAGTAGTTGAAGAAAAGAGACAAAGACGTTTGTTAGAGAGAAATGAAGAGGAGGAGATTGAAAAAAAACGAGAAATTAAGAGAAAAAAATGGAGAGGCAAGAGTAGCAAAGACTCAAAAATGGTAGCATGAGACAGTTCTAAACCTCTGCTGTAAGTAGTGTGTGGGACAAGATCGGTTCGTCTCCTTTACAGTGAAATATAGATATTCGGAACTTGAGAGTAAACCTGATGTGGGTCCAATTCCAGGAAATAGTTGTGTCTGTAGAATTAAATATCACTGTTTACTTCAGAGAGCAGCAATAAAATGTACAGAAGAGTAGATGGAGGAGAAACAGAGAGAAATAGGGAAGAGTGGAAGAGTAAAGGAAAATCTCATATGGGTTCCGAAGGTTTATGATAATGTTTGCATTCAAGACAATATGCCCTATATGAACAGCATTCTCCTTTTCACTGTTGTCATCTGGTTTAAATATGGTGCAATACATGTATACACATAAAAGTGCAACAAAGTCACATTCCACTCTGTGACGTGTTATGACGGTGCAAGGAGCTGTAAGACTTCATTCGCATTTAGATTTTATTTCATTTCCTCATCTTGCAGCAGGCGAAACACTCTAAAGGAATTCATGAACAAGCTTGAAATTGGCTATGTTAAAAGCCATATGCAAAATATATACAAGCGCTCTTCTCTTCTCCCTTTCTTTTACAGGTGCCATGGACAAATGATATTGACATATTGACGTGACATCTGGTATCAGACAGAAGCTTTATCATAACAAGCTCAGGAAAAGTAAGTAGGTCAGGCTTATTTTAGGTGTATGTTGTTTGCTATAGGCACTGCAATGACAGATGATCCAATTACCTAGCCTAATGCAAGAGCGAGTGCATCAATGTTCTCAGTAAATAGTGTTGGTGTCTCAATGAAGTGTATGAGTTGATTGGCTTCAAAAGTGGTATTGTAGGTGCTCGGTCATTTGCTCACAGTCTATGGTTTGGCTTGGCATGCACAAAACCCAGTGGAGTAATATTTCAGGGTGAAAGTTGCAGCTTCCATTTTAACCCGAATCAGATCTCAGGTTAAAGGTGAATTCAGAAATATCTAGGCAGCATGTTAAGGAATGTGAACTTTGGGACTCTACCTAACTGATAATTCTTAGTGTTTAAAGAAGCACTCTCTGGTCTGTGGTGACTTACCTTATAGAAAGCTAGTGCAAAGACTAAAGAGATAAGGGTGTGGGTACTTTTAGACCTCATATACTCATGTGGCTGCTCATCCACATTTAGAATGAATGTAATGAGAGATATTTACATGCATACTGCTGCTGTTGAACAG
This sequence comes from Triturus cristatus, assembly GCF_964204655.1. Classification (NCBI taxonomy): domain Eukaryota; kingdom Metazoa; phylum Chordata; class Amphibia; order Caudata; family Salamandridae; genus Triturus; species Triturus cristatus. The sequence goes on from NC_140594.1 coordinate 922,289,963, forward strand.
ACAAAATTAACTTTACCCACAATAATAGAGAAGATTGAAACAGGTCTGACTAAACTGCAGATATATATATATATATATATATCCATGTGAATTTGCTCGCAAATAGAAGCCGCCACACCCAACGTTGCTTTCACCTCATTTTATTCGGTTGGCAGCAGTAAACTGGATCAAGCCCTCCCAGCGTAATCCCACGCCATTCTTCCCATACACGTTTCGGGGAATGTTTCCCTTGGTCTCCGGCTTGGCAGTGGGGAAAGGAACAGCTTTGCACTTTGTGATTGCAGGTGTTTAAAGTTCTTGGGGGCAGATTTATGTTTCCTGGCGCATCCCTGCAAATCAGCAGGGATGCACCAGGAAAGATGCGTCACGCAAGTTTACCCTTCCGCCACCACTGATGCGCCGCATTTACAATGCAGCGAATCATGGCGCAAGGATAAACAGATGCGTGACGCATCTGATGGCATAAGGGTGGCGCATTGCTGGAGTCGTGTCGCAAGCGCGACGCAACTCCAGCAATGCTCAGGGGCTGCCCATACCTAACATGCTGTGTCATGCCTTACGCCTGCTTCAAGCAGGCGCAGGGTTTTGACGCAGCAGCGTCGGAAAAGTGACTCAGTGAAATCTTGTAGATTTCACTGCGTCACTTTTCCGAGGCTTTTTTCGACGGAACGCCCACCCTGCATACATTAAATCTGACGCAGGTTTAATGTAGCGCAGGGCTTTACAACATGACGCATCTCCCTAGATGCGTCACGTTGCTTTTACTCACCTGAAGACCACATTAACCAGAATGCACGGTATGCACACGCACATCGGGTGGAATCATGAACTTTAAAACCAGCACGAGATGTAAAGCCACTGTCTCTTTCCCTCATTAGCCTGCCATTGATGAAGGGATAATTGCTCCAGAAACGCGTTTGGCAAGAGGCTTCAAAAGACTATGCAGGGACAAGTGCGCTGTGATTTCCTGCTGCCTTCCGATCAATAAAGGTTTAAACAAGACGTCGTGTGACGCGCTTCACTGTTCGAGCAATGTTCATTTGGATGTATATATAGACAAACAAACTTCCTCCGATAGAGGAGCACTGAGAAAGAGATTCAGTGAAGGCTGCCAGCATTCAATGTTCAGAGCATATATTTTCTGCCTTACATGTTTCGGAGTATTTCACTCCTTGCTCACAGGCGTCATATCAGCTGCACAGTATTTTACAAAGAGGCATGTATCCCAGTCCGCTTTTTATTGTCATTGCCCTCCAGTGGGCCCCACGCCGGGTGAATGTCATTATAATGCATTCTGGGATGTATAGTACCAAGTCTCTGTTGCGCAAGAGAATGCCTCTTTAAAAACCATTATTTCCTTAGCAGGTTCTATTCAACTGTATAAATAAAATGTTTGGGATTGAAGATTGGCTTTAATGGCTGGGATACTTTTTTCAGAGGTCCACCAGATGGCAACAAACGTATGTATGTGTCTTTCCACAGGATATCCTGAATTTGACAGATAAAATCGATACTATCCCTACAGTACGAAGGGAGATTGACAACATAAAGACAGAGGAAGTGATCTAGGTGAATGAATGAATTCTCAAGTAGACTGTTGTTAGCTAATATAATAGATCTGCCAGGTGGATCTGTAGGGTGCTTGTGAACCTTGGGTAGCATATAGAACACAGGCGTGACAGAAGTTTTCACCATAAGGAACTCCAACTCATTGGTACTGAGTATCCCTTTTTGGTGCCATTCGCTCAAAAGATTATGGTAAATGATGATTGTTCTGTTGTATTGGGCAAAATCAGACCTGAGGTAGTTCCCAGAGTACTCTAGTTGTCGTTTAGCCTCTGTCCTGTATATGCAGAGATCCCACAAGACAACATTTTCACCTTTATCGGAGGGTTTGATTACAAAGGTTTGTTATTTTCGAGCGGCTCAAGGCCTTTTTCTTCCCCTCTGTTAGATTGCCAGCAAAATGATTCTAGCCTTGTTTCCATATTTCCATGAGGTCATGTAAAATCACCTCATGGAAGGTGTCAATATTGTCATGTAGGATCATCGGACTAAACCTGGATCTAGGTTTAAAGTCATTTCTACTTCTCCAGTCTGTCACTATGCCCATGTTACTGAGTAGTCCACTGTCAATTTCCCAGTTCTTCATCCCCATGTCCATTTCTTTCAGAGATGCCAAGGTTGCCTTGTCCCCAATTGATAGTACATCTGCCACTGGATCAGGAGTGACTTCGACAGCCTCCCTTAGGTTCCCTCTTTCATGCTTAAGGGCATGTACTTTGCGGAGTTTTAATTTTCTCACAAACAGGAAGATGTATATATATAGGAACTAACTCCAGAAATGGGCCTCTGTGTTTTGTGCTCACCTGGAGTGAATTGACAGGCTTCTCCGTGCCTGCTGTTGAGAGGCCGCCCTGAAGGGTCGGTGGCTCCTTGTTCGGAGGATTTGGAATGGATTTATATATATATATAGAGAGAGAAAGAGAGAGAGAGAGAGAGAGAGAGAGAGAGAGACAGAGAGAGATAGAGAGAGATAGATAGATATAGGTATACATATTTATATATTATCTACTGGCGGTCGCCAGTAGATAGTTATAGTTAGGACCTATTTTCCATAGGAAATCTGCAACATTCTATTCCCAATAAGTCTGGCGCCGATTGCCGAATCTTCGCGAAATTTTCCAAACTTTTGGCCAGCTCCGCTCCGCTCCTACCCTGAAAGTTTTGTGGTGATTCGTCAAGCGGGGGTTGAGAAAAAAGGGGGGTCACAAAACGCGTTTTCCCCATGCAATTTCCCATTGGATCTGTTGTCGCAGCTACGGCCCGAACTGCTGAACGGAATTACACCAAATTTGGCAAAGAGGTAGTCCTCAGTTCAGACTCGTGCCTTTTGCTTAAATGGTGTAAATCCGTTCAGTAGTTCCCATAGAAAATTAGAGTTAAAAGTTAGTGATATCTATGGCCGGGGAGAATCCGCGGACCCTCCCCGCACTCAGCGCGCACCCTGCCGGCGGCACGAGCTGAATACTAATTGGCTGTCAACACTCCAGATCAGAAAGTGTTGGCAGCCATCTTGTGCCTCGTTAGAACTGAAGGCGCAAAATGCGACAATGGGGCAGGGTAGAAACACCCTGACCCCCTAGGCCTGCTCAGGGGGTCCCACAAGGACCCCCAACTCCCAAAACATATTTTTTATTTTATTTTTTTAAAATCACGGGATGCGCGTAGGGTCCATGCATCCCGCTGCCGAAATGATGTCATCAGTGATGTCATCAGTGATGTCACTGACCATGTCATGAGTGATGCAATATGTGACGTCATCAGCAGTGCATTGCGGGGGCGCGAGTTATAGTTAGCTGAACTAACTATAACGGGGGAATTTCTTGGGTTTTGTACGAGGGAAATGTCCAGCTATAGATAGATAGACAGATAGATAGATAGATAGATAGATAGATAGATAGATAGATAGATAGATAGATAGATAGCAAATAGATAGATAGATAGATAGATAGATAGATAGATAGATAGATAGATAGATAGATAGATAGATAGATAGATAGAGATAGTTAGATAGATAGATAGATAGATAGATAGATAGATAGATAGATAGATAGATAGATAGATAGATAGATAGATAGATAGATAGATAGATAGATAGATAGATAGATAGATAGATAGATAGATAGATAGATCTTCACAAAACTGTTCTAAAAATGTCTCATCCACCTCAGCTTCTTCCTGGAAAAATGCAGGGTGATCCATCAAGAAGAAGCCGAGACAAGGAGGAGGGTCCAAAATGCATTTCCCCCATTCAGCGATAACACAAAAACTGCTGAATGCGATTACGCCAAATTTGCCATAAAGCTAGATTTTGGTCAGAGAGTATGCTTTTTGTCATTTGGTGTAAATTTGTTACATAATTATTGAAAGTTAAATCTTTTTAAATATTTAACACCACGGAGGATCTGCTGGGCCAACAGATCTTGAGATAAGATCACAACATCAACAAAGATGTGGTGACATCCGTTTTAGGACTCGAGGACTTAGTCTTCTTTCCTACAACCCCAGTTAAAAAACATACAGTGGACAAGGTAGGTATACCCTGGCCCCCTAGGCCAGAGGGACCAACCCCTATGGTAGAAGGATCTACGGTGCTGATAAAAAAAAGACAGTGCTTTCCAGCCTCTTTTTTAAAACCCTCCTGGCGTGGGCCAGGGCCTGGGGGCAGGTGGGACCAGTGATCGCCCCATGGACCCCATCCCTGGTGCCCAAGATGTTGCAGGGTCCCAGGGACACTGTAGCTCCCTGCCTGTGAGAGTGTGGGCACACCCTGCCCACACTCTCCAGGGCAGGATACAGAACTTTGATCCCTCCCATGCAGGAGCAGTTAAAAAATATTGCTCGTGCCCTGCCCCTGCTTCCAGGTGAGCAGTTTATCTGTTCCCTACGGACAACATTAAGGGAAGTGGCCAGACTGTCTTCTTCCATCGCTCCTGCTGGGCTGAATAATCAGGTTAGTGTAAGTTTGTGTGTTTTGGCTTCTAACAACAGCTTGGGCTGCAGGGACCCCACTCATTCCCCAACATAACAAATTATTTGGGGTGCCCTGGGTGGCTTTTATAAAAAAATTAAAACATGCTGCTGGCACCTGCTCAGCTAAAGGGGCTGCATGGGCAGAGCTGGCAGGGCTCAGGGGGCCCTGGGGCTTCCCCTACAGCTCACAACAAAAATGAAAGCTCGGGTGTCCTGGGTGGTATCCGGACACCCAAAAAAAGAAAAGGAAATGAACAATAAATGAGTGACACAAGCCACTCATTTATTATTCACTACTATGGCATGGAACGCTCCATATTGCACTGCGAGGGCTTGTTTGTAAGTTTTTTTTAACTCCTGATGGTTCCCCTAGAAGGGGCAGGGGCACAACCAAGCACTTTGTTTTTATACTGTGGGGGCAGCAAATAGTGCAGCAGCCCCTTAGCAATATAAAAAAAACAGTAAGGCTCCTCGGTTATTAAATCTTACCACATGTTTTTATAACACTCCTAGCTGGAGCTCTATGCTATTCTGCTGGAGTGCATTGTGATTATTTTTGTGACTGTATTTTGTGGGCTCCCATTGTGATTATTTTTATGGCTGTATTTTGTGGGCTGATAAGTGTTAAAAGAGAGACTCAAATATGTTGATATTCCTTTTTAATAATAACGTTATGAATTATTTTTTGATGGCGATCACTTTTATTAAACATTGTATTTGGTGAATTCATGAAAAATACTTTTGATATTAGTTATTGATAATTGTTTGATAAAGATAATAGATGTGCTTATTTCTACTCTAACCACCACCTTTCCCAATACCTCAAGAACCCGCCCTGAAAATGTGATATTGCTCTGTCTGTACAAAGCCATGGAGTTAATCATTTTCATTGCTGTTAGCCAGTTGAAAGCTGTGAATGATGGTGGTGGTTGGGAGTGATGGTTCTAATTCATTCAAGTACATCCACAATGTATACCTTTATGTGGTGGTGGTAACTGGGGTCAGAATTATACTATAGTCTTTATCCCTGAGTGCAAGTTATGTGCGTAAGGCTCAGCAGAGTGATGCATGCACTCAAGCCACTTTTTGAAGATACATGGAAGATGCATAGATGTAAAAACATGACTGAATATGTCAACCCCATGCACAGTGCAGTGCTAAAATATCAAATGCAGTAATTCTAGCTGTGCTGGGGGTTCAGGTACATGTGGAACTACCTTATGAAATACTTATACAACATTTAATATCACTATTGCAGGGAACATATCTTACATGCAATTGCGTGTAGGATATGTGGATCCCTTGGTATCGGTATTACTGGGTGAGAAACTACAGTATCCTATGTATATGCTGGCTCATGGCAATAGTATACCTACCACATAAGGAATACACTGCCTTTCGGCAAAAATTTGGTATATCATACGGCCTTCCTAAACAATGTTATATACGATATCCGTTTTAACATAAACAACAACGAAAAAGCTCTTCTGCGAATAAAAAAACTGAGAAAGTAATATAAAAGCTTGCCTTTACATTTTTCAGCAATCCTTCTGTGGGCATATATGGCTAGGCATACAGTTATCAAAATGACTCCTATATCTTCAGTTATCTCCAAGTAATGTATACATCATTTATTCCTACACTCGCTTCTTGCAAGTGTTAATAATGTGCCCCAAAGATTCCTACAATATCTATACTCACTACCAGCAATGAATATAATATATGCAAGATCAGATATATAGTGAGAATGAGTGGTAATCAACAGTAATGTCTCTTGGCATACACAAAATAAATGGGTCTTTACGATATGTTAACTACCTTTGCGTTGACCCATCGTCATGTATACACTTTGGGCATGACGATGAAGCATACACATCACTTGTTGGGAATGGCACTCAAAACACCTGACTCAGGAACTAACAAAACACCTTAATGAGAAGGCAGGGGCACAACCAACATTACCTCTGCTTGATCAATAGAGAAGGGGGCTGCAATGTAAATAGCCGGCATCTCCCTCATGTCTATAATTGAAGAGCAGTGTAAGGAAAAACACACCCCTTATTCAGTATCTCCAACAATGCCATATAACTGTGGTATTTCACAATACCTATGGTCAAAAGTTTCAAAGAATGAGAAAGCAAGTGAGTACTTTTACTGGTGAAAATGAATCCCATCAGCCACCAGGGTAGCAACCCACATCATCTGGGATCCAGTGGCCCTTGCTGTGCTCTCCTGATAGAACAAGGCAACAGCTTTAGCGGGCAACCAGAATCTTACTCACGGTATAAGATATAGTATCTACCGTAGTGCAAAGAAGATGTGGTTTATTCATTAATGGTGGTGAAAAAAGCAGTGCAGTGAAAAATGTGAATATTAAAATCATCTACTGAAACAGATATATTACTTTATTGGTTCTGTTTTGAAAAAAATAACTGCTCACGTCCAGTTGGAAAACAGGTCTACATGTTTCAGCCTATGGATTATGTGGAAATCCGGCTTTTGTCAGGACATAAGAACTTTTGCTACTGCTATTCGATAATGTGTAATCCCCAAAATGTGAAAAAAACACAGTGAGAGGAAATTATACAACCTACTTGGGTTGCGGAGTATATCTTTCAACACTCTTCTGACTTTTTCAGGAGTGTTCGTCCATTTCCTAAAAGTAAAAGAACATTAGGTGCCAATTATAATACAACCACCTGCTTTGTCATCTATAGCTATGTATAGAGGGTTCTTTAACAATACTTGGTACAGTTACGCAATTCATAGTGTACATTCAAAGTAACCCACAGAGAAATAATCACGCTTACCCGTCTTTATATGGGGTCGCTCCTCTCCTCACCAGGCATCCGCTCTGGGAAATGAGGCCCCGCTCTGAATAAACATAAACGGGTGTATACTATGTTGAAAACAAATCATACATATATGCTAAGCGCACTCCAAAGAAAGCGGTGCCTGCCACATGGTGCAGGGAAACATAGGTGCAGAGAGAAAATGCCCCTGCCGAAGGGGGGCCCGCAACGGGCCCCCGAAGTCAATCTCTGCCAGCCTTTAAATGACGGGTGAACCGGCATTCAAGGCTGGCGGAGATGGAGCATCCTAATATGGCACACGGTGCCTGATAAGCACCGCCACCATTGTAGGTATGCTTTCCGGGTCTGACAGGCAATCATAGCTATTGCCTGTGTCGGTTCCGTGGCAGATGGACTTCCTGTCCGCCAGCAAACCGCCTGCCATTCTAATTTGGCAGGTGGAGAACAGCCACACGTTGGTGGTAAATCCACCACCGGCAGGTTGCCAGTTGTGGATTCACCGCTATCTTAATGATCCCCTATGTTATTTACATGTATTACAGACCGCCCTTGTACAACAACACAATGAATGCATAACACTTCTAAATAGGCACAATCATGCACTAGTGATTTCCTCATAAATAAGAGTGTGAACGGAACCAAAATACATGCCTTTCTTTACTGTAGCAGATATCTAAAATATGTATACTCCTTAGAGTATGACAATAGGAGTCACCCAACCCTGATCAGACTATGAGCCACAGGGCCTCTCTGGGATTGGCAATGTAGCAGCCAAAATTGGAAATGTGCATTTTTTTTATCCTGACATGTATTACATCGCTGTTGTGCACATACAGTGTGTGTGCGTTAGTGTGTACTGCCATGTGAGCTCCATTTGTACATTCATGTTTTTAAATATTTTTTTTTGTTGGTTTTTTTTGTTTTCCAAAACCTTTATTCAGTCTGAAATAAGCAGTACACAGCCCCTGTGCCTACAACCAGCAACTGGCCGGCAGCGTAGTATATGAACTTGATGATGGTGAAATACACAGCTGTCCGCCTACAACCCCAACGGGGGCCGGCAGCGTCACAGTGGACATCAATGCGGTGGTATGATATTCAACGGGGCTGCAACATACTATACGTCATGTAATTTGCATTTGTCATTAACCTAATAAACCAGTACAAATTTGTGCATAGGTTGGATCCGCAAGGTGCGGTAACCTCTCACGCCATTCCTGAGGAATATAGTACATCATAGTCACAGTGGTAACACCTTAGGTGTCGAAATAGGCATGAGGGAGGACCCCAGTCCCACCGCCCACCCGTACCAGCGGAGTGGGGTGCGCTAACTCTCTAAGGGACCAGCGGCTATCTACGGGAGCGCCGGCCTGCCGGATCAGAGCGAGACCCAGGACATCCCCTACCTAACCGAGTCCCCACATCCCATCGCCCAAGTAGTTCAACCCAGTGGAGGCAGCAGCGCAGAATCCGGGCAGTCGGGTAAGTGAAGGTCTACTATATCTGCGGGTGTGATTATAAATATGTCGTGAGGGGACCCCAAATATCCAACGGTCTGGACGCTGTAGGCAGTAGCTCAGCATAGCAGAGCAGCGTGTCTTGGCAGTGCACTATGTCTTTGATCCAGTCTTTGTATTTAGGAGCCCTGCCCCTCCCCCACCTGCAGGCGATCAGCCTCTTCGCAAGGAGGAAAGCAACTGTGGCAAACCGACGAATCGGTTTCTTGATGGTTTTCGTGTAACCCAGAAGTGCCTGCACCGGAGATGGTGTCAGTGAGACTCCTATCATTTCCGAAATACCGGAATATATCTGTCGCCAATAGTCGACTATTTCCCCGCAGCCCCAAGCCATGTGCATAAAGTCTGCCGCTGGCGCGCGGCAGCGCCAACAAAGATCATCCCCCCGGAGGCCCACCCTATACATGTGTGCCGGAGTACAGTAAAGCCTATGCAGGAACTTATAGTGGATAACCCTGAAACGACTACTGGAAGAGATCTGTTCGGTCTGTAGGCAACAAAAACTCCAAAGGTCGTCGTCTATGGGTATTCCTAAGTCAGCCTCCCATTTAGTACGTGCCCTGCAGGGTCCCGGGTCTGATATGTTGCGTGTAGAATGATATAGATTGGAGACCGCGTGTGCCGGAGTGACCGCTTTAAGCAGCTGATGTAAAGGTTCTAAAGTGGGTGGTTCGTCAGGGAATCCCTCGGTCAGCGCACGCACACCGCTACGCAGACGAATATAAAGAAATGTATCCATGGGGGTAGGTGTGAGGTCGGCAAGTATGTGTGTCTGTGATCGAAATTTTCCGTTCTGATATAGGTCTCCCCACGTCTTAATGTTGAGTTTGGCCATGAACTTCTTAAATAATTGTTCCTGCAGCATGGGTAGTAGGGGATGATATGCCAGGGGAAGCAAAGGAGAGTATAGTAGTGTTATGCGGGCTTTTTTCGCTATATTCCGCCATGCGAGGACTGAGCTGGAGATTGTGGTATGGTGTGCAGCCCTAGTCTCCGGTGCACTAAATATGGCCCCCTCCAATGGGATGGGATCTGCTAACCAATGTTCCACCGCTATATGTGGCATAAAGGGAGTGGGGTGTATCCAGTGGTGAACATAGTGGGCCTGAGCGCTGTGATAGTAAAGTTCGAACTCCAGTAAGTCAAAGCCCCCCTGTGCGAATGGACGAGTCAAGATGTCCCAGCTCAGGCGAGGCCGCTTCCCTCCCCACACCAGCCGAATGAGCTCGGAGCGCAGAAGTCGGAAAAAAGACTTGCCCGGATAATACGGGATATTTAAGAAGAGGTAAAGTAGCTTGGGAAGGACCACCATCTTAATGAGGGATGCCCGTCCCGCAAATGAGAGAGGCAGCGTGATCCATCTGGTCACGCATGTTTGGATATGGTCAAATGTGCGGCCATAATTCATCCGCATCAGTTCATCCCGATCTCGAGAGAGTAGTATGCCCAGGTACCGGACCTCATCAGCACACCATCTCAGGGGGTAATCTAGTTGAAACGGCTGGGCGGCCGCGGTGAGCGGGAATATAGTGGATTTACCCCAATTAATGTGTATACCTGACATGCCCGCAAACCGAATGAATTCCCTCAAGATAGGGTTAAGATTAGAAGCAGGGTCGCAGATGTACAGCGTGATGTCGTCCGCATACAGTGATATAAGCACTTCCCTCTGAAGACATCGTAGAGCCTTGTCACGGTGATGCTGTCGGAGACGAGCAGCAAGCGGTTCCATCGCTATGGCGAACAGCAATGGAGATAGGGGGCACCCCTGGCGAGTCCCCCTTGATATATCAAAGGCCTCAGATATCTGACCGTTCACCCCCACCCTAGCCACTGGCCTTCGATAAAGGATACCGATCCATTGCGAGAATCCTATTGGCATCCCCATGTTCCGCAGGATACATTGGAGATAATCCCACTCCAGGGAGTCAAAGGCCTTAGTGGCGTCCAGCAGGACAGCCACCAGGGGCAAGTCAGGCTCCACATTTTCCACTATAGAGAAGAGGGTCCGGAGATTGTGGGAGGTGGCTCTGCCGGGGACAAATCCCGCTTGGTCGGACAGTACCAGGCCTCCCAGTATCAACTGCAATCGATTGGCCAACACTTTGGCCAAAATTTTTGCATCGCAATTGATTAGTGAGAGGGGACGGTAAGAGTCGCAATATTGAGGCGGTTTCCCGGGTTTTAGAAGCGAGGTAATTAGGGCTATCTGCATGGAAGGGGGGAGCGCGCCGGACTCATGAGCCTCTACGTAAACCTCGCGAAGCACTGGTGCGAGGAGATCCACGTATGCCTTGTAGAAGTCCATAGGCAGGCCGTCCAGGCCAGGGGCCTTCCCGGGTGCCATCTGACTGATGGCATCCCTAATTTCATCCAGGCTTATGGGTTCAGCCAAGAACTCCTGTTGGCGGTCTGAAAGCCATCCCAGCGTCAGCTCCTTCAAGTATTCGTCCATATCCAGTGCACCCACTCTAGTAGTTGAGTAAAGGGCCGAATAATGGGCAGTGAAGGCAGTCAGAAGCGAGTCTGTGTCTCGCAGAGGTATCCCGTCGGCTCCCTCCAGCTCCAATACGAAATTAGAGCCTCGTGGGGGCCGAACCACTCCCGCCAGAAACTTCCTGGGCCGCTCTCCCTCCCCATAAGCCCTCGCCCTGAAGTATTTGCCCCGGAATTTGACCTCTCTCTCGGCGGTGGAGGTGTAATCTGACAGTGCCTTCCGGTATTGTGCCTGTGTGTCCGAGTTGGTGGAATAGTCAGGTTGAGTTTCTAGCGTATGTAATGTAGTTTCCAACGTGTGTAATGTGGCACGTAGGGTTTTCAACACTCCGGAGCTCTTAGAAATGCAAATACCACGCACTGTGACCTTTAGCGCCTCCCAAAGAGTAGCAACTCGCTCCACCGAACCCTTGTTATGTGTAAGGAAGTCTTCAATGTCCTGACCCATTTCAGAGCGGAATAATTCGTCGAGTAGGATGTTTGGTTGGAGCCGCCAGGAGGGCGGCCCACCCATTATGTCCGGTAAGCGGAATTTGGCCAACACCGGGGAGTGGTCAGAAAACGTGCGGCCCACGTGTTGGACCGCGACTAGTGAGGGTGCCAAACCTCTAGACACTAAAATGTAATCCAGTCTGGCCCACGTGGCATGGGCGGTATTCCAGTGTGTGCCCTCCTTCTGAGTCGGATGTAAGTGGCGCCAGGCATCTACGATGTCCTGAGCGTCGCAAATGTCAAGTAAGTATTTGTGTGTGTTAGTGTAGTGTTGGGCAGAGGGGTTGGACCTATCCCAAGCAGGATCAAGCACAGTATTGAAGTCACCTCCCCAAATAAGATGTGTTGATCCCACCTCTCTAATCTTGTTCCAGAGAGCAATAAAGCTGCTCGGGTCATCGCAGTTAGGGCCATAGGAGCAGGCCAAGGTGACGGTTTCAACACCCATCCTACCCCAAGCCATGCAATACCGTCCCTCCCGGTCGACAGCGTCACCCAGGGGAGTGTACGGGACATTCCTTTTTATCAGGATAGCAGTGCCTCTCGCATAGGACGAGTAGGACGCAAACGCAGAGTGCGCCGCCCATCTGGCGGCAAAGGAACCTCTGCGCCGGGGATCTATGTGGGTCTCCTGCAAGAAGACAACCTGGGCCCCCAATCTGTCAAGCGCTCCCAAAATTTGTCTCCGCTTTCTAGGGTCCCCCAGCCCCCTTACATTCCAGGTGACGGCGGAGAGCAGTCCCCCCCCATTGATATCAAGGTTTGCTGCGTGACTCATGTCTGCACCTAGGTGAGGAGTAGGTCAGGGGGCGCACTGTGCCATCCCCCCTTTGGCGCCACTGTACCTTGAAGGCGTCGAACGGCGTAGCAACACTATGCAAAGTAACATTAGCAGTATTGACTTCAAACCAAACAAGAACATCCCCTTGAAATCCTCCCCGCCCACCCACTCCGACATCCCCAACCCGTCGGGCATCTCCCCCACCCCACTGTACCCCACAACACCAAATCATATCCTACTGGGGAATACCCAATTGGGGGACACAAGGGGTCCGGACCCGCCGTCCAACTCCCCCGGTATTGCACCCGCTGTCTGCAAGAGGCGGTAGCCTGCGGAAAAACGCGGGAGGGTGAGGTAGGTGCCAGGGCAAAAGCAAGTGTAGTGAACATCTAGGAAGCCATGAGAAAATCAAAGCTCAACAGTTGGTAGCCCAGCGAGTCCAGGCTAGAGCACACAGCAGCACACCCAGCAAGCGCCCGGGCCTAAACCCCAGGCAGGAGCAAGACAAAAAGTCAGTATAATGATGAACCAGAGTAGTAGGTGCGAAGTTCACGATCAGTCAAGGGCAGAGGTGGGTGAGCGAGAGCCAGCCCCCTCCGACGGGGACCCGGCAGCCCCGCGGGCTCGCCCATGGTCCTTCATAAAGCGTTCCACCTGAGAAGGGTCCTGAAAAATGTGGGGCGTGCCCTGATGGACCACCTTGAGACGAGCCGGGTACAACATGGAGTATTGGATTCCGCTTTGCATCAGTCGTTTCTTAACCGGTCCAAATTTACGGCGCGCATCCTGCACAGATTGTGTAAAATCCGGAAAAAAGGAGAGGGTGGCGTTTTCAAACTGGACAGGCTGTTTCTCCCGGGCGAGGCGAAGGAGGGTATCACGGTCTCTCTAGTTCAGAAATCGGATAATGACAGGCCGTGGGGGGCTCCCGGAATTGGGCGAGGGCCCAAGGTGCGATGGGCCCGCTCCACCACCAGCTGTGGAGAGAAGGTATCCGCGCCAAACAGATCAGATAGCAGCTTTTCAATGAAAAGTTCCATTTTGCCTACCGAGGTAGACTCCGCCAGCCCAAGGAGGCGCACGTTATTGCGGCGCGATCGCGCTTCTAAGTCCTCATTCTTGTCGGCGATCACCTTCAACAATCTCTCCATATGTGTTACCTTAGCTGCGGTGGCCGTAGCCCCATCCTCCAGGCCTGAGATCCGCTGTTCAGACTCCTTAACTCGCTCCTCCTGCTGATCAAGTCTATGCACCACAGAGTCGAGGCGGCGAGACATATCATCAATTTTTGAGTCTATGGAGGTGAGGCTCGTTTGCATGTTAAGTAAAAGCGCCTTCCAGTCCACCTCCTCAGTATCCCCTCCATCAGAATCACCGTCTTCCTGAGGCGGGGCGCGGGATTTTTTCCTTTGAGTCTCAAAGGGGAGCCGAGACTGCTTAGTGTCTGCCTTCCCCATTATAGCAGGTTATCAAGTCTGAAGTACCCTGGAGGTGCAACGGTATGGGAAACCTTCTTCGGAACTGTTATGACCACGCCGTGTAATTCGATAGGGAGCAGCTTCGCAGCCCCGGCCGCCTTCACACACGTCCCACCGGTTGTCGGCGGATGCAAGGGCACTAGGTTGTCAATTGAGGGGAACCACCTCATCCATAGCGTCAACTGCAGTGCCTCGTCTCGGAGAGGGAACACAGCGCATCGCCTCAAGCCCACCAGTCCCACTCCACAAAGTCCTCAGGAGCCCCGAGGGGACGACACCACCCGGTTCAGCAGGAGCAGCAACCCCGGTCAGGGCCCCGGTCCAACGGGCTCATCGGTCACTTTTTGGGCAATGTAGAGGGCCAGCAGCGCCGCTCTCCGTGGGCCCCCACCAATCCTCAGGAGGCTAGCTGGTGTCGGAGGGATCACAACCGCCTCAGGGCGCCCCTCGGGTCAGGCGTGGCGTAACTCAGGCAGCGAGTGGCTCCCCATTGTGGGTCGGGAGGAGGGGGGGGAAACAGGGGGGGCCCCGGCAGCCAGCAGTCAAATCCTCACGTATCTCCAGGGCAGTCGTCACGCCGGAGGCGCACCTCCCCCTGTCCCCAGAGGCCGAGTTCTACCAGGTAGGGGGCCGTAAGCAGCTCAACCCCCCCCGCGACCCTCCAGCCCGTCTCTGCCTTACCGGCACCCTGGGAGGGCAGTCGCTGCTCCAGGAGGTCCCGTCTCAGGCGCCGATCACCTCTCGCCTGCTCCCAACAGCCGCCGCGTCCCGCGGCCCCCAGTCCACGTGCAAGCTGCGGCGCCGCGTACTCGCTCACGCCGGCCACCTCGCACCGAAGGGCCCACAGCTGCTCCCGCTGGAAGTATCGGCGGCCGTTTCTCCGGATGCACTAGGCAGAACGGCCCAGGACTCGCCACAGGTGTGCCACTGCCCCAGGCCCACACCCGGCGCTGGTCAGTAGTGTATTTCCAGGATGTAGGATGGGCTGATGGAGCTTTATCTTGCCCGGCTGGCGAGAGCCTCACGGATGTGCGGCCATTACAGTCCGGCGCCCTCTAGCGCCCCCCATGTTTTTAAATATTTAACAATTTACCACAAGACTTGTATGTGGTCTGTACATTAATATATCTCTCTACCTTAATGTTGTTTCCTTTTACTCTCACACCAGGTAAATTTACCCTGTGAATTGCCAAAGAGACGTAAGTCTCCTTTACCTTTCTTTATACTATCACATTAAATAATATAGGGATTAGTATATGAGACCTGACAAACACCGAGCTAGGCTATTCATGGGCAGAACATGTTTGTACCTCAGAGGTATGTATGGGTCATTGTACCCAGTAACGTCCTCTGAATATACTTTACAGTATTTTTATGTATACCGGGTACCACTTAATAAAGGATCTTTTGTGGTTTACTCTGAGGTATTTTTAGCACAATCAACTGGATCACAGGTATTATCCAGAGATAATATGTTTTAAGAACTCCCTCAAGATGGTCACACTTATGGTTGAGGTGGGTGGGATGAGATGGCCTATGATGAAGCAAGTCACAATATGTGAGTGACCCTACCTCATCCAATTCTTGGAATTGCCAGGATTCCGAATAGGAAATGAGGAACAGACAGACATAATCATTTTAGGGGTACCAAAACTATTTAAGTGCCCTCCATACAGGTTTCCACATTATTGTGTGTTTATATATTGTATTAGAGGCAGACGTGAGACCTAGTTCAGCCTCTTTTTCTCTTTTGGTGAGAAGGACGAGACATTACTGCACCCTTTTCCTACTAAAGTTGGAAAGAATTCCTGTTAGCAGAGTCAGGAAAATGTAAAATACGAACATTTCCTGAAGGAAACTTTCATTAAATATGATCATGTGCTATTTAGTGAAGTGGTATTAACTGACTAAATGAAAACATACTTCCTTAAATAGCATGCTAGTATTGTTTGTTGCGATTCCATATTGTTGCCAGAGAGATATAGTTTGAAGGATCAACTTGTACCCAGATGTTTTCAGATATGATACATTCAAACCTGATTGCAGCACAAGTTCCAATCTATTCATTATAATTTGGGATAAAACTGTTAAATGCGTGACAGATACGTGAGGCTAGAGCAGAGCAATACTAAAGTATTCGTAGAGTGATGGATGGGAGGCTTGAATTAATCTCAGCCACTGGTAATTACCAGGGCTGCATCCCAATCCATCATTATTTGGAAAACCACACCACCTTGGTTGGATCCACCAATATACAATTCATTCTTGACCCAGCTTCAATGTGAACAGTCCAGCCCGAACTGCCAAGTCAGGTTCTTCTTGAATGAGAACACAAGCCACCCAAGACTGGTTTAGCCCTTGTTATGTTCTCAGCAACTGGGAATGGCTTGGTTCAAGTGGCACAGTTTGCACAGAACCCATGTCTGGGCATACCTGTTTCACTAAGCACGACATACTAAAGTATACAGAAATATCCATGGTTGGAGTACTTGAATTAATCTCAGCCAGTGGTAATTACTCAGGGCTGCATCCCAATACATTGATATTTTGCACACCTTGCCATTTCAGCTTGGACCAAGCTATACACAAATCAGTCTTGGCCTTCCTCAAATGGGAACAGTTCAGCCCAAACTGCCAAGCCAAGTTCTCCTTGAACCAGAGGACAAACAATCCAGGGTGGGTTTTGCTCTTGTTATGGCCTTATCCACTGGTTAAAGCTTGGTTCCACAGGGAAAATATTTTTCTGCTTTGCTAATTGGCACCATTTGATGAATCTTCACAAATCTCCCACTGCTCTTTCCTAGAAAGGTTTGGTGTGACCTGTTAAGCATGGGGTGAGAAAAAGGGTAACCTGCCGCCTAGACCTGTTGTGGGGTATCCTAGAGAGACCCTCCCTGGGTACAAAATAAATGTAAAAAACGGTTTTCGGGATTGTCACTGTCCTGCGGGAGACACTTGGAAGCTACAGTGGCCCCACTACTGAGTAGTTCCTCAGGGAACCAGGTCAAAACAATTTTTTTAAATGTTACTGCAAATGTGTGGATGATGTTAAAAAACCCTCTCTGAGGTGGGCCAGTGCCCAGAGGGTGGAGGTAAAATCAATTTAATAGGGGTGGGACATTTGGCCCCCCTCCTTGAACCTCTATGAGGCCCCGGTGACCCATCCTTCATGGACATTTGTTATAATTTGGCGAGGAGCATGTGCCACCCTCCCCTAGCCCAATGAGACCACGGGACCCCTTACCTGGAGCCTTTTTAAATTTAGGGGAAGTGCACATAGCCCCACTCCCCAACCCTCTATGAGGTCCTAGAACCCCAGCCACCAGCCTGTTGCAAAATGCAGAGGAGGAGTTGTGCACCCCCCTCCCCTAGCCTCTATGAGGCCCCAGGAACCACACTCCCCAGGGCCTAATCTATGCAGTGTTCTGGGGGCCCTATCCCACTAGACCCTGCTGTTTTCTGTTTGGGGAGTATGGATATATCTTGCCTGCACTCTCCCAGGCAGAAAATACAACTTTTCACAGGTGGTTGCAGGAAAAAATAAGACTCCCACCCATATGGGATGAAAACAAATTGTAACGGCTTTACTGAAAATAACTGAAAAGGATATCAGGAGGAAGGGTATGGATATCCTGACCCCAAAGCCATAATCGGATAGATTCAACCCAGATCTGTGACTGGGGGCAAGTGTCTCAAAAGTTTCAGTACTCCATCCCTCATCTCCTTGTGTGTTTGCTTTGTTCGTCCTACGTTGGCAGGGTATACCCAGACGTAGGTCCCTTTCTTACTTTGCCAATGGATTCAAGCTAGCCTGGCTGATGAGTGGTGTAACTCCGAAACCAGTCCCAGGATGCTTGTTTCTGGTCCAGGGAAGATCTGGCTTGGCAGTTTCGGCTGGACTGTTCCTATGAGGCACAGGGTCAAGACTGATTTGCATATGACTGTTTCTTAACTGGGGTGGCGAAGTGAGCTAAAGGACAATGATGGATTCAACCCAGATCTGTGACTGGGGTTATGTGTCTGAAGAGTTTCAGAACTCCAGTCATTATCGTTTTGTGTTTGCTTTGTTTGCCGTAAGTTAGCAGGGTATGCCCAGATGTGGGTCCCTTGCTCACTTTGCCACTGGATTCAAGCTAGCCTGGCTGATGAGGAGTGTTACCCCAATTCCAGACCCAGGATGCTTGTTTCTGGTCCAGGGAAGACCTGGCTTGGCAGTTCGAGCTGGACTGTTCCCATGAGACACAGGGTCAAGACTGATTTGCATATGGCTGGGTCTGAACTGGGGTGGCGAAGTGAGCTAAAGAACGCTGATATATTCAACCAAAGATCTGTGACTGGGGGTGATTGTCTGAAAAGTTTCAGAACTCCGTCCATCATCTCATTGTGTTTGCTTAGTTTGCCCTAAGTTGGCAGGGTATGCCCAGACGTGGGTCCTTTGCTCACCTTTCACCTGGATTCAAGCTAGCCTGGCTGATGAGGGGTGTTACCCTTAAACCGGTCCCAGGATGCTTCTTTCCGGTCCAGGGAAGGCCTGGCTTTGAAGTTTGGGCTTGACTGTTCCCATGAGGCACAGGTCAAGACTGATTTGCATATGGCTGGGTCTGAACTGGGTGGAGAAGTGAGTTAAAGAACGATGATGGATTCAACCCAGATCTGTGACTGGGGGTGAGTGTCTGAAAAGTTTCAGAACTCCGTCCATGATCTCCTTGTGTTTGCTTTAATCTGACTACAGGACATGATATTATTGCCAGTCTGCTGAGATCTGGCCACAGTTGTGGTTTTTCATGTCAATAGATCGCAAAGTCTTGACCTAATGGAAATGTTGTTAGATCATCCAAGTATTCCAGTAACATATTCTCTATCGTGATAGTTGACATTTGCTACTGATGAGCATCCTTCATCTGTGCAGTTGATGAAAAACTAGAACTGCTAAAAACACACCATTGAAGAGGATGTTTCTAGTGTTGATACCAGTGTTAGTTATGTTGTAAAATAGCTGAAGGTGTGAATTGTAATGATGATTGTGGTGAGCCCTGCGATGAATTCATGCAGTTAAACCACAAGAGTGCTCTCCGGAAGTTGATTAGGACATTATTTACATTTGCCTCAGAAATTACAGTTTTTCATTTTCCTATTGAACCATTTTCACAATGATCCAATTTTATTAAATGGAGAGATCCAACACTAAAAAAGTAATGTATATGACATGTTTGTTCTGTGCATTTAGGATGGTGGCACCGATATATTTTTTTAGAGACCATGGCCTCTTGTTTCAGCCTATTATTTGTATTCATAAGAATGATTAAGTTGTTGGACAAAAGAGCTGCTTCTTCATTAACAGTGATAAAAAAATGATTTTCCCTTCTACATATCAGCTTGCAACAAGTGCAACAGTGGGGTAGCTGGGTTCACGGTGCAATTGTCCTTGAGGACTTCCCTGTTAAAAATCTTAAAAGGTGTGAGCATTTTGGCAACTCACCGTGTTGGATCCCATTTGTCACAATCCATTGACATGGATTTGGCAAGAGCATCTCCTCCACTTTGTGGGCATAATCATTTATAACCTTCCACTGCTCAAAGAAGCACTGCAACATAAACAAGCGTTGGCAAAGAATGAAAATGCCTTTTGTGTCATGATGGTGGGTTTAAGCACTCAATAAGTCATCTACGTGCATCCTGTCACTCATCTGTACACTTATGGATTCATTCATCCATCCCCTGACCCATTCTTGCATTTATCCTCTGACAAAACCACAATAAAACATAGAAATTCGACAACTTATGCACGATAAATTAAAGAATACAAGAAAAAAAATGAAAACCTGCTGCTCTCCAAATACAACAGCATATGCCTGCAATAACAAAACTAAACATGGCAGCAGATTTCATGCTTGCAAATGCATGCTGAATAGTTTCAAAGTTTTACCATGGCCTTCACATTTAGAACCAAAGTATTGGCCAACTTTGAATCGTAACACAATGATACACTATGCACAACAACATTCCATTATTTTTTCCTAGTTTAGAGAAAGTGTCCGAGTGGGATGTGGCACACCGCAGATAAACCAAATAGCAAGTAAGAAACCCATTAGAACTGTCTGGAGTGCTGGTTTACCTCTTAAGAAACATTACAATAAAAATAAAAGAAGATTTCTATATATTTTTGGGGGTTTGCGTTCGACGATGAAGGGGAACATGGCAGCCAGCAAATAGTGGCAGTCGGAAGCTCATCTCTGCTCCTGCGATGCTCAAAACTAGATTGGTAATGGTATGATAGGAAAGATCCTTACCTTTAGTAAAGAGTAGGCTCCTGATGGACTTGAAACCCGATATTGTATTTTCCTGTTTTTCTGCGTGTGATGGCTCCCCAGAGCGAGACCCAAGGTGGAGCAGGCATTTGGGCGATGGCCGCAGTGCGGCTCATCAGAGGCTGGAGAGCATCAGCGAGGATTTGTTTCTCGGGCATACCAGGCGGCGTCAGTGGAGGAACCTGTCAACTACGGTCTTCGGCTTGGCTGGAAGGTGACACTCAGGACAAGGAGGGCAATGGTGGCACCAGAACCTCTATGAGTGCTGCAAACAGAAAGCACAGTAGAGGTATATGACGGGGGAGCCCCCACAGACTCACAAATAAATTCAGGAGCAAAAAATAAATGTCAAGGGGAAAGTGAGACAGGAATGGGCAGTCGGAATCAAAATTAAATTTTTTGAAAGCCCAACTGATATGCACTAAGACATAGGCATATCTGGGCAGACAGAGAGTCAGTGACCTCATCTCACACAGTAGTAACACCAACCCCTAATTCAGTGTTTATTAGCTAGGAGGACCTGGCCCAAGACCAACCTAATATCAAGGGGAGGTCGCCCCCTCAGTCTCTCCACTTCCAATCTCAGAAGGTGCCAGGCGAACAATTAATCTCAAAAGTGCCGGGAAGAAAAGGGGCCGAAATTGCAAATCATGTTAAAATCACTCCCTCTCTGTGCTCCTACTTCAGGGTTCTGTCTAAAGGAGAGCAACATAGTTCTCTTTTACTTCCTTGTACAACTGATATCTCACAAGATTGTATAATACAAGCTGAGTTACTGGGAAGTATGGAAGAACTGGTGGAGATTGGGAGTATGAAGCAAATACCAGGGACCAAACAGGCTTTGGAGTCAGGGAACAGGTTCCAAGTACTAGCAGGACTCTCTGATCAAGAACTTCTCTCACAGACTCCAACCACAACCCAAGACCTTGCTATGCAATCCTCGGGGAAAGAAAATCAGCCAAGTGTAGAGGGGATGCTTGCCACCCTGATAGAAGATATCAAGGATAAATTTGCAATATCCAAAAGAAATCAGCAAAAAATCCTGTGTGCATGTGGGATGTTAGAAGTCAAAATGAACTCTTTAATGGATAGAGTAAGTGTAATGAAAATATGGAAATATCCCTTGTAGAGCTTACTAGGGAGGTATAATTGAACCATAAGAAGATCCAGCAGTTAAAAAATTGAGACAAAGACTTCCATGACAAATTAGAAATACTTGAAAATAACTCAAGAAGGAATAATATCAGGCTACTGAACGTACCAGAAGGCTTGGAGGGGGATAATATCAAAAACTTTACATTGAATTTATTGAAAGACTTTTTTTCAGGTATTGAAGTAGCTGAGATAGAATAAGACATACAGAGGGTCCATCGAGATGCGTTCTCCAAAGGTCCTGCTAGGAAGACTCCTTGGAAAATACTGGTTAACTTTAAAACCTACTCCCTTAAAGAGAGAATCATCTCAGAAGCACTTAGGAGGGAGTTACACAAAAGATAGATTGGTGATTCCATGTCAGGTCTGATATCTCTAGGGCTACCCAAGACAGGGTGTGGGAACTAGGGGATTTTAATGTGATAAGAGATCCAGTCAAGACAAATCCACCTTTAGAGGAACAGTCAATTCACCCAATATGAAAGCCTTGTTGAAACAATTAATGGGAAACTTTTGTCTCATTGACATCTGGAGACTAAAAGGAAATAAAGGGGGAAGTAAAGCAGGAATATTCACATTTTATTATAAAAAAATATGGCTATCGGTCCAGGATAGACTTTTTCCTGGTAGATGCAACTCTGGGTAAAAGTATTAATAAAGTGAATCACAGGGTCGAGCATTTATCTGATCATTCAGCAGAAAATTTAGAGATCAGGTTAAGTGACCGCCTGGTACTGAAGAGATGGACAATAAGTCGAGTCCTTCTCTTGCATCCACAAACAATAAAAAGTCTGAAGAAAGTAAAAAAGGAATTTTCTCTCCAAAATAACTCATCAGCTCCCCCACATATAGTCTGGGATATGTACAAGGGCCCTTTAAGGGGAACTCAGACGGGTTTAACTATAGCACAAAACAAAAAGGTAAAGAAGGAATTAAAAGACCTCAAATTATCTATACAGTCTTTGGTGAGAGAGACAGAGAACACCTGTGACTCCTAAAACCTGACAGTCTTATATGAGCAGTTAAAAATGGCAAGGTTGGAAATGTCAAACTATCTAGAAGCAATAATAAGAATAAATGGGAGGCTAATAAACTCTCTCACTGAGAGTATGGGGATGGGTGTGGAAAGCTCTTGGCCTGGAAAACCAAAGTATAACATACTAGGAATGCTATTAAGGCAATTAGAAACAAAGCCACTGGTAAATTATATTTGTAGGATGTAGAAATAGAGTTGGCTTTTAAACAATTTGTTCAAAACCCCTACACAGAAGACCTGGAGGGGTAGAAGGACCAGATTAGAAGTTATCTTGATGAGGTAGAATTCCCGTCCAAACAACCAGCCTATAAGGGTGAGCTGAATGCTGAGATTAATGTTGAAGTAGTATCCAATATAATCAGAAAGTTAACAAGAGGAAAAGCAGCTTGGCCGGACAGCCTCCCAAATTAAATATATATGGCTTTAAAGGATGAGCTGACTCCCATTTTAACAGAAGTCTTCAATCTGGCTCTTTTTAAAAAACAGGACCTTCTGCAATCCTGAGATGAGGCCACTATAATTTGAATTCTTAAACCAAACAAAGAGCTCAAAATCTGTGAATCTTATAGACCAATCTCTCTTTTAAACAGTGACTATAACATTTTCACACAGATTTTGAAGAAACGGCTAGAAAGGATGATAGATGTCTTAATTCTCAGGCATCAGAATGGTTTTTCTCAAAGGAAGGCAACTAAATGAGCTGTTACATGATTTAGTGGGGCAATTGATCTGGCTAACAAGGATAGAACCCCATTGACAGTTCTTACCTTTGACATGGCCAAAGTCTTTGATAGGGGGTGGCTGGCCCTTTTGGTATAAGGTAATTAAACATTATGATCTGGGAGAGACCTTTTTAGGGGCTGTTAGGCCACTTTTTAAAAATCACTAGGCCAGGATTTTGGTTAGTGGGAATCTAGCAAAGCAATAAACATTAGAAGAGGAACCCGTCAGGGATACCCGCTCTCACCTGTGCATTTTAATCTTTATATTGAACTTTTGGCGAACAAGATATGGGCAAGTAAGGATATTTCCCACTTTGTTTTAAATGAGTGGGAGAATAAAGTTGGATTGTATGCTGATGATTTAATGGTCTATACAGGAGACCTTGAAGTGTCAATCCTTGCAATCTGGAACATCTTAGTAAACTTTGTGAAGGTCTCGAGCTACCTCGTCAACCAGCAGCAAACTGAAATCATGGAGTGGAATACCCACCATAGCAGCCCACTGGCAAAGCAAGAAATAAGATACTTGGGAATATAGGTGGTGCAAGATCTGGAGCGAATGGCCCAGGTAAACTTTAATAAGGTAGCCTCAAAGACTAAAGAGCTTCTTAGAGGATGGGTGGCTCCTGCTTTTATTTATAGGGAGATCTAACCTCCTGAAAATGTCTATTTTACAAAAAATGTACCTTCATTTTTAATGCAGATCCCCTGGAGTTTAAAGCGGTATGGTTTAAGAAGCTGCAGGGAGATCTGAGTAATTTTATATAGAGGGCTAATGGGGTGCGAATCGGTTGGAGTAAACTCCATACGAGGAAAGAACATAGGGGTATTGTAAGCCAAGATTTATATCAATACTATCGTACTTTCTCCCTGAAGAATATTAGATCATTACTCTTGGACAAATCCAACTTTACCCCGCTCTTTAGAGCCTTGACATGTGAGTTACCCATGAGGGGGGATTTTTTTCTTTTTTAAATGTTGTCACCCTAAATATTTCAAGAAGATCAGACTTAAGATACTGGCAAATGGCTGTAAGATGTGGTACCAAATTAGACAGACTTTAGGAATGCCATACTGCAGTAGCTCTGTCCCAATGTGGAACTCGCCTGGTACACCAGCTTGCCTTATAGGTAAGCTTGCAACCAGTTTGGTTGAATGGGGTATGCACAAATGGGGACAACTGATAGAAGACAATTGTCTAGTCCCTTGGGAACATCTGGGAGAAATCACGGAGGATCATTTATTAAAACTAGTAAGTTGGGCAAGGGAGCTAAGTAATGATGGAAAAGGCAATCGTCTTTGGGAGGAAAAGTTACAAAAAAGATCACTTCAGTGAAAGGAAGTAGCTTGAATGGTATTGGATGTTGGTCCAGGTGGGAGAGGAAGAATTTACCTTGCCTTCAAAGATCTGGAAGAGGGACCTACCAAGCCTTTGTTGCAAGTATCTATGTCTTTTTATTAGTCATCTATTAATTCTGCACCTCTTAAGAAAAATCATTTGTTTACCGTCCATAAGGCATATTGGACAACAAACAAACTGGCCAAGATGAGAAGCTGTGAGGTTAGAAGATGCCTTATATGCAGTGAGGAAAAGGCCAATGATGTCCATATGTTTTGGCAGTGTCACCCGATTGCATCCTTTTGGCAAGAAGTAGGCAAGGAACTTTCAGACATACCAGGCCAATACATTAAGGTAAGCTTGGTGCTGGTTATTTTTGGTGTTATTAACGGGGAGGAGGGTCCCTTGAAGCTTATGTACAAGCCCCTATCACCATGGGAGTGTCACTTTTTGTGACATTTCTGTAGCGATAGGGGCTTCGCCTTATTAACCATGCAGCGTTAAGCCACTTAACGTAGCTTAAAGCTACCTTGTAAATGAGACCCCCTTTGACGCTATGCTTAGCGTGACAGGAGAGGGCAATGGGTGTTGCTCTGGGCATTCCACTGCAACACCCATTGATTCTGATGTTGCCTCCTATTTACATGGGAGGCGTAAATAGGAGGCACCGCCAGAATTAAGACCAGAAAAAACCTGGTCTTACCCTGGCGCAACGAGGAGAAATGTTTCATTTCTCCTCGTTATTGCTGTTTTCATGTGTGCTGCGTTGTGCAGCACACATGAAATCTACAAAAGGCCAATGATTGTTTATGTACAGGAAGGTCATTTATAATTTTTTTAAAAGGCAGTTTTGCAACTTCTGTGTGTACTGAATTAAGCACCACACATAGAAGTTACAAAACAGCATTTAAAGACTGTTTATGTGCAGGAAGGGCAGCCTTTCTGCACATACACAATCTTTTCCTGCATGCAGACACCCTTGCACTATGTTGCAAGGGTGCCTGTGTTGGCACTAGGCTGCTAATTGTAGCACCAGCGTATGGGTTAAATGCAGGTCTGCACCATATGCTTGTAAATATGGTGCAGCCATGTGTTTCTGAAGTGGCGGAGAGAGGCTGACACCTCTCTCCGCCACTTACCTTTTACATATTACCCAAAAGTCTGTTATATTTGTTTTAATCCTGCTTGTACTAAGAGATATATGTCTGAAATGGATCCTCCCAAGCCCCCCAGTGGTGGGGGAATGGTTAATGTCAGGCCAAGGCTAAATAGTTTAGACTGGAGTGGTCGCCCTTCCAAAAGAAAAACATTTTAGGATATATGGGAAAGTTGGCATAATTCCTGGCAAATAAGTAAGAGAATGTAGTCACCTTTCTTTTTTGTAAAACACAATGGTCCAATGATTAGACATCTACAGCAATAAACTCAAAAGGGAGTTGCTCCGATGGTCATCTTCTAGAAACTCCTAATTTCAGGTAGATTTGCATTTTGAGGTACAGGACTCCAAGGGGCTGGATACATTGAGCTTTTAGGCTCCCTCACCTGCCTTGGAAGTAGGGGTGGGCGGAATTTGCGTAATTGCGTTACGCAAATCTCCGCGAAACGGTAAAAATCTCCGCGAACACGCAGAAATTCCGCGAACACGCGGAATTGCTTGTTCGCAATGATTTTTTCCTGTTCGCAATTGCTGTTTGCATGCTCGAGGAGAAATATCTCGCGAACATGCATTTTGAGAACGCGAACAAGCAAAAATTTCGCGAAATCGCGGAAAGCAGACTTTTGAGCAATTTCGCGTTCTCCGCGGAACGCGAAATTACGCAAATTTCGCAAATTCCGCGAGCGGAACGGAATTTGCCGCCCAGGCCT
The DNA here is from genome assembly GCF_964204655.1 of Triturus cristatus. NCBI lineage: Eukaryota > Metazoa > Chordata > Amphibia > Caudata > Salamandridae > Triturus > Triturus cristatus. The sequence continues at coordinate 922,316,499 of NC_140594.1, forward strand.
ACTTGGAAGGGTGAGGGAGAATCTCAGTATTACCCTGGAGATCCAGACCTCTCTGATTAATAATGAGGACTAAAAAAGGGGAAAAAAGAAAAGAAGCAAAGAAATGAATGGGGACCCATAAAAGCGAACAATTCTAAACAAAAGGACTGGATAACCAGCCCAGACACTGAAGCACACTCATTTTCTGGTGGATGTACACATGTGATCAGAAAACGGCATGATGCACAGGGCAAGAGAGCCAAAGACTAATGTGAATTGAGCCATTACCCCATGCATATTGCTGTCATGAACAGTAGTAGAGTATAAGTGGCACTGAGATGGACCAATGGAAGACCAGAACTGATCCAAAGGCACTCTATGTATCTATATGGATATATATTTATATGTATGGATCTATGTGTAATTTATATATATACTTATATTACAAGGTAAAGTTTATTGTATGATTACTTAAAATCATTTAAAAAAGCAGAGCAGATAAATACAAATTAAGAAGAGGTAAGGATAAAATGAATAAAATCTGAATAGGGTTTAGATGCCAAATATAATCGTAGTCCGCATAAAAAAAATACATTTAAAATTAAAACAGGTGTTTAGTATTACATGCAAAGAATGTGCATAGCTACATCACCAAAGTCTATTAACTAGTAAAAAGTTGCTATGGGCAGTAGTAGTATTAAGGGCGATACTAAGCAAAAGCGATTAGAGGTGTTCCGTGATTCGTAAGTTTGTTTGTTATCAGTTCGCGGGCTGATCGTAAAGACAGTCCAGCTGCCGCATAAAACTTCCCAATGTGTGCGAGCTTCATTGGGACTATGGTGGTGTATATATGCCTTAAGGCCTACTTGCATGTTCTTACACCGTGTTGTATGAACATGGTTATTAGATACAAGCGCCTTGAGGACTGCAGAGCTGGACAACAACAAATGACATGCTCCGCAGATTCTGCATGATATTGACACAAACAGCATGCAGATCTTCTTGACAACCCATTTTTCAAGTATGCTCTATAATCTTGAATTGGCAAAGTTAATAGCCTTGTCATAATAACATTTTGTAAAGCCTGCCTTTACAGTCCTGCTTTTAGGTAGGGCTGGAATGCAGTTGTTTCATATGAGTTGATAAGACCCTCTGCACCCTGAACAGATCTGATCCGTTCAATGTCTTGTTGCCTCAGAGTGGTCTTGCCACACTTTTTTAGGAGATTCTTTAGGCTAAACTTAGTCAGGGGTGTGTCTGTTAAGAGGTAGGCGGGGAGTCCCAATGTTTTATTGGCCATCAAGTAATACCGCGCCCATCGACTGTTATTGTCTGTAAAGACCACCTGTAGTGCTGCCCTGATTGTGCCCGGGCAAGCATTAATCACGTTATGGTGGAATTTGATTATATCTGTTTTGCATTCAATGTCCATTGACGTGATGTTAAGCTCTAGTCAGATCAGTCAACGCCTAGTCGAGTATGGGAGCTTGAAAACCTTTCTGTAAGCCATTACATATAACCCCTCCAGTTTTTTGGTCAGCAAACCAGGGAAGGCAAGGTGGCCGTAGCTGAGTGTAGACATTAGCGTGGCTTGCATTACTTGTCGGATCCCCTCCGTCGAGTGGCTTACAAGCTTGTGAAATTGAACTCCCAGGTAGGTGTAGTTCTTGGTCGTGGCTATCTTTTGAGGACCCAACTGCCATACAAATGATAGTTTTTTTAGCTTGTGGCCAAAGATCAACACTTTTGTCTTTGATGGATTAGCTATAAGTTTATTTTCCATATTATAATGATGTAGCGTCTCTAGTGCCTTTTTCATACCTATTTTTGTTTTATCCAATAAAACCAGGTTGTCCGCGTATTGCATGATCGGCAGTCTTCGGTGACCCTGTTTTGGAGGGAAGATGTTAGTTTTTAAGAGTGCCTCTCCCAAGTCTGCAGTATATAGGTTGAAGAGGGTGGTGGCGATCACACAACCCTGTTTTAGCCCCCTATTTGTGAAAATCTTGGCTGTAGCACATGTGCTTGTGAGCTTTACACGCACCCAAGTACCAGTGTAAAGTGATAATATGGCCGCAGGGAGTTTCCCTTGTATTCCCAATTTAACCAATTTTGCCCACAGTATTTTTCGATATACCCCATCAAAGGCGGCACTATAATTCACAAAACATGCATATAATGGAGGGGGGTGGGCCCAGTTGCCTCGGTTGCCAGATATGAAAGAGCTATGGTGTTATCCATGGTCGAAGAGTTCGGCCGAAAGACGGTCTGGTATATCACAAGATCCTGTTCAGAAAGCTTAGATGTCCGCCTATATCAGGGGTAACACAACACAAACAATTCCCTACAAAGGTAATATGTGACATTTCACATTTGCCCTAACTAAATGCCTACCTGCAGAGTATTCCCCATCTACCTGTAAATGACTATTTACTTTAACATATACTTTTCACAATATATCAGGCCTATTACCTTTATCATACCTTTTTATTATAAAAAATCAGGTCTATAACCTTTATCATCAACTTGCCACAAAAATCAACTCAGACCAACTGTGATGGTTTATAAGCCTTCTCACAAGGCAACCATCAGGTATACCTAGGCTTTCCTGTTTTCAGTTTCTATTTTTGGTAAATTCTGGTGGGGTTTTGTCAGTTTTTTCAATGCCTTAAAAAACAGTGGTTGTCAGTGGTTACACATTTTCGCACCATTAAAAACAACAAAAACAGTGTTTTTCCGGTGTTTATAGAATTTTAATTTAATTTTAATTATTGCTTGCTTTGTGCACTGATAGTACATGTGTATAGATAGCGTGTGCACAGGGTATATGAGGTCCAAATACATTTTACTGCACCATAATGGACTACAAAGTCAATAGCATTCTTCATTAACTCTGAAGATTGTAAAGATGCTTTCAGCATACCCTCTAGCAAGTGACAAGGATCTCTTACAGGGAAGAACTTCAGCTCTGGTATCGATTATGACAGACCATCATACAACTGTTTCACATACGTAGCTGAATTACTGCAAATACAAACATTATCACTCCAATCTTTATTGAACTTGGTAGGAACTTTTTTCAGCAGCATCCCAAGTGACAATGCGTTCCATTTTTACCAAATGTCTGGTGTCATGTTTTCACCACTAACTCAGATGCTTGGTGAGAACATTCTTTTCACCTATACCTGTCACTACATCTTGCAATGAATGTTTAAAGCTTGTGGTATTTGGCAATTCACTTGCAATCAATACTGACTCACTAGAAAAGGGGGCTGATGTATCAAAGGAGTTCACCCATTCTCTGTCTGTGATGGAACATATTAGGAAAGATTCTTATGAAAGCAGCCATTTTATCTATCAGTGAAATCAAATGTAGTCAAAATATCAAATATGATTTTGATATTTCTCAATTCTCTACAGCTTATAAAATAACTAAATACGACCTAAAACATGCTTCTAAACACTGCAACTTTAGACCAAAGACCACAAAAATTAAAAAAGCAGAAGGAAGAAGGAAGAAGAGACAATGTTTTAGTGACACCCCTAAACAACAAAACACAAGCAAAATATTGTTAGCCCAGTCTTTCTTGATGCTACCTTGTATAACAAAGTTACATTGTATTGGCCCCTTCAAAATGTCTCTTTCACTCATCTTTTCCTTTCTTTGAATGGCACTTAGTTTGTGGTTGCTAAGGTGTTTTTTCAGTGTTTATATGTTTACACCAGTAGTGCTATTTTCCTTTCAGTGCGTTTTTATCAGTTATTATAGGTTTAAACCTACAACCAGATTGCCTAGGTATACGGTAATACAATTACAAATATGTATATAAAATACAATTGTAAAAACAATATAATAGCCCTACTAATAGAGACTCATAAGGATTACCACTATGCAAATTGTCTATCCCCTTTATTTATTTATATGAGTCACCAACACCAAAGCCCCTGCCTACTATAGTAATCTGCGAGATTCCATATAACAATAAACGTGCCTACAGGCTTTAGCACAGGGTAATAACAATCCGCCTCTAAAAGCATATTGTTTTTAACATATGCTTTTCACGATATGTAAGTAAGGCCCTTTTGCTTTGTCCTAACTTTCATCATAAACAGATCACGCCTAAAGGAATCTAACATAACTTTTCACAGTCAACAAAGAAGGACTCTAGCTTTTTTAATTGACTTGTCACTATAAGAAACACAGGTCCATTTTAGTAAGTGCAGTCTTTCCACAAGACATCTGGCATCTAATCATAAAAGTACAAATGTAAACAAAATTGCAGTTGGCAAACAATAATACTATCTCTCCTAAAAGAGCCTAACAAGGATCATTGTGTGCATATCTTCGATCCCAACATTTTAAACGATTCAGTACTATAATGGACCTCATAGTCCCTTAAATAAACATGCTAAACATATGCATCCTATATAATCATCCAAAAACAAAAAAACACTGGTGTGCAGTTAATCTAAAGAACTTAAGAACAACATGTGAAGTAATTAATGCAGGTGAACCCAAAAGAAACCTATACTTAAGAGCCAAGTGAAACACATCGAATTCAGTGTGCTTACAAAAACAAGAAAATGCATGTGAGGTCAACAAAGATGGCAAATGAAAATAATGGAAACTGGTTGTGAAATTTGTGTACAAGAAACTGCTTGCAGTTATAACCTAGTGAGTAAACTGTCACCAAGCAGGATGAACAATCCAAGAGCTACTAGCATTATAAGTTATCTCCTAAAGAGCGTGAAATAAATCAAAGTATGAACCAGTAAATAAACCTTCACCAAAATAGAAGAACAGAGCCAAAACCCCTACATCGAATCTCAAAATCTGAACACAACGCTATTGGACCAACACCATATTACCAACACCATGTGTAACCACATTAATTTATGTTTCCATCACATGACTTTTATTCGGTTTGCCCCGATGTACGCTAATGTTGACGCCAAATTGGTGGAGTGAAAAAGCGAAGGGTTGTTTTATGTTAACCCATAAGCAAATTACTCCTAGCGAAAACTTTCAAACATGAAGTTAAAAAATATCAAAATTAACATGTCATTCTTAAAACAAATCACCAATGTCACCTGTGTTGAAATACATTTTTCCAAAACAAATAAACCACGAAAATATCCCAAGAGAATCATCCGCCCCGAAACTTACATAAACCCTTCTGATGCTAATCTGTCAACTCATCCAAACACTTTATAACCAATCATCTACGGAACCTATTAAGAAATTTAAAAAACACATAGAAACCTACAGTACCCTTGGTACAATCAGTATACTAGAATACAAAACATAATATTATCCATTAAATGAAACCCAAGATAACATCTTTAACAAATGGTAACAGAGCCAATGTGTTGTGGAATAAAACTGTATTTTTACAACAGCAGACAAAGGGAACGGGAAAGGAAAAGACGGAGAGATGACTACATTAATCTAAATAATGATACTAATTAAAAATATATTAAGATAATAATCAATTACACAGTCATTTATGGTATTAGAGCCATAGAAAATCACGGGAAACATGCCATTTCAAGTCTGCCATTTAAGTCCAAAGCAGCTTCCAAAATTTGAAACCATAACTGACTTAAATTATGTTTGAATTCATGCCAGTGTATGGCGACACTGGCTAGTTTTAGATAATGGTGGATAATACTTTTGTATTCTGAAAATAGCTTTTCCAATATATATGAATCCATGATAGCACTTTAAATACCGTTGCTTGTGTCACAACAAGATGTGTGCCTCAACGTGATCTTAAATCGTAGATGTGGGTGAATCACTGCATTTCCCAAAATTACATTATTGCAAAGCATACAATGTTCACAACTCAGTGTGCCCTTCCCTAGTTTTCATTGTGGCGTTTTTCATGGATATTTGAGAATTTCCATCAATTTTCTAACACGTAAATATGCGAATATTTCTGATTTTATATGAATTGGTGGAAAACTTGGAAACTAACATGAATGTAGTGGTAGGTTGTTTCCTTTGTTTTTAAATAATGACTCTCTCTATTTCTTGCAAAAGGATTGCAGATTCTATTATAAGGGTTTGTGGATATTCTCATGTCTTAAATCACTCTGTGTATTTTTCCAGAGATGCCTCTAATCAATCTTTTTCAGATGTTATACATTTGATTCCTTTGAATTGAGAGTAGGGATGGTGCCTTTCAATGACACTCAATGAAAACTGGACAAAGACAAACAGTCATTCCTATTGGTGGATTTTTGATGTACCCTTGTTTGCATTGATTCCCCTTATCTTATCTTATCTTAGGTGCAATTTGTAAAGCGCGCTGTCGCCGAGGCTTCCTGGCGCTGAAAGACAGAGTAGATGAGGGGAACCAAGAGTAGCGGAATTCTAGGGGAGAAGAGGGAAAAGGTAAGTCTTAAGAAGTTTTCTGAAGTTCATGAGAGAAGAGGAGGATTTGATGGAGAGAGGGAGGGGGTTCCAAAGTCCAGGGGCTAGGTAAGAGAACCGGCGACCGCCGAGTTTCTTGGTTCTAATTTTGGGGGTGGCTAGCAGGTGGCGATGGGCAGATCGGAGGTCACGCTGTGGACAATAAGGGCGGATAAGAGATTTAACAAACACAGGGCCGGAACAGTGAAGGGTTTTGAAAGTGAGACATGCCACCTTAAAAGCTGCCCTTTGGTCTATTGGGAGCCAATGAAGACTGTGAAGTAGGGGTTTTGCTGACTGCCATCTGGGGGTATTAAAAATTAAGCGGGCCGCTTGGTTCTGGACAACTTGGAGACGATGTGTCAGGGATGATGGGAGGCCGTGGTAGATAGAGTTAGAAAAGTCCAGACGGCAGAGCACAAGTGTGATGACAACTTGGGTAAGTGCTGCGGGGGGAAGTAAGTGACGCACTTTGAGAATCTTCCGAAGCTGGTACATGCAGGAAGATATTACCGAGCCCACCTGAGCTCTGAGAGAAAGTTCAGCGTCAATGATCACTCCCAGACTCTTTACTGCTTTCACCGGGATTGGGGGGGAGCCTAGCTCCGGAGGCCAGAACTGCGGGCCCCAGTAAGCGTGACTGAGTCCCGGAAGGAGGAGCTCAGTTTTCCCGGGGTTAAGTTTCAATTGATTCTGGTTCATCCAACATTGGATGTGGATCATGACTGCATGAAACGTATTGATAGCATGGGGTGAATTCAGCGGAAGAATGATCTATAGGTCGTCAGCGTAATTATAGACGACAATGTCCCATTTCTGAAGAGATTGAATCAGAGGCGAGAGATATAGATCCGGGGGCGAGTTTCCACATCTTCAAATTCATATTAGACAACTTCAAATAATTAAACTATGAAGCATTGTGAAGCTATAATCAGACTCAACTTTAGCCATAAAAATGTTTGCAGAGCTGGGGGTTAACTTATTCCCTTGAAGGATAGATATCTAGCATGTATCCTAAGTGGCATATGACATCACTAACAGTTTCTACTGGTGTGTTCTGGAATAAAGGACAGAGAGCAGCAGCACCAAAAATTTTTTATTTATTGTTAAACATTTTCTATGGTTAAAAGTATAAAGTATGTATCAGTTGATGTGACTTCAAGGAGTGCAAATTAGGAATTCATTTTTTTGAAAGTCTTCTGCATAAGACATGATGTTATGTAAATGTTGAATAAAGTGGGTCTTTGGAATCAAACCTGTGGGGCACCACAAAAATGTACTAGCTTTGGAATATAAGAGAAGATGTTACACAATCTGATATCTAGCAGTTTGAAAGGCGCAAAGGCACTCGAGTATGGTTATACAGGTGCCAATATTGAAGAGATTAAATAGTGATATTGAATTACAGAGCATATTGAATGTTGCTGACAAATCAAGAAGGGGTGTTTGGAGAAAATATTGAGCTGGAAATATTGGATGCAGAAATATCGTAGAAAACATTGTGACACAACAATATGATGGGGGGAATATAGTTGTCAAGAATATTAATTTTTGGGGGTAATATCGTTTTCCAGAAGATCATTGTAAATAACCCTTTCAAAAATATAGTTGGAAAGAATATAGATTTGTAATACTTTTTATGTGTGTTAGTTTATATGTTTATTTTATGGGTTATTATTCATTGTAGAATTGTGAATCATATTTTTTATTACAGTTTGTAATGTTAAGTGATTTATAATTTTTAATTTAATTATATTATATTGAATTTAATTATAAACGTTATTTATATTACCACAGCGAGTTGCTAGGTTTTTGGGGATGTTGGGTGGGAAGTTAATTAAGTATAATTATTAATTAATTACAAATTAGTTATTTAATTGACTATTATTTATTAATTATGAAAAATATTTAATAATTATATTTTTTACATTATCTGTTAGGTCTAGGTTGCTGGGTTTGTAGGGGTATAGTGGGGTAAGTTAATTAAGTAATAAATAATGGGCAATGTTTTTAATTGGTTATTATATTGGTCAATAATTATATTCATTATTTACATCGTATTTATATATATATATAATTGTTTGGGTTAATTAATAGAGTTTATATTAATAGTTTTAAAATGTCATTAAATTAATAGGGTTATGTTTCATATATGCTATGTGTTTGAAGTGAAGTTCTTTCCCTTACTGTTGCATAAACTGGAGTGGAAATAATAAATTTTACTCCGCCGAAGTCCAATGTTTTACCTACTGTTAGACAGATTGGAGTGGGAATAGTACATTTTACCCCTCCGAAGTCCAATACTTTCCCTACTGTGGCAAAGACTGCAGGGTGAATAGTCAATTTTACCCCTTCAGAGTCCCACACTTTCCCTACTGTTGCAGAAACTGAAGTAAATGTTACCTCTCTGACATCCAACATTTTCCCTATTGTTGCACATACTTGAGTGGGAATAGTAAATGCTACCCCTCTGAAGTCCAACACTTTCCCTACTGTTGCAAACACTTGAGGGGGAATAATAAATAGAACCCTTTCCCTACTGTCTACAGACTGCAATGGGAATAGAACATTTTACCCCTCTGAAGTCCAACATTTTCCCTATTGTTGCACAGACTGGAGAGCGAATAATATATCTATTATTCTGAAACTTCAATACCTTTTTTAGCATTGTTTAAATATATTCAATATTAACATTTGTTTATATTTAATTTCCTAATATTTGTTTATATGTATTTATATACATTTTTGTTTTTTTAAATATTTTTAGTAAATGTCTTTTTTGTTTTTTGAATGTCATTTTTTGCATTTGATTTGTTAAAAATGTTTTTTGTTCTATATATAGAATATATAAATATATATATACGTATATATGTAGTATGTGCATATATATCAATATATGCATATATGTATTATGTGAATGTATATGTATATATCTATATATGGCACTGTGACATTCGGACTGCCCATTCAGGGCGTGCCATTACGCATGTTAAATGGAGGACCTGCGGCACTTGCACTGAACACATCACCTCAGAAGAAGGAATAATATCTGAAACGCGTCAGGCAGAGGGTCGATCTGCATGGACACTGCCCATATCAATAAAAAGAGTGTTATCTCTAACAGCGGTCCGAGTGCTTCCTACGAGTGGGCAATGCTGAGCTTGATATATATATATATATAATTTCACTGAAAAAACCATAGGTTTCAGAGACGTTATAGTTAGAGATTAGCACTTAAAAAACCTTAGAAATTCACAGAAAAAAACATAGGTTTCAGGGGTGTTATAGTTAGCTGGCCATTTCACTCGTACAAAACCATAGAAACTCCTCCGTTATAGTTAGCTCTGCTAACTATAACTTGCGCGCCCGCAATGCACTGCTGATGATGTCACATATTGCATCATTCATGACATGGTCAGTGACATCACTGATGACATCACTGATGACATCATCCAGTGAATGTGGTTTAGTTTGAAATTTAAATATGTATTATATATATACCAATCTGCAGTGAAGATTGAGTTGATATATAACTGTCTGGATGGAGGATTTAGTAGCTGTCTGACTGTCTGTTTAAGTGAGTAATTAAAAGTGTCTCACTTAATACAGGGATTAGTAACTAAACTATGTGAATGTGTGCAGCACTGTCTCTGTTGTTGTATAACATGCTGCATCATTTGGTCACCAACTACATGAGTGTGTATATTAGTTATTGATTAGTTGGGTGAGTATTTGTATGGGACACTGAGTTTGTGTGTGGTTGGATGGGGTGTGTATAACTCTATGCATAGATGTGTGAATGGTTGATTGACTAGGTGTAGAGGTTTAAGAGTGCATGTGGAAAAGTTGTTTGGGTGACTGAGTGTATTTATTTGTGTGTTGGTGAGCGAATAGATGTTTTAGTTGTACATCTTCAACAAAGTAAAAAAATGAAAGGCATTGTATGTGAGAGTTGGTGTATATAAATAAGTATGTGTAAGAGTCAGTGATTGTGAGAGTAACTATATGAATGAGTGAATAATTGTAATGGTGCTTTTTTAACATATTAACTATGAGTTACTATGTGTTTGAATAAATGAGGTGTTGTTGGATAATTGTGTAAGTGAGTAAATGTAAGTGCAATTAACTTTTTTTATGAGTGAATAGGATGACTGCATAACCAACTAAGATGACTGCTGATGTGTCAACGTCTATATATGTGTATAAGTGCATTTGATAGTGTTCTATAAATTAGTGACTGCATGTATAAATGATTCTGTTGTTGAATGGGTAGTTGCGTGTGTAGACTTAGGAATCAGTGAGTGGGTATGTAGTAACTGGTATTGGTGTGTCAATGGTTTCAAATATGGTACTCTGTATTTTACAGTGAGTGATGAAAGGCTATACTAATGTATGATGAGGTGTATCAGAGTGTCACGTGGATGATGTCTTCAGTGATGTCATTTGAGATGTCACCAGTGATGTCATCAGTGATGTCACTGACCATGTCATGAGTGATGCAATATGTGACATCATCAGCAGTGCATTGCGGGCGCGCGAGTTATAGTTAGCAGAACTAATTATAACGGAGGAATTTCTATGGTTTTGTACGAGTGAAATGGCCAGCTAACTATAACACCCCTGAAACCTATGGTTTTTTCTGTGAATTTCTAAGGTTTTTTAAATGCTAATTTCTAACTATAACGTCTTTGAAACCTATGGTATTTTCAGTGAATTTCAAAGCTTTTTTAAATGCTAATTTCTAACTATAACGTCTCTGAAACCCATGTTTTTTTCAGTGAATTTCAAAGGTTTTTTAAATGCTAATTTTTAAGTGTGATAGTAGTTATACCTATTTGTTTGTACTGATTTTCTACAGTTTTTAACTGTTTATTTATAAATGTTTTATTCATTAAATAACATTATATATTTTTCTGAAAATTGCAAAAATAATTTTTTTTAAAAATTAAAACTGAAATATTGATTAATTTTCTTGTTTTCATTTTTTATTTTAATATATTTATATTATTTTCTCAAAGCGTACACATCACGATGGGTGGGCGCATTCTAACCACCATTTTAGAAAAGTCATGAAGGATCCGCGTATGGTGTGCGATGGCTGCGTGTTTTTCAGTTACATCATATACATTTAATATCACGTGATGTGTGCGATTGGTATGCGACCAGTCCGCGACTCCTACTCCTGTGCATTCGCGACACAGGCGTATTACGGTACGAGATGTTTGCGCGGTTGTGGGTCCCGCGTGAAATCATATACGTGCTGAGGTGTGCTGGGTGCGCGACTCCTGCAAAAAAAATTATGTATGTGTCTTTAATATACATATTAGGGCAAGAGATTATGTAAGATATTCATAAAAATAATATATTTGTACTTATAATAAACTTATATTATTTTTTAATATATTTTCGCGAAGTCGGGTGCGTGCATCGTGAGTGCAGAAAACCAAGTCAGCAGAGCTGCTGTAGAGCCAGAGAACCAGGTCAGCAGAGCTGCTCTAGAGCCTAAGAACTAGGTCAGCAGATCTGCTCTAGAGCCAGAGAACCAGGTCAGCAGAGTTGCTGTAGAGCCAGAGAAACCAGGTCAGCAGAGCTGCTTTAGAGGGAGAGAACCGGGTCAGCAGGGCTGCTTTAGAGCCAGAGAACCAGGCCAGCAGAGCTGCTTTAGAGCCAGAGAACCAGGTCAGCAGAGCTGCTTTAGAGCCAGAGAACCAGGTCAGCAGAGCTACTCTAGAGCCAGAGAACCAAGTCAGCAAAGCTGCTTTAGAGGGAGAGAACCAGGTCAGCAGATCTGCTTTAGAGCCAGAGAACCAGGTCAGCAGAGCTGCTCTAGAGCCAGAGACCCAGGTCAGCAGAGCTGTTGTAGAGCCAGAGAAACCAGGTCAGTAGAGCTGCTTTCTAGGTAGAGAACCAGGTCAGCAGAGCTGCTCTAGAGGGAGACAACCAGGTCAACAGAGCTGCTCTAGAGCCAGAGAACCATGTCAGCAGAACTGCTTTAGAGCCATAGAACCGGGTCAGCAGAGCTGCTTTAGAGCCAGAGAATCAGGTCAGCAGAGCTGCTTTAGAGCCAGAGAACCAGGTCAGCAGAGCTACTCTAGAGCCAGAGAACCAAGTCAGTAAAGCTGCTTTAGAGGTAGAGAACCAGGTCAGCAGAGCTGCTTTAGAGCCAGAGAACCAGGTCAGCAGAGCTGCTCTAGAGCCAGAGAACCATGTCAGCAGAACTGCTTTAGAGCCATAGGGCCGGGTCAGCAGAGCTGCTTTAGAGCCAGAGAACCAGGTCAGCAGAGCTGCTTTAGAGCCAGAGAACCAGGTCAGCAGAGCTACTCTAGAGCCAGAGAACCAAGTCAGCAAAGCTGCTTTAGAGGGAGAGAACCAGGTCAGCAGAGCTGCTTTAGAGCCAGAGAACCAGGTCAGCAGAGCTGCTCTAGAGCCAGAGAACCAGGTCAGCAGAGCTGTTGTAGAGCCAGAGAAACCAGGTCAGTAGAGCTGCTTTAGAGGGAGAGAACCAGGTCAGCAGAACTGCTGTAGAGGGAGACAACCAGGTCAGAAGAGCTGCTCTAGAGCCAGAGAACCATGTCAGCAGAACTGCTTTAGAGCCATAGAACCGGGTCAGCAGAGCTGCTTTAGAGCCAGAGAACCAGGTCAGCAGATCTGTTGTAGAGCCAGAGACCCAGATCAGCAGAGCTGGTCTGTAGCCTAAGAACTAGGTCAGCAGACCTGCTCTGGAGCCAGAGAACCAGGTCAGCAGAGCTGCTGTAGAGCCAGAGAAACCAGGTCAGTAGAGCTGCTTTAGAGGGAGAGAACCAGGTCAGCAGAGCTGCTCTAGAGGGAGAGAACCAGGTCAGCAGAGCTGCTCTAGAGCCAGAGAACCATGTCAGCAGAACTGATTTAGAGACATAGAACAGGGTCAGCAGTGCTGCTCTGTAGCCTAAGAACTAGGTCAGCAGAGCTGCTCTAGAGCCAGAGAACCAGGTCAGCAGACCTGCTGTAGAGCCATAGAACCGGGTCAGTAGAGCTGCTTTAGAGCCAGAGAACCAGATCAGCAGAGCTGTTGTAGAGCCAGAGAACCAGATCAGTAGCGCTGCTCTGTAGCCTAAGAACTAGGTCAGCAGAGCTGCTCTAGAGCCAGAGAACCAGGTCAGCAGACCTGCGGTAGAGCCAGAGAAACCAGGTCAGCAGAGCTGCTTTAGAGAGAGAGAACCAGGTCAGCAGAGCTGCTTTAGAGCCAGAGAACCAGGTCAGCAGAGCTGCTCTAGCTGACACTGACTGACTGACACTGACTGACTGACATTGACTGATTGACGCTGACTGACACTGATTGACTGACACTGACTGACACTGACTGACTGACTGATACTGACTGACACTGATTGACTGACACTGACTGACACTGATTGGCTGACACTGACTAACTGACTGACACAGACTGACCGACACTGACTGACACTGACTGACACTGACTGACTACTCTCTACTACTCTACTACTCACTCTCTACTACTCTCTCTACTGCTCACTCTCTACTACACTCTACTATTCACTCTCTACTACTCACTCTCTACCACTCTCTACTACTCACTCTACTACTCTCTACTACTCTCTACCACTCACTCTCTCGCTGCTTTAGAGAGAGAGAGAACCAGGTCAGCAGAGCTACTTTAGAGCCAGAGAACCAGGTCAACAGAGCTGCTCTAGAGCCTAAGAACTAGGTCAGCAGACCTGCTCTAGAGCCAGAGAACCAGGTCAGCAGAGCTACTGTAGAGCCAGAGAAACCAGGTCATTAGAGCTGCTTTAGGGGGAGAGAACCAGGTCAGCAGAGCTGCTCTTGAGGGAGAGAACCAGGTCAGCAGAGCTGCTCTAGAGCCAGAGAACCATGTCAGCAGAACTGATTTAGAGCCATAGAACCGGGTCAGCAGAGCTGCTTTAGAGCCAGAGAACCAGGTCAGCAGAGTTGTTGTAGAGCCAGAGAACCAGATCAGCAGAGCTGCTCTGTAGCCTAAGACCTAGGTCAGCAGACCTGCTCTAGAGCCAGAGAACCAGGTCAGCAGACCTGCTGGAAAGGCAGAGAAACCAGGTCAGCAGAGCTGCTTTAGAGAGAGAGAACCAGGTCAGCAGAGCTACTTTAGAGCCAGAGAACCAGGTCAGCAGAGCTGCTCTAGAGCCTAAGAACTAGGTCAGCAGAGCTGCTCTAGAGCCAGAGAACTGGGTCAGCAGAGCTGCTGTAGAGCATGAGAAACCAGGTCAGTAGAGCTGCTTTGGAGCGAGAGAACCAGGTCAGCAGAGCTGCTCTAGAGGGAGAGAACCAGGTCAGCAGAGCTGCTCTAGAGCCAGAGAACCATGTCAGCAGAACTGCTTTAGAGCCATAGAACTGGGTCAGCAGAGCTGCTTTAGAGCCAGAGAACCAGGTCAGCAGAGCTGTTGTAGAGCCAGAGAACCAGATCAGTAGAGCTGCTCTGTAGCCTAAGAACTTGGTCAGCAGAGCTGCTCTAGAGCCAGAGAACCAGCTCAGCAGACCTGCTGTAGAGCCAGAGAAACCAGGTCAGCAGAGCTGCTTTAGAGAGAGAGAACCAGGTCAGCAGAGCTGCTTTAGAGAGAGAGAACCAGGTCAGCAGAGCTGCTTTAGAGCCAGAGAACCAGGTCAGCAGAGCTGCTCTAGCTGACACTGACTGACTGACACTGACTGACTGACACTGACTCACTGACACTGATCGACTGACACTGATTGACTAAATCTGACTGACTGACACTGACTGACTGACACTGATTGACTGACACTGACTGACACTGACTGACTGACTGACACTGACTGACACTGATTGACTGACACTGACTGACACTGATTGACTGACACTGACTAACTGACTGACACAGACTGACTGACACTGACTGACACTGACTGACACTGACTGACTACTCTCTACTACTCTACTACTCACTCTCTACTACTCTCTCTACTACTCACCCTCTACTACTCTCTACTATTCACTCTCTACTACTCACTCTCTACTATTCTCTACTACTCACTCTACTACTCTCTACTACTCTCTACCACTCACTCTCTACTGCTCTACTACTCAATCTCTACTACTCTCTCTCTACTACTCACTCTCTACTACTCTCTACTACTCACTCTCTACTACTCACTCGCTACTACTCTCTACTACTCACTTTCTACTACTCTTTCTACTACTCTCTACTACTACTCTCTACTATTCACTCTCTACTACTCACTCTCCACTACTCTCTACTACTCACTCTACTACTCTCTACTACTCTCTACCACTCACACTCTACTACTCACTCTCTACTACTATCTACTACTCTCTGTCTACTGCTCGCTCTCTACTACTCACTCTACTACTCTCTACTACTCACTCTCTACTACTCTCTCTCTACTACTCACTCTCTACTATTCACTCTCTACTACTCATTCTCTACTACTCGCTCTCTAATACTCACTCTCCACTACTCACTCTCTACTACTCGCTCTCTGCTACTCTCTGCTACTCACTCTCTACTACTCACTCTAAGTCTCCCAAAATGTCCACCAAAGACAAAAGTGCCCAAATGTAGCCCAAATATAACCCAGATGTAGCCCAAGTATAGCCCAATGACAGAATGTCCCAGAGTGTTCGAACCACTAGAGCGCTAACAGTCTTACTTATGACAAAAGTATGGCACACCTGAAGCCATCTTGATTGGAATAAACTGGTAGCACTTAAAACATTTAATTTACAAAGGAACAAAATGAGGGGGTTCATTTTGCCATAGAAATTATGATTAGTGCTGAAGAAAGAAAAATTAGGGCACATTTTGAGTGACTTCTCAAATCCTCTTCTATTTCATTATAAAATTCTGATATGCAGACTGAAACATGCACTTTTAAATCCAGCAGCAGACTTCCGTGGTGAGCAGTAGCTTTACTACAGTGATCTAATGAGCAACTAGAGTGCTAACATTCAGAATTTATGGCAAATGTGTGATGGAATGTGTGATGGAATCAAAGGAAAACACTGAAAGCATTTCCTACTGAGGAGACTGCAGTAAATGAGGAAATTAGGAAACTTCAAAACAAATAAATCTCCCAAGATGGCCAGCAGAGACGAAAGAGCCCAAATGCAGCACAAATATCACCCAAATGTAGCCCACATGTAGCCCAATGACAGAAGTGTGCAAAACACTTATTTTTTGTGTATTTGCAGTTTTATATAGTGCAGACTTTTCAGGTATTGGAGTGCTTTACATGAGCATTGGTTACATCACACTAGATCAAATTCATTTTGGTTGTAGACATGGGGAGATTAAGTGATTTGACCAGAATCACAGAATGTAGAGCTGAAGCAGAAACTCCAACCTGGTTCCCCAGTTGCAAAGTATGCCACTCTGAAAGTAACACCACATCCTCTCCCCGAGGTGCAACATTTAATCAAGTGGTCAACTGGATAAAGATTACAAATAATTTAAAAGTTCTTTGTCGCTATTTGAAAACTCACAAAATATGTCGTCATTTTAGTTTTTTAGAGCACTAACCATAATTTTGATGCAAATAAGACCCTCTCATATATGTGATTTCTAAAGGAAATGCTCTAGGTATTACAGTTTTTATTACATCAAGATGACGTCAGGCGTTCCACACTTTTGTAATAAATATAGAATGTTAGCAATCTAGTTGTTCATTGGGATACTGTTGAGAGGCAGAGGCCAGGGGCACGGACTCTGAAAATTGAAGGCAGGTAGGAGAGTGCAGAGGCAACAATTTGACCACACTGGGCAGGCAGGAAGGGCAGTGGCAGCACAACAGACTATAGAGGGCAGTGGAAAGGGGGGCAGGGGCAACAGACCAACAATACAGGACTGGCAAGAGAGGCTGTGGCAATATAATAGACCATTGTGGGCAGAAGGAAGAGGAAGTGGTAGTACAACCACACATGCCAACAGACCCGTTTCAGCCAGGAAACGTCCAATGTTTTTAAGCTCAAATGGGATTTATTTGATCTGTCCCCTGTCTACAATCTCCTCTTTTTCAATGTAACTCAAATGGGAAAATCAATACCCCAGTTTTTTTTCAAAATCTCCCTCTTACCAAGTTCAAAATGTTCGCAAGTATGGTACATTGGATCATGGTAGGCAGGAGGAATTGGGGTAGGGACATGGACTCGGATAACAGAGGACAGGAGGGACATGGAGAGGTGCACCAAACTGGCCCTACAGAGCAGGCATCAGGGTTTGGAGCAGCACAATACACCACACAGGGCATGCGGGATGGGAGTGCAGCACAACAATCCATAGAAAGCAATAGGGAGGGGACAGGACCATGCACATGGACAACAGAGAACAGAGGGGAAAAAGGCAATGGTAGCTAGCTTACCATAATGGACAGACAGGAGAGAAAGCTGCAGCATAACAGACCATAAAGGGCAGGAGGGACGGATCAGGGGCATTACAATGGAACAGACAAGCCAGGAGGGAGGGAATAGGGGTCTGCACATGGAAACAGAGGGCTGGGGGCAAGGGGGCAGGGCAGGAGCAGCAAGATGACCATGGAGGTCAGGCAGGATGGGCACTAGAAACAAGACACCCCATGGAGAGAAACAATGAGACTATGATGGCATACACACAGACCATGGAGGGAAGGTGGGAGGGGGTCAGGGGCAGCTAGCTGACCACACAGGGAAGGTGGGAGGGGCCATGGCAGCACAGAAGACCATGCATGGCAAGCAGGAGGGTTAGTGGCAGCACACTGGCTATGATGGGCAAGAAGGAGGGTGCAGGGGCATGTACAAAGAACCATGGAGGATAGAAGGGAGGGTCAGGACCTGGGCGCAGACAAGAGAGTTCAGGGGAAGGGGCCTCACAACAGACCGCGTGGGGCAGGCAGGAGGAGCAGTTGTAGCACAACAGACCAGGGAGGGCAGAAGGGTGTGGCAGTAAAATGGACCATGGAGGACAGGAGGAAGGGGATAGGGGCATGGCATGTGGACAGGCAGGGTGGAGGTGACAGGGTCAGGTTACAGTCATCTGACAATGCTAGGCAGGTGGGAGGGGAGTGGCAGCTCAACAGAACACTCAGAGTAGATAGGAGTGGCAGGTCCATGGAACATGGTGGGCAAAAGGATGGAGCAGGGGCATGCACAAAGACATCGGAGGGCCGGGGGAAGGAGAATAGGGGCAGCAAGCTAAACACAGAGGCTAAGCAGGAGGTCAATGATGGGCCATAGAATTGGGCAATGGAGGGCAGGAGGATTGGCCTGGTACATCATGCTAAATGGAGGGCAGTGGCAGCACACCAGACCATGCATGGCAGGAGGGAGGAGGCTAGTCCATGGATTCAGACAACAGAGGATAGGGAGGAGGTGGATGGGGCAGCAAGCTAACTGTTCAGAGAAGGTGGGTATTAGGAACTTGTTTTTAAAATGTGTGTCTGTGCGAACTACTTAAAATATGAACAAGTATGCAGGATAATCTTACTTTTATTCAGTAAGAAGAGGACGTTTGTGACTGTGACTCCGGGCTTACTTGGCAGAAACACCCCCTGGCCCTCCACCCCCCATCGCAAAATGTAATGCCTGTGAAAAGGGTAGGTGGACGTAGTGTTATATAGAACATAGTCCTGAGAGCACGATTGAAAATGAAAACTAGATATGGTATATGGTATAAACTATGCACCAAAAAGTGTGATTTAAGATGAACCGGGGCGTGAAATATAATATGCAATACATTGCGTGCAATGACAGATTCATTGGAGAGTGCGAGATAGCACAGGCACTAGCGCGTGCTATGCGATATGCGCCTTGGAGGGTAATATGCACAGGGCAGTGTTGTGTAACCTAACTAGTCTCTAAAGTTGTAATATAAAATATGTGCTGGGGAGTGTAATGTTGCATATGCACTGTGACAAAGATATGGATACCAGATTGTAATATGTGTGGCATAGCACTGTGCGTTATAACATAGGCATCGAGGAAGGCACGTTAGATGGGGCAATATAACCCGTGCGAAGGCAAGTGTGGCATGACATATTCACGGGGTGGTGTTACAGTGCACATGGGCTAGAGAGAGTCATAGCATACGCACTAGCTGGTAGAATACAACACAGAGGTGTGTGGCACTCGGAGGGCACTGGTGGGTGTATCACAGCATTGGGCTCAGCCAGGAGCACGCTGTGACTCTCAAGTGAGGTTCGTCTCCTTTCCAGAGAGTAAAATAAAAAGTATTACACATCCGGCGGTGGATGTGTGTTTTATTAACAATGAGGGGGGTTTCTTGCATAGTTTGGTCGAATTTTTATCGAATCTCCTTTGAATGGCTTGGTGTGCGTGTGTATTAAATGTGCCCATCAATAGCTACCCATGTTTGTATAAATAAACAACAAGGGTGTCTACTTGGAGAGTACCCACCGGCGGGGGGCCGGGATTAGGCACGGTAGGGCGTCAGACACGTCAGAGCTTCACTAGTGGTGTAAATACATTCCACGTGGATTCATTGTATGCATAGTCGTCTTTTAATGAAAATCACGCAAATCGTCATGGTGATAGGTACATACGGTTTGTCCAGCATGTCCTAGGTGTTTCTATAAATATATATATTTTTTAAATAATAAAAAACAAAGGCCGGCCCCGGGAGATGGGGTCCCCGAGGGCCATAAGTGGCCTGAGGAGGGGGGCAACGCAGCCCCCTTCCTAAAGATTTTTTTTTTTAAAAGGCCATGATCCGGTGGTTGGGGTCCCCGGGGCCGATTAAGGCCTTGGGAGGGCTAAAGGTTTTTTTTTTTTTTTTTAATTAGGGTGCTGGCCCTGGGGGATGGGATCCCCAGGGACAATACATTAGAAAAAGAAGCGGGGCCCCACAGCCCTCCTTCTTAAAAAAATAAAATAAATAAAAGACCGGCATCGCGCCGGAGGCCACGCCCCCTCCTTGCGCCCCCTGGCCAGTTGTAAGTTGGGGAATTAATTCCCCTTCAATACTGAGGGTCCCTGAGGGACAACTAGCCCAACATGTATCTCCAGTATGCGCCAGGGAGCTGCATTGCAGAAAGGTGTTCTGAGGCCAAGCCCCTTTTCCCACCTCTATGCAACGCAGCTCTGTGGCACTTACTGGAGGTACCTAGTGGGCTAGTTTGACTCTAGGGACCCTTAGGATTCAAGGGGACTTAATCTCTCAACTTAGAACGGCCACAGGGCGCGTTTACAAAGTGGTGA
Source organism: Triturus cristatus (assembly GCF_964204655.1). Taxonomy (NCBI): domain Eukaryota; kingdom Metazoa; phylum Chordata; class Amphibia; order Caudata; family Salamandridae; genus Triturus; species Triturus cristatus. Next base: position 922,337,087 of record NC_140594.1, read on the forward strand.
AGGGAGGGGACGGGGCCTGAGGTGACGTGTGCAAACACGCCCTGTGGCGCGTTTTAAGTTGGGGAAATAATTCCCTTTCAATCCTGAGGGACCCTGGGGGCCAACTAGCCCACCAGGTGCTTCCAGTAAGCGCCACTGCTCTGCGTTGCAGAGAGGTGGTGCAGGCCGTGCCCCCTTTTACACCTCTCTGCAATGGCATTTACTGGACGTACCTAGTGGGCTATTTTGCCCCTAGGGACCCTCAGGATTCAAGGGGACTTAATCTCCCAACTTAATAAACGGCCACAGGGCGTGTTTACACAATGGGGAAGGGAGGGGACGGGGCCTGAGGTGACTTGTGCAAACACGCCCTATGGTGCTTTTTAAGTTGGGGAAATAATTCCCCTTCAATCCTGAGGGCTCCTGGGGGCTAACTAGCCCACCAGGTGCTTCAAGTAAGCGCCACTGAGCTGCGTTGCAGAGAGGTGGTCCAGGCCGTGCCACTTTTTACACCTCTCTGCAACGCAGCTCTGTAGCGCTTACTGGAGGTACCTAGTGGGCTAGTTGGACCCTAGGGACCCTCAGGATACAAATTAACTTAATCTCCCAACTAAAAACGTCCACAGGGCATCTTTACACAGTGGTGAAGGGAGGGGACGTGGCCTGAGATAACGTGCGCAAACAAGCCTGTGGCGCGTTTTAAGTTGGGGAAATAATTCCCCTTCAATCCTGAGGGACCCTGGGGGCCAAACAGCCCGCCAGGTGCTTCCAGTAAGCGCCACTGCCCTGCGTTGCAGAGAGGGGGTCTATGCCGTGCCCCTTTTTACATCTCTCTGCAACGCAGCCCTGTGGCGCTTACTGGAGGTACCTAGTGGTCTAGTGGGACCCTAGGGACCCTCAGGATTCAAGGGGACTTAATCTCCCAACTTAAAACTGCCACAGGGCATGTTTACACAGTGGGGAAGAGAGGAGACGGGGCCTGAGGTGATGTGTGCAAACACGCCCTGTGGTGCGTTTTAACAGGTAGTTTTAATCCCCTGCCCTATTATATACTTGGGGCTTACAGAAGGGGTCATGCTAATCACAGGGGGGCCCCAACGCATAGTGTTCCCTAGTGTATGTAGGTGTTTTCACTGTATTCTGAGTGTCTTTTAACATAGCACTGGCTTTAGGACTGGTTAGTCAGTCTCAGTTACCACCAGTATCCGTCTGAAAAAGTTGAGGGTACAGGATGATTTTGCAACAAGGCTTCTTTCTGCTCTTCTGTTTGTTCTTTCTGCACGTTATCCTTCTTCCTGCACTTTTATTTGTCTTTGAGGATTTCTGTTGCTTCTTTCTGCATTTCTTTTTTTTCTTTCTGTGCGTTTTTTCTTCTTTCTTCACATGTCCTATCTCTGTAGGCATAGTTAGAAATTAGCATTTAAAAAACCTTTGAAATTCACTGAAAAAACCATAGGTTTCAGGCATGTTATTGTTAGGAATTAGCATTTAAAAAACCTTAGAAATTCACTGAAAAAACTGTAGGTTTCAGGGGCATTATAGTTAGCTAGACTTTTCACTCGTACAAAACCATTGATATTCCCCCGTTATAGTTAGTTCAGCTAACTATAACTCGCGCGCCCGCAATGCACTGCTGATGACGTCACATATTGCATCACTCATGACATGGTCAGTGATATCCCTCATGACATCACTGATGACATCTCAAATGACATCACTGATGACATCACTGATGACATAATCCTTGTGATAGAGTAGCAGACCTCCCCTCCCCCTAATATAACCTTTGATACACACATTCAAAAATAGAAACTAAAATTTTCAAAACAATGGACATACCAATACCAGTTACAACAACCTATTGAGTAATTCTAAGATCCACATACACATCCACTCATTCACCAACAGTCCTATACAGTCACTCATACATGTACTCACTCATCATATGTACTCATACACCTATACATCCTGTAACACAACGCCACTCATCCATAGAGTTACTCACACACATAGTCACTCATGCTAATACAGAATCAAACATCCATTTACTTGCATATACAGTTATACACACACCACCACACTTACTTCTACAGAAACTTACACATACTTAGTCTTTTAAACAATCACTTATAGAAACACATACTTATTCATACAGGAACTCTTTCAATCTCTCACTCTCACATATACTCACTTATATACACCAATAGTCACATATACTAGTTTAAAACATATGTAGTTACTCATTAAGACACTACAGAGACAGTCATTCAGTCACTAACACACCCATGCACACACTCATCCACCCATACAGTCCTGCACACATGCTGTCTTCAACACATACAAACAGTGAGTCACTCATTCATGCACCTATGCACTACATAATACCCCCCACTGAACCATACAGACACTCAGACGCTCATACTGATACTCAAAAAAACAACTAATAACCTATATAGACACTCATGTAGCTACTCACCAACAAATGCAGCCACTTATACACAAAGTGAGAGACTGATACAGATATTTACATATTTAAACATTACTCACTAAGCCATGTATTCACTAAGATACACTTAATCAGTCAGTTATACAATCAATTTTTCAAAAACAATTCATCCATTTAGACACTTATATACCCATTTATTCTTCCATCGACCTTGAGATATACATATATAAAACATATATAATTTTTTGAAAAACACACATTCACTGGATGATGTCATCAGTGATGTAATTTGAGATGTCATCAGTGATGGCATGAGTGATGTCACTGACCATGTCATGAGTGATGTAATATGTGACATCATTAGCGGTGCATTGCGGGCGTACGAGATATAGTTAGCTGAACTAACTATAACGGGGGAATTTCAATGGTTTTGTACGAGTGAAAAGTCTAGCTAACTATAACGCCCCTGAAACCTCCAATTTTTTCAGTGAATTTCTAAGGTTTTTTAAATGCTAATTCCTAACTATAACGTGCCTGAAACTTATGGTTTTTCAGTGAATATATATATAGACATACATATATACACATATATATATAATCTGCATATCTATATAAATACAAATATAAATCCATGCATACATATACATATACATATATGCATACATATGCATGTTATGTACATGAAAGTTTGAAAAACACGAATAAAATCAAAGCTAAAAAGCCACATAATTACATACAGAATTGCTTTAACTTAAACGAGGGCAAGACATATTGCATTTTCAATGCTTGTTTACTTTGGTTCCATCAAGAAGGCATTCAGATGTGTTACACATTTGCCATAAATTCTGAATGTTAGCACTCTAGTTGCTCATTAGATCACTATAGTAAAGCTACTGCTCACCAGGGAAGTCTACTGCTGGTATTCAATGTGCATGTTTCAGCCTGCATGTCAGAATTTTTTAATGAAATAGAAGAGGATTTTAGAAGTCAAAATGTGCCCTATTTTTTCTTTCTGCAGCACTAATCATAATTTCTATGGCAAAATGAACCCCCTCATTTTGCTCCTTTGCAAATTAAATGTTTTAAGTGTTACCACTTTATTCCAATCAAGATGGCTTCAGGTGTGCCATACTTTTGTCATAAGTAAGACTGTTAGCGCTCTAGTTGTTCTTAAGAACACTCTGGGACATTCTGTCATTGGGCTATACTTGGGCTACATCTGGGTGATATTTGTGCTACATTTGGGCTCTTTTGTCTCTGGTGGCCATCTTGGGAGACTTATTTGTTATGAAGTTTCCTAATTTCCTCATTTACTACAGTATCCTCAGTAGGAAATACTTTCAGATTTTTACTTTGATTCCATCAAGAAGGCATTCAGGTGTGTCACACATTTGCCATAAATTCAGAATGTTAGCACTCTAGTTGCTCATTAGATCACTGTAGTAAAGCTACTGCTCACCAGGGAAGTCTGCTGCTGGTATTGAAAGTGCATGTTTGAGTCTGCATGTCAGAATATTTTAATGAAATAGAAGAGGATTTGAGAAGTCCCTCAAAATGTGCCCTAATTTTTCTTTCTTCAGCACTAATCATAATTTCTATGGCAAAATGAACCCCCTCATTTTGTTCCTTTTTAAATTTAATGTTTTAAGAGTTACCACTTTATTCCAACCAACATGGCTTCAGGTGTGCCATATGTTTGTCATAAGTAGGACTGTTAGCGCTCTAGTTGTTCTTTGGAACACTCTGGGATCTGCAGTAGAACACAAAGGAATCAACTGACAGCCTCTGCCCTTGTTGGATGTACATCTTTTACTGAGAATGTCAGACTTCATTCTCACATGACTAAGAAAGATAATGTGAATTTACAGAAAATATACTCTCAGTTTAGCTTATACATCACCTTCCAAACCTCTGTGGGAAAAGCATGAGAAAATAGTTTTCTCTCAAACATGATTCCTGATATCCCAGCAGAAGGCTTTTTCACATGGTAAAATCACCTTAGAACACACCACAGTTCCTAAAATGAGGATGGTACCACCAACAAATGATTTATAATGTAACTAAAGTCTTAAAACCTTCTATTAACTGCAATGCTTTTTAATGAGGTGCTATCATGTATATTGGTCCCAAGATGGCTGCCAACACTTCTTGGATGAAGTGCTGACAGCCAATCAGATCTCACGATGAGATGTGTGGTTAGGCTCCGCCCCGATATATATGTGATTTTACTTTTGATTTTCTCATGAACTACTGAAGGGATTGAAACCATTTAACCAAAAGGCACGAGTCTGAAATGAAGACTACCTCTTTGCCAAATTTCATCAAATTCCGTTCAGCAGTTCGGGCTGGAACTTTTTGGGACCCCCCTTTTTTCTCAGCCCCCGCTACACGAATCATCCCGAGACTTTCAGGATAGGAACGGACCGGAGCTGGCCAAAAGTTTTGAAAATTTCACAAAGATTCGTCAATCGGCGCAAAAGTGATTGGGAATACAATGTTGCGGATTTCCTATGGATAATTGGTCCTAACTATAACTACCTACTGGCGACCGCTGTCATGTGATCAAGGCTCGGAGGAGCCGAAACTTTATGGCGGCATTCTGCACAGAATAAAATAATTGCACTTATTGTGATGGTCCGTGTCCGTGTATGCTGGGGAAGTGGCGAGGACTTTGTTACTGCCCATCTGCGGAGTGTTTAATTAATATATATTATATTATATATATATATATATATATATATATATATATATATATATATATATATATATATATCCACAAAGTAAGTTGCTCCTTCCGGAATTGCTGGGACCCAGGAGAGGTGGCGCACACGCCGGTGGAGCGCGCCGGTAAAGATAATATATCTATATATATATTATCTACTGGCGGTCGCCAGTAGATAGTTATAGTTAGGACCGTGTTTCCATAGGAAATCCGCAACATTCTATTTGGAATACCTTTGGCGCCGGTTGACGAATCCTCGCGAAATTTTCAAAATAGGTGGGGCGCTCCGCTCCGCTCCTACCCTGAACGTCTCGGGGGGATTCGTCAAGTGGGGGCTGAGAAAAAAGGGGGGTCCCAAAACGCGTTTTCCCCATGCAATTTTCCATACGGACCTTTAGTCCAAGGTACAGCCCGAACGGCTGAACAGAATTACTTGAAATTTGGCAGAGAGGTAGTCCTCAGGTCAGGGATGTGCCTTTTGCAGGTCTGGTGTCAATCTGTTCAGTAGTTCCTGAGAAAATCAAAAGTAAAATCATATATATATGTGGGTGGAGCCTAACCACACATCTCATCCTGAGATCTGATTGGCTGTCAGCACTTCATCCAAGAAGTGTTGGCAGCCATCTTGGGACCAATATACATGATAGCACCTCATTAAAAAGCATTGCAGTTAATAGAAGGTTTTAAGACTTTAGTTACATTATAAATCATTTGTTGATGGTACCATACTCATTTTAGGAATCGTGGTATGTTCTAAGGTGATTTCACCATGTGAAAAAGCCTTCTGCTGGGATAAATTAGGGCACATTTTGAGTGACTTCTCAAATCCTCTTCTATTTCATTAAAATATTCTGACATGCAGACTGAAACATGCCCTTTCAAAACCAGCAGCAGTTTTCCCTGGTGAGCCGTAGCTTTACTACAGTGATCTAATGAGCAAAAAGAGTGCTAACATTCTAAATTTATGGCAAATGTGTGACACATCTGAATGCCCTTGGAATCAAAGTAAAAAACTGAAAGTATTTCCTACTGAGGAGACTGCAGTAAATGAGGAAATTAGGAAACTTCATAGCAAATAAGTCTGCCAAGATGGCCACCAGAGACAAAAGAGCCCAAATGTAGCCCAAAGATCACCCAGTTGTAGCCCAAGTATAGCCCAATGACAGAATGTCCCAGAGTGTTCTTAAAAACAACTAGAGCGCTTACTGTCTTCATTATGACAAAAGTATGGCACACCTGAAGCCATCTTGATTGGAATAAACTGGTAACACTTAAAACATTTAATTTAAAAAGGAACACAATGAGGGGGTTCATTTTGCCATAGAAATTATGATTAATGCTGAAGAAAGAAAATGAGGGCACATTTTGAGTGACTTCTCTAATCCTCTTCTATTTCATTAAACAATTCTGACATGCAGACTGAAACATGCACTTTTAATACCAGGAGCAGACTTCCATGGTGAACAGTAGCTTTACTACAGTGATCTAATGGGCAACTAGATTGCTAACATTCAGAATTTATGGCAAATGTGTGACATATCTGAATACCTTCATGATGGAATCAAAGTAAAAAACTGAAAGCATTTCCTACTGAGGAGACTGCAGTACATGAGGAAATTAGGAAACTTCATAACAATTAAATCTCCCAAGATGGCCACCGGAGACAAAAGAGGCCAAATGTAGCCCAAAATCACCCAGATGTAGCCCAAATATAGCCCAATGACAGAAGTGTGCAAAACACTTAGGTGCCGATCACGATCCGGTAAAAACCGGGTACGAACCGTCGGTCGGAGCGTTTTCCCCGTCCGACTCGTACCCGGTCGTAAAACTGTACAAACATGGAATTACGATTCGCACGGAAACACCATTTCCGTACGAATCGTAAAAAACACCGACCGACGAAAATATACATACGAATGTGATCCGGGAATGCTGCGACGTGACGTCGGGACGCTTTTAGGCAGCGTTTCACGACCCAGGAATTACGATTCGAACCGACAGCAGTCCGGACGGCAATATTTTTACGGCACCCAAAAAGTGCCGCAAAAGCGAAGTACGGCGCGAATCGACCAGAGTAGGTGGCCCGGTACGCACCGTACCCCCCCCCGCCCCCGTAGGTACGCGCCGACCCCCCCCAGCCCCCGTAGGTACGCGCCGAACCCCCCTGTATGTACACCCGTGTACGTGTCGTACCCCCCGTGTACGTTCGAGTCGAACCCCCCCGTGTACGTTCGAGTCGTACCCCCACCCGTGTATGTACGGTGCGTACCCCCCCGTGTACGTTCGAGTCGAACCCCCCCGTGTACGCGCTGGGGGTACGCACCGTACATACACGGGTGGGGGTACGACTCGAACGTACACGGGGGGGTTCGACTCGAACGTACACGGGGGGTTCGACTCAAACGCACATGGGGGGTACGCACCGTACATGCATGGGTGGGGGTTCGACTCGAACGTACACGGGGGGTTCGACTCAAACGTACACGGGGGGGTACGCACCGTACATGCACGGGTGGGGGTACGACTCGAACGTACACGGGGGGGTTCGACTTGAACATACACGGGGGGGTTCGACACGTACACGGGTGTACATACAGGGGGGTTCGGCGCGTACCTACGGGGGCTGGGGGGGGTTCGGCATGTACCTACGGGGGCTGGGGGGGGGTCGGCGCGTACCTACGGGGGCTGGGGGGGGGTCGGCGCGTACCTACGGGGGCTGGGGGCGCGTATGCGGGCACGTCTCCATGGTTGCTATGGGAGTTCGGTGCGGACGGTGATTTGTCCATCCGGTTGTAACCTCGGACGCACGGGATGGATCGTGATTCCTCGGTCGGACTTCACCTTTCACGTTTGTACGGTAAATCGTCCGAGGACGTGTCGGACACATTTTCCGACCCGAGGACGTGTGGGGAATGATTCCCAATGCGGTTCGTATGGACTTTTTACCATGCGAATCGTGATTGCCAGTTCGTACGGCACTTGTACGATTCGTACGGTAAAAAGACCGGATACGAGTCGCACGGGGAAATTTTTTACCGGATCGTGATCGGCACCTTATTATTTTGTGTTTTTGCAGTGTTATATAGTGCAGACTTGTCAGGTATTGGAGTGCTTTACATGAGCATTGGTTACATCACACAAGAACAAATTCATTTTGGTTGTAGACATGGGGAGACTAAGTGATTTGACCAGAATCACAGAATGTCGAGCTGAAGCAGAAACTCCAACCTGGTTCCCCAGTTGCAAAGTCTGCAGTTCTGGAAGTAACACCACATCCTCTCCCCTAAGTGCAACATTTAATCAAGTGGTCAACTGGATAAAAAACATAAAGGTAACAAATAATTTAAAAGTGCTTTCTCGCTATTTGAAAACTCAGAAAATATGTCCTTATTTTAGTCTTTTAGAGCACTAACCATCATTTTGATGCCAATAAGACCCTCTCAAATATGTAATTTCTAAAGGAAATGCTCTAGGTATTACAGTTTTGATTACATCAAGATAACATCAGGCGTTCCACACTTTTGTAATAAATATAGAATGTTAGCAATCTAGTTGTACATTAGGATACTGTTGAGAGGCAGAGGCCAGGGGCACGGACTCTGAAAATTGAAGGCAGGTAGGAGGGTGCAAAGGCAACAATTTAACCACACTGAGCAGGCAGGAAGGGCCGTGGCAGCACAACAGACTATGGAGGGCAGTGGAAAGGGGGGCAGGGGCAACAAACCAACAATACAGGACTTGCAAGAGAGGCTGTGGCAATGTAATAGACCATTGCGGGCAGAAGGAAGAGGCAATGGTAGTACAACCATACATGCCAACAGACCCGATTCAGCCAGGAAACGTCCAATGTTTTTAAGCTCAAATGGGCTTTATTTTATCTGTCTCCTGTCTACAATCTCCTCTTTTTCAATGTAACTCAAAGGGGAAAATCAATACCCCAGTTTTTTTTCAAAATCTCCCTCTTACCAAGTACAAAATGTTCGCAAGTATGGTACATTGGACCATGGAAGGAAATGGGGTAGGGACATGGACTTGGATAACAGAGGACAGGAGGGACATGGAGAGGTGCACCAAACTGACCCTGCAGGGCAGGCATCAGGGTTTGCAGCAGCACAATACACCACACAGGGCATGGGGGAACGGGAGTGCAGCACAACAATCCATAGAAAGCAAGAAGGAGGGGACAGGACCATGCACATGGACAACAGAGAACAGAGGGGCAAGAGGCAGGACCATAATGGACAGACAGGAGAGAAAGCTGCAGCATAACAGACCATAAAGGGCAGGAGGGATGGATCAGGGGCATTACAATGGAACAGACAAGCCAGGAGGGAGGGAGTAGGGGTCTGCACATGTAAACAGAGGGCTGGGGGCAAGGGGGCAGGGCAGGAGCAGCAAGATAGCCATGGAGGTCAGGCAGGATGGGCACTAGAAGCAAGACACACCATGAAGAGCAACAGTGAGACTGTGATGGCATACACACAGACCATGGAGGGAAGGTGGGAGGGGTTCAGGGGCAGCTAACTGACCACACAGGGAAGGTGGGAGGGGCCATGGCAGCACAGAAGACCATGCATGGCAAGTGGGAGGGTTAGTGGTAGCACAATGGCTATGATGGGCAAGAAGGAGGGTGCAGGGGCATGCACAAAGGACGATGGAGGATAGAAGGGAGGGTCAGGACCTGTGCATAGACAAAGTTCAGGGGAAGGGGCCTCACAACAGACCGCACGGGGCAGGCAGGAGGAGCAGTTGCAGCACAACAGACCAGGGAGGGCAGAAGGGTGTGGCAGTACAATGGACCATGTAGGACAGGAGGAAGAGGATAGGGGCATGGCATGTGGACAGGCAGGGTGGAGGTGGCAGGGACAGGTTACAGTCATCTGACAATGCTAGGCAGGTGGGAGGGGAGTGGCAGCTCAACAGAACACTCAGAGTAGATAGGAGTGGCAGGTCCATGGAACATGGTGGGCAAAAAGGATGGAGCAGGGGCATGCACAAAGACATCGGAGGGCAGGGGGAAGGAGAATAGGGGCAGCAAGCTAAGCACAGAGTTTAAGCAGGAGGTCAATGATGGGGCATAGAATTGGGCAATGGAGGGCAGGAATAGTGGACTGGTACATCATACTAAATTGAGGGTAGTGGCAGTACATCAGACCATGCATGGCAGGAGGGAGGAGGCTAGTCCATGGATTCACACAACAGAGGATAGGGAGGAGGGGGATGGGGCAGCAAGCTAACTGTTCAGAGAAGGCGGGTATTAGGAACTTTATTGTTTTTAAAACGTGTGTGTGAGAACTACTTAAAATATAAACAAGTATGCAGCATAATCTCACTTTTATTCAGGAAGAAGAGGACGTTTGTGACTGTGACTCCGGGCTCACTTGGCAGAAACACCCCCTGACCCTCCACCCCCTATCGCAAAATGTAATGCCCGTGAAAAGGGTAGGTGAACACAGTGTTATATAGAACATAGTCCTGAGAGCACGATTGAAAATGAAAACTAGATATAGTGTATGGTATAAACTATGCACCAAAAAGTGTGATATAAGATGAACCGGGCGTGAAATATAATATGCAATACATTGTGCGCAATGACAGATTCATTGGAGAGCGCGAGATAGCACAGGCACTAGCGCGTGCTATGCGATATGCGCCTTGGAGTGTAATATGCACAGGGCAGTGTTGTGTAACCTAACTAGTCTCTAAAGTTGTAATATGTGCTGGGGAGTGTAACGTTGCATATGCACTGTGACAAAGATATGGATCCCAGATTGTAATATGTATGGCCAAGATACTCCTTGGAGTGGTAGCCGCGCTATATAAGTTTACTTTTACATTACATTACATTTACATTACATTACATTACATTACATTACATAGCACTGTGCATTATAACATAGGCATCGAGGAAGGCACGTTAGATGGGGCAATATAACCCGTGCGAAGACAAGTGTGGCATGACATATTCACGGGGTGGTGTTACAGTGCACATGGGCTAGAGAGTGTCATAGCATATGCACTAGCTAGTGGATTCCAACACAGAGGTGTGTGGCACTCAGCAGGCAATGGTGGGTGTAACACAGCATTGGGCTCTGCCAGGAGCGCGCTGTGACTCTCAAGTGATGTTCGTCCCCTTTCCAGAGAGTAAAATAAAAAGTATTACACATTCGGCAGTGGATGTGTGTTTTATTAACCATGAGGTGGGTTTCTTGCATAGTTTTGGGCGAATTTTTGTCGAATCCCCTTTGAATGGCTTGGTGTGCATGTGTATTAAATGTGCCCATCAATAGCTACCCATGTTTGTATAAATAAACGACAAGGGTGTCTACCGGGATTAGGCACGGTAGGGCATCAGACATGTCAGAGCTTCACTAGTGGTGTAAATACATTCCACGTGGATTCATTGTATGCATAGTCGCCTTTTAATGAATATCACGCAAATCGTCATGGTGATAGGTAAGTACGGTTTGTCCAGCATGTCCTAGGTGTGTCTATAAATATATATTTTTTAAAAATAATAAAAAACAGTGCCCGGCCCTGGGGATTGGGGTCAAAAAAATATAATTAGGAGACAGGCCCTGGGGGATGGGGTCATCAGGGCCAATACATTAGAATAAGAAGGGGAACCACACAGCCCCCCTTCTTAAAAAATTAAAATAAATAAAAGACTGGCATCGTGCCGGAGGCCACGCCCCCTCCTTGCAGCACTCTGCAAACGCGCCCCCTGGCTAGTTGTAAGTTGGGGAATTAATTCCTCTAAAATACTGAGGGTCCCTGAGGGCCAACTAGCCCAACAAGCATCTCCAGTATGCACCAGGGAGCTGCGCTGCAGACAGGTGTTCTGAGGCCAAGCCCCTTTTTACACCTCTCTGCAACGCAGCTCTGTGGCACTTACTGGAGGTACCTAGTGGTCTAGTTTGACCCTAGGGACCCTTAGGATTCAAGGGGACTTAATCTCTCAACTTAGAACAGCCACAGGGCGCGTTTACACAGTGGTGAAGGGAGGGGACGGGGCCTGAGGTGACGTGTGCAAACACGCACTATGGCACGTTTTAAATTGGGGATATAATTTTCCTTCAATACTCAGGGCCCCTGGGGGCTAACTAGCCCACCAAGTGCTTCCAGTAAGCGCCACTGAGCTGCATTGCAGAGAGGTGGTCCAGGCCGTGCCACTTGTTACACCTCTCTGCAACGCAGCTCTGTGGCACTTACTGGAGGTACCTAGTGGGCTAGTTGGACCCTAGGGACCCTCAGGATTCAAATGAACTTAATCTCCCAACTAAAAACGGACACAGGGCGTGTTTACACAGTGGTGAGGGGACGGGGCCTGAGTTAACATGTGCAAAAACGCCCTGTGGCCTGTTTTAAGAGGTAGCTTTAATCCCCCTGCCCTATTATATACTAGGGTCTTACAGAGGAGGTCATGCTAATCACAGGGGGACCCCAACGCATAATGTTCCGTAGTGCATGTAGGTGTTGTCACTGAATTCTAAGTGTCTTTAAACATAGCACTGGCTCTAGGACTGGTTAGTCAGACTCAGTTACCACCAGTATCCGTCTGAAAAAGTTGAGGGTACAGGATGATTTTGCAACAAGGCTTCTTTCGGTTCTTCTTTTTATTCTTTCTGCACGTTATCCTTCTTCCTGCACTTTTCTTCGTCTTCGAGGACTTCTGTTGCTTCTTTCTGCACTTCTTTTTTACTTTCTGTGCATTTTTTCTTCTTTCTTCACATGTCCTATCTCTGTAGGCATAGTTAGAAATTAACATTTAAAAAACCTTTGAAATTCACAGAAAAAACCATAGGTTTCAGGCACGTTATAGTTAGGAATTAGCATTTAAAAAACCTCAGAAATTCACTGAAAAAAACATAGGTTTCAAGGGTGTTATAGTTAGCTGGACTTTTCACTCGTACAAAACCATTGAAATTCCCCCGTTATAGTTAGTTCAGCTAACTATAACTCGCGCGCCCGCAATGCACTGCTGATGACGTCACATATTACATCACTCATGACATGGTCAGTGACATCACTCATGACATCACTGATGACATCTCAAATGACATCACTGATGACATCACTGATAACATCATCCTTGTGATAGAGTGGCAGACCTCTCACCCTAATATAACCTTTGATACACACATTCAAAAATAGAGACTAAACTTTTCACAACAATGGACATACCAATACCAGTTACAACAACCTCTTCAGTAATTCTAAGATCCACATACACATCCACTCATTCACCAACAGTCCTATACAGTCACTCATACATGTATTCACTCATCATATGTACTCATATACCTATACATCCTGTTACACAATGCCACTCATCCATAGAGTTACTCACACACATAGTCACTCATGCTAATAAAGAATCAAACATACATTTATTTGCATATACAGTTATACACACACCACCACACTTACTTCTACGGAAACTTACACATACTTAGTCTTTTAAACAATCACATACTTATTCATACAGGAACTCTTTCAATCTCTCACTCTCACATATACTCACTTATATACACCAATAGTCACATATACTAGTTTAAAACATATGTAGTTACTCATAAAGACACTATTGAGACAGTCATTCACTCACTAACACACCCATACACACACTCATCCACCCATACATTCCTGCACACATGCTGTCTTCAACACATACAAAGAGTGAGTCACTCATTCATGCACCTATGCACTACGTAATACCCCCCACCGAACCATGCAGACACTCAGACTGATACTCAAAAAACCAACTAATAACCTATATAGACACCCATGTAGCTACTCACCAACCCATGCAGCCACTTATACACAAAGTGAGAGACTGATACAGATATTTACATATTTAAACATTACTCACTAAGCCATGTATTCACTATGATACACTTAATCAGTAAGTTACACAATCAATTTTTCAAACACAAATCATCCATTTAGACACCCATTTATTCTTCCATCGACCTTGAGATATACATATATAAAACATATTTAATTTTCAGAAAAACACACATTCACTGGATGATGTCATCAGTGATGTCATTTGAGATGTCATCAGTGATGTCATGAGTGATGTCACTGACCATGTCATGAGTGATGTAATATGTGACGTCATCAGCAGTGCATTGCGGGCGTGCGAGTTATAGTTAGCTGGACTAACTATAACGGGGGAATTTCAATGGTTTTGTACGAGTGAAAAGTCCAGCTAACTATAACACCCTTGAAACCTATGTTTTTTTCAGTGAATTTCTGAGGTTTTTTAAATGCTAATTCCTAACTATAACGTGCCTGAAACCTATGGTTTTTTCTGTGAATATATATATATATATTATCTACTGGCGGTCGCCAGTAGATAGTTATAGTTAGGACCTATTTTCCATAGGAAATCCGCAACATTTTATTTGGAATAACGTTGGCGTCGGTTGACGAATCCTCGCGAAATTTTCCAAACTTTTGGTCAGGTCCGCTCCGCTCCTACCCTGAAAGATTTGCGGTGATCCGTCAAGCGGGGGCCGAGAAAAAAGGGGGTCCCAAAACGCGTTTTCCCCATGCAATTTCCCATAGGATCTGTTGTCGCAGCTACAGCCCGAACCGCTGAACGGAATGACACCAAATTTGGCAAAGAGGTAGTCCTCAGGTCGGACTCGTGCCTTTTGCATATATGGTGTGAATCTGTTCAGTAGTTCCTGAGAAAATTAGGGTAAAAAAGTTAGTGATATCTAGGATCCGCGGACCGTACCCGCACCGTAAGCGCACCCTCCCCGAACCGAGCGCGCACCTTCCCGTTCGCACGCTGAATGCTAATTGGCTGTCGAGTGTCTCTCTACATTCGAAACCAGGAACTGTTGGCAGCCATTTTCTGCCTCGGTAGAAGCGAGGCTGAAGATGCAAGGGGAATAAGTGTGTAAAACATATAAAGGGGCAGAGTGGAAATACTCTGACCCTCTAGAGGTGCTTAGGGGGTCCCAGAAGGACCCCCAGGGGCCCCCTCTTTTAAAAAAAAAAAACACAGGGAAATGCGCGCAACGTGCACGCATCCTATAGCGTTGGATGCACGGATTCTCTCGCGGTGGGTGCGCGGATCCACGGCAACGTTTTTTTAAAAACGACAAGAAATCATTGGTTGTATGACAACTTTTCTACACTGAAAGGTAGGGTGTATATTTCTGTTTTTTAAAGGTATGATTGTTATTGGTTAACAAAAACAGATTGTAAGGAACATTATATATGATAAGCTGATATGTTGAAAAGTCAAGCACACTTCCTGTCTTGTGTAGGAACATTGTGTTCTGAACTTGTGACCTGTGAGCTCAGTGCAGTGTTCCATGACCTGTTTCTATGGTAATAGGCAAAAGGCAGATTGGGGGAAGGGTTGAAATGTATTTCAGTTGGAAAGGATTGAAATGTTTAACCTATAGAAATGTGTGTTTCAGCACAAGGAGGGCTTTGGAGACTCCCGCCTCTCCGTAGCTCAGGTGTGCGAGACCCCGCCCCCCCACTGGAAAAGACCGTTGCAGAGATGAACCGGTAATGGCGGAGAGCTGAGAATGCCAAAAAAATCAGCAGGATAACTGATCTGGGAATGCTCGTTAGTTTCGTCTTAGCCTCTTGCTGCCAGGAGTGATCTGGAGTGTGGCAGAGAGAGGTAAAGAGCACTTTAGTTGAAGGAGAAACCCGGCAAGGAATTCACGCTGCTTTCGACTGATAGGCGAGATCAGAGCCGACTGGAAACAGATGGCCTTTATGCGCTGAACAGCGCCCTGCTCAGCCAGGTATCGGGGGAAAGCAGGGAGGAAAGGAGGAATAACTTAAGAGACTCCAGCGTATTTCTTGCTGATTTGGGACCTTTTAAAAATGTGCCCTTAAATGTGTCACCTTGTCTGCCTGAAGCTTTGAATATAACGCTGTGAGAGGCTTTGGGAGGCTAGAGGAAACAGCTGAACCGTAAAAGGTCATAAATAGAGCTATATTAGTCCCTGCCTGGTGTTTTTTGGGGCCGTATTATTTGAAGGTGACCTACAGTATCTGCGCACCCATTGCACTATCGAGCGACAGCAGTAGGCTGGCGCTTTGAACTTTTTTTTTTTTTTTTTCTTTTCCATTTCCCTGGGATAGCTGACGTAGCCATTGGTGTACGGGTGAGCAGCTGGGGGCAAGTTAAAAAGTTAAAAGCAGGATGGGAAGACATCTAAGACAAGTAAATGCGGTGGCAGCTGCGAAAGGATTGAAAGAGAAGAAACTCAAAACACAGGCTAAACTTTAGCCCCGGCGAAAGCCTCAAGTGCCTTAAATCGCTCCAGATCAATATCAATCTCAAGCTTAGAGAGCTCCACGGAAATGCTGATGGAGCCACAAGGAGCACAAAGGGAGGGGGACGTGAGCCTAGGAACCAGTGGATTACATGATGGAGTTCTAGAGAGACCTAGCGAATCTTCCATACCAGCTAGTAAAGACTTTCTGCTTTTCACTAAAAAGAGCTCTCAACTTCTTAAGTCCCCTGTAATTCCATCCCCTTCACTGGCAGCGGCAATTTCTCCTGCTACACCAGATGAGGCTGTAACAATTGATTCCCTTATAAGGCTACATATTTCTCCACCCGCAGAGGTTTCGCCTCCAGCCCCGATACCGTCTGCCACAGTCGATCAAGGAAAAGAGAATACACCATCCCTCCCAGCAAAAAAGCTTGCCTGGGCAGATTTGCCACTTCAATTTTTTGCGGCAATAAATAGCCCAGAACAACAGCAAGAGAGCTCACAGCGAATACAGGATCACCCAGGTCTATTCCAGGAGAAAGGCCGGGTACCTCCAAACCAGTCGAGCAAGAATGGGCGCAAAAACCCACAAGAGAAACCACAAGAAAATCTGGATTTGCCATCCCCGATGGTAGACCCAAAGCAGATGGAAATGAAAGACTTGCTTAATCTGATATTGGAGGAGATCAGGGAAATGAAAAAGTCCCAGACACACAAGATAGCTGCTCTCCATCTTAGACTCGAAAAAATCGAGTAATCAATCTCTGGCACTCCTGCGAGGCTTGAAGAGGCGGAATCAAGAATAGCTCAATTGGAAGATCAGATGAGCTCTACCATACAGAAGTTCAATGAGGTGACAGAGTCTAAAGTAGAGGAGTTGGAAAATTACTCACGCCGTTCAAAGCTGCGCATTGTGGGAGTCCCCGAAGGGAAAGATGTTACCAACACCCTTCGCTGGGTGGAAACATTTATCAAGCAGAAAGTACTTCCTGACTTTTTGGGGGATCTTACAATAACTAGGGCACATTGGGTTCCGGCACATCCGATTCCGAATTCCAAATACCCTCGTACAATTTTAATTAATTTCGCAGATTACAGGATTAAAGAAGATGTGTTAACTAAAGCAATTCAGCAGAAACTATTTGTTATTGATGAGGGCTCCAAATGTCGTTTTTTTCGGACATGTCAGCAACGGCAGCCCGTAAGCGCAAGGAATTTGTCAAGCTCTTGTTTTTGTTTAAAGCTCAAGGGGCTCAGGCATCCATTGCGCAACAATCCAAGTTAAGGGTGTTGGCTAAAGGCAAATTTCATATGCTCACACGGGTAGAAGAGGCTCAGGAATTGCTGAGAGATATTTCTACTGTGAGATGAAACTGTTTCGACTGGCTCTATGAATATGTATAATGGTATAGCTCTTATCCACAGGTATTTTTCTTGGTTTGGGGGGTGGGGGTGCTCACCTAGGGTGCAGGACCAGGGCACCCCATTAGTGGAAAGGGGGAAATATGGTTTGCGGGACCAGAAGAGACCACATTTGGGAAGAGGGAAGTGATTGGGGGGGGGGGGGGGTGAAAGCAATTATAAAATGAGCAGAAGCAGGGCTTTGTTGGGAATAAGGGGCAGGAGTATGCAAAGTTTTGATGTAATTGGTATGGTCTATAGAAATAGGCTTATTAATGATGTGTAAATGTAGTATTCTTTCGCTAAACGTAAATGGAATCTTGAACAAACAAAAATATGGAGCTCTAATTAGATGGTTGGCTTCCTTTGTACCCCAGGTACTTTTTTTACAGGAGACACATTTAAAAACGAATTCTCCTAGAATATTTCTCCCAAGATTGTACTCGCATGCCTGTTTTTGCTTCTGCAGGATTGGCTAAGCGAGGAGTAGCGGTCTATTTTTGTAGGGGGCTCCCATGGGAGTTTGGTCAAGTGAAGAGAGATCCTCAGGGGAGATGGATATGGGTGGAGGCCAAAATAAATGGTAAGATATTACATTTCATCAACTACTATGGCCCCATTGCGGACGACACTTCTGCCCTGTGCAAAATTAGTGAATTACTGAGGGGGGTACCCGGGAAATTAATTATAGGGGGGATTTTAATTTTATTCAGGATTTAAAGAAAGACACTTCGAATAAAAAAAAAAAGAGCTCAAACCAAAAATTAAAAAGGTGATTGACGCTTTAAAACAGGAACATATTTTGATGGATCCTTGGCGTGCAGCCAATTCATCCAAATTGGAATTCTCATGCTATTCTAATCAATTTCATACGGCCTCGCGAATTGATTTTTTTTTAATATCAAAATCCCTGGGCTGTACAACCTCTGAGATCGATGTTAATCCATTTTCTGACCATTCTCTCATTAAACTCAGTATAGAAATCGGCGTAAATAAGAGGCCAAGATCCAGGTGGCAGATGGATCGGCTCCTTTTGCAGGACCATCAATGGGTGGCTAATACAAAAGATTGGATCGTTGAATTTTTTAAGATTAATATGGATACGGCAGAACTTTTCTCTGTTTGGGGGGCATTTAAGGCTGCCCTTCGTGGGCAAATTATAGCACTATCCGCCTCTTTAGTTAAATCAAGGAAAGAGAAAATTCTTAAGCTCCAGCAGGCCGTAGTAGAAGCAACAAAAATCAGTTATGCACCATCTGCAAGTTTAGGGGACGCTAAAGCAAAGCTAGATAGGGCCAAATATGAGTTAAAAGAGTTCTTTACTCTGGAAGAGATTGCTAGCTCGAGAACCTATCTACAGCGCGTATATGAGGAGAGTCAGATGGTAGGCAAGCTGCTTGCTGGCAGCGTTAAAACCAAACAGGAGGCATCCACCATTACAGAAATTATAGACCCTAAAACGAGTTTGTCTGTAACGGGCAAAAAGGAGATAGCTCAAGTCTTTTTAGATCATTACTCCCAGTTATATACAACTAGATATAAAGCTGGAGTAACTCATATTAGTAACTATTATGATGGTAATGAGCTTCCTACCCTTTCAGGGTCTAGGGCGGAGCAGCTCCTACTAGACATCTCTAAAGAAGAGATTATAGATGTTATCAAGTCCACTCCGGGAGCAAGAGCTTGCGGTGCGGACGGCTTTCCAATAGAGTTCTTCAAAACTTTTTCAAGAGAGCTGACCCCGTTTTTGGTAAATCTTTTTAACAACATCCCTTCAGGAGGCGATGTTCCTTCTAGTTTTAAGGAATCTATATTGGTCAGCTTCGTTAAAAAGTGTAAAAACGGGAAAGACATTAACTCATATAGGCCGATTAGTCTCCTTAATGTGGATTTTAAAATACTAATGAAAATCTGGGCACAACGCTTTACTCCTATCGCCCAGGAGCTTATTCACTGTGACCAAACTTGGTTCGAAGCGGGGAGGTACATGTCTACAAATACTCGGTTTTTAATTCAAGCCCTTGATTACGTGACAAATAATAAAATACCCACCCTCATTACCATGGTCGATGCGGAAAAAGCATTCGACCTGGTAAATTGGGATTCACTTTTTTTGGTCTAGGTAAATTCGGTTTTCTGGTTCAAGTTCTAAACATGCTAAAAAATATCTATCAAGGTGCTCAAGCCCAGGTGATAGTCAATGGAGAGGTAGTAGGGGCCGTGGAAATAAACCGCAGTACTAGACAAGGGTTTCCGTTGTCTCCTCTTTTGTTTACTTTTTTCATTGAACCCCTGGCTGTAAGAATTTGTGTTAATTCCCTTATTAGAGCTCCATGCGAAGGGATGCCAAAATTAAAATTATTTGCAGAAGAAATTATTATGTACCTTTGCCCGGAAAAAGAGATCGTTGAAGAAGCCCTTTTAGAATTTAGCAAATTTGAACAAATAGGAGGCTATAAAATAAATCAAAAGAAAACGGATATGTTAATATTTAACTCAAATGGTGACTGCTTACCCATGATTTTAAGAACTCAGGCCCTAAAAGACGAGCCAATTAGATACTTGGGTATCAGCGTCTCATCTCATGTAGATCAATTATTTAATTTGAATTATATAACTGGGCGAATCAAAATTAAAACTTTATTAGACAAATGGTCCCTCTTGCCTTTGACATTGATTGGCCGTGTAGCACTCATAAAAATGTCAATCCTTCCATTATTAATATTTCTGTTTGTCAAAGTACCCTTAAACATTGATGCTAAATATTTTAAGGAAATCGATTCTATGTTTAGGGAATTTGTTTGGAACAAGAAGGCGTCCAGGGTTAAATTGCCCATACTACAAATAGAGACAAATCAGGGGGGCTTAGCACTACCAAATATTTTCACATATTATGAGGCTGCGTTATTAGATCTGACGGCATGCCTAGTGGAACCTAATGACCAGATGGACACATATTGTTTTTTAAAAATGATTGTCGAGGCCGGTACACAAATCCCAGTATTCTTAAAAACATCTAAACTACCGAAAAAGTCTCGCTATAAGACAGTTCGTGACTATTCTATCCGACTCCAGTCTCTGTTTAAACAGGCAAACGTCTCCGGGTTTGCCTTTTTGAAATTAGATGAATGCAGGGGATTCGGCCTACATATTCATTGAAGCCATGTTAAGAGATGGAAAGATATTGGCTTTGAAAATCTGGGCCATTTTCTTATTGGTAATACAGTGATTTCTTGGGAAGGAGTACTATGTAGGGCAGAAAACCGAATGAAGCCAGGGTTCTTGGAATATTTGCAGATTACAAAGTTTACTAAAAAATATATATTCCCGTTAAGCGGGCTCCAACTCACCTGGCTAATGCTTTATTCAAAGTAAAATTGAAGGGAGTGGCAAATTGGTATTCCTTACTCATGGTTGATGAACTGCTGGGGAAAAAAACTCGGGAGACAAATTATTCCCTCTCAGGAATGGCAGGCTATAGCCCAATTAGGAAGCAAGGCCCTGAGAGTGGCTAATTTTAAAAGGATGGCCTTCTTGTCTTGATGGCTGGCCTATTATACTCCTAAAAAACTAAATAAATGTCATCTGGAAGTAGATAATAAATGCTTTCGATGTCTCTCCCAAGGTGAGGGAGACTGGCTTCACATATTTTATACATGCCCGAAGCTTGAGACCTTTTGGAAAGACTTTTTTTTGCAATGAGCTAGTTCAATTAAAAAAAGGATCAACCCTGAGACAGAAGTGGCTCTCTTTGGACTCTCCAAAGCTAAGTCAGATTTGATAAAAGCTGAAGAGACCTATATATTAATCTGTTCTACAGTAGCACGCTCACTAATCCTGCAAAATTGGAGGTCGGAAGAGATTCCATCTTACCAAAAATGGGTAAACAAAATGTCAAGAATAAGGAGATTTGAGGAAGCATATGCTAAACGGGTTGGTGCAATAAAAAGGTTTGCAGTGGTTTGGAAGTTCTTTGACAATTTGGCTGTATTTCAGGAATTTTAGCACTTTAGCACGTTTGCACTTTAGAAGTTATGATGCCAAGCTTTTGTAAATGAAGGGAAAAAGGAAGGGGGGAAAAAGAGAGGGGGAAAAAAAGGAAAATGGGAGAAAAGAGAAGGAAAAAAAAAAGCTACAGATGAACTAACTGAATTACTTGTATTCTTGACGATTACTTGGCACTAGTCACTTTAGGGTAGTTTTAGATGTGGAGGGTGTAATTAATTGCTTTCAGGATGTTTATGACCAAAGGGTATTCCGGACTCTTTTTTTTTTTTGTGTATCTTTGTCTGAAGGATTCCAGGTTTTAATTGTATATATGATATAGGTGTTGGACGTATGTTTAATTGTATATATGATATATGTGCGTTAAATTTGGAAGTATGAGTGCTGTTGCTCCTTGACGACCAATGTTTTGTTATTTTGTTTGGTTCTCTGGTCTGCTCAATAAAAAAAAACAAAAAGAAAAAAAAAGTAATGTGTGTTTGCTTTTGAGTTTATGTGCGAAGGATTGTGATTTGATGTTTACATGTATATGTGTAGAAAATTAAAGGGAAACTTTTCATTCTTTGCTTTTGCTGAGAGGTGCACAGTGCAGAGATTCTGTATAAGAAAATATGGTGAGTTATTGATATACTTCTTAATCTACAAAAGAACTTGAAAGATGAGTTATTTAATTGTGAGGGGATGTATGTAGACTATTTTGATTTTAATCAGACTAATGTATTTTTCCTGCTAAAGTGTAGGGAGTACTTTTTTTCTCTACAATGTGTGTGCATGTAGAAACCATTCTGTGATAAGCATTTGTGTTTTTCATGTGTTTGTAAACAGATAACTGTGCAGTTTTTATATTTTGGTAGAATTAGAAACCAGTCATTGTTTATGAATTTGTGAAATGAGTTATGTTATGTTTCTATACTAAAATGTAGTACTACTTCTAAATGAAGAAATGTGTTTTGGTATAGTGCAAGGGATAGTGTTGTTTGTCTAGAATCACACAGTGAGTCTGTGTGCAATTGGGAACCACTGTGAGAGAAGCATTTGGTAACATCGTGTATTTGCTCACAGATAACTGTTTTAACTTGTCATGTTGTGAAGTTTTAGTAGCATTAGAAGACAGTTATGGCTTATGATTTGATTAAATGAGTCAGGCTTTGACAGAAAAGTGCAGTCCTGAAATATGTAGATTTTGTGCAGTACCCTTATCAGTTGCACTGTAGTGAATGAGTTGTGGTGAACTCCTAGGGATAGTGGTGCATGTCTAGAATCACAGTGTGAGTTAGTGTGTATTTGGGATCAGTGTGAGAGAAGCATTTGGCGATATCATGTATTTGCTTACAGATAAATTTTTTAAAACCTGTCATGTTGTGAAGTTTTAGTAGCATTAGAATCCAGTCTTTGCTTATGTGTTGATTACATGAGTCATGCTTTGACACTGATGTGCTATACTTAAATATGTAGATTGTGTTCAGTACCATTAACTCTTCCAGACGTATGTTTAATTGTATATATGATATATGTGTGTTAAATTTGGAAATATGAGTGCTGTTGCTCCTTGACGACCAATGTTTTGTTTTTTTGTTTGGTTCTCTGCTCTGCTCAATAAAAAAAAGAAAAAAGAAAAAAAAAGAAATTTGTGTTTGCTTTTGAGTTTATGTGCGAAGGATTGTGATTTGATGTTTACATGTATATGTGTAGAAAATGAAAGGGAAACTTTTTCATTCTTTGCTTTTGCTGAGAGGTGCACAGTGCAGAGATTCTGTATAAGAAAATATGGTGAGTGATTGATATACTTCATAGTCTACAAAAGAACTTGAAAGATGAGTTATTTAATTGTGAGGGGATGTATGTAGACTATTTTGATTTTAATCAGACTAATGTATTTTTCCTGCTAAAGTGTAGGGAGTACTTTTTTTCTCTACAATGTGTGTGCATGTAGAAACCATTCTGTGATAAGCATTTGTGTTTTTCATGTGTTTGTAAACAGATAACTGTGCAGTTTTTATATTTTGGTAGAATTAGAAACCAGTCATTGTTTATGAATTTGTGAAATGAGTTATGTTATGTTTCTATACTAAAATGTAGTACTACTTCTAGATGAAGAAATGTGTTTTGGTATAGTGCAAGGGATAGTGTTGTTTGTCTAGAATCACACAGTGAGTCTGTGTGCATTTAGGAACCACTGTGAGAGAAGCATTTGGTAACATTGTGTATTTGCTGACAGATAACTGTTTTAACTTGTCATGTTGTGAAGTTTTAGTAGCATTAGAAGACAGTTATGGCTTATGATTTGATTAAATGAGTCAGGCTTTGACAGAAAAGTGCAGTCCTGAAATATGTAGATTGTTTGCAGTTCCCTTATCAGTTGCACTGTAGTGAATGAGTTTTAGTGAACTCCTAGGGATAGTGGTGCATGTCTAGAATCACAGTGTGAGTTAGTGTGTATTTGGGATCAGTGTGAGAGAAGCATTTGGCGATATCATGTATTTGCTTACAGATAACTTTTTTAAAACCTGTCATGTTGTGAAGTTTTAGTAGCATTAGAATCCAGTCTTTGCTTATGTGTTGATTACATGAGTCATGCTTTGACACTGATGTGCTATACATAAATATGTAGATTGTGTTCAGTACCATTAACTCTTCCAGAGTACTGAATGAGTTTTGGTAAACTCCTAGGATAGTGTTGCTTGTCTAAAATCACACTGTGAGTCTGTGTGCATTTGGGTAAGGATTGTGAGAGAAGCATTTGGTAACATTGTGTATTTGCTGAAATATACCTGTTTTAAAACTGGTCATGTTGTGAAGTTTTAGTAGCATTAGAAGCCAGTCTTTGCTTATGCTTTGATTATATGAGTCAGGCTTTGACATAAAAGTGCAGTCCAGAAATATGAAGATTGTGTGCAGTTCGCTTACCACTTCCACAGTAGTGAATGATTTTTGGTAAACTCCTAGGTATAGTGGTTGTTGTCTAGAATTACACTGTGAGTCTGTGTGCATTTGAGAACCACTGTGAGAGAAGCATTTGGTAACATCATGTATTTGCTGACAGATAACTAATTTAAAACCTCTCATGTTGTCAAGTTTTAGTAGCATTAGAAGCTAGTCTTTGCTTATGTATTGATAAAATGAGTCAGGGTTTGACACTAAGGTGCAGTACCATGTACTATTCTGTTCACTGTGGCAGAACTGAAAATGTAAACGTTTTACCTAAGCACTGTCCTAGAAGTAGTCTGATTATTTACTCAATTTCTAAGTACCAAATAGACTGCTTCAAATGTCTATGCAGTATGCATGTAGTGTTCTAACATACTATACACTTGTCTTTTACACCTTCAATTCCCTAGTCAGTATCCATACACTTCCAGGAAACATCCTGTGACTTCCTTTGCAGTCCTCTAGAGACCCATTCAACATCATGTACTAATCCATTCACTGTGCCAAAACCCAAACACTTATAAATTCACCAAGACACTCTCTTTCCAGTAATCTAATGATTCAGTCACTGCCTAAGTAGTCATGCACTGAGCCAGGTCTTAGCACATGGACTTCTTCAAACCCCTATCCACTATGCATGCAGTCCTCTAAGCACCTACACACTTGTCTTTCACACCTTCAATTCCCCAGTCAGTATCCGTTCACTTCCAGCAAACACCCTGTCACTCCATTTGCACTCCTCTAGTGACCCATTCAGCATCATGTACTAATCCATTCACTGTGCCAAACCCTAATAAATTCACCCAGGCACTCTCCTTGCAGTACTCTAATCATTCAGTCAGTACCCAAGTACTCATCCAGTTACCCAGGCCTTAGTATATAGACTGCTTCAAACCCTTATCCACTATGCATGCAGTCCTCTAACCTCCTACACAATGGTCTTTCTCAACTTCAATACCCTAGTCAGTATCCATACACTTCCAGGAAATACCCTGTCACTCCCTTTGCAGTCCTCTAGTGACCCATTCAGCACCATGTACTAATCCATTCACTGTGCTAAAACCCAAACACTTATAAATTCACCAAGATACTATCTTTGCAATACTCTAATCATTCAGTCAGTGCCTAAGTATTCATACACTGAGCCAGGCCTTAGCACATGGACTGCTTCAAACCCCTATGCACTATGCATGCAGTCTTCTAACCACCTAGACACTTGTCTTTCACACTTTCAATTTCCTAGTCAGTATCCATACAGTCCAGCAATTGTGACTGCCTTTGCACTCCTCTAGTGACCCATTCAGTACCAAGTACTAATCCATTCCCTGTGCGAAAAGCCTAGCACTTATAAATTCACCTAGGCAATCTCCTTGCTGTACTCTAATCATTCAGTCAGTACCCAAGTAGTCATGCAGTGAGCCAGGCCTTAGCACATGGACTGCTTTAAATGCCTATGCAGTATGGATGCAGTCCTCTAACCACCTACAACGTTGTGTTTCACACCTTCAATTCCCTAGTTAGTATTCATACTCTTCTAGCAAACACCCTGTCACTCACCCAGTGTGTCTCCTTATAGTACTGTAATCATTTAGTCAGTTAGCATGTAGTCTTTTAGTGAGGTAGGCTTTAGGGCATGAACTGCTTCAAAGTAGTATGCACTATGCATGTAGTGTTTTAACGATCGTCACACTTGTGGTTCAGGGCTATATTTTCTTAGTCAATTTTTATATAAAATGTGTTTGTACAGTAATGGAATAGTATAAATTTGAAAGTTATTAATATACATTTATTTGTGTTTCTTTTTTACAGATACAGAACAGGAGTGTTTCTCATCTGTTTGCACTCTTCTCGTGCAAGATTGTTTGGATGAAGGGTCCTTAGGTGTTTCATCATACTTGCTGTGCCGCACGAGTATCTTTTGTTAGGATCCCCTCGTAACAGAACTCTTTGGCAAATCTTGCGAATGAAGAAGGTGACATTGGTCTTTGTTTGCCCCTTGGAAAAAGTTAAAAGTGTCTTCACCACTGAAGAAAAACGTTGTGGGCGTGGTGCCTTCTGCCAAAAAAATTCCTCAGATTCGGTAAATATTTTAAAGCGGCAACATTTACAGATTGTGTAAGTTAAACGTATAAAATTTTGTTAGCTGTATACATTTTATATATCTGTGATTTGTTTCTTGTGGTATTTTGTTGAGAATATCATGTTGTTTTTTTTTAACAATCTTTCTGATCTTCAAGGTCTGTCGTCGACATCCGTGGTTCCCACAGGAGTGTTCCGCCTTGTTGTTTTGTATTATTGTTGTTACATTTTGTTTATTAGTTTATTGTTCATATTTATGTTAATAAAAAAATAAAGTTTGAAAATAGTTTATCATTTATATATTTATTATTATAAAAAATAAAGTTTGAAAAAAATAATAATAATGTTTTTGGTTGTTCTCTTAACTGCT